>NC_069376.1:7500000-8125000 GCF_021730395.1 Mercenaria mercenaria
TATTACAAATTATACTTTCAAATCTATTTACTTATTACCTTGAAGCCAGCTATTATTCTGAGAAATTATCATTTACATAATTCGCGGTAAACTGGATCTCTGTGGTAATTTATCATCATCTTGCATTATTAAACAAGGCATGGAATTCCAACAGGTAAAGCCACGTTCCATAAACGCGGCCTCAGAAAAGGCAACACAAAACAACACTTGCGCAATATACTCACAGAAGGACAAATGAAGAGTTTAAACAAACAAATACAGGAAACACAGTTGGGCCACGCCTTAGACCGGTCCAGTGACAAAAACCATCCCTGGGGAGTTTAAACTGGTTGTTGGGGTTCCTCCTAACCTCATTTCTTTAACCCCCATCTTGTTCCTAAGTCAAAAGGCAGTGTAAATTAAAGTTATCCCGTCAGGTGAATCCCTGACATTCGTAAAGGCGACAGGAAAGGACTTATTGTGGCTATATTTAACCTGTCAAATCTGCATACATTTACACGCTGTGCGTTCGATTTTATAACCATTTAGCCCAACCTCGGTGTATCAGTTACATTTAGTTATTTATTTGCAGGATTTAACGTTTGCACCGACACAATTTTATGTCATATGGCGGACTTTCCCGCTTTGTAGTGGAGGGAAGACCCAGGAGCCCCTCCGTGCATTATTTAATCACGAGCGTGCACTGGATAGAACCACCGACTTCCGTTAAGCCAGCTGGTATGGCTTCCTCACATGATAACTAACGCCCCGAGTGAGGCTCGAACAATATCGATGAGGACAAGTGATTTGAGTCAGCGACCTTAACCACTTCTGCCATGAAGTAATATTTTGGTTAAGTGTCTAAATGTCATTATTAGAACGTAAGGGAAGCCCTACTGTTGTTTCGTATCGATGGCCTCAGTGGTTACAACACTTGACTTTTATGCGGGGAGAGAAATTGCTGGTTCCAGTCCAAAAGTGAGAACATTTTCTTTTTTTTAATTTATTTACTGGTTTATAGGGGATGAAAATCCCCGAGACGGTAACGTCCGTATATAGATATTCGTCTTTGCTGTTTGCATATACTGAGGCAATTTTTTCGATGTTTGCCGGTTCGGTTTTTGTATATCGCTGATGGTTGTCTTTATGAACATGCCTGAGCACCCCGAATCAGATAATTAGAAACTGTATAAACCGGCGCTAACATGATTTTATTTTACTTCTTTTTTCGTAATGAAACTGGACATGCATGAAAAAAAACTTTTTTAAAACAAGTAAGAAGTGTAAGACCGTCAGTTCTGCGTGGAGTGCAAAACAAACTAAAACAAAATTCTAAAGCTATGTGCGAGAACGCTGAATGACGTCACCCGGCATGGATTCCGTAAAATTTTTGCAAGGTATGATATTCGCTGTAAGAGGTATGAGGGATCACTAAATGCATACTACAGGTTTAGTGCAAAGTTTCACTTTTTGAGTAGCGTTGAATATATCTTTCTAAGCGGATGTATAAAGATAAATCCCAATGCTAGGCGGTTGCTTAAATTCATATTATGTTTTAAATTACAAAGGGACCGTGAAATCAAATTTCACGGGCTTCTCGGTAAACATGGTGTTTGTACTGAAATTATAGCGATCGAAACTGAATCTTGATAAACTTGTTTTAATTTATACCTATGAAAATTGTAATAATAATACTGGAAATCAAACGTTGAATAAAAAATGAATATTAAAGAAAAGGAAATTTAAAAAAAGAGATAAAAATGAAAGGAAATAGTGGGAAATAACACTGGAGGAAAGTTAATTACCTTAGATTCGAATATTTTTGGGCAATGGACTGTTTACTTGTTGCGAGTCGCAAGTTTTGCACTTCCCTTATGAGCAGGAATCAGGTTGGCCATTTTATAAATTGCACCGTGCATGTTTTGTGTTAAAATTAATGGCAAGATCAGGTTTCTCTACAAAAATAAGAAAGTTATCAAAACGAAAGCTTTTATTACCATCCTTTAATAAAAACATGCCAAAATCATCATTTTTACACCTTTTTGAATCAGCCTGGCAATGATCCCGCTGCAAGGAACAAGGCCCACTTTATTGACTTCATTTTTCCATGCACGTTCTTACTGAACTTCAGGTTATAACGGAATGGGGGCCCATCCAGCTAAGCTTTTTCAAAAAAATAGCGGAAATGTTCTGAGTACCAATCAACAAGCACAGATACCTTTCGTGATTTGAATTTTTCCACGAAAATGTGTCTCATTATTTAAATTCATAAAAAGCTAGCAGCAGTTAGTTTTACAATTGACATCAGAATTTTACATATAACGGCTGTATAAATTTTCTAAAGAATTAACAATCATTACCTCTCACCATATTTTACAGACATCCGAAATCACGAAGTTCTAATTATTACAAATATTGAGTATACATACTTTGATACTGCACTGCATACATATTTATTCCATACATTGCTACCATAATCACCCTTTATTTCTTCAATGAAATAATCGACTGAAAGTGAGCAATTCGGTCAAGTTGCGACTACTAGACCATTCAAATAGCTCTGAACCAAACAGACTTATTCCCCTTACATTGCATTTGCAGGTCCTGTTTAGCTTTGCCGATACTGTCTTTATCAACTATTTATCTCTATAATACTTCAGAAACATTTACCTCATCCGAGCGATATCAACAACATATTATTTCGTGATGAACATGTTACTGGGAGTGAGAACACAATTGTTTTTGCAGCAAAACTTTGTTAACCTTGGATGATACTCCGCTTGCTCGGTGCGCCACGGCGTGGGTGAACGTTGGCGCAAAATGGTTGCATGCATGAGCCTGAACATAGAAATTACTTGATACAACTATGTTATTGTTTTGTTTGTTTTGGGTTTAACGCCGTTTTTCAACAGTATCTCAGTTATGTAATGGCTGACAGTTATCCTAACCAGTGTTCCTGGATTCTGTACCAGTACAAATCTGTTTTCTGCCAGTAACTACAAACTTCCCCACATAAATCAGAGGTTGAAGACTAATGATTTCAGACACAATGTTGTTTATCAAATAGTCACGGTGAACAAACGTCCCGCCCGAGGATCAAACTCACGACCCCGCGATCCGTAGACCGAAACTTTACCTACTGAGCTAAGCGGGCGGGCTACCAACTATGTTAATCTATGAACGCGGTGAAATTTGCTTAATAATTTCTTTTTTTCTATTATTTTTTTTTCAATTATTGATGTTAATGAGGAAATATGATCTACTGTACTGCGATTAAGCCTAAGGCGTAAAAAATTGTTTGTTTCCGGTATCCCGACCAACCCTAAATATTTTGCCCGACCCTAAATGTTTTTATGGCTTTGGAGAATAGTTTTTTTTTTCAAGTTTTTAACAAAAAGTTGCAAAACTGCACTTTTTATGCTTTAAACATGTCCAGTGATGTTAGAAATCAACTTGCTGATGCCCTGAAGGCATTACCCTCTTATTTGCATTCATTTTTTGACACAAAAATAATTTCAAAAAGTCCCCCTTAATAAAACAAGAGGATCAAGATGGTCCTGAATCGCTCACCTGTTCCCACATGGCCCAGTTTTGAGTATGACGTCGTTTTTTCTATTATTTGATAAAGTGACCTAGTTTTTGAGCTCATGTGATTCAGTTTTGAACTTAACCTAGATATCATCAAGATAAAAATTCTGATCAATTTTCATGAAAATCCATTGAAAAATATTGCCTCTAGAGAGGTCAAAAGATTTTTAAAATTTTAGACCTACATGTACTGACCTAGTTTTTGACCACAGTTGACCCAGTTTCAAACCTGACCTAGATATCATCAAGATGAACATTCAGACCAACTTTCATACAGATCCCATGAAAAGTATGACCTCTAGAGAGGTAACAAGGTTTTTTTCATTATTTGACCTACTGACCTAGTATTTGAAGACACGTGACCCAGTTTCAAACCTGACCTAAATATCATCAAGGTAAACATTCTGACCAATTTTCATGAAGATCCAATTAAGGGTATGACCTCTAGAGAGGTCACAAGGTTTTTTTATTTTAAGACCTACTGACCTAGTTTTTGATCGCAGTTGACCCCGTTTCAAACCTGACCTATATATCATTAAGATAAACATTCAGACCAACTTTCATACAGATCCCATAAAAAATATGACCTCTAGAGAGGTCACAAGGTTTTTTTCATTATTTGACCTACTGACCTACTTTTTAAAGACACGTAACGCACTTTCGAGTTTGACCTAGATATCATCAAGATGAACTTTCTGACCAATTTTTATGAAGATCCATTCACAATTATGGCCTCTAGAGAGGTCACAATGTTTTTCTATTTTTAGACCTGCTGAGCTAGTTTTTGACCGCACGTGACCCAGTTTCGAATTTTAACTAGATACCATCAAGGTGAACATTCAGACCAACATTGATTCATACAGATCCCATGAAAATTATGGCCTTCGGAGAGGTCACAAGGTTTTTTCTATTATTTGACCTACTGACCTAGTTTTTAAAGCCACGTAACCCAGTTTCGAACTTGACCTAGATATCATCAAGGTAAACATCCTGACCAATTTTCATCAAGGTTTTGTGAAATATATGACCTCTAGAAAGGTCAAATGGTTTTTCTATTTTTAGACCTACTGACATAGTTTTTGACCGCACGTGACCCAGTATCAAACTTGTCCTGGATATCATCAAGGTGAACAATCTGACCAACTTTCATAAAGATCCCATGAAAAATGTGACCTATAGAGTGGTCACAAGCAAAAGTTTACGCACGCACGCACGCACGAACGGACGGACGGACGACGGACGCTGCGCGATCACAAAAGCTCACCTTGTCACTTAGTGACAGGTGAGCTAAAAAAATCCCCCCAGAAAAGTTTTCCGACCTACCTACCCTAATTTTTTGAGCATGTTACCGGATACAAAGAATTTTTTTAGGCCTAAAACCATTTTGTTCCATCAACCAATTTTTCATTACACTCTAACTATAGCGAAACTCTTTGGTTTAACACTGAACAGTATAAGTTATACATTGTAGATGCCAAATTAATACGACGGTAGCACATCGGATTTCTATGGGCGGTCGTAGAGGATTTAGGGATTGGATTTATAATGCCTTTACCCCTACCAGTTGCAACTTTGCCAGTTGTAAAACAAATGTTGAAAATAATATGTAAAAATGAGATTAAGGAACAAGCCTAAGAATCGACTGAGGTATCTGCCACTCAACAATACGACGTAATACACGATAAGCTACACAACAAGGTAACGTGACACACGATATGCCACACGAAAACATTATGTGACACAAGATATCACGCGAAAATGCAACGTGACACATGATATGCCACACAAAACATTATGTGACACAAGATATATCACGCGAAAATGCAACGTGACACATGATATGCCACACAACAGTTCGACAAGACACGATACGACACACGACAATGCGACATGACACACGATATGCCACACAACAATGCGACGTGACACCCGAAATGCCACGCGACAATGCAACGTGACACAAGGTACGTCGCGCGACAATGCAACATGGCAAACGACACGCCACACTACAATGCGACATGACACACGATATGCCATACAACAATGCAACGTGACACACTAAATGCCACATGACAATGCGACGTGACATACGATATGTAACACAACAATGCGACGCGATACACGACAGTACAACCCGACACTTGATATTTACAGCGACATTTCATGACAAAGGCGCGACATATGACAGTGCAACAATGCGACATTCCCGCATACAATTTCGTACAAATTTAGTATGTCACGTCGCAATATCGACTATTGAAAGGAGTTTCGTGTTGAATTTTCATGTGCCGTGTCGAGTGTCAAAATGTCTTAAATGTAGCATCACTTTTCATATGTTTCGGTGGAACTAAGATAGTTCTTGAAACAAGAGGACCATGATGGTCCTGAATCGCTCACCTATCCCCACATGACCCAGTGTTGAACTGAGTATGACGTCATTATTTCTATTATTTGACATAGTGACCTAGTTTTTGAGCACATGTGACCTAGATATCATCAAGATAAAAAATTCTGACCAATTTTCATGAAGATCCATTGAAAAATATGGCCTCTAGAGAGGTCACAAGGTTTTTCTATTATTTGACCTAATGGCCTAGTTTTTGAAGGCACGTGACCCACTTTTAAACTTGACCTAGATATCATCAAGGTGAACATTCTCACCAATTTTCATGAAGATCTCGTGAAAAATATGGCATCTAGAGAGGTCACAAGGTTTTTCTATTTTTCGACCTACTGACCTAGTTTTTGACCGCACATGACCCAGTTACAAACCTGACCTAGATATCATCAAGCTGAACATTCTCACCAATTTTCATGAAGATCCGTTGAGAAATATGGCCTCTAGAGAGGTCACAAGGTTTTTTCTATTTTTAGACCTACTGACCTAGTTTTTAACCCCACGTGACCCAGTTTCGAACATGACTTAGATATCATCAAGGTAAACATTCTGACCAATAATCATGAAGATCTCATGAAAAATATGGCCTCTAGAGAGGTCACAAGGTTTTTCTATTTTTAGATCTACTGACCTAGTTTCTAACCCCACGTGACCCAGTTTTCGAACTTGACCTAGATATTTTCAAGGTAAACACTCTGACCAATTTTCATGAGGATCCATTGAAAAATGTCGCCTCTAGAGAGGTCACAAGGTTTTCCTATTTTTAGACCTACTGACCTAGTTTTTGACTCTACGTGACCCAGTTTCGTACTTGACCTAGATATCATTAAGTTGAACATTCTGACCAATTCTCATGAAGATCCATTGAGAAATATGGCCTCTAGAGAGGTCACAAGGTTTTTCTATTTTTAGACCTAATGACCTAGTTTTTGACCCTACGTGACCCAGTTTCAAACTTGACCTAGATATCATCAAGGTAAACATTCTGACCAATATTCATGAAGATCTCATGAAAAATATGGCCTCTAGAGAGGTCACAAGGTTTATCTATTTTTAGACCTACTGACCTAGTTTTTGACCCCACGTGACCCAGTTTCGAACCTGACCTAGACATTATCACGGTGAACATTCTGACCAATTTTCATGAAGATCTTATGAAATATATGGCCTCTAGAGAGGTCACAAGGTTTTTCTATTTTTAGACCTACTGACCTAGTTTTTAAACCCACATGACCCCGTTTCGAACTTGACCTAGATATCATTCTGACCAATTTTCATGAAGATCTTATGAAATATATGGCCTCTAGAGAGGTCACAAGGTTTTTCTATTTTTAGACCTACTGACCTAGTTTTTGATGGCACGTGACCAAGTTTCGAACTTGACCTAGATATCATCAAGATGAACATTCTGACCAACTTTCATAAAGATCCCATGAAAAATGTGACCTCTAGAGTGGTCACAAGCAAAAGTTTACGGACGCACGGACGCACGGACGGACGACGGACGACGGACACCGCGCGATCACAAAAGCTCACCTTGTCACTTTGTGACAGGTGAGCTAAAAAAATGTACCAGATATACATGTTTCAAAAAATCTAAGGCCGTACACGCCACAATGCTATAATGGAAGTCTGTTGGAAAACACTTTGTGGTCTCTAACCTACAAGGTAATTTCGGCACCATGGAAGCAAACTTTGACCGAATTATTGCTTCTTACTTCTGTCCAAATACAATAGTTCTATTCTTCGGTTCCTCGTACCCTTTCTCGATAGAAAAGTGTTTTCTTTCATTGTACTACGTTTCAGTATATACTTATAGCATTCTGTTGAAAACTGCATGCTCAAATCGCTGTCTTGATAAAATATGGAGCAAGAATTTCATATCCCGAAAAGAGATATAACTGAAAGATGCGAACAGGAGTAAAATCAGAGGGTTGTATTGAATCAAGCGTACTTAGTCTAATGTTGCATAAAAGCTAACAACACTTTTCCTTTTTCTGTTGTAAAGATATAGCTCATTACGTTAATATGTCTCTGACACTGTATTTTAAAAAAAGAAATTAAAATAATATCATCAGTATGCATAACTTACTACACAGAATTAATTTAAATGTTCATCAATCAGAAACACCTGTTGATCAACATCAGTCTAACTGATATTGCTTTCTTCCTGTTTTTCTACGGAAAGTAGATGGTTCAACTCGATAAAAGAACACAAATATAAATTCAACAAACCGATAGGACTTTCACACTTTAATAATACAAATAATATAATAATGATATAAAATGTTTTTTAAATGTTGAGTAAAGGTAAGAATTACCTGCTCTCATTCTTTCATAATTAGGCTGCAGAGCCCTGTCAATAGGACTTGGCTTCATTAAATCGTCTGCTGTAGCCTATATCAAAGAAATTTAACAATGTAAATGTTTACATTTAATTTTGTTCCACGATCAAACGCTTGTATAATTCAAGTGAGTGTTGTTTTTTTCTTTTTGTTAATTTGGTGATTTCATTTTAAACAAAATGCTTAATAGTATTTTGACAGTTAATATGAACTATAGGTTTCAGCAGTTACATAACACTGACTTTGAGAAAAATAGGTAAAATTACTAAATACAATGTAAAAAATATGTATTGTAATACCATATATCATTTAAAAGCCCAATCCAAATTCCATCTTTTTACTTTAAAATAGTATCATATGTCTCAGCATTTCAATAGCACATGCTCAAAAAAACGCTCAATCGGTTTTCTATGTATTTGATATCATTTTACATATCTTCCACTACTTTCGCATTTAGACTGCAACGATTAACTTTGGCTAGGTTCTTAATTTAATTGACTGATGAGACACAAAGCGATTAAAGATAAAATAGAACTTACAAAAAAGTTTGCTACATTTGGATGATTCCTCTCCAGTCTTTACAAAAAAATATGTCTGCATTTTATTTGTGTTGAATAAATGTCTTGCATCCCCTACACGATATAAACAAGAAGCTGCGTTCAATAAACGCTTGATGCCCCCGGTGGCATCCTTGTCTATACAAAGCCACCTAAGTCCAAAATGAGGTCATGGTCAAGGTCAAACTGAGGTCAGGTGATGTTTAAAGATAAGGAATGGTCACAGGTTACATCTGCATTAGTATCAAGTCATTCTAGTAAGGGATATTAATGCTAGACGAAACGGTCCCATTTGGTTAACCAAGAGATGGCCCATACAAAGAAACCTATGTCCAAAACGAGGTCAAGGTCAAGGTCAAACTGAGGTCAGGTGATGTCTGAAGATGAAAAATGGTCACAGGTGACATCTGCATTAGTATCAAGTCATTCTAGTAAGGGGTACTGATGCTAGACGAAACGGTCCCATTTGGTTAACCTCGTACGAACGGGGGACGGACGAACGGACAGGGTAATCACTATATACCTCCCGCATCAGTAGATGCTGGGGACATAAAAACCCTCGAAATATAAATATCAATCCGGTCTGTATTCAAACATGTATTTCTCGCGATGAATATCTTAAAGTCACCCTCTGAAGAATGCATTATTTATATAATTTTACCTTACTAATGTCGTCACTACGCCTGCCTTCGATTTGAATCTGAGCTGACTGTTTTCTTTCCAGTTGATAAAGTATATCTTCTCCTTTACGCTCTAAATGCTTTTCAATTTCTTTTCCTTTCTGATCTAGTCTCCCTTTTGAATCCAATTCTACCACTCTTAAATTCTTTTTAATTTCTATCCCTTCATGCTTAAGTCCCTCCTTTGAGTTAACTTCTGTCACTCTCAAATTCTGTTTGATTTGCAACTCTTTCTGTTCCAATTTCTGTTTTAGATCAACTTCTATCTTTCTCAAATTATCTTTGCTTTCTCTCTCTTTTTGATCCATCTTCTTTGCAGATTCAATTTCTTTCATCCTAAGCACTTCCTTGATTTCTTTCTCTTTCTTCTCGAGTCTTCCTATTGAGTCGATTCCGGTCTTTCTCAAATCATCTTTCATTTCAACCCTTTTCTGCGCGAGTTCGTGTTTTATAGTTGAACCTATCACCTTTATCTGCTTTTCACTTTCACCAATTTCAGTCGTAGCGTCAACTATTCTCTGTTCAAGATTCTTTTCCTTCTCTTCGATTGCATCCATTGCAATACGACGGACTTCCAATTCATCTGTAGTTGTTATTAAAAACTTTTCCTGCTTTAGCTGTAAATTTAATATAAAATATCTGGAACAATTTATCTTTATTATAGCACTCGGAGCTACAATGATACTTAACAAGACAGTCTGAAGATCACTTAATTCCAAGCCACTGTGATGGATAGTAAAATGGTGAGGAGATCAATTGACCCAAGATACATGAAAATCTATTAAAGGGTTTATACATTGACATTGAGTTGTGATTTGACACTGAGTGAACATGATTGACTCATGACTTTTTGGTTAAGTGATCATTTGACCGAAGTTTGATTTAGGAGATACAATGTGGACACAAAATGGAAGGCTTTAACATTTGATTCTAGACTGCGACCTTGACCCTTGAGCCGGCATGGCTGACTCGTAAGTTCTGCACATCGTCTTGATAAGGTGGTCCTTTGACCCAAGTTTTAAAAAATTCCTTTAAGAGTTAAGGAGATATAGAGCGGACACGAAATGGAAGGCTAAAACCTTTGACCTCGATTTATGACCTTGATCTTGAGCCGGCATGGCTGAATTATATGTTCTGCACATCGTCTTGTACAGGTGATCATTTGACCCAGGATTAGGAGACACAGAGCGGAAACAAACTGGAAGGCTTACACCTTTGTCCCTGAGTTGTGACCTTTGCCTTGAGCCAACATGGCTGACTCATAAGTTTTACATATATCATTGATGAGGTCATCATTTTATAAGTTTGATGGAAATCCTTCAAGGAGTTTAGGAGATAAAAAGCGGACACATAATGGAAGGCTAAAAAATACCCTAAATTGTGACATTGACCTTGAGCCGGTATGACTAACTTTCAAGTTCTGCACATCGTATTGATGAGGTGATCATTTGACCAAAATTTTATTTAATTCCTTCAAAGAGTATAGGAGTTATAGAACTGACATAAAATGGCTAACACATTTGACCTTGAGTTGTGACCTTGACCCTGAGTCGGCATGGCTGACTCATAAATTCTGCACATCGTCTAGATAAGGTGATGATTTGAACTAAGTTACATGAAAATCCTTCAAGGGGTTCAGGAGATATTATAGAGGACACAAAAGTGTTACGGACGGACAGAGACCCCCTGAAACCCCTATCACTCGTGGCGGAGAATTAAAAATAGCTGAAATTAGCGCGGAATTTAAAACAACAAAAATATATATGCGTGCTGAAAGAACATAATATACAGTATCTAAATAACATATTCATTATAAAACTCCAGTTATTTGAACTCAGGAACTCAAGTTGCGTAGGGAATATTACCTCAAGCAGTTTCTTGACCGCATTTTTAGATTCTTGTCTATCTTTGATTTCTTTATCATCTTGTAGCAGTTCTATCATATCCTCTATATAATTTGCAATGTCTGTGTCCTCTACTTCCATATTGTTACAATGAAATATGGCGTTTCTGTGTTGAAGTACCTGCAATACACCAACAAATCAATAAGGCTTAGAAACATTACCTAGACAAAACGTTTTCTATCACAAATGCTGAAGTCATGAACATTGCATTTAGTATGTGTATGTAAAACAGAACACGACAGAACTGAACACAAAGAAAACTTGTCTAGCAGTAGTACATCGCCTATTATTCGCCTATTATTCGCGAACAATTTCCCAGTCATAAATGACCTCCATATCAAATGTTATCTTAGACGAAAGCATTCTCTAGTCATTAAGTAAAAAGTTCTACTGCTCTGGGCCAATGTGACCTTGACGATCAGCCACCATATTAAGTTTCGTGATTGAGTCCCAAACGTTCTCAAGTTATTGTCCAGAAATGGTTTAACTGTTTCGAGTCACTGTGACCTTGACCTTTGACTTACTGACCTCAAAATCAAAATAAGTCATCTGTTGGTCATGGTCAACTATTAAGTTTCATGACTCCGGAAAAGGTTTAACTATTCCCGGTCACTTTGACCTTGACCTTTAATCCACCAACCTCAATATTATGAAAAGAAGTAATTCGCTGGTCATGACCAACCTCCCTATCAACTTTCATGATCTTAGGCCTAAACATTCTCAAGTTATCATTCGGAAACCGATTGACTCTTCCAGTCACTGTAACCGTGACATTTGACCCACTCCACTTAAAATCAATCATCTTGAGTTACATGTATTTAGCGGAAATCGATTGATGTACCGACCAACCGGCCAATATCTGTGAAATAATATACCCCTTTATCTTCGTAGGAATGGTGGAGATGGGGGCATTGTAAATAATATGATACAAAACGTATTTCAATTAGATAATTTTTATATAATGGGAGGCCATACGTCAGGCGTAGTAATTTCATATTAATTCGATTCTAATAGCACTATTAGATGAAATGTGATGGCATTGTAGAGTCGTGTATGTAACCGAACAAATATACGTATATTACGAATGAAATATTCGATCACATGTGTGATATATGTGTGAAATATTCGATCGAAAATAGTACACACATGTACGTTGGACTTTGATTTTCAGAGACAGACCAAAACGAATATTTCACACCACCAGCACTACTACCACTACCACACATTATTAGATCTACTTTATGCGGATGACTCTGGTAAAAAAAAAAAACATTGAACAAAGCTAACAGAATATCTTCAATCAAACTATAAATTCCACATCTGAATCATCTGAAGTATCTAGGTGCAACTTTAGATCAGAGTCTTACTGGTGAATAAATGGCTAACTCTAGTATCATAAAGGAAAATGCCAGGTTAGAATTTCTGTATAGGAAACAGAAATTTCTTACTGTTCATACTAAAAGACTTTTGGTTTTAGTCTTAGTGTCATTTTCACTGTGCTTGTTTTTCTGGTTTTACAGCTTATCTTTGTTTTGGAAAAACAGCCTACATGGTTATCCAATTTGAAAATGATTTAGTCAACGTTTTGCATGATTTCATTATTTCGATTTTCCTACGTCGTATTTTGTTCCTGTCAATATTGTAGTACTTACCTGCCGCCAATGCGCACATATCTGTTTATAAATTTACGATTACGCGAGGTAGAAAGAAGCTATTGCATTTTCAATACAATGATAAGCTCCAAAATGATTGAAAGTACATGTTTTGTTCTAAAATTCTTTCAAACTTCTCATAACATTTCTTATAAAGTATATTAATGTCATTGTTGCTGTAACCGTAAATGCTTGAAAGTAAACATTAAGCATAATAATAGTGTATATGTTACTTACCCTTGAGAAAGCATCATTACCAGATATACCACTCTGGATATGTTGATGAAACTCTATGTTATCAATCAACAGGTGCAACAAACCGGAACAGTCAAACTCGGTTGCTTTTGTCTTGTGTTCATATCCTGGAGCATTTATGAAACATTTTGCAACAGCCCAAGGTTCGGTGCACCACTGATGTGCATCTGTGTTTCTCCAGCATGGAGCGGGAGGTGTGGATGCGTGTCGCCTAATAATTTCGTCGTATATGGCACCACATACGTTGTTGGGACAAGACGTTTTCCCGCGTGGGTGTAGACAGTTACAATGCGTTTGACCGAGAGGACACTGTTTATTTTTGGTTTGAACATGATCCGGCTGGAGTGTGCGTACATCGCAGAGTCCACAGGCTACTGTCGAAAGATTGTGTTTCTGTTTAACTTTATCTAAGATATCAACATGCTGCTGGATAACAAGATGGTCGCAGAATGGTTCCAAGCCGTCTTTTACATATTTAATACCAAGTCCGGCTCTCACCCAGTTCCTGTATTTCTTGTTCTCAAGCTGATCCTTATGTTCCATAGTCTATCTGTAAGAACCGAATCAATATGTGAGTATTTTACAACGGTCACACATTAAACCGGAATCCACCTAAAAAACGGAATACACCGGAATACACTTTCCATAACCGGAATACATCTGTATTTTTTAAGTTAAAGGTATTTTTGAAGGGTTTTTGATATAATTCAATCATATATATCATAAATAATTAACATACGAAAGGAAAATAAAATACGTTTACGCAAAATGATTTTATACGAGAATGGAGTTCGGCGACCGCGCGGGAAATTTCCATAACCGAAATACACCCGTATTTTATTAATAAATGGTATTTTTGTAGGGTTTATTGCAGAAATCATTCGTGTATAATATAAATGATAAGTTTACAAAAGGAAAATAAAATACTTTAACGCAAAACGATTTTATACGAGATTTGGATTTGGCGAACGCACGGGAAGTTTCCAATACATAAATGCACTCGTCCTTTTTTTTAAAAAATAAATAGTATTCTCTTAAATAAACACTTTTTATCATTTTTTGTAAGTTGTAGAACCATGTTCAATCAGATTAAATATGAATGAATATTTGGGAGAAGTTTATTAAAAGTTAATTCTGTATACGAGATTATAACTTTACGATCTTACGGACATGTTTTACGCTAACGTCGCTATGACTAGATACCGGAATGTTGATTATTAAAATTTATTTAATTGTTTCTTCAAATAATAAGAAAATAATTTAATACAAAAAATATCAATATTCGATTTTAAATGAATCATAAACAAAATACAGGTCCCGACATAAACCGCGCGGATCGGAAAGGGCTTAACATGATCGGAAAGGGCATATTTCATTTAACAGATAAAAAAGAAAATAAACTATGAATGATAAAATAGCATTTTTTGATTTTTAAATGAATTATAGACAAAATACGAGTGGCATAAACCGCGCTGATCGGAAAGGACATAACATGATCGGAAAGGGCATGTCACATGTTTATAATTGGAAATTATTTAATTATTTCTTCATATTTCGCATTTCGTTTAACAAATAAAAAAGAAAATTAATTAAGAAAAAATATCAATATTCAATTTTTAAATGAATTATACACAAAACACATGCCAGTGCATAAACCGCGCTGATTGGAAAGAACCGGCCATATGTTTATTATTGGAACTAATTGAATTATTTCTTCATGTTTAATTTACGAAAATAAATTACGAAATATCAGTTTTCAAAATAATTATATTATGTTTAATATATAAATATAAAAACGTTTACTGCGCTTATTTCCAAAGCACAATTAATATCCTTTGAATATAAACAAACACGTGCCTCTGATTAGTCCTGGTAGAGTTTGATTGGATTATCACACCTATTGATTATATCAATTAATCAGTATATTTGTAAGCACACATATGCGACATGTGACAAATAATGTCTGACAAGGTAAGTGCAGTTAAATATGATAAGCTTTTATTTAATTTCATACTTGTCGTTAAGATAAGATAAGATAAGATAAGATAAGATAAATTTTATTTTAAGTCGGCAAGACAGTTATAATTGCAAATTGAAAAATTGAAGAAAAACAGGTACTGGTTGGGAACCACTTTCCGGACAAGCATAGTTTCCGGACAAGTTAAATAACGGCTTTATTTCGGCGTTATCCGTGCTATTGTTTCATCCATATCATTCAGACGATTGTTTTTACTTAGTAAATAACATCAATTGTTGGCAGGTAAGTAAAAACATTAAATTTCATAAAGATATCTCACCTGTGTTAACAAAACAACCTTCCGTACCATCGGGGCATGAAAACTACACTGCGCATGCGCAATATTTTGTTTCCTTTTGAGGTATCAAGTGGGGTAAAACAATAATTCTTCAAATCCCAACGAATGCAGACGACATGAATTAAAATCTTTTTTCATAATTACTTCGCTTATGTAAACTGTACAAAAAAATAAAAATATTACATTTGTTAGAAAACTGTCTACTTTACTTTAAAAACAAAAAAAGTTACTGTTAAGATGCCAAGAAGGGCTATCGCCAATTTTCCAATCCAAGGGAGACAACGAGTACTATTAATATATTAATTTTCTTGCACGGTATTCTCCCCTTATTTTGCTATAATGTACTTTTGAAGTTCGAATCGATTTTAAAGTGACATTTTGGTGCTGTTCTCATAACCATATTATTCTGTCTTACCCTATTTTTTTCAAAGAATGTCCACTAAGAAATACAAAGAAGAGGATATGACAAGTGCCATTTCTGCCGTTAAGCAAAACAGGCTGAACATCCGAAAGGCTGCTGCGGAATACCACGTTCCGAAATCTACGCTAAATGACCGTATTCGTGGCCGCTTTAAAACGACTGTGCAAGGTCCGGAGCGGCAGATCACAGCCGAGGAGGAGACAGGCCTGGTACAGTACCTGCTGTACATGGCAAATCAGGGTTTTCCACTAACCAGACAGATGACGAGAGCCTACATCCAAGCGATTGTCAAACGTTCAGGTAAAAATTCCTTGATGAATAAAGCTATATTTATACAACTTGTTTCATTTTAAAGTATTTTATAGAAATGATGGCACTTACAAGCTTTTCCTAGTAGTCAAACACACATAGCTTTAATTTGTTTAAGTTTGATACCTAACTCCAATGGATCAGTCAAATCTTTCAAAACTATGTGTTAAAATGTTTTCGTAAATCTTATATCAAGAAGACGCAAATGTTATATCTAACTATGCAGGCATGAATAAAAACGTCCGGGAGTATAGTTAATTTTTCGTTTTAATTTGACTTATAAAATGATAACTAACGTTTAAACCGAACATGTTTCAGGACGGAAAACACTCTTCAACCTAAACAAAGGACCGTCCAATAAATGGATTAAAAAATTCATCCAAAGGCACCCAGATCTGTCGGAAAGAAAGCCGGAAAACCAAGACAAAGCCAGAAGTGCCATGTCCAATAAAAAAGTGATGGCCGATTTTTTCACCCTCCTAGACACCATATTGTTGAAGTATGGTGTCAAGGACAAGCCATCTCAGGTCTGCTTATATTCTACCAATGTTGTTACTAAATCGTATTAAAATTCGAATTTGTTATTAATAAAGCAATATAAAGTTTGGATAATACAACGACAGGGTAAGATGTTTTTAATTTAATAATAATCTACCGGCTTCAATGTACACACACCTTCATCAGGATTAAAAGCTATCAAAAATATTGCCTAAAGTTTATCAGTATCATATAAAGTTCTGTATGTATATATTGTCTTAAGTCAGTATGAAACATTGCTTATATAGATATTCAACTGTGACGAAACGGGGTTCTCAGGAAGAGAGACAGGAAGATCAAAGGTAATTGGACCGAAAAGAGGGCACGTATTTCGCAGGCGTGTAACCACAGCAGACCACATCACCGCACATCTATGTGTCAGTGCTGATGGAAGATTTTTACCAACTATGATAATATACCAGGTAAGATTTTTTTTCCAAGAGTCATTCACGTCTTCAGTATTTCTTGATACTAATGATGAGTGAAATATATTAATTGATAAAAATGTAACACGTAACTAAATACTAAATTATGTGTACTTGAATACACAGGGTTCACTTCCACACCGGAAATACAATGATAGCATACCAGATTCATGGGGATTTGCCACAAGTGAAAACGGATACATGGACACGCAGTTGTTCCAACGCTGGTTCACGAAAATGTTCATACCGCACTGTGGACGGGAGCGACCAGTCGTACTTCTGATGGACAACTGCGATGCACATATCAGTGGAGATGTAGTGGAAGCAGCGATTGCGAATGATATTGTGTTAGTGGGACTTCCGGGACACACCACTCATATTCTGCAACCTCTTGATGTTAAGGTATGTAAAATTAATTTAATTGTACCCCCCCCACCCGACAACAAAGTTGTAAGAGGGTATACTGGTTTCAGGTTGTCTGTCTGTCTGTCCGTCCGTACGTCTGTCCGTAGACACAATCTTGTGCGCACCATCATTCCTCAACTCCTTGACACAATTTAGTGAAACTTCAGTTCACACAAGTGATCAGTACCAACCCTAGTTGTGCATGGTGCGTGCTACGTTCTTTTAGATAAATATTCTGCATAGTTATGGGACTTTGTTTTTATTATTATACTGTATACATACAGTCTATATACATACAGACCACATAATTATGCAATCGTGTGTGCGTCAAATTGCAATGTAGTGTCAGCGCATGCGGGGGGTACATTCATCACCTTTAGGGATAGCTCTAGTTTGTTATGATTCGTTGAAATTACTACAATATATCTTTCACTGCTCCGTAAATATGATTTCCATAAATCATTTCAATAATATATATATGAAATAATCATCCCGACGAACTGCACGTGTACCGAAGTAGAACGCAGGAATTCTCACCATAGACCTTTAGTTCAATCCTATCTGTGTCGCAATAAAAAAGAACCACATCAGTTGTGTTTTTTTTTTCAAAGGCATACATCAGATAGGCTTACTGAGAAGTGAACATAATGTTTAATAAGTGTTTCTTCACTCATTTTCGGTAATTAAGATTTAAATATTGCACGACTTTTTCTGAATAAAGCTGCGATCTTCCTTAAAACCTTTTGGTACGTGTGTATGCTGTTTATCAATTTGTTGTGACTTTTCAATTTTTTTCTTTTCAAGTGGAGCTGGTTCATTTCAATTACTACAGAACTCTACATATTTCAGATAATAGGTCCTCTCAAGAGTCGTTTTGCTGAAATGACAGTAAAGCTGGGTTTCGGCGGTGCTGGAGTAACTATTGGAAAAGCAAAATTTCCAATTGTTATGAAGCACGCCATTGACAGCGCGACACCAGTATCAATCCAGGACGCATTCGCTGTAACAGGCATATGCCCATACAACCCATCAGCCATAGATACCTCCCAGCTGGTGGAAGCTTCATTTGATCCTCCTTGTGAAGGTAATATTAACATACTTTAACAATTACCGTTATAGTAAATAATCCATAATTTAAACAAATTACATCTATAGTTTACATGATTTTTTTTCATGCACTTCTTCGTTAATGTTTCAAAGCAGAGTCTTAATGTGTCCTTAAGGCTGCTTACTTTGAATCACTGTGTTCCTTGTGTAATGAAGTCTTCTCTTCATCGGTCAAGGAAGCAATCTAGTTGGCTAATGTATGATCGAGTGTTCTACCCAGATTTCAGACCGTGCATGAAATAATGCCCGGATGGGCACCGTCTGTGTGTTCATCTGTAACTTAATACTTTAATTCTAAATAGTACATTTAAGTGGAATTTTAAACACCCAATAATGTACAAACAAATACATGTATTAACTGATAATACACAACTTATTTCCTTACCCTTATATCTGTCGTTTTGTTTTCTGATTTTGTTAGAAAGAGGCGAACAGGTTCAAACGTGTGAAAGATGTGGCCACTTCTTAACAAATCCACTTGTACAACGTGGACTGATACCGCCGAGTCTCGCCGATATTCTGTTGCCACCACCCGTAAAGCCGGCAGACACGCAGCGGAAAAAGAGAGTTGTAGCTGAGGGCCGCTTGATTAGCGGCGAGGAAATGCTCAAACAGTTGAAGGTTTAATTTACACCTTACATATAATTATACATGACATTAATTAGTCTGACTAATGATATGTTTGTCATATATTCCTAACTTTCGTTGTAACTTACGCCAATCTTAAATTTAAACTCCTCAGAATCAAAGACATTTTAATTAAACATGCCATGACTTTATAAGAAAGTAGTCCGGACAGGGGCGATCCATATCTTTACGGATCGGATTTATACGTAGGGCATTTTGATATTTCAGTTTTGTCAAGTCGGCGTATTTTTACACATTGTTTATACGTCTATACCAAATTACAGGAAAAAGAACAGATTGAAAAGAAAAAGATAGATGAAATGGAAAAGCGGAAGAAAGACAGGGAAATTAAAAAGGAGAAACGATTGATAGAAGAGGAGGAGAGACGGATCAAGAGAAAAAAGAGAGAAGAAGAAAGGGAATTAAAGTTAAAAGAAAAGAAGAGGAAAGCAGACGAAAGACAGGAAAAAAAGAAAGGGAAGTGTGCCGACGTCCATGCCACTGCAGTTTTAATAGCCAATAGTTATGTTTGTGATGTGTGTGGTATGCATGGGGGTGTTGATGACGAGGTGAATGGTATTTTCTGGTTTGGATGTGATGAGGAGTTATGCGGACGATGGTATCATGAAGGGTGTTTAACAGAGAATGAAAGGATGTATGTGCAAGAAAGCTTGGAAGAAGGCGGAAGTGACTGGTTTTGTAAGCGTTGCAAACCGTGGTTGTATGAGGAGGAGTGAGTGGGCGATATGTTTGTAGAAATGTTTGTTTGTTGTATATGCGTATCAAGTAAACTTTAAAAGGTATCACAGTTTCATGTTACTGAAAACGAATTCTATGTCAGAAATGAAATTTTTATCATATACGATCTATGACATTTGTTAAAATATTGAGTAACTCCTTAATGACTGATAAAAGGTTTAATTGTCTTAATTGAATGACTGATGTTAAGTACTAAATCATAAATGTAATATGATTTTGATGAAAATATCAAACTGTTATAATATGTGTTTCTGTTTTGCTTTTCAAATTGTTCTTGTGCATAAAATGGGTCAAGCAGGACATGCCGGAGATTTAATATCATCAAGCGAAATATGCATTTCCCATTTAGGGCCCCTGAAGATAAAAAACTACTATTAAATTAGATTAGCGTTTCCCACATGTCTTAGAATTCCATTTATGCAGTTTTTTTATGAATAACTACATTTGATCAACTTATGATTTGTTGATATAAATATTAAGGCAAAATTCGTAGTGTATTTGCTAATCTAAACTGCTCTCGGGCGGGCTTTTGAACTATCATACATCCCCTGTGTACATCGACAGGCGTATTAAAAGCTGTAGACTTGCAGCAAATATTTTATTAGCATGTTTGAACCTGGGAATATTCATTTATATACCAATTTAATACTTGTCCGGAAACTGGTTCTCTTGGTACATAAAAGTGTCACTTTTTATGACCTAATTTAAGCCTCTGGTAAATACATATACAATGTCACTGTGTAATGTTAGCTGTAGTTTCGGATGTAGCAAGAGCTGAAGTTTGTGTACGGTAAGTTTCATCACTGAAAGTTAAGGCTTAAGAAATTGACGGATAAAAAACTTTGAATTTTGTCCGGAAACTGGTTCCAAACCAGTACATTCAGTATATTTTTTTTATTTTTCATGTACTTTAACGCATCAATACTAATTCAATGTTTTGCTAAAACAGCGATGTATTGTAGATTTAAACATTTTCATTCCTCCTTCCTTCTCTCCAGGATGCACTAAGTCTTGATCATAATGTCTCGGATATCGTAATCGTTTTCCTTTATCAACATAGTCTTCCTTTAAATACTTTTTCAGTGTTTCATTTACAGAATTCCTTATTTTGTTAAAATCAGTTTTATTAATTCCAGTCCACTCCGGAAATTTAGGAAAAGTGTTTTTACGTCGTAACTTTACCAAAATTCAGAAATTACATCGTGAAAAACGTCAACAAACTTATTATTTGGATTGACTGGAATTTACCCGGGAATCGTAAAGATACAAAACATCATGCCGGTAATTTTCCATTCCACGAGCACGTGCGACCTATCGTAATATCTAATTTACATCGCTCGACGTTACTTTTGTTAATCAACACGTACAAAAAACGCGCATAGTGCATTCATTTTTTAATATTATCGCTTCAAGTTTTCAACACCGCTTAAGAAGTAATACAGTTTGAATTCTATAATGATTTTAATAAGATATCGACAGTAATGTAGGGAAACTTCTATAAAAACGGTCGAATTTTCACATAATTATTTGTAAAACTTCAAACAGCGCGATATTAATTACTTATTTCTTTCTAAAAGTAAATAAATGATACATACTATGGCCATAAAATTCAGACTTTTGACCAGAAAGTACAAAGAACAGAATGAAAAAATCTTAAATAATGAAAAATCGGCAGCAATTTAAATAAATGGAGTAAAACGAATTTTGGCAAACAGATTTCTGTTAGTGTGGCATAATAGGTTACGTGACCTCGTGAACGTAAATAGAAATGTGGCATGTCGTTGCGGATTTATATGCATCTTTGTACATGTATATTTTTGACACGACACTTTACTTTTAAGATATTCTTCTTAAACAATAATGTAAATTCCTTGCGGGCAAATAGGTCATAGAGGTAGGATATCCGCTATTATCGTTTGACACATTTACCTGTCAGTTTATGCACATTCGCTTTTAATAACAATCTAAAGAAGCTGATATGGTTACACTATATTTCATAATGGAATATTATATTATAGCATAAAAAGACTATTTTGAAATAATTTTAACCAAAAAATCGAAACTTGAAAGAAATTTACCTACCTAAGTTAAAATCTAACAAACATATGGCGATTGTGGTTCATCCACGAGTGCGCAAATTTCCCGTGCGCTCAACAAATTTGCAACCTCGTATAAAACGTTATGCGCATTTTAATTTCCTTTTGTAAATTAATTATTTATTTTAGATATGATTGAATTCTATCATAAACCCTAAAAATACGATTTATTTAAGAAATACGGGTGTACATTAGAGAATTTTAGGGCATGGAAATTCATTTACGAATACGCAAATTTCCAGTGCCTTCGCCGATTTTCAATCATGTACAAAACGTAATGCGCAAAAGTATTTTAATTTCATTTTGAAAATTAATTATTTATGATATATATTTTTGAATTTCGTTATAAACCACTTCAAAAATAGCATTTGTTGAAGAAATACGGGTGTATTTCGGTTATGGTAATTTCCCGCGCGGTCGCCGAATTTCACTCCCTTATAAAATCGTTTTGCGTGAACGTATTGTATTTTTCTTTGGTATGTTGATTCTTTATGATATATACGATTGAATTATATCAAAAAACCTTCAAAAATACCTTTAATTAAAAAAATACAGGTGTATTCCGGTTATAGAAAGTGTATTCCGGTGTATTCCGGTTTTTAGGTGGATTCCGGTTTAATGTGTGACCCATTTTACAATAATAAGGTTGCAGTCAGTAAACAATATTCCGTCAATGTGGAAATAATAATGTTGAAATGATATTCACAATGCGATGAAAATGTGGTATTCGTTTACATGTAATGACAAGCTGCCTATACAATCTAGTGCGGCTGTTCAGTTAACATTTATTTTAAAATGATGAAGTAGAATAAAAAGATATTTTTGAAGAACAATATTTTATTTTTTATCAAAATCTAAAAATTTGTAAAAATATCTTCACAATTGCAAGAGTTACATTGCGTTCAAGTTAACAACAGAATGCTTTAAGGGATGCGTCCCAAAGAACATCATGAAAGCAGAACTACGTTGTCGTGTATATAATGTATGTCATTAATTCGTTCAATTATTTATATAACAAACTTGATATTATTCTTTTAAATACCGAGGGACAGTTTGAAAAGGTTTTATTAAAGAATAATTCACTAGATGTTTGCATTTCGCGTTATACCTCTGTTTTTTATGGTGCATGGATGTTTTCAAGTTTCCCTTTTTTTCTTACATGTGAAACCTACACGTGTCAAACAGCGCTACAATGGTTACCGCATTTGCAATCTACGCTGCGGGAGATTAACGATTGTCATGTGCCAATTAACGACCGCATGATCTATAATTATACGGCCCTTAATTTGCAAACCTTATTGAAACTGTGAAATATTCAATAACAAAAGTCGGCGCAAATTTAAAAGTGTCAGAACAGTAGCAAGTGTCAGAACAGTAGCAGCTTGCACAATCAGCATTAACGATAAAAAAAAACAATTATAAAGTTGATCATTGATCATTTGAACGTGTTTCAAACAAGAACTAGTCAGTGTATTGCGAAAACAATTCAAATAACAGCCGTAGCATAGTGCGGTTAGCTGGCGACCCTACGTCAAACTTCTAATTATAGTTTCTATTTTATCTTCAACGAGCATGTCATAAACAAACCACGGGTAAATGTCGGTTTTGTTCCGACGGATACATTTGTTTATCGTTGATGAACCTCTATAAACTACACGGAAGTTGCAGGTCAGTTACGCATACACTACTGGATGCACATGCCATTAAACGGGTCATGAAATTGGCCTTAATTTTGTCAAAGGTTTTTAACAGAGTTTTAACAGGTCACCATTAAAATTCACCCATTACTTCTTACTATTTAATGGGATTTTCATGACCATAGTTTTAATGCCATACATTAAAAATGACTTTGATGGCCATGAAAAGCTGCTTAAAATAAACCATTAAAATAAGTTAACAGGCTCCTTAAAACTTCATGAAGATTTTTAATTGGCATGAAATTAATGTGCCATTAAAAATTACCCCTTAATTCCCCATTAATTAGTAAGAACTAATGGGGCCATTAACTTTTTTATATTCTGTTAATGGCCGTTAATTATTAAAAAAATTGATTAATGGTCTCATTAAATATGTCAGACTCAATTTTAATGGGTTTATAATATTTTAATTGTAAATCAAATTAAGGGCCATGAAAATTTGCCTTCAGAATTAGACATCTTAAGATAATCAACTTCATATTAATATTTGCCGTATTGATTTAAACTACGTATTACCACAGGAGTCCGAAATTCTATCAATAAGACCATAGAAGTCTATATTTACAAAAAATACCCCCTATATATATAAAATAAACACCAGGAATGAAACGTCAAAAACCCAAGGTCCCCTGAAAATACGCATGGAACACAGGGTGATCTCAATTTAGCGAGCGTAGTGAAGAAATAACACTAAAATACACCTACCGCACTCGACAGTTTTCAAATCTGATACACTTTACAAGAGTTATCAGACATTTTCTGAGATTTTCAGCTGTCGCCGAAGCCATTCGCTGACGTCACAACAACAACAACAATTACAGCGCCGAGATAATGATAAAATACTTATTTTATCCTTTAAAATTTGTACATCGAGTAAATAAGTATTAGAATATTTATATGTTTACATCAGTCTATAATATCCCCTAGATTCCTTTTGCAATAAAAAGATAATTTACAAAATTTGATTGGGAAAACCCGTAAAGGGAGGTTACTCTTGGGATAATCCATTTTTCGATGCAGCGGAATATCTAAATTTCAGTAGTAAAATTTGATACTTGGTGAACAATGACTTTTTTATATGAATAGAGTAATATGAAAATGTCTGTTATGTAATTTGAAGGTAAGACAGTACGGGAATTGATACTTTCTTATTTTCATCTCGGCGCTGTAATTGTTGTTATTGTTGTGACGTCAGCGAATGGCTTCGGCGACAGCTGAAAATCTCGGAAAACCTCAGAAAATGTCTGATTACTCTCGTAAAGTGTATCAGATTTGAATACTGTCGAGTGTGGTAGGTGTATTTTAGTGTTATTTCTTCACCACGCTCGCTAAATTGCGATCACCCTGTGTTCCGTGCGTATTTTCAGGGGACCCTGGGTTTTTGACGTTTCATTCCTGGTGTTTATTTTATATATATATAGGGGGTATTTTTTGTAAATATAGACTTCTATGGTCTTATTGATAGAATTTCAGACTCCTGTGGTATTACTACACATGTAATAGTATCTATACATATGTACTGTTTTGTAAAATACTAGAAGAATATTTGTTTCTTCTTTTTTCTCTTACTATTTTGTAATGTAATAACATGTAACAGCCTCGTACAAACATTTGTTATATTGTATCCTTATTCTGTCTTATGTTCATATAAAATGAGAAAATGAATGGATATTGTATTGTATTGAGCTGTAAGGGTTTACAGGTACCGGTTTAATAAATCAAGTGACCATGTGGGTAGTTTTAACTGTTCAACATTATAATATTGCCAAACATTCTGACCAAGTTTTTATTGGTACAGACATTAGGCATCAGGTGTATTATAAAAGCAACTGTTGATGACAATGTAAGGGCTCAATGGGCAATCACAATTTAGCTCTACTTCAGTATTTTGTGCTCACATGCATGCACTGTACAGCTAAGAGCAAATGTTTGAGGGATTGCATCACAAGTAGCTTCTCCCATCTCCAATTAAGCGTACCACACTCTTTGATTCATCGAAACAAAGAAGCGATTGATCTGCCCATGCCCCAAATGCATTTAAATCAGACTGTAAATCTTCACAATTATGTGTACTGTTTACTTCTCTATAAACCTTAGTTTCTACTCAAGAATTTGAAAATCTAAACTAGTCTGAACACATTTTATAATGTAAATCCCTTACCCCACCCATTTTCTTATACAAATGCTTATTATTTGGACAAGAAAAACAAAGAACAGAAAAGGTGGCATGCATCAATACTTATTTACCCTTACCAAAATATTGTAGATTGATGTTATCAAATAAATCAATACGTTTCCATCCGACTTTCATTGAAAGAAAACCGATTTTTGTAGGAACACAATTTGCCAAACATTTGAAAAAAAATGGCGTAACTGCATCAAGGGGAAATAACTTCAATGCAACTAAATATAACATTATAATATTATAGACGGTGTGTGCGTAGTATGTATTTATTTTGATTAAAGTCCATTTTAGAACAATATGAGACTGGAATTATAAGCATTCAATAGGAGAGCAAGCCAAAAACTAAAAGAAAATATATACGAATCACATTTTACAGAATTTACTATTTAATGGGCATTACATTGCTGTTAAGGGCCATTAAGTTTACCCTTAAATGAAATCGTACACAACCTGAACATTTAATGGGTATTAAATCAAACTTAAGGGCCATGAATAATCCTGTTAAATTAAAAAAAAATACAGAATTTCACTATTTTTTTCAAAGCCATTAACTATTTTATTTTTACCAAACTTAAATTTTTAATGGCATGATTCATGGTTAAAAATGGGTGTTTTAATGGTATTTTAACATGTAACCCATTAATATTGTGAAACCTGTTAAATAAAGTGATGCAAGAAATAATGGGGTTAATTAACGGTTTTCCTATTTTAATGGATATTTTACAGGGTTTTAAACCATGTTTAATGGTATGTGCATCCAGTAGTGATACAAGTACGGCTCAGATAGAACGGCTACGGCATGGTGTCCCTTTTGGCGACATTGTGTAAAAATTTACTTTATCGTGGGCACAATTTATTCGCTGGGACTTAATTTCATGGTTGAGCGGAACCACGAAATCCACAAAAATAATAATTTCACAGGAGGAGCTGATGTGTGACAGATAATTGAATTAGAATATACTCATTCCTTTTTTTCTGCATTAACACACACAAAAAATCCAATAATTTCCAAATATTTTCAGCAGTTAATGATATTACAATCATACCTTGACTGTAATACAGGTTTTCTGCTGAAAGACCAATTTAGTGTATAAGCTTTCAATGGACTTTGAGTAAGCTGATAGCCCGGGCGAACCTCATATACTTCGTACAATTTCTTTTACAGGTGTATCAAATATTCAATACCAGTTTTCTGTCCAAACAACTTTGAACAAGTAAATGTAATACGAGGAGAAATTATGTCAATGAACGGATAGACACTTTACAGCTGCCAGGAGGTAGTTAAAGTCTGCTGAGTTAGCTGAATGTGCAACACCTCACCCCACCGGCACCGGCTATAGCGAAACTATGTTATAGTATGAAAAGTAAAGTTGGACACTCTGATTTAAACAACAGTTTGATATTTTTGTTAGATAGAGCATTCTCCCTTTTTTCTATTCGTTAAACTAAATGGTTAATAAGTTTAGACTATTTTTTCCGTTCTGTATATGCTTAACCATCAATATTTCGTTTAAATCATAGTATCACTGTTACCACTCTCTTCAATTAAATTTATTGCTGTCTTTCTGATAAAATTTGATTACTAAATTAGCTAAATTTACCCTTTATGTCAGGCTTTATAACAGCAGTGATAAGTTACCAGAAAGTTGAAAATAAAAATGATATTTAATATTAAAAGATTTGCATTGTGCAGTAATCTAAGTTATAACCACACGGACACGTTAAACTTGTGTATTCTGGATGTTTTGTATCTTAAAGATATTTTGATAAAAAAAATCGAAACTAAAACAAACGTTTTAAAAGGACGAAAATTCGGCTTTTATAAAACATTAATTTACTTTTGTCAATTCAAGTATGTTTTTGATTAAATACGGTGTTGACACTGTTCAAACATAAGCTACGTGGGTTTCGATAAGCCTGACCCAATAGTTTAGTTGCGAACGTTACCATGTTTTATCAGTTGCAATACTGTACTGAAATATCACCCGGCTGCTTGTTTTGCACACTGATCAATATAGCTTTTTGAAATACAAAAAAAAGCTATTTTCTAAGACCAATATCTTCACAACGATAAAAGCAAATTATTTCAACGAATGTGATACACTGGAAAAATATTTATCACCCTAGTCACGTTAGTGAATATTGATAATGTATTGAGGACAAACAAAAATCATGGTTGGTTTTGATTAACTGAAATAAATACAAATGTAGAAAATCCAAATAAACGCTCTTGGTAGGATGATGAGCCAATTTGTAAATGTCTGTACCCTATTTGAAACAATAAAGGTGTTTGAGGTATAATCAAAGAACTTACAACAATCGCAGACATAGCAATCTACCTTCATCATTTTACATGTATTTGAAATTCTACTGTGTTTTTTTTTTCTTTTTTTTTTTTACATCTGGATATAAATGAAATCACTGTAATTGGCAAGTTTAGCTCCTTGAATGCATTTTCATAATGCAACCTTTATTGCACTCAAACTTGATGACACAATTACATATGAAATGGAGGAAAGAGTGCCGTGCCGCTTTATTGCTTGACTTTAATGCAAGAATCTCTCTTGACGCTACACCGTATTTGTAAACCCAATGTAAGATAAAAACAATCAATTTGTACAATATTAAGGAGGAATGTATCATCAGTACAAAATACCGTTCTGGGGGCAAACGGGCTGCCGAATCTATCATTATTATATAATAATGATGTAAATAGAAACTGGAATCAAACACTGTTTTTGATAAGTTATTTATTAAAGAATATGTAAATAGACACATAACTTTTATAAACATTTTCAACTTACCCAACCCTACTCCAACCCCCATCCCACCACAATTAAGAGGGAAATTTTGAAAATTCCCTTTAGGTAAGGTCTGGCATAAAAAAGTGGCCTCAGTATTACTCTAACTTAATGTATATTTAACAAAGCGATTGAGAAAGTCATGATGATATATAAATTAAAGTATTGTCATTTTACCAATCCGACTAAAGTACTTGATCTTCTAAACAAAAATCTTAGAAAGACCCATTCACCTACGTCTTCTGTATATTTTGGATTTCCGATATTGCTATTTCTATTTTCGCAAATCTATTTTTATAGTGTGAGTGCTCTACTGACTCAGCTAACTGACTGCCTGACACATATTTTCTCCTTATGTGAACAAGTCCGTACCGTATGGTAGCTGATTTCTGCCATTTCGTGTTTTTGTGTTAGCGGGCGGAAAACCTAAATCATGAAACTAGACAAAAACCTAATTTGTCGAGTTTTCATATTTCGTGTTGTCGTGTTGGCGGTAGGGAGACACAAAAACACGACAATTTTTACCCGAAAACTCGACGTTTAAAGGGCATAACAGGACAGATTTTACTGTCGAGTTTTCGTGTTGGCGAGTGTACATATGTCATTTTGTACCCTTTATTCGTCTTGTGTTCGTGCTCTCGTTCCGACGACACGAAAACACAATATATACATCACTTGTCGAGTTTTCGTGTTTCGCCGTGCCGACACGACAACACGATAACTCGACAAAGTAGGTATTTTTTTTTCGAGTTTTCGTGTTGTCGTGTGAAAGCGCCGCCGACACGACAACACGAAAACACACCACATCTTTTCAGACAATTCACATTAAATGTAGTTATTCTGTGGAAAAGGATTTTAGAAGCATTTTTCTTTCTATTCGAACGAACCTTCAAATCAAAATTTATTTATATTCACTGAAGCTGAATTTTGAGATTTGAAATCATAAAACAGTACAATAACATGTCAGACGTCAGTTATTGTTTTAAGAATATGAAGTGTATGTATTACTGACCCGGTTCCTGAAATATTTCATTAGGCTACGGGGAGCGGCAACAGTTTAAGAATGAAGGCGACATCGGCGAGCCAAGTGGGGTTAGGTACGGAAGGGGAGTAACCCCTCATGTTAGGTGGATCAGGGCGTGTCTACCTTTAAATACTTTAAATATATATCTTTATATATAGACACGAAAAAACGACAAAATACCTTATTCGTCGAGTTTTCGTGTTGTGATTTAGTCCCGCCGGCACGAAAACACGACAAATAAAGGACGCCGACACGACATGTTTATACCTACCGACAAGAAAACTCGACAGATAAATTTGTGCCCTTTAAAAGACGAGTTTTCGCGTAAAACTTATCGTATACACGAAAACTCGACAAATTAGGTTTTTCTCGTGTTTTCATGTTGTCGTGTTTTCGCCCCGCCAACAAGCCAACACGAAATGGCAGAAATCAGCCACCATAGTATCGTGACATATAATACCTTTCAAAATACGACGCGGTAGTCATGATGTGGCCGTCATAATAAAGTCAACAACCCAGACTAAGTATTTTTAACCTTCTACTTTCACATACTAAATATTGTCAATAATTAAGGCTCTAACTGGCTAGCGGAAGCGTCGTCAGAACAAGGCTATCGGATATGTGCATTTAGAGCCAAAACTGGGAAAGTCTTGTTCACGGTAAATAATAGAATCAATATTGTTGCCATAAGATGAAATAGGTTAAGGACAAACATTCATATATTATCGCTAATGGAGAAATTAATTTATGTCTTTGCAAGCACACAATGCCATAATGTTTGCGATAATATCATTTTTTGTAGAAACAATGAAATAGGATCATTTTCTTTGTTGATATTATCGCTCTTTAAATGACTCACGTGATGCAGTTTATTTCGAAACACGGGGTGCATACTGTAAAGTAAACACAGCTGTAGTCATGGTCACTTAGAACGACATGTACATTTGTAATAAATGTGTTTTTTTTTAAGCTTTTATTGAATTTTATATGTAAAGATGTATTTAATTAAACTTACCCTTTATAATTAGAATCATAAATTTACAATGCACTCTTCAATTAAAAAATCCAAACATATTGCTTCTTTCTTATCCATGGTGTCACCGTGATAAAACAATTATTATCTATATTTGAAGGTCAGCACGTCATTCAACAGTTCAAACATGATATTTAGAATAAATCCTTGATTCTCGTATTTTTATATCGTTTGTACTACCGAGGGCAAACTGACAGTTATCGATTGAGACTTTAAACTTTATATAATTTCGGCATTCTCTGTTTTTTTACGGAAAGCATGAATATTATTAATGAAAATAAATTTGCAAGAGAGTAAGGGATAAATTGTCCTTAAAGGACACAACTTTGTTTTAATTTTGATGACTATGGCGGGGAGGACGATAATGATGATAATTGATGATGGTTGCGGAGATGAAAAATAAACACACACAAATATCGACTATTTTGTTGGGAAATGAATTAGTAGATTTGCACTTGACAAGATAAAAGAATAGGAAATTGTTTGTTGAAATTTTGTTTCGTTGATTGATGCAACAACTAATAAAGGTTATTTTACAAATACACCGAGCCGGTCTCTGCTTTGTTTCGGAATCACTGCTTGTGTATTATTCATAAAAGGACTCAAAAGTAAACGGTGGGGGAATGAAATTGGTACTGTGATTCAAGATGATACTGGAAGATTAATTAGCATTGTTTCGCATTACAGAGGGAAACAAGATAAAAACGGTAAAACGGATGGATGTTCCCCAAAATAAGATTTTTGCATATAAAAAGTACAAAAGAGAAATTCACCGACAAAGCGCATAATTCCCTATAGTAAAGAAGCTTCCAAAGAAATTTACTGGAACTTCAGTGAGCATTTGTTGAGTGAAACTCCGCTAAATATAAGCCAGGGTTGGTGAGGAAATCTCTTTTCTAAAGTTCTCAAGAATATTTATGATCCGAGTCTGAGTCTTTTTAAAGACATTACCAAATGTTTGTGCGAGTGTGCGTGTACGTGTTTTTGGGTGGGCTGAAGAATTACATGGTTAAAGTTAGACCAATCATTGTCAGTATTTAAAGTACTAAAACAGATTTACATGTATAGAGATAAAGTGTGCAGACACAAACACTTGCATTAAACGCGTAAATTTCTGTCAGTTAAATTACATATACAGACCATTAATCATCAAGGTGATCAGTTACGAAAATCAGCAAATCGAGACAGTATACAATATATTTACATGTTTGATATAAACTCACACACATTTTTGTGCTGCCATAAACACCATTTTTCGTCTAAAAACATCTGACAAGAATGCCATTAAAATTGTTTGATAGCATTGTAGTAACTTTTCAGATTGAGGGTAGGAAATAATGTTTTCAGAGATAATTAATGAGCAGTATTTCTACACATGTCCGGAAAGGCTCCTGCAACAGTATTTTTATTCTTAAATTCCTTTCTTCAGGACAATTTCTATGTATAAAGAAACAAAAGACCCATAGCATTTAAAAAAAATTAAACATAAAGAAATATGGCCTACAACAAGTAATCTTACAAAGTCTGTTTAGGTCATTGGCAAGTTATCTGTAATAAGTTTATTCCTCATACACACGCTGACATTGTCTCAGAAAACCATCTTTCTCTCTAGGCTCGGAGTTACAGATAATAGACGCTGACATTGTCTCAGAAAACCACATTCTCTCTAGGCTCAGAGTCACAAATAATAGACGCTGACATTGTCTCAGAAAACCACCTTTCTCTCTAGGCTCGGAGTCACAGATAATAGACGCCGACATTGTCTCAGAAAACCACCTTTCTCTCTAGGCTCGGAGTGACAGATAATAGACGCTGACATTGTCTCAGAAAACCACCTTTCTCTCTAGGCTCGGAGTGACAGATAATAGACGCTGACATTGTCTCAGAAAACCACCTTTCTCTCTAGGCTCAGAGTCACAGATATTAGACGCTGACATTGTCTCAGAAAACCACCTTTCTCTCTAGGCTCGGAGTCACAGATAATAGACGCTGACATTGTGTCAGAAAACCAAATTTCTCTCTAGGCTCAGAGACACAGATAATAGACGCTGACAGATAATAGACGCTGACATTGTCTCAGAAAACCATCTTTCTCTCTTGGCTCGGAGTCACTGATAATAGACGCTGACATTGTCTCAGAAAACCAATAGACGCTGACATTGTCTCCGAAATCCACCTTTCTCTCTAGGCTCGGAGTCACAGATAATAGACGCTGACATTGTCTCCGAAAACCACCTTTCTCTCTAGGCTCGGAGTCACAGATAATAGACGCTGACATTGTCTCCGAAAACCACCTTTCTCTCTAGGCTCGGAGTCACAGATAATAGACGCTGACATTGTCTCAGAAAACCACCTTTCTCTCTAGGCTCGGAGTCACAGATAATAGACGCTGACATTGTCTCAGAAAACCACCTTTCTCTCTAGGCTCGGAGTCACAGATAATAGACGCTGACATTGTCTCAGAAAACCACCATTCTCTCTAGGCTCGGAGTCACAGATAATAGACGCTGACATTGTCTCAGAAAACCACCTTTCTCTCTAGGCTCGGAGTCACAGATAATAGACGCTGACGTTGTCTCAGAAAACCACCTTTCTCTCTAGGCTCGGAGTCACAGATAATAGACGCTGACGTTGTCTCAGAAAACCACCTTTCTCTCTAGGCTCGGAGTCACAGATAATAGACGCTGACGTTGTCTCAGAAAACCACCTTTCTCTCTAGGCTCGGAGTCACAGATAATAGACGCTGACGTTGTCTCAGAAAACCACCTTTCACTCTAGGCTCGGAGTCACAGATAATAGACGCTGACGTTGTCTCAGAAAACCACCTTTCTCTCTAGGCTCGGAGTCACAGATAATAGACGCTGACATTGTCTCAGAAAACCACCTTTCTCTCTAGGCTCGGAGTCACAGATAATAGACGCTGACATTGTCTCAGAAAACCACCTTTCTCTCTAGGCTCGGAGTCACAGATAATAGACGCTGACATTGTCTCAGAAAACCACATTTCTCTCTAGGCTCGGAGTCACAGATAATAGACGCCGACATTGTCTCAGAAAACCACATTTCTCTCTAGGCTCGGAGTCACAGATAATAGACGCCGACATTGTCTCAGAAAACCACCTTTCTCTCTAGATTCGGAGTCACAGATAATAGACGCCGACATTGTCTCAGAAAACCACCTTTCTCTCTAGGCTCGGAGTCACAGATAATAGACGCCGACATTGTCTCAGAAAACCACCTTTCTCTCTAGGCTCGGAGTCACAGATAATAGACGCCGACATTGTCTCAGAAAACCACCTTTCTCTCTAGGCTCGGAGTCACAGATAATAGACGCCGACATTGTCTCAGAAAACCACCTTTCTCTCTAGGCTCGGAGTCACAGATAATAGACGCCGACATTGTCTCAGAAAACCACCTTTCTCTCTAGGCTCGGAGTCACAGATAATAGACGCCGACATTGTCTCAGAAAACCACATTTCTCTCTAGGCTCGTGGTCACAGATAATAGACGCCGACATTGTCTCAGAAAACCACCTTTCTCTCTAGGCTCGTGGTCACAGATAATAGACGCCGACATTTTCTCAGAAAACCACCTTTCTCTCTAGGCTCGGAGTCACAGATAATAGACGCCGACATTTTCTCAGAAAACCACCTTTCTCTCTAGGCTCGGAGTCACAGATAATAGACGCTGACATTGTCTCAGAAAACCACCTTTCTCTCTAGGCTCGGAGTCACAGATAATAGACGCTGACATTGTCTCAGAAAACCACCTTTCTCTCTAGGCTCGGAGTCACAGATAATAGACGCTGACATTGTCTCAGAAAACCACCTTTCTCTCTAGGCTCGGAGTCACAGATAATAGACGCTGACATTGTCTCAGAAAACCACCTTTCTCTCTAGGCTCGGAGTTACAGATAATAGACGCTGACATTGTCTCAGAAAACCACCTTTCTCTCTAGGCTCGGAGTCACAGATAATAGACGCTGACATTGTCTCAGAAAACCACCTTTCTCTCTAGGCTCGGAGTTACAGATAATAGACGCTGACATTGTCTCAGAAACCCACCTTTCTCCTTAGGCTCAGAGTCACAGATAATAGATGCTGACATTGTCTCAGAAAACCACCTTTCTCTCTAGGCTCGGAGTTAACCACCTTTCTCTCTAGGCTCGGGGTTACAGATAATAGACGCTGACATTGTCTCTGAAAACCACCTTTCTCTCTAGGCTCGGAGTCACAGATAATAGACGCTGACATTGTCTCAGAAAACCACCTTTCTCTCTAGGCTCGGAGTTACAGATAATAGACGCTGACATTGTCTCAGAAACCCACCTTTTTCCTTAGGCTCAGAGTCACAGATAATAGACGCTGACATTGTCTCAGAAAACCACCTTTCTCTCTAGGCTCGGAGGTAACCACCTTTCTCTCTAGGCTCGGGGTTACAGATAATAGACGCTGACATTGTCTCAGAAAACCACCTTTCTCTCTAGGCTCGGAGTTAACCACCTTTCTCTCTAGGCTCGGGGTTACAGATAATAGACGCTGATATTGTCTCAGAAAACCACCTTTCTCTCTAGGCTCGGAGTCACAGATAATAGACGCTGACATTGTCTCAGAAAACCACCTTTCTCTCTAGGCTCGGAGTTACAGATAATAGACCCTGACATTGTCTCAGAAAACCACCTTTCTCTCTAGGCTCAGAGTCACAGATAATAGACGCTGACATTGTCTCAGAAGCCCACCTTTCTCTCTAGGCTCAGAGTCACAGATAATAGACGCTGACATTGTCTCAGAAAACCACCTTTCTCTCTAGGCTCGGAGTTACAGATAATAGACGCTGACATGGTCTCAGAAACCCACCTTTCTCCTTAGGCTCAGAGTCACAGATAATAGACGCTGACATTGTCTCAGAAACGCACCTTTCTCCTTAGGCTCAGAGTCACAGATAATAGACGCTGACATTGTCTCAGAAAACCACCTTTCTCTCTAGGCTCGGAGTTAATCACCTTTCTCTCTAGGCTCGGGGTTACAGATAATAGACGCTGACATTGTCTCAGAAAACCACCTTTCTCTCTAGGCTCGGAGTTAACCACCTTTCTCTCTAGGCTCGGGGTTACAGATAATAGACGCTGACATTGTCTCAGAAAACCACCTTTCTCTCTAGGCTCGGAGTGACAGATAATAGACGCTGACATTGTCTCAGAAAACCACCTTTCTGTCTAGGTTCGGAGTTACAGATAATAGACCCTGACATTGTCTCAGAAAAACACCTTTCTCTCTAGGCTCAGAGTCACAGATAATAGACGCTGACATTGTCTCAGAAACCCACCTTTCTCTCTAGGCTCAGAGTCACAGATAATAGACGCTGACATTGTCTCCGAAAACCACCTTTCTCTCAAGGCTCGTTGTTACAGATAATAGACGCTGACATTGTCTCAAAAAACCACCTTTCTCTCTAGGCTCGGAGTTACAGATAATAGACGCTGAACCACCTTTCTCTCTAGGCTCGGGGTTACAGATAATAGACGCTGACATTGTCTCAGAAAACCACCTTTCTTTCTAGGCTCGGAGTCACAGATAATAGACGCTGACATTGTCTCAGAAAACCACATTTCTCTCTAGGCTCGGAGTTACAGATAATAGACGCTGACATTGTCTCAGAAACCCACCTTTCTCCTTAGGCTCAGAGTCACAGATAATAGACGCTGACATTGTCTCAGAAAACCACCTTTCTCTCTAGGCTCGGAGTTACAGATAATAGACGCTGACATTGTCTCAGAAACCCACCTTTCTCCTTAGGCTCAGTGTCACAGATTATAGACGCTGACATTGTCTCAGAAAACCACCTTTCTCTCTAGGCTCAGAGTTACAGATAATAGACGCTGACATTGTCTCAGAAAACCACCTTTCTCTCTAGGCTCAGAGTCACAGATAATAGACGCTGACATTGTCTCAGAAAACCACCTTTCTCTCTAGGCTCGGAGTTACAGATAATAGACGCTGACATTGTCTCAGAAACCCACCTTTCTCCTTAGGCTCAGAGTCACAGATAATAGACGCTGACATTGTTTCAGAAAACCACCTTTCTCTCTAGGCTCGGAGTCACAGATAATAGATATACTAGTATTGTAAATAAGTAATCCGTGATCTTGGTAATTAATTTATCATTTCTTCATGCTAATAATGATATTTTCTCAGAATAACCCTTTTTTGTAGGCCCAGATTTCAGAGATTATAGATATCGTATTTTTTTCACAAATTTCTATTGAAGTGGAGTTATGACAGACATGTTTATTTTACAGGACTCTAACAAATAATGCAGGTCTATACCACTATGGTAAACGCACAACATTAAAGGGGTCACATGAACAAATTGCAAGTTAAAAGGCACGGTCCAGTTTCCAGTTGTGGCCAAGATGCGTTTTTTTATATTAAATACATGTAGGTAGATGTATTTTAAAGAAATTATATTCAACTGGTGATTTGTGATGTTCATAGTGCTAAAGAGTCCTTCTTAAATTGATTTTCATAGCTCTGAGTAAACAGTTGGGTCTAAAAATCTTACCCAAAATTTCTCAAAATTGGAATAATTTTTATGATGTTATGGTTTTGCAATTGTGTCAACGCAGATTTGTGGAATTTTCAATTGTACGCTTCCTTGCCCGCATAAACGATCGAAAAAAAAAACACGAAACATTAAGAATAATATGACGGTCAGGGTGGAACAGTTATTTATTCTAAGTATCTGTATTTAGGCAATTAAGACCAGTGATTAAGTATATCCCCATCTCCCTTGTGTATACCGAATGTGAAACAATCTGCTGATGAAAGAAGTCTCTTTAATTTTCAAATCAAATTTATAAGATGACCTATAAAGCATATTTGAGCCGTGCCATGAGAAAATCAACATAGTGGTTTGCGATCAGCATTGATCCAGACCAGCATGCGCATCCGCGCAGTCGGGTCAGGATCCATGCTGTTCGCTTTTAAAGCCTATTGGAATTGGAGAAACTGTTAGCGAACAGAATGGATCCTGACCAGACTGCCACTATGTTGGTTTTCTCATGACACGACTCATTTATCTTGTCAATCTGAATATTCATTCTCTTTAGCTTTCCTATCATTTGATAACGCCACTCCAGGGGTGCAAACTGGTTTTCAATATGATTAAGGTTTATCCGGGATTCCAAATGTGTCAGGTAAAGAAATCGGTGACAGTTTAGATATTAGACGTGATCACGCGGTATCAATAACCTTGCTGATAAACTAAATAGGAGCGGTAAGATGCCTTAAAACTCTTGCGATTATAAGCAGTGTCGCATGCATATATACAGTCAAACCTGTGTTAAAAACGACTCTGAATAGAGACCACCAGGCTCTAAAGACCGCATGTTTTGTTTTGCATTTTAACATTTACTGTGTATTTTAACCTGCGAATAAAGACCATCTCCCAATAAAGTCCACATTTTGGCGCTCCAAAGGGTGGTCTTTATAGACAGATTTGATTGTATGAGTTGATCCTTTGGAACACGAATTCTGAGCAAAATTGATGCATTTGTTAAAGATATTATAGCTGATATTTAATCATGATTTCGAAATCATAACATTTGAAACACAAAATATTTGAAAGATATTTTTTTTTTATTTTTATTTATTTATTTTGTTTTGTATTTATTTCGTTGTAATATTTTTCACCCCTTCATTGCAAAATATGAAGATGTCTGGTAGAAAACTATATTAATCGAGTCTAGTTTGCAGAGTAATTATTTAGATCCGTGCTATACAATGAAAGAAAATCCTACAATTTAAAGACTAGTAACAAGTAATCCCACTGCGAAAAATATGTGCATATACGGGAGTATACGGTCCCGTATATGTCTAATATATGAATATTATATAAAAGGTATCTTTCCTGAAAGTATGATCAAAACCTACGCCTTAAACATACTTTTGGATCTTGACAATCCCTTACTTTGAATACTGACATAAACTGTAGAAACGTATTTATGCTAAGTATGAATGAACGGATCCATTTGAGAAAAACATGAATGTCCAATTAAGAATACGGGATTCCCGTATATGGAATGTTCCATATACAGGAAAAATGTTTCCGTATACGCCCGTATATTCACGGGTGGTAAACGAGCAATCCAGTTCCCACTGGGAATGCGCTAAAAATGGGTTGCGCGACTTCCGGTGCTGGTGTTGCGCATCAATATATACAAAATCGAAGTAGGTGGGTTTTTGTTTTTGTAAATAATGACACATTTACGAGCGCTTTCGAAAAAAAGCAAAATGCTATTCGACACAAAAATGAATAAAGATTATATGTGTGAAATACCAACTTTTTAATTTAAGAATCAGCTCCGTTATCACGAAAACTCTGCTGGCTCGAGCTTTCAAAAAAGCATGGAATCATGAAAAATGCAAATTTTCTAACTCTTGTGCCTTCTTTCTGGAAATGTGATGCTTCTAATGATCAAACGCGCGTAAAACAGTCATGAATATTACATACACTTGAATGAAATGTTGCTTTTTGGGGAAATATTGGCAAAAATAATCGGGAATGGGGTTGCGCCCCGGGAATGGAGTTGCGCGTATACATTATATACATTATGATGTATAAGAGCAACTCCATTCCCGATGCGCAACCCCATTCCCGATGCTTTTTTTGTCAATTATGTCCCCGTAAGCAGTATTTGAAGCAAATAATTTTGATATTCGTTACTTCAAAACAGTTGAGTTATCATAAAAAGCATCAGATGTCCTCAGATTAGGCATATGAGGTCAGAAACTTCCATTTTTGTTGATTTCATACTTTTTTCACGCTTCTTGTTCGCCCGAGTTTTCGTGATAATAGAGCCGAAACATAAATTACAAACCAAATATTTTACACATATGATGTATTATCATATTTGTATCGAATAGCATTTTGCTTTTTTCGAGAAAATTTATACTTGTCTCATACTAAGCAAAAACATAACTTCACATACCTTAATTTCGTCTTTTTTTACGCGCAACACCAGCACCGGACGTTGCGCAACCCATTTTAAGCGTATTCTCGGCGGGAATTGGATTGCGCGTTTACCACCCGTGATATTAGACATTTACGAATTAAGTCTACGTGGACTGTGAACACCTAAGACGATCGATTTTTCAAGGGGACCGTCTCAACATGATAATTTTAATTTATGTGTGGTAGGAAAACATTGCAATAATGATGGTAAGGTCTGGCTTATTATGTTACCGCACAGGATAAGATTTGGATTTGTCTGTCCGTCTGTCTGTTCGCCAGAGAGGTGTTTTGTTATGCATATCGCAAAAAGTATTTGATCTAGCGTCATAACACTTTCCCAAAAGGTTCTTCAATATTATAAGTTGCGAATCTGCGACAAAGTTGAAAAGATGATCTTATCTGTTCGCAATGTATCCGTATTCCATCGTCGTCGTCGTCCGAAATGAAAATAAATCTTAACTGGGTTAGCTGGGATCAAAATGTAGGTCAGCAGGTAAAACATCGTGTAAACTGTAGAAGTGCGATGTGTAACTCTTAAACTGCTTGAAGGATTTAAAAATACTTGGCACAAATGTTCACCACATTGAGACGATGTGCAGAGCACATAGCTCGCTTCAAGGTAAAGGTCACACTTAGAGCTTAAAGGTCACATGACTTTGTTTTGTGTTTATGTTGCTTTGCATTGCGGTGCTCTTGTTTTTATTTGGCAGATTTTTTTTTTGTTCACTTACAATATTTTTTATTGAATTACTTCCCTTTTATTTTACTAGAAATAGGTTATTTTGTAACTTTTTTATTATTAGCCGTAGGTAAAAGCCGAGACCACTTTTCTTTTCTTTGGTACAACATGGATGGTACCTGCAAAGTTAAGGTGTATTTTGACACATCTGTACCTGCTAATAATTTTTGTGGACTAAGAGTTTTTCGGGAAATTTCTTCCTTTTGTTGTCATTTTCCTTAGGATTTCAACAGTAAAGTTCTTTAAATTTTGCTCCCATCCTTTGATATTTGACTTTATCAAAACCTTTGGGGGCCTCCGTGGCCGAATGGTTAAGGTTGCTGACTTCAAATCACTTTCCCCTCATCGATGTGGGTTCGAGCCTCACTCGGGGCGTTGAATTCTTCATGTGAGGAAGCCATCCAGCTGGATTACGGAAGGTCGGTGGTTCTACCCGGCCAGGTGCCCGCTCGTGATGAAATAATGCACGGAGGGGCACCTGGGGTCTTCCTCCACCATTAAAGCTGGAAAGTCGCCATATAACCTATAATGTGTCGGTGCGACGTTAAATAAAAAAAAAATATATATATATATATATATATATATATATATATATATATATATATATATATATATATATATATAAAAGTTCAATTTGTAAGGAATAAACAGCAGCAGACTTCTGTGTTTTACAATTATTTTAATTCTTCACTGCAAGCGCTTTCAATACATATATCTTCAGGCAGTTTACATTTGATATATATATCTCAAAAACTTTTACCCAAAATTCTAAGTTAAAAAGGGACATAACTCTGTCAAAATTCAAATCACAGTTATGAAGATTGTTTTTCCTGGTGTAGACTTCGATAGTAAATAACTATTTTAAGTTTAAAGTCAATAGCTTTGATAGTAACAGAGGCATTTGACTTTATCAAAAACTTTAACCAAAAATTCTAATTTAAAAGGGGGCATTATTCTGTCAAAATTCAAATCAGAGTTATAGGGATTGTTTCTCCCGGTGTAGACTTTGATAGTAAATAAGTATTTTAAGTTTCAGATCAATAGCTTTGGTAGTAACAGATATATTTGACTTTATCAAGAACTTTAACCAAATATTCTAAGTTAAAAAGGGGCATAATTCTGTCAAAATTCAAATCAGAGTTATAGGGATTATTTATCCTGGTGTAGACGTTTATAGTAAATAAGTATTTTAAGTTTCAAGTCAATAGCTTTGATAGTAACAGAAATATTTGACTTTATCAAAAAAATTAACCAAAAAAATCTAAGTTAAAAGGGGCATAATTCTATCAAAATTCAATCAGAGTTATGGGGATTATTTTTCCTGCTGTAGAATTCGATAGTAAATAACTATTATAAGTTTCAAGTCAATAGCTAAAAAGGGGCATAATTCTATCAAACCAGAGTAACGCAGATTGTTTTTCCTGGTGTGGACTTCGATAGTAAATAATTATTTTAAGTTTCAGGTCAATAGCTTTGATAGTAACAGAGATATTTGACTTTATCAAAAATTTTAACCATAAATTCTAAGTTAAAAGGGGCATTATTCTATCAAAATTCAATCAGAGTTATTGGGATTTTTTTTCCCTGGTGTAGACTTCGATAATAAATAACTATTATAAGTTTCAAGTCAATAGCTTTGATAGTAACAGAGATATTTGACTTTATCAAAAACTATAACCAAAAATGCTAAATTAGAAAGGGGCATAATTCTGTAAAAATTCAATCAGAGTTATGGGGATTGTTCTTCCTTGTGTAAACTTTGATAGTAAATAAGTATTTTAAGTTTCAAGTCAATAGCTTTGACAGTAACAGAGATATTTGACTTTATCAAAAATTTTAACCAACGGAGACGCCGACGCCGACGCCGACGCCGGAGCGAATGCAATAGCTCTACTTTTTCTTCGAAAAGTCGAGCTAAAAACAGGCACATCCAAATTTTATATCACCTACCGCATAGTGATGATATAATAACTCAAACCCTATTGCCGTTATAAACTCTTTTTCATATCGCGCATAATATAATTAAACTATGTTGAGACAGTCCCCTTGAAAAATCTATCGCCTTAGGTGTCCACAGTCCACGTAGACTTAATCCGTAAATGTCTATTAGGAGTATACGGAATGCGTACACTCCCGTATACGGAACCATTTTCCGCAGTGTCCTACAATTTAAAGACTAGTAACAAGTAATCCTACAATTTAAAGACTAGTAACAAGAATAAAGTTTTGCAATAGTGAGCTGTATAACAAATGTGTTTTTAACTTGCAAGGATAAATATATATTGACGTTATTGTTTATGAATATAACGTATGTACATTTGAAGTCCAATACAAAAATAGATAACAATGTCATACATCACGTAGGCTTTGTAATTTCAAACGTTTTAAGAGTGCTAGAATGTCACTGAAGAAGTTTTGAATTTTTTTATTTGGAAGTCTAACTGAAACACAACGAGATTGGACTGATGAATAGGGATATTGCACTATATATACATGTACCTAAGTATCATAGAAGTAGAGGAAAGGTCCCTACAGAGCGTTCATACATTTCCTCTCGGTGTAATAACATCAATGAAGACATGTTCCGAGCATGTTTCTATGAAACTACTGCGTAACTCACATCCATCTACGTAATTAACAAACACTGTGCAGGACTAAACGAAGATTTTTAAAACTATCATATATGAATGGTCGCCTGAAAATCTAGGTGTGAAAACACTATCAATTGTAAAATATCTTTGAACTTATGTGAGGTAATAGATACTTGAACATGGCCTTGTAACATATTATAAATAAACTGAATATTTATTTTGTTAATAGTGGTTGCTCGTTTATGATTAGCTTGTATAAATATTAAGGTTTTCATAGTGTCATTGCTATGATCTGTTTCTGTTATTATGACATTCGATTTGGCAGATGTTTTTAAATAAAACCATATAATCGAGTTTTAAAGGTAAATGTAAGTTTTATTTACCGTCGCTTGGTGAAACAATTAACATAAGCTCTATAGAGCTTTTCTGCGACCATATCTTAAGAACAGTTAAAACCAGTTATACCTCACCCCAGCAATTTGCTGGTACCCATTTACAGCTAGGTCGACTGAGGCAATCGTTATAAAGGCTTTGCCCAAAGACACACCGCAGTGGGAGTAGCCAGGATTCGAACTAGGGGCCTTCACCTCCGTAGGAAAGCGTCTTAGCCCTCTCGACCAATGCGTCCAGTTTTCAATATAAAAGTCTGTTTCGTTTATCGAAGATCGAGCATGGTCTTGCATTTAAACCGTGCTCCGCGGCTATTCAAATCATTTTGTGTGCATGTAACCCATTATTACAATGGATAATGCAGTTAACGGTCACGTGCCACACTTAAGCACGCAAAACCACAGGTAGTTTCTAATATATACTCAGCGTCAATGAAAAGTTACCACCCTAATGGTCCTTACGTGTTAAAAATCGCATTGGACTGTGTTAAAAACATAACACGACTACATTTTTGACGCATCTGAGACGTCACTGATGTAAAGGTTTGTCAAATTCGATTAAATCCATTTGAGGCACGTGCTGCACGTGCAAAATGACTTTTTCCAGCAATGTCGACATGTACGAAAATTCTATCGCAAATCATTCATTGCACTTGAAAGTCAGTCGACAGACTTAAAGGAATACCTTAAATAATCCAGAATATCCTTGCTAAGAATGCCACGTTTAAGGCACGCTCAACGCCTTCAGGCCATTGACATGGTTGACGTCGAACTTTCATGTCGTGAAATTGCACGTCGTGTGTGCTGTTATCACCTGACAGTCATAAAATGGGTAAGAAGACATGATCAGACAGGGTCTATGAGTAATAGACAGGCCATGAAAAAGTGACGTAGATATTGTATAAACAAGTAAAGAGGTATATATTAAGTGGTAAATTTTCAATGACGCCAAGTATAAAATAGACTCTATTTTGACAGGCGTCACTGTTCATAGTCAGAATTTTCATCTGACAATTTAAGGTTGAAAGGTAGGACTGGAGCAGGTCTTTTAGGTGCCGTGTTCTATTGTCGTGTGTCGTTTCATATTTTGTAAAACGACCTAAAAGTGTTTACAATAAAACAGTGCATAATGACGCGGGACAGTGCCGCGATGCTGTGTTGTGGTTTCTTTCTTTTTTCTTTTTCGTGTGTCGTTTCATATTTCGTATAACGACCTAATTGTGTTTACAACAAAACAATGCATAATGAGGCGGGAACATGTCGCGATGTCGTATTGTTTTTTTCGGTCGTATAGTGTGTCGAGTGTCTGAGTGTCGTGTCGCATTAAAAGATTAGACTCAATGTTATATCACTCCTCCCAGGGTGCCTTTGTGGCACCATAGATATATGTCGACACGATAATGATTGTTTTTCATTGTTGCATAAACTATGATTTAAAGTGTAAACTGTTAAATATAACAGAGCTAACCATAACTGTCTACTTATCTTGAGTTATTATTCAAAGGGATTTTTCATTTTATTAAATCAGTTTTCCCCATTTTCCACTTTTTTCTTCATCTTTTCTTTTTTTTTCTTAAATAACTTGCACATATTTCTGTTAAATATGTGCTCTTTTTTCCTGTCTATATTTTTGATTTTTTTTTATACACACTTCTTCACCTTTTTTGTAAAATATTACCCCAGTTTGTAAATTGCCTGATAACAAATGTCAATGACAATATACGACTTTAACTAGCATATGAAGTAGTTACAAAAATATGTATATAATCATAATAGATCACTAAGATTACATGTTTAACAATATGTCTTGATATTTACATTATTAATTCATGTAACTGTACGTTTATCATCATGTGTTTATATGTATCTATATATGTATAGATTCTGAAATAAACGGGGTTACCCAAATTGGGGCTTGAAAAAAAAAAAGAAGTGTAAACTGGCATGACATGATTTGTTTTAATTTGTATAATACAATATTTGTTTTAATTTGTATAATACAATATGAACCGTCTTTATCACCTTAAAATGCATTTATAAATTGAATATAACCAAGGTCATTATGTTCAACGTGAGGAAAAGCAGTTTAAGTAAACAAGTACAAATACTTAACAGTGATAAGCTGAAAACCCCCGCTTCGTTAAATCTCCCATTGAACTGATAAAATATCTGCTGATCCCAATTTTGAAGTTTATTGATGAGCGAATGTTTTTATCAACTTTGCATGGGTCATATACAAGCTTATAAAAAGATTTTTTCTTATCTATTTTGTGCGGCTTACAGAACTATTTTAAAGCATTACTTATTATGTCCAAATGATAGATCACATTGTCAGATTATCTTTTTTAACTTTTCTTCAGTGGAATACCACATAGTGTGAAGCCAACAATGAAGTTTTCATACGGAAGTCCATAGAATATACCAATTTGAGAAGAAGAATTAAATATCAAAATATTCTACTGTTGTAGTTGAAACCAACAACGTTTCTATTTTGAAATCCAAAGTTTATATCTCCCCGAGACTTCTGTCTTTAAAATAGATTCATGTTTTACATATTTTAACTATTAGTAACCAATGAAACTGACCCTTACAGTAACTGTGATTAATATTATAAATCAGTCAAGTCAATAAACGCCCATGCTGATAAAATTACAAGTCAATGAAGTCAAATAGCTTATTTAAATCTTTTTTTTTCGTACAGCATAAAAAATACAATATTACACTATTTAAAAAAAAAAAAAAAAAAATACAGAAATATGCTACAATTTGATCATTACACTAGTTTTATACATTTCAATATTTCAAAACCTTACATTTAGTAAGATGACTTAGTCACTGACATAAAACTATTAAATCATTATAACTATGTATACCTTCAAAAGGTTTTATTAGTACATGAAAACATAAGGAAACTGTGAATCTATTTGTGACTAGCTGCAGATAGATGCTGACAGTGTAGGGAAATTTTGAATCTATATGAAGATATATATATATGTGTGTGTGTGGATTTGCTCAATGTTCCCTCATACTGTTTTCCTAAACTATAAACTGACAATCAAGTTTACAATTTCTTTCAACTCCAATTTTTCAAAACTGTATAAGCTACTGATCATGCATATTGAAATAACATACAGTCAAACCTGTATAAGTCGTTATAGACGGACCATATGTGTATTGCAATAACAAACAGTCAAATCTGTGTAAGTCGTTATAGACGGACCATATGTAAATTGAAATAACATGAGTCAGACCTATATGTCGTTATATATAGGCTGATCATAATGCGTATTGAAATAACATGCAATCAAACGTGTATAAGTTGTTATAGGCTGATCATATATGTTATGAAATAGCATACAGTCAAAACTGTATAAGCCAATGTGTATTGAAAAAAATATACAGTCAAACCTGTATAAGTCGTTATAGACGGACCATATGTGTATTGCAATAACATACAGTCAAACCAGTATAAGTCGTTATAGACGGACCATATGTGTATTGCAATAACATACAGTCAAACCAGAACCAGTATAAGTCGTTATAGACGTACCATATGTGTATTGCAATAACATACAGTCAAACCAGTATAAGTCGTTATAGACGTACCATATGTGTATTGCAATAACATACAGTCAAACCAGTATAAGTCGTTATAGACGGACCATATGTGTATTGCAATAACATACAGTCAAACCAGTAACATACAGTCAAACCAGTATAAGTCGTTATAGACGGACCATATGTTAATTGAAATAACATGAGTCAGACCTGTATATGTCGTTTTAGTCTGATCATATGCATATTGAAATAACATAAAGTTAAACCTTTATATGTCGTTAGAGACGGATCATAATGTGTATTGAAATAACAAACAGTTAAACCTGTATATGTCGTTAGAGACGGATCATAATTTGTGTTGAAATAACAAACAGTCAATCTGTATATGTCGTTAGAGACGGATCATAATGTGTGTTGAAATAACATACAGTCTAATATGTATATGTCGTTTGAGACGGATCATAATTTCTATTGAAATAACAAACAGTCAAATCTGTATATGTCGTTAGAGACGGATCATAATGTGTATTGAAATAACAAACAGTAAAATCTGTATATGTCGTTAGAGACGGATCATAATGTGTGTTGAAATAACAAACAGTCAAATCTGTATATGTCGTTAGAGACGGATCCTAATTTGTATTGAAATAACAAACAGTCAAATATGTATATGTCGTTAGAGACGGATCATAATGTGTATTGAAATAACAAACAGTCAAATCTGTATATGTCGTTAGAGACGGATCATAATGTGTGTTGAAATAACATACAGTCTAACCTGTATATGTCGTTAGAGACGATGATAAGGGCTAAAAGTCAAGTACATTTTAATGCTATGCAAGACACACAACAATCGGGATGTGGTTGAGAAAATGGATGTGAGGGTAGTGGAGTTGATTTAAATGATAACTTAACTCAAAATCTGACTTTTCTTCAAACAAAATGCATGTTGAAATAACATGAGTCAGACCTGTATATGTCGTTTTAGTCTGATCATATGCATATTGAAATAACATAAAGTTAAACCTTTATATGTCGTTAGAGACGGATCATAATGTGTATTGAAATAACAAACAGTTAAACCTGTATATGTCGTTAGAGACGGATCATAATTTGTGTTGAAATAACAAACAGTCAAATCTGTATATGTCGTTAGAGACGGATCATAATGTGTGTTGAAATATCATACAGTCTAATATGTATATGTCGTTTGAGACGGATCATAATTTCTATTGAAATAACAAACAGTCAAATCTGTATATGTCGTTAGAGACGGATCATAATTTGTATTGAAATAACAAACAGTAAAATCTGTATATGTCGTTAGAGACGGATCATAATGTGTGTTGAAATAACAAACAGTCAAATCTGTATATGTCGTTAGAGACGGATCCTAATTTGTATTGAAATAACAAACAGTCAAATCTGTATATGTCGCTAGAGACGGATCATAATGTGTGTTGAAATAACATACAGTCTAACCTGTATATGTCGTTAGAGACGATGATAAGGGCTAAAAGTCAAGTACATTTTAATGCTATGCAAGACACACAACAATCGGGATGTGGTTGAGAAAATGGATGTGAGGGTAGTGGAGTTGATTTAAATGATAACTTAACTCAAAATCTGACTTTTCTTCAAACAAAATGCATGTTGAAATAAGAAGTAAAAGTAAATTTAAGAAAAGTAGTCGAGGTGCCGTTTTACACATGTGTCTGCTTAATTCAAGTGGCAGACCCGCTCGCTTAGCTCAGAGATCTACGAAACTCGGTGTTGCGGTGTTGCGAGTTCGATCCCCGGGCGGGGTGTATGTTCTCCATTTCGATCTGATAACAGACATTGTGTGTGACATCATTCGTCCTCAGCCTCTGATTCATGATGGGAAGTTGACATTTTCTTGCCGATAACAGGTTTGTACTGGTACAGAAGGCAGGAACACCGGTTAGGTTAGCTGCCCTCCGTAACATAACTGAAATATAGAAAAAATAAAAACAGTGTTAAGACCAAAATAAGCATATGGCAAATAATATCGGTGACTGCTAAGGAAGGATCATCTGCAGCATACTTTTTACTTTTTTTCAATATTTAAATGTGTGATGCATATATACCTTCGTGTGCAAATAAAATGTCAAACTTAAAGTTATGAGAAATAAAGATGTTTATCAACAGTTTTCGTTTGTTTAGATAATTAAGTTGTATATTTATTCATTCTCTCAAATGTTAGCAATGTCATCTTAATTGCATTTCAAATTGTCAAATGATCAACCAGATTGTAATACAACATACACTGAATCAACCTGGTAAACATGAAGTTGTTTAAGGCCTAACTAAAGTAAAGGAGCCAGAGCGGGAGCCATCTGGTCTTGTCGCGTAATGGCTGCCAGGTATTGAACACTAATTTTTCACTTGGCATGGCAACAGGGATCTACATTAATGCTAATTTCGGTTTAAATTTCATTTTGGATGTATTTTTGACATTTTGGTAGGAAAAATGGGAGAGCAGGTTGTATTTTGTGAAGTGAAGCTCAATTTTAGTATGAGTAGTATTTCCAGGTCACAGCAGTGTGATTTTTATGTGGTTTTAGTCATTTTACAGTAAGCAACTGTGACCAGAGAAATCTCTCTTAGAAGACACATGACCCCTACTTGTCTCTTCATTTTATATCAGTTTTATCATAACTCTTCAAAATGAGGTAAAGATTTGTTCTCTGAAATGGGTCTAGCTATGTTTTGTAGCTCCTTAAAGCATGTCAGTTTTATATAGAATATATAAGGAAAACTATTTACCTAATTGTGACCTTAAGCATGTGTAGATTGATAAACATACTTAAGACTAAGGAATGGTTTTAGAATAGAACACTTGTATCATTTCTGTCAAAAATTTACATTTACATTACATTATTTAGCCAAAATTAGTTTTACGTGGAAGTTTGTAAACTTTCCCGTTACTTATATTGGATGCGCCAATCGGATAGAGTTTAAATGAATCAATGAATTAGTAAGTTACAAGTTATTTTAAAACTTACAGTTTGACCAAGATAATTGAGATACCTCAGTACATGTATCTGTCAAATGCAAATGTAGAACTAGAAATTATATTAGAATCAAATGAAGTATTCTACCTTTTTAATACTTTCATGACTCAAAATCCCATAAAAAATATAAAACATCATTTCTAAAAGGGATCTAACTCTGTGTAATGGATGTTTTTGTTTAAAAAAAAATGAAAAATGTCATAACATAATTCTTACATTTGTTTGATGACCTGTAACATACAGACAAATCTTCCTTTATCTGCAAAAAAGAGTTAAAAACAATAAACATATCAAGGTTTTATCATTACTCGGTGACAAAAACGTGTTTAAAGAGAGGTAACAATAATACTATCTCTTCTAAGTTATAAGAGATTTTCAGCTTATACCCCAGTCACACATACGGCGCGGATAGCTACGTCCAGCTACGGATAGAAACGTAGTTATCCGTACCGATCCGTACCTGAGCAGTACGGATTGGTACGAATTGATACGGATTACTACTTTAAGGTACGGCTCAGGTACGGATCGATATAGATCGATACGGATTACTACGTTTCTATCCGCGGCTAGACCTAGCTATCTGCGCCGTATGTGTGACTGTACTTCGACGCGTACTGCGGACCACGGACTGCGAACTTACTATAGGGGTAATAATAATCTTTTCTCAAACTGTATAATAAGCTTTTTATGCAAAACTGAAAAGCGGCATATTTACCACCAGGTTCTTATGCCGTAATATTGTTTCCATTTAAAATATCCGAGAAAAGACAGTTACAAGATTTGCTAATATCATTTGTATTGTATATATGAATTTTCAGTATGAATGCATTTTGTCTTACAAGCATTCTTAACAGCGTGGGCGTATTTTTTCAAATATCCTTTTCCTTTTATACCTGTTTATTTATGTATCTGTTCAAATCTTTTCGACTACCGTATTTATAAACAAGACATCGCAAACTTATTCTTTTTTATCTGAAGTGTAGCAACTTATTTGTATGCCTGTAGTCAATTTCGTGCGGTTCTCGCCAGTATTCGTTAGCAGTGAAAACGGTTGTTAATTCAACGATCAAAATAACTTTTAATCAAGGATTATAACCAATAACCACCTGGTAAGGAGGCAGACACTCTTACCCTGTGCCGCAAGAGGTTCGCCTTTTTTAGATCAGGGAATCAAAAAAAAACAACAAAAAAACATATGTTATAAGTTAGTTGAATATCTGGTATCAAAGAATGTATATAGTGATTGTGGAAACATAGTTTCGTACTACTGAACTCGGTCGCAGGAATGCTAGTGTACGACACAATTTTGAATATGCACGATACAATGCGTGACATTTAAATGCACCGCGGTAAAAACAATTGTCTAAATTCGTATCATTCATGTATATTCTGAACTATGATCACACAGAATTGCTCAAATGGTGTCAAAAATATAATTTCGCTGACAATTCTATGCATGCACTAGCCATAAAACATATTTTAATGTGATTAGAATTTGATCTTGGACGCGTCCCATGCCTAATGTTCACAAAACAATTATCGGTCTCCGATGGGTTTTAGACTGACACTTTGACAGCCAGTATTAATGGTACTTAAAGATTAATTTTAAGTTGAGACTGATAAACCATACTGAGTAGTCACTTTAAGATAGTAAATCTGAAACAACTTTTAACATGCAATTCTGATATCAGATTATGAAGTGACTATTACTCTTTTTATCTCCAAACATGCTGATAAATAACTTATTTAGGATGTTTTAGCTAAATCATGGTAATGTATTGGATCTCGCTTCGACGGGGTTAAAAGATACATGTATGAGAACTTCCTGTATGTTTAGACCAAGAGTTGAACAAAATCATTCAAGATATTTCAGTAAAACTTCTATTTTATCGAACATTAGTTGCAGTTATCAAAATAAATGAAAATCAATAAACTTTTTTCGTACAGAAGACTACGAGGACACGGTATTTATACAGTGCAACAAAAATTAAACGGACTTTCATTTCATTCAGAATGCTTTATTATTATTTTTGTTTTACAATTATATTTTGTACTGCATCTTTTTTATTATTTTGCTGTTAGGAATTGGACGAACACATATTAAAACCAGGAATCGCCGTTATCTTCAAATCCATGTTTCAAGTTATATTTTTATGCATGAACACATTAAGGTAAGGTATTATAGTACTGAGGGTCCGAAACTTCACATGTCATGTCGTTCGATTCGCGTGGAGGTTAAGTAACGTCAGAAATATCTCAAAATATTAAAACAACATGTTAAAGCATACGGATAATTGAAGAACCTGCTTAATGCAAGGAAAATGTGACGGGGCTTTAGATGACACCTAAAAATTGCGACAACGTGTTTTATTTTTGTTTATTTTGCTGGATTTAAGGTCGCACACAATTATAGGTGATATGGCGACTTTCCAGCTTTAGTGGTGGTGTATTACATGTAGTTCATCACAAGTGGGCACCTGGGTAAAACCACCGACCTTCCGCAAGCCAGCTGTATGGCTTCAAAGCTCCGAATGAGGCTCGATCCGACATCGATGAGGGGCAGTCAGGGGCTTTACGTGTTTTAAATGTAGCCTATCCACTATCCACATATTTTCGAACGTATGTATTGCATAATAGCAGATCATATATCCCTAAGTATGTTTTCTTTTTTGCTAACCTTTAAATATTTTGAGAAAACCCCTACTGTAAGTACGCAGTCCGCTGTCCGCCGTCCGCGTCAAAATAAGTTGAAAATCTCTATAACCGGATTATCTCCTTTTGATTAAAGGACTATTTTCATCGCGTGCTTGAACTAATATTTAATTGTAATCAGTAGCATACATAACTACAATTTTGTACGCTTTTAGTAAGCAAATCCGCTTCATATTAATCTTCTACGGTTTCCCATTGGTCATCAACGCGTAAAATTACACACAAAGCACGATACTACGATGTACGGAAGCGTCAAAGGGACTCCAGATGTGAGAAAATGTTTGCACATGCCGACAAAATTAAAGCGATATAGCTAAATCTTTTTGGTATTCTCGCCTTAAATGTTTCGAATTAATGGAAAAAAGTAAAGCGTTTTGCCCTCAGTTTTCACGCAACGATAGAAACATTGCACATTTCGAATACTATGTTTGTCGAACACTTTTTGTACTGTAAACCGTTTCTTGAAAAAACTTTTTGTGCAATGCTTATAAAGTATAGTGACTAAAAGAAATGTTTGTTTTGTTTTATATTAATTGAAGCATGCAGTATGCAAGGTAAAGAATCTGTCCGCAGGTGAAGGTGAGGACGTGAATATCTGACTCACGGGGTAACTATTTTAGGCAACTCGGCAAATCCCTTTTACAGCCTTAAACGTTATCCGTGAGAAAAATATCACCATCAGCACTATTCCTAGATTCTTTTATACGAACTTTTTTTTCTTTAAATATTTTTGTATGACAGTATTACAATCGACAGTTTCCGTATGTTTTCATATTCTCTGTTTGTGATGTCGACATTTACGGGTTGTCACTGAAAGCTATTTATGCGTTGACCTAGATATATGCCAAAGAATGCCGACTGGCATAAAGGCTATATGACAGATAAATTGTTTTTCTTTCATATAAAATTCAGCTACTTTAGATCCGTTTTGATACATTTCTAGATTTTCATTCCGTCGTAGACCTATTTTCCGCAAGATATCCATACATTTGCTTCAAGAAAACGAAAAGAAAAGGGTTGTTGAATAGTTTGCAGTGAAATGCACGTCAGCTGAAGTTAGATACCGTCATTTTTCCGCATTTCAGAAAGCTGTCCGCAGGATAAACACTACCTCACACAACTTTCGTTTCCATGTAAACAACACGAAAACATGCGAATATCGGCATGGATATTGTCTTATTATATGTAAAATTCATTCAATCAGTGAATAATGCACATTTCGCTCCCCGTTAACGTAAAAATAGAAAAATAAGGATCTATTATGGGCTTCTTTACACCACGGAAGCACAATTTTGACCAAATTACTGCAATATAACCTAAAGCACGGAAATTGCCGAGTGTCATTAAGGGTCAACTATCTTAACAGAAATATTAATTGTAGTGAACTTTCTACGTTTTTGTTTTCTTTTTGAAAAATATGAATACGTTTTTGCTAGCTGACCTCCTCTCCAAATTTGAAATCGCCCTTCACATGTGGAAGTGTTATTATATATTAATGCATGTCACGGGACACACAGGTTAAACTGTTAACGCAAAATCAAAATCCTTAAAATCATAATAGAAATGAACGTTCTCACATTATGACTTTGACAATGTGGGTGTGCATTTTTTTAGGTATTGTTGAACAGACCTACGTATGCCAAGTTAAGATACACGAATATCTCTTTAATTTAAGATCTAAGTCGCAGTGAAGCGTGCAACCCGGAAGACATTGGAAAAGACATGTTTTTAAATAATAATAATTAAAAAAAAAAAAAAAAAAAAAGATACAGTTTATTTACAGTTATTTTTTCAGATGAAAGAAACAATTTGTAATCGATTTAATGTAACTCCTCTTGGATATACAGAGTAGGACCATTTCAAGGGTCATAGAGAATATATAGAGTATTTTATATTTTTGGGTGTATTTCATTTCAGATTCGGCAGTGATCTGGATTGCTAAACAATGATCCATTAGATTCTCTATACTTTTTAAAACAGTCTGATAACCTTCTTATATAATTATGCTGAAACAGAGTGCACGTATTCAAGCTCTGGCCAAGACTCGAACCGAGGACCTCTCACATCTAGTGTAAACACCCCATAATTTCGCTTACAGCAAAGTTCAAAGCTAGGCAGTGTAAGTACACACGCATGCTATGCCTGTCAACATTACGTGGGCTGGTTTAGTGTTCTGAAGTTGTCCTGAAGCATAACTGTTTTGACGTAACCTAGATGAGCTGGAAAAGTACCCCAAAGCCGCACATGTATTATTACTGGAAAAAAACCTGAATGTTCGTGTCCTGCTGTTGTTCTGCTATATATAAAGGAATCAGTGGCGGAGTAATAAGTAGATCTAGCACTGAAAGTGTTGGCTATTTTTTTTATGTCCAAAGCGTGAAATTGTTCCGGATTACTTCAGTGAGAGTTCATGATTTCATTTTATTCTGTTTTAACCAGAAGACAAGACTCTGGGATGTGAATTGGCATGAGGGAAGGGCGTCTACGCGTTCTCCTGGTTTCAAGTTGTTAGGTCACAGTTGAAGTCTTCGCCCTACGGCTTCCGCCTCTGGATTGCGTCCTCAGCATTTCCAGATGTGTAAATAAGTAAAATAAGCAAAGCGAATGTAAAAAAAAAATGTTATGTAGATTTATGTCACGTGCTTGGGTCTTAAATAGCCAAACTGCAGTTAGACAAAAATCTAAAGGTTACGTATAGGTTAATTTCTCAGATTTAATGTGCATTTGTAAAGTTTCATCAGCTATACGTGGTGCAGCCGCGAGCCTGATTAAGTTTTGTAAATGCATAATAATAAACACTCTCCTACATAGTGTTTAAAACTGTTTTCCGGATGACGTCAGAACGAATCAAGTCAATAAACGGGTGATACACCACTCGTCCATTCTATACATATAACTGACCTGATTGATTAACTACTACTGACAGAATCAAATAAATTTCCTAAAAGTAGGCCTACTGTAATTCTATTGGACAAAAATAATTTCAAACATTAAATCTTCAAAAAGATCTAAATTTAGAGCAAAATCTTCTACAAAAATCAAAGAAAGATCTATATTCAAAATATTTAGATTTTCTAAATATTGAGAAATCCTTTGTCTGACATGTATCTCTGACTTATGCTATGCATTAGTGCCTAGTTTTGAATCTATGACGAGGCGTACATGTATGTAAAATGACAAATTCTCTGTAGCAGGCAGTTTTCGTGAATTTACGTATTATTTTTAGCATTGTGAAATGTCCAATAATTCTTCAGCAAGTAAACTCACAATGTTTTCCCCCGAAAGTTTTTTTTCTCTAAATTGGCAATCAATAATTGAAAATTACCTATGAAAATAACTTTTGACGATAATTCTAAACAAGCCCCAAAAATGATTTTGCATTTTTCTGTAAATGTTTTGTCATCTCATTCTGTAATAGTGGTTTCATTTATTTTGAATATCTCATAGTACATGTATTAGCCTAGGACAAATACAGTAGGAATAATTATTATCTGATAAGTCTGATATGGTGGTTTGGTAAATATGAGACTTTTCTTGGAACCAACACATCAAATTTTGGTATATCTCAAGATCGTGTTCAACATTTCGAATGACAATTTTATGTTTTGAGACTTTTCAATTAAATTAAAATACTGCTTTAGGACATTCTGGTGGCAGTACATTTCTATCTTCATTGTGTATTCTATCGATTCCAGTATTCAAGTATAAACTTGTCGAGTGGACAATAGAAAACGTTATAGAACAGACTGTACGTGACACGTGTGCACAAGCTCCAAAGTAAGTCAAAAACAGGCAGAAGTTCGAGCATCCTCGCCGGTAGTGCAGTTGGCCAGTTCGTGTGACATAGACCAAATCTAAATTCGGCAGAGGAAATCTTAGAATTACACAGAAGATGGTATGGCCTTTAAAGATCGCAATTATTTTAACAACCAGTCACAGTCTTCAGAAAAGCAGTACAAACAATCAGATATGGTTACAGAAGAAAACGAAACTTTACGCATATAAACATTAATGTTCTTTATGTGTCTACCTTGCTAATACTGTTCTTTAATATCTGTCAGAATGTAGATTTTCCCGTAAAATTTCACATTTAAACAAAATTAGATCCAAGGAAATTTTGAAATGAATGTTTGTTTTTTACATTGTTTCTGACTATTCCATTGACAGCGTCCGTTAATGATATCAGGAGACGTTGGTTCGAACCGTTCGAATACGACAGTTAAAAGTCAGATAAAAGATAATCGGGCAATTACGTAACCTCAGTTTCAGCATTTTACGGATTTACATTAACGTCCGGAGAAAGCCGAATTGCGTCACGGCAATATACGTAATTAGACGATAATTGTCGAGTGCCCGTACTAATCATTTTCCTTAACTTCAAAAGAATCTAATATCTTTTAAATACATTTAAAAGGATGTAAAAAAAACTCATGAAAGTTGGCCGCCAGTTTCTTGTTAGTTTTCTGAGAAGAAATACCGCATTCAATTTGGTTGAAATACTTTTTATACATTTATTAATGCTTTTATCAGAATACTTCTTTGACCTTATTTTTTCTGATGGTTTTATGATATCACGTCGGCACTATATAAATATCATATGGCAGCGTGTGTGACATTGATAATATTACTAGTAGTAGTAGTGTCATTATTATACAAGATTTATACCGCACCCTTTTCATGATAAACACGTTCAAAGGCGCGTAACATATAACAAACGCAGCCACACAGAGCGCGAAATTCTTCTTCTTCTAGAACAATCGATCTGACCGGATGGACAGAGTGAGATAAACACCCCAGAACATATGGAGAAAAATCGTTTTTTTTTAGATACAGCCTTGTCCGAATCTTTGTGAATACTCGGACATTCTAGCTGGTTCTTTAACGTACCCGATGTATAGCACCGATACACGGTCAGTGAATACATTTTGTTGATATATTGAAGATTTATATTCTGTCATTGGAAAGGTCTGTAAAACTTGAATACTGATATTGTCAAATGATTTTCAAAATGAGCGTTTCTAACAAATTATTGAAAAGGGGCACTAAGAGTTATAAACGTAAAGGCAATATCTATATGCCACTTTTGTATATATTTACGTTAAATGGAAGGGTTTTATCGTCTATTCATATTTTATAGGATGCCACAAGTATCAAAGAGCCTTCCGTCGCTAACGTTACAGAGAGTGGACCCAGCATAAAGACGTATTACATCACAGCGTTATATTTAAGTTTACGTCACTGACGTCAACAGTATTAGGAAACGTATCACCAAATACTAACGACGAGAAAATATTCTGAACATTTTAGTATTTGCCATGTTCCTTGGATGTAAGTAGCATTTAATGTACATGACCTATTGAGTGAACAGCTGGGATGTAGTTTAATTAATGATAAATCACCAGTAAAACTTTATTTTGGAATTAGTTTAAGGTTCTGGCATCATTTGTAGATCTAGTAAATATACTAGTAACCGGCCTAATAATATAATAACATAACTAAACAGCATCACAAAATAATAATAATAGCAGACATTTGCTCTCTTTGATCTGTGTTCTTAAAATTTTTAGAGTAGTCTACAAATTGTTGTCAAAGATAGAATATAGTACAATAGTACATAGTTCTACTAATTTTACCCGAAGTAAAAAGGAACCAACACCTGCCTTCATTTGTCGTAAATATTTATCACGTGACTATTCTATCTGCACCAACGGTCATTTTGGAACACTAGTCTTTTTCACTCCATTTACATAGAGTTGGTGCAGAATGTTTGCAGTACTCAAGGGAATTTGTAGCACGATTTATAATGTTCTACTGTTTTCATTATCTCAGCTTGTAATGCAAGATGTCATGTTAAAATGAATTGATTGTATTATGAACATTTTAAAATTTGTTGAGTGGAAATTAAAATTATTTTAGAAGAGAACACGCGTGTCTTATATATTTTATAGCGCTACTGATTGCTGCAATCTTCGGTAAATTGCTTATGTGTGTGTGTGTGTTCGGGTTTAACGTCTTTTTCAACAATTTTTCAGTCATATAAACGACGGTGTCTACTTGTAGCAGTGAGCACAATGCCCAACTTTATAGTGCTGCCTCACTAGAATATCACGCCGTAGACACGTGACATGATACCCCACCCAGTCACATTATACTGACACCGGGCTGACCAGTCCTAGCACTACCCTCTTAATGCTGAGTGCCAAGCGAGGAAGCTACTAGTACCATTTTTTGCGTCTTTGGTATGACGCGGCCGGGGATCGAACCCACGACCTCCCGCTCTCGAAGCGGACGCTCTACCACTAGGCTACCGAGGCGGTAAGTTGCTTATGATATAAGATGTTAAAATAGATTACATCCTGGTCATTTTGTAATTAGCAGATATTTTTTTAATTGATTTGTTTGTCTGTTATATTTTACTGTGCTGCTAAGTGCAATCGTCTCTTCTATAATGGTGCGAGTGTATCTGGAGACAGATGAGTAGCACGAAAACATACAGAGTATTGAAGACTCCAAAAACTTTAATCATCTTCCGTAGAGTCTTGCAAGCAGATTTCATGATTTCTTCCGACACGCCTGTGGCGTACACTAATGGAACTGACACTGAAGGTAGTTGCCTACAATCGGCAATTTCCGTGTATTTCCGTAATTCTCCGTGTGTGATTTCGGTCATGATAGGAAACTCCTTTTCATGAGAACTTGAAAACGCTGAAATCGCATACTGATAATACATCAGTGAACGGAAAATATCGAATGTCATTTTTTTTATAGGTCACCAAGGTTCTGAAAATATTTTACGTGTAAAGCCCAAATATTTCACTTCATGAAGTGTCGAGGTTTTGGTGTATTTTGTCATTGATCGGACCTCTGTAAAGAATTGTTTTAGATGAGAAACACGGAAAGCAGTATACAAATTGGTAACACTTTAAGCTGTATTCGACATAAATGAGTAACACTTTAAGCAGTGTTCAACATAACTGAGTAACACTTTAAGCAGCGTTCAAGATAAGCTGAGTAACACTTTAAGCAGTGTTCGACATAACTGAGTAACACTTTAAGCTGTGTTCGACATAAATGAGTAGCACTTTAAGTAGTGTTCGACATAACTGAGTAACACTTAAAGCATTGTTCGACATAACTGAGTAACACTTTAAGCTGTATTCGATATAAATGAGTAACACTTTAAGGTGTGTTCGACATAAATGAGTAACATTTTAAGCAGTGTTCGACATCAATGAGTAGCACTTTAAGTAGTGTTCGACATAAATGAACACTTTCAAAATATGTCGTTGTCTCCAACGTTTACTTTGGACCTCTTTGGATTTATTTAGCCCTATATCTATAATAAATATTGGGTCTATTTTTAAGTTATTTACAAGAACAACGGTTTAAATTCACAACATCACAAGCTGAGAACACATGGCGAATTTTCAAGCTTTCGTAGATGGAGGAAGAGCCCATGTTTCCCTCAAGTAATTGTTTCAGGTATGGGCTAGCACCTGGGTAGAACCACCGAACTTCCGATACCAGCCGGATGGCTTCTCAATGACATATAAAGAATTCTACATTCTAAACGGGGTTTAAAACTCGCATCGGTTAGGTATTGTTTTAAATAATCTCTAAACCAAAGTAAATTTACGAATTACAAGTGATAATATAGAAGCTAGTTTTGTTGTTGATCTATTATATAGCCTGTTATATTACAATTTATTCTGAAACTACACATATTTCCATTACAATAACCTTCTAGTTAACGAGAACACTTCAAAGACCTAAGACCTCTTATTTTCGTAATAATTATTGTTCGTAATTACCAGAAATCAATGATAATTGACAACTACATGAATATTAAACAACTTCCGTAAGGTATAATTATTTTTTGATGTTAGGCAATGTTTAAACATTATATCTTAACATGATAAGAATGTTTTTCGTGTTCTTCAAAGTATCACTTTGGTAAAGGCATTATTTTGATCATGTGATTCTCAACATTTTGGATAAGTGATTTCGAAGTCATTGAGCTAAAGCGCTTGGCATAGGAGACCCATCCGGACTGAACACAGGCACTTTTCTCCGAAATTCTAGAGAAATGAAAAACATCTCTAGATCTGAATTCTGCGTGTCGATATCCTTTTGTGTATTTTTTGTCTTATTATCTTATAAGATTTTATTTATCTTATTATGTGTGCTTGCGTAAAATTGACATGATACAAAACATATGTTGTAGGTTTTAAAGAGTTTCCCGGAATGCCTATAGGCGGATATATGCCTTCAGTTGAACAGATGCTATTGCTGAATAATTGTCGAGCCTTCCAGGAGACATCTACAGGTATATCAATATATTTTAGCATAGACTGATGCAAATTACAGAAGCACTAAAGACAAAGGCAAGCTAATTGTGTTATTCTTATTTAACTATAATTTATGATTATTTTATTACAAGCATTATTTAGCTCGCAATGTAGCGTTATTTCCTTATGTTAGCTGTAACGGTATACCAACAAAAATGTTTATGTTAAAAGTATAGGTCTTTTGGTGGCTTTCAGATAAGGAAGACCCCAGCTGGCCCCTTCAAACATTATTTCGGGTATGAGTGAGCACGTTATTAGAACCACCGACATCCAACAGGTCAGTTAGATTGCTTCCACTTCCGGCAAGTGATTCGCAGTCGGCGACCGTAGCCATTCAGTCATGGAGGCCCCTTGTAACATTTTTATGCCCCCACTTTTTTGTGTGGGGGGGGGGGGCGTATAGATTTGCCCTTGTCCGTCCGTCCTTCCGAGAATGTTGTGTCGCGCCTAGCTCCAAAAGTATTTGACGTAGAGTCACAAACTTTATAGGAATGTTGGTCAGCATGTGTAATTGTGCACCTGGGGTTTCGCGTCCGGATTCATTCAGTCTTGTAGGAGTTATAGCCCCTGACTTAGTAAAAAATTGGTCATTTTAATGTTGTGTCGCGCGTAGCTCCAAAAGTATTTGACCTAGAGGCACCAAAGTTTACAGGAATGTTGGTCAGCATGTGCAGTTGTGCACCTGGGGTTTTGCGTCCGGATTCATCCAGTCATGTAGGAGTTATGGCCCCTGACTTAGTTAAAAATCGGTCATTTTAATGTTGTGTCGCGCGTAGCTACAAAAGTATTTGACCTAGAGTCACCAAAGTTTACAGGAATGTGGATCAGCATGTGCAGTTGTACACTTGGGGTTTAGCGTCCGGATTCATTTAGTATTGTAGGAGTTATGGCCCCTGACCTAGAAAAAAATTGTCATTTTAATGTTTTGTCGCGCGTATTGTTTTCCCAAAGTTGATCTTTGTCCTTTGTCATGTAGTGGGGGCATCTGTGTCCCATGGACACATTTCTAGTTAAACATGTTTTCTACGACGGAGATTATAAGTTTATGTTAATACCTATTTAAAGTACTCTTCAAAAAACTGAACGGGATCATCTAAATAACTTAATAAATTCGTATAAAATAAACAAAATAAATGCATGACAAATATAAGGCCAAGATTTCATACTAAATGTTGCATGCTAAGAAGGAACAGAGCTACAAAAAAGCAGCCTTGTCGTGTTATATGTATAAAGAACAGTCAAGTAATACTTGAATTGCTATTTGTGAAATATTTTCCTTTGTAACATATGAATGGCTGAACTTCAATATGTATTACTTTTATAAAATCGAATACTACTGAATATTACTGAAAATGTTTCTCTTTGCAGGAGGTCTCCTTGCAATTAAAAAAAAAAAAAAAAAAACACGCGCGCCCCCTGGTGACATATTGATACATCCGGGTGATATACTGACAGCCCTGTTCCTTATTGGTCGCGAATCCATGGATATTGTAACATAAAATAATGCAATGGTGATCATAACAAGGTAAGTTTTAAACTTTATCCGGTAAGATTTAAATGTTTAGCGGCCTTTTACGTTACATTAAAAAGAATGATAGAATAATGTAAATTGATCCCTTGGAAGCATATATCGCAATCAATAAAGAATAATAACAGACTCGGTTTGATTGAGTCACTCTGTTTATGAGAGGTAATAAATTGTGCAACACCTCTCCACCTCTCATGGACTCCATGATCCTAAAGAACCACATAATACAACAACAGTGAAGTCAAATAAATATGAACCAGTCCATTAATGATTTCCAAACTGTATGTTGTTCAGAATGATACATTTTGAACTCTATTTTTCGCGTCAATAAATGTGGACATATTTTTGCAGCTTTTATTTGCCGCTCATCAAGAAACACATACTTCCATTTGCGCACATTTTACATCTTTTATTTATTTATTTCTTTATGTATATAATTTGAAGAAGTATAGGATGAAAAGTTTATTTCAGATCAGTAGGTCATAGAGGTGCCCCATGTGAACATATAAATTGTACGAGATTAAATTTCAAGTTACATGAGATATTGAGATGAGATGTCCTGAACCTAATTTTTCATCTATATACTTATCATGTTTTACTGACCGCTTCCTCTCTAAATACAAAAAGAAATGTTAAAAAGAACAAATTTAACTTTGATAAAATACATTTATTAACATTGTCACAGCAAGTAACTATACCGAACAATAAATAATAAAAATTAGCGTTTTTCAAGATTCAAAGATTCAAAGAAAATGTTAAGATTTCCGGTCCGAGTTATGTAAAACACAGTGAAATATTTTTCATTTAATATACAAGATGTTGAATTATGATCTCTTTTGACAACAGCTCGGCAAAGCGAGTGATTTTACTGGCGCAGATGGATGACTAACACTGGACCGCAGATGAGAGAAGGTGAGCCGACATCTAAGACAACAATCCTACTGACATAGATACAGCGTTCAAAGACAGATCATTGAAAAGTATAGACTTTATTAACAACAATTAACATAGTTCAAAGCAATTTCATGATTTTAATGATGTGTTTAAGAGCTGATTGTTAACACAACGTTTAGACTCTTTTTAAAAGTATCTCAAAATCTTTCTAAAGTTTAACTATGACATTAAAACATCTGACACCTTAAATAATTCAAAATAATGTCATGAAATTAGCATGTATATGTGGTTCACTTTTAAAATCATGTTTAAATATCTCAAAAATAAGCACACATACCTTTATATTTTTATTTACAATGTGCTCTTATGCATTCTGTGAGCTGTAAGACCGCGGTTTAGTCCGCAGTACCTGAGATTTTGTGCACACTGTGCACGGTTATGTGCGCACCGTAGTAAGGTCTGGTGGGCAGTACTTGAGGTCTGGTGGGCAGTACTTGAGGTTTGGTGCACTGTACTTGAGGTCTGGTGGGCAGTACTTGAGGTCTGGTTGGCAGTACTTGAAGTCTGGTGGACAGTGCTTGAAGTCTGGTGGGCAGTACTTGAGGTCTGATGGGCATTACTTGAGGTCTGGTGGGCAGTACTTGAGGACTGGTGGGCAGTACTTGAGGTTTGGTGCACTGTACTTGAGGTCTGGTGGGCAGTACTTGAGGTATGGTGGGCAGTACATGAAGTCTGGTGGACAGTGCTTGAAGTCTGGTGGGCAGTACTTAAGGTCTGATGGGCATTACTTGAGGTCTGGTGGGCAGTACTTGAGGTCTGATGCGCACTTTCCGATGTTTGTTGCGCACTTTGTAAGGTCTAGTGCAATTAACCGGTTTAAACTTTCGAAACGTTTTGCTCTCTTTGACCGTTCCACGGCGGTGTGACATTGTACTACTTTCTTTATTTTATTTGTCTATGTAATTGTATATTGTTTAAATGTCAGACATACCCTTAAATAGGGTAACATTCCTGGAGACGGCGCTTTGTAACATAGTTTCTTTCGGATGGATTTTTTTTCTTAAATTCTTAATGCAGTTTATGAAATGTTATGTTGTATGATATTCAGGCATTTGATATTTAATAAATCTAAATTAATTTCAGGTTCGATGTAAAATGGCGAAATCACAAAAAAGTCCTGGCCTTGTACCTTGGCCCAGTCACGTGACGTCAGTCGATACAAGTAAGTGATGTCGTCTGCTTATAGAACACAACATGAAACATATAATCGTCAAATCGTTAATTGTTTTTATCTTTCAAGCATGTAGATATATCTTTATTCTCGTATCCTACGGTACTAATTTACTAGTCTGTATTCAGAATTACAAACCTAGGAGGTAACTCCTGAGGCAGTTCAAATTTTGTGTAATTATGCCCCTTTCTTCTCAAAACAAAGAACAAAATTTAGAGGTATTCTGCTAACATAATAAAAAAGAGAAAGTAGAAGATTAGAAAAATATTTTCAATTCAAAATAAAAAGAAAAAGATTATCTAGCCAGACTTTTTGTTGACGAACAGTTCGCGTTTTGAATTTCTTCATCATATTTCAGCCAGTAAGTCAATGGCACAGTCTGTTTCCGGCGGAACTAACAGGTCACCCAGGGAAACATCAGAAAGTCGAGCGCCCTCTAGTAATCGTCCGCATTCCTGGGAAGATGGTGATACAGCGCCACCTGTAAGAGTGAGACAGACGTCGCAGAAATCGTCTGCAGGCTTTACCATTTAGCAAAGTATACAAATAAATAACATGCATTTTAAAGATCTATAAGTTCCCTTTGCTTTACAAAACGAGGAATACATTATTTTCCTATTTTAATTACTGTTCATTTACGGCTTGTGAGATCAAGGTTTAGTTCGCACAAGGTGACATTTGGTGAGCACTGTGCAAGGTTATGTACGCATTGTTTAAGGTCTGGTGCGCACAGTAAACTGGTCTCGAGAATTTGTTCTACCCCCGACTGTTCCATGACGACATCGCATTGTACTACTTTGTATATTTGTTTTGTCTTTGTAATTTATGTTTTGCTTCGTATTTGTTTATTGTGTTAATGTCAGTATTATGATAAAGAAGGGTTAAGTTTCCTGAAGACGGCGGTGTTGGAACATAGTTTCTTTATGTCTAAACGATATCTTTTCGCTTAATGAATTCATGAAATGTTGTTTGATATTTAGATTTTGACAGTTACTAGTAGATATCAAATCTAAATTGGTTTTCAGGTACAAATGCTCAAACCTTTCGGGTCTTCACCTGCCCCTGGGCACAGTCGAACAATGTCCACCGATACAAGTAAGTAATGTCGTCTGCTTTTGAACACAACGGTAAACATTTGTTAAAAATGTGTATACAACCGTTTCAGTTTCACGGAAGTAGAACTGAGACAAATATATCTACTGACGCTGGTTATATTTTTAGGAGATAACTCCAGAGGCTGTTCGAATTTGGTATAATTATGTCCCTTTCCTTCTCAGCTTAGAAATATTGGAAACATTTGTTTGAAAATATAAGAAAAAGATTAGCTTGTTTGTAGCCAGACTATTAGGAGACGAACAATTGCCGTTCAGACACTTAATGTTTCAATTTCTTCATCAAATTTCAGCTAGTACGTCAATGCCACAATCTGTTTCCGACAAAAACTAACAGGTCTTTCTGGGAAACATCAGACGGTGGAGCGCCCTCTAGTCACAAGTAGTCATCTGCGTTCCTGGGACGACGGTGATACAGCGATAATTTGCGACTTCAAACAAAAGTCTGCAAGATTTTTTTGACTGACTGCTGAAAACATCTTTATTTTTATGAAATGTACAACGTGCAGTTTTTAATCTTCTTATGATCAAAGCTCGATATTCAAATCTCTAAATCATCTCACATTTCAATGCTATCATTAGTATGAATGTGCAAAAAGAGTTTTTATTGACTGCCGTCAAAATTTTATCTATCCAGCATTTATTGCTCCGAACTAAAAAGTAGAACATGTCACAAGACTTCTCATGTTCAAACTCGTGTCTTCTGTCATTTTACCATGTTGTGACATATTCTGGCGTATTATTTTCTTATAGTTGTATTTGTAGTTTATTATAAAATGACCTCGAAAAGATCAAAGTTTGTTGTTTGTCGGTTCTGATATGTATATAGTCTGATATTTACCAGGGAACTTTGAATGAAAGAAGGAAGACGTTAAAATGAATGACGTGAAGGTTTTAGAAGAGGCCGTATATGCTATAAAGAGGACGGAAAACTGATACAGAGTCCCTGAGGGTTCCGGTCAATTGTGCAATATTAAATTTCAAGATCTCTCTTACTGTGCATTTCCATCTGCCGCGAATAAGTTAGGCGGATTTGTGTCAGCAGAAGTTTCAAAACGTTCTTGAGAAATATAGCATTAATTTCCAGATCCAAATGTTTGTTGTTGTTGTCGAACGATCTGTAGACCAGCGCCTTTAATGTCTGAGTATTCTTTTAATTATTCATTTGAAAAGTGCGTTATGCACAAAGTTACATTGGATATTGTCAAATGTTTAATCACCCTTTAAATTTCGGTGTGTATTACAATATTGCCTGGCGATAAGCAATATCTGGTCAGTGTTGTTTCAAGCTGGGTCATAAAAAATATGTTACCCCACTTACTGAAAGTGAAATTTTTATGGTTTCATGGGTTTTGCGTTGTCATATATATTTCACTTACATCTGTCTTTATATCGTCTTTTTCTTTCTCTTGAGGGTTTAGTTTTTTATGATTTTTAATTAATCTCATGTCAGTAGGAAGAATCGCTACAAACTATTACCCAGTTTAAAAATCAACAATAATATTAAGTTATTGTAATGGACTGTCCATCTATGACGTTAGATTATAAAATTAAATGTTAACAGAGTTGTTCCGTAAATATTTCCTGAGAGAATAACGAACAGTAAAGATCCTGGCCAATATTTGACAAAAAACTTAAGGAATTCCCATAAACTTGGGATAGGGGAAACGCAATGAGAATTAGAGCAGACTCTAAAACGGTCTTTTTCTTTTCCGGAACCGATAGCGATTGCAGATTGAAATTATGTACGTTTGTTCAATATTATTGAAAATTATTATTTAAAAAAAATGATAAAATTATCGGGCAGTTTGTTAAACATAGGTCTTTAAGCAAAATTTTGCTTCGGTTTCAGTCAGTTTTATGCATTTTGCGTTAAACTTCATAAATCGTTTGCCTCCGATAATCTGGACAAATTTTATATCATTTTAGGTAATTTAAACACAAACTTGAATATAACGAACTACTGCCGTATTTTTGTAGTATAAATTATACAAATGCTACTTAGAAAACCTGATCAGTACCTCATTTTGCGCTCTGTTGAAATTAATGAATGTTGTAGTCATATTTGAAGATTTACAACTGAAAAATGGAGAGTAACAGAGATCTGAAAAAATACCAGTTTATCGGAAATATCGTCAACATTAACAGTTACTTCTGAACGTTTTATAACAGTCCGTTGAAAATCGATGAAAAAGAAAAAGAAATTCGCCGTATTTTGTTGTCAGCCGTATTTTTATTGTATATAGAAACACTACTTAAAAAACCTGTAAAGTACGTCATCTTGCGCTTTGCTGGAAAAAAGAAGTTTGTGGTCATGTATTACAGACAGCTGTAAATAAATACCAGTCTATGTGAAAATTTTATAATAGTCTGTTGAAAATCGTTAGGTGGAGCATGATTGAAATAACTTTTTTTTTTGGACATAGGAAAGTAGATTCATGTGTTAGATGTATAGGCCTAATATGTAACGCTTTCTGAATATTTGAGATGACATAGCTCTGTTCATATTCTTAAGGTATTAGGCCCATAATAGAGTATCTCCTCTTTGAAGAGTATTTATTTTCTACCATAAACTACTTCAGGGGTGCGTAGGTTCAAGCCCCACTGGGACCAAATTATTTTTCCTTATTTTTCTTTTTTTTCTAATAAGCTTTTACTTCTTTCAAGACTTGATATTGATTTATTGTACAAAAATGGAAAATATTCATTTGATAAGCAATTTCTTGCTGTTCAAAGTGAATTTACCTCTGAAATAGAAGGGGTAGAGTTAGACATCTTTAAAAATACTGAGTTACGTGCGGTAAAAGTTCTCTATTTTGCCTTCATTCTTTAGATTACATATTGTGGAAGAAATTCAGGTAAGATATACTTCTGCCCCACAGTTATTTTTGAATGAAGTGAGCAAAATTGAAAACAGACCCGCAGGATTCGACCTCAATTTTATAATGTTGGAGATAGAATTCTGTCTCATTAAATCTGATTACTTGAGGCACCCTAGAAAAAATGATACTGACACTTATGCTTTTTAGTTTTATAATTGTTTATCAATAGTTTGATGATTCTTTCATAAAGAATAATTGTATAATGAAATCTCTGCAAACATTTTGGATACAGGCCGCCAACTTGAAATGTGTCTCTACTTGAGCTCGAGGAAATACCATAAATTACACAAAATTTATAAAAAAACGGCACGGTAAAAGTTTTTAAAAATTTGCAACAAAGTGCGAAGCACGGTCAACTGTAAGAATATACCATTGGCAAGCAAATGCCATTTTTTAAACATTACTATAAGGGGCCTAATATGCTATTTTTGATAAAAAAAAATTATAAACATATTCGACTTGTTCCGCTTTTCGCTTTTATATTAACAAGTATCATATACTTATTCTATATACTAAAACGACATACTAGTACAAACAGTGTATGAAAAAAAAATAATGATAACTACTCTTTCAGACCGTTTACGCACATCCAATGACGTCACTGCACGCGCATCGGTTATCGCAAAAGAACCATTTGCTGATGTTTTTTTATGTGTATATAGGTTATTTGCTGGTCGTGATGTCCAGACTTGTTCATTAAGTTGCTGCGTTCACGTTTACCTAACATTGCTGCGGTAATTCCTGGCGGAGATGGGCCTTTGTTTAAAATGTGCTTGCCACATTTTCCATCATAAACATAAAATACGTTTAATATTTTGTGAAATCCTATTTATGATAATTCATTTCTTTAATAATTGTCAAAGGTTTCAATATTGCTGATTATACCTAAATATTTTATTAAGTCTATTGCTTTTTTATTACTTCCCTTTATTGCTCTAAATACAACAGTTCATGTGTAGTTCATGTACAGTATTATTAGTAGTCATTTTCTAACCACGTTAGTACGCATAACATCTGTTTAGAAACTTTCTCATTTTTTAAATAAATGATTAAAGCATTATGGGCCTTTAAACTTTGATATAATCTTTCTGTAATCACTCTGTACATAGAAAGTTCTTTGTGGAAGTAAAGAACGAACCTAATCAAATTATGAGTAAGCTCAGTTTGGTTGTGCTTTTTCCATGAGACATGAATGAAATATGTAACATGCGTCCACTCAAAACAGTTTCGTTGTCATGGTAATTGTAGTTAATAACTTACAGGGTGGATACCGTATGATTGTGCAGATTTTCTTGAAGTATATGATAGCATGTTTCCACCTCTACAGCAAGGTATGCCAATATTACAGAGTACAAACGGTGTTGGAAATTCTGATCCTTCTTCAAATAATTTCTCTTTTGCTTTGATGTCTGGTACATGTAAAATAACCTCATCCAACCGTGGTGTTCATTGCTGGCAGCCTGCATCAGTTGTTTAAGCCTGGTACCGGTATGTCATCATTAGCAAACTTTGCATTCCATTTCAAATGTTAACATTTTTAGAGCTGAGACGTGTCCCAGACACCATCTAGGCATGACCTATGTAGTTGTTTAACTTGCAAACTGTTCAAAACTCCTCCGGTATTTTAGCTATGTCTGTAAAAAGCTAATATAAACAACTAGATGTGCCTTACATAAAATGGCTACACTGTAATTGATTTTCTGGATTCTCAAAAGAGGGGGGGGGGGGGGGGGGGGGGTAATAATTTGATCGATTATTGTAATTATCTTAGCAAGGTTTTGACAGCGAGTTTATTTTAGCTGATTTTCATAATGTGTACCCCACCCCCACCAAAGCTGAAAATGCTTCCTACGGTCCTGTAATTTCCCCGTCATTATTTTACCTGCTTAGTACGAAATCTCCATGTAACAAGACAATCGTTTCTAGGGGAGATAATTCCCTGTGATTTAATACATTTTAGTTGTAGGTATTGCTTTCCCGTAACTGAATATAGTCCTGCGCACAATTTACACAAACACGCTAGTCCTAATACAAATTAAATAAAGTTTCAGCATGTACAGTTAATTAGGCATTTTAGAGGACTCAAAACGGCAGTATTTCGACATTTTGGTCCCCTTAATTGTGACGTTCGTGACGTCATCACTGATGACACATTGTTGCCAAGACTACGCAAAAATAGTTTAGAAACATAGTGCTACAGTTGGACCAAGTTTCATCAAAATCGGATGGAATGCCATATTTGACGAATAAGGTATCGACACACCTTAATCTGCTGAAAGTCTGAGGGTGTTGCTAAAATGTTGCAGACAACTGAAAATGAAAATGAACCTGCAAGTGGTAAGGATGTCTATGACAATACACTCGTTTGGCATCGACTCCTAGAAGTCTGCGAATGTTCCTGGAAATGTTGCAGACCAGTACAAATGAATATCAACCTGTTAACGTTGCCTATGGGAAAATGAATTAGTTTAGCACCACCTCCTGAAGGTCATTGTGTGTTCCTCTATGTATCACAGACAAGTGCAAATAAACTGGAGCCTACAGGTGATTTCAACAGGAGAAGGAACTAATTGGACAATACCTCCTTAAAGTCTGCGAGTGTTTCTGCAAGTGCAAATGGATTTCAACCTTTGGGTAATGGATACAGGATGAAGAACCCGTTTTGTATCGCCTCGTTAAGTAAAAAGTAAAAACAATTAGTAACTTCAGCTCATCTTCCCAAAAAAAAACATGAACTTTCCTTTGACAATAATAACTGAGAATTCATCAGGAATAGTAGTAACATTGTTGAGAAAAACAAGTCCATACACATGCCAGACGTATACTAGTATTCGGAAAACACATTCTATTAATAACATTTAAGGGTCATGGCTACCTGCATTGATACATATCACATCAAGTGCGAGAGCGAGTAACTTCTCAATGTAAACAAAGGAAACATGTTCCCCAACACCTACCCCCCGTGATGGCCGGTCGGAGGCAATTGTGTAGCTATTTTCCCAACACCTCCACCCGTGATGGCCGGTCGGAGGCAATTGTGTAGCTATGTAATTTTATATGTTGACAACAGGCAACTATGTAGCTATGTAATTTTATATGTTGACAGCAGGCAACTGTGTAGCTATGTAATTTTATATGTTGACAACAGGCACCTATGTAGCTATGTAATTTTATATGTTGACAACAGGCAACTGTGTAGCTATGTAATTTTATATGTTGACAGCAGGCAACTGTGTAGCTATGTAATTTTATACGTTGACTGCAGGCAATTGTGTAGCTTTGTAATTTTGTACGTTGACTGCAGGCAATTGTGTAGCTTTGTAATTTTATACGTTGACTACAGGCAGTTGTGTAGCTATGTAATTTTATACGTTGACTACAGGCAGTTGTGTAGCTATGTAATTTTATACGTTGACAACAGGCAGTTGTGTAGCTATGTAATTTTATATGTTGACTGCAGGCAGTTGTGTAGCTATGTAATTTTATATGTTGACTGCATGCAGTTGTGTAGCTATGTAATTTTATAAGTTGACTGCATGCAACTGTTTAGCTATGTAATTTTATATGTTGACAACAGGCAATTGTGTAACTATGTAATTTTATATGTTGACTACAGGCAGTTGTGTAGCTATGTAATTTTATATGTTGACTACAGGCAGTTGTATAGCTATGTAATTTTATATGTTGACTACAGACAATTGTGAGCTATGTAATTTTATATGTTGACTACAGGCAATTGTGTAGCTATGTAATTTTATATGTTGACTACAGGCAATCACCCTATGAAGTAAGACAACTGTAGGTCGAAGAGTTCTTTTGTAAGTTAGCGGAAATCGTTTTCATTCCGAAGGTTTCTGTGACCTTTGACTCACTGACCCCGAAAACAAAAAGGTCATCTACTTACGACAGGCATGAAACTTGCATAACATTCAATCCATAGGGATTGTAAGACGTATGAAGGCACATATATCACAAATATTATCATGTACATTATTCATATTATTTTTCTCTCAGCAGCTTTTGTATTTCCATGTACATGTATGTGTACCAAGACACACAATAAGTCCTAATACTGGAAGCTATGCTTTCTTCCATTTTCATTTTTGTATGCGCATGTCAGACAGGAAGGCGTTAACATGACAACGATAGTTCACGATGGTGATGACACGAAGGTACAACAATATGATGATGATGGAGCGAAGGCACGAAGACGAAGATGCGAAGTAATAGCGAATGTTTGTCATCGTGCTGTCGTAGCTTCACAACCGTGTGATCGTAGCATCGTGTCTTCGTGATCGTACCTTCGCGTCTTCGTCATCGTACCTTCACGTCTTCGTCATCGTGATTTCTCTCCATCACCATCGTACTATTACAATGGCCCTAATGGGACACCGTACAAACCTGTACATCGTCGTAGTGTACTATGGGATATGATTATACATATATTTAGTGATAGAGTTCAAGCGTGTGGTGCACTGGAAAAATTTGTACTACCTTTAAGTATTTGTCTCGCCATTTCTGTAACATTTCTATCGACGTTGTCATTAAAATGTCACTGAAGTCATCATAAAATTATAAAATTAAGAAATATTATAACACGACCAGACTTGTTTTCCCAAGACACGAAGATGGCGGAAATTGTGACGTTCTTTTAATACTGGACAGAACAGAACAATACAGAACACGAAACTTGTACAGTTGTTTGAGTAAACAATGCAAGAGATACATTCGATTCAACATGACATGGTGATATAAGCATGTACGAAGTGTAATAACATGTATAGTATTATCATGGTTGCTGTTTTGCATATCATTCCAAAGGGTGATTAGATTACAGAATATACATAAAAAGAAAAAAAAAGACTGGGGAAATGTTACTACAATTATCCCGCAATCACACTATGTCAGTTCATAACGGATACCTCGTAGCACAATTTAACGTGCCCAATACCTCGAAGCGTATGCAACGGAGCCTCGCAGCTAAAAACAAGCCAGTTTTAAGAACTGCAGAGTTAGTAAGTAAAAGTACGTTGTTGTTTCAGAATAAATGTCCGGGAGTCTGCCTTCACGGAACTTGCTATAAAAATGTTCGGGAGTCTGCCTTCACGGAACTTGCTATATAAATGTTCGGGAGTCTGCCTTCACAAAACTTGCTATATAAATGTTTGGGAGTCTGTCTGCCTTCACGGAACTTGCTATATAAATGTTCGGGAGTCTGCCTTCAGGGAACTTGCTATATAAATGTTCGGGTGTCTGCCTTCACGGAACTTGCTATATAAATGTTCGGGTGTCTGCCTTCACGGAACTTGCTATATAAATGTTCGGGAGTCTGCCTTCACGGAACTTGCTATATAAATGTTCGGGAGTCTGCCTTCACGGAACTTGCTATATAAATGTTCGGGCAGACCTTGCTATATAAATGTTCGGGTGTCTGCCTTCACGGAACATGCTATATAAATGTTCGGGTGTCTGCCTTCACGGAACTTGCTATATAAATGTTCGGGAGTCTGCCTTCACGGAACTTGCTATATAAATGTTCGGGAGTCTGCCTTCACGGAACTTGCTATATATATTTCTTATGAATACATGGCTAAAAATTAAAATTTAACCAAGCAATTTCACAAAATAATGAAAGCAGTTGACAAGTGTAAGCTTTCAGTGGTCGTAAACATGCACATTTACCGCATTATTTAAATACATATCACGTTCTCGCCAAGGAAATTGGTGCTAAAACCTTCCTCCTGGCATACATACTTTACCTGTAATAATATACGGTCCGTGCTGTCACTTGAAGAGCTACAGCATCACGCAAATTGAATCCAAACGAAAGTGCAACGACACCGGAGTCCTATAAAACTGTTGCACCAGAGACCCTTTAGCGTGATGTCCAGTTTAATTAGCTTAGCTGCCTATAATTAAGTGTGTTAATAATGGTGGTATTTAAACATTTTATTAAAGCATTGTGGACATTTCGGTCAATGTTGCTATTTTTATCATTTTTGGTTTCTTTTAAACAAGAAGAGATTAATTTGCTCCAAACATTTGACAGTTTAAAGACAAACTGCCAGTTTGTCGCCTGTCCTTAGAAAAGTCGCATATATGAGCAGTGCATAATGACAAGTATGTGTGAGCTAAAAAATTCTGCTTGGCACAACATATTATCATAATATATTTGCAAACTTTCTGCACTGACTGCATTTTTATTTTGTTTCAGCGTGACCAGTGATTGTTTGAGGTTATTGAAATGGTAAGTGTTAAATAAGAGGTTCATCAAAAAAAAGAAAAAAAAAAAAAAGAAAGAAAACAGCCTTGCTTGAATCATGGGCTTTGCCTTTCTAACGTTGCTTTTGCACTACCAACAAATTGATAACCGAAGTTCCTATGTTTCTGTGTAACATTCTTCTTGATCTAAATACGACACTATCTAATTCAAAAATAAAACGTTTCTCCGAGATATATTTTTTTTCAAATTTTATCATTTTTGAGGGAGATAATCGGTATTGAAGTTAACATTGATGCCTATGGGAAATATACAATTTCTTTGATTATGAGAATCATAACTTGAATTTTGAGGTTTTGTTTTGCAGTAGAAAGCCGCATTATATGATTCTGGTACAAATATCAAAAAGAAATCTAAAATTCGCCATAGGGAAAAGTAGGAAACTACTTTATCTAGTTTTTGGGGAGATAACTCATTAAAAAAACAAATTATCAGGGGAGGTAATCTAAAGGAAATTTTTGAGAACTATGTTACTTGTCAAAAGGAGACGTGTATTTCATATAATTTTGTTTTCAAAAATAACGTTCTGTATGTACTTACTAGTGACAAACCCCGTGGTCCGGTCATGTTTTAAATCCATAGCAAAAAAGTTCCTCGAAAAATGAGTGACAAAGCCTGTCATTTCATAATTATACCCAGTGGAGGAAACTTCCCTTTCTGGAAATAAGTTTATGGACTTTTCCTACTTCCCGAACGGAAAGCTTTTAGGATAATTGTCACAGACTGTGTTTACATGTGACAGATCTTTAAGCTATTGACTGAGGCTCTTCCATGGAATTTTCTTACCACTCTCATATATGAGCCGCGCAACGGGAAAACCAACGTAGTTGCTTTGCGACCGGCATGGATCCAGACCAGCCTGCGGCGCATCTCCTCTGTTTTTTTCACAGCCTATTGCAATTAGAGTGTGCGAATGCCTAGGCTGGTCTGGATCCATGCTGGTCGCTAACGCACTATGTTGGTTTTCTCATGGCGCGGCTCATATGTTTGAATATGTTTTATACTCGTTGAACTAACAGTTCCATCGGACATTCGTCGCAGTAAAAATACCACCTTCTGAAGACACTTATTTCATTGCGTCAGTTTAGTTGAGCGTTGGTTGCTGAATTTTCCCTGCATTTTCTACATGTTAATATCCTATATATATATTTTTTACATCTACCTGTTTTAGGGTAAAGAGCATGCATGTTTCTTTGTTAAAGTTTGAAGATGTGAGGTTTCCAACTTTATTCTCTCATTCGTTTCGCCCTCTCGATGTTTAAACTAAAATATGTTTTCCAAGGTGTAAGACGCCACAATTTAAGGTAAACACAGCGGTAATATATGTTCTTTATTTCTGAACGCAAGAATATCACAGTGATTTGAAAAAAATGTAACAAACTTAAAAATATTTAAGGGGAAATACATGCTTTCAGTGAATTATTGGCATACTATTGAGAAATATATCTGGAATTTCAAAGTGAAAAATATCAAATGCATTTTCCACTGGTACGAAATTCAGTATTGGATAGGTAAATTGTGTCGAAACATGAAAGAGTTAAATAGTGTGTTTGTTTCACATGTTAGATCAAATTATCACTCACTCCTGAACACCACATCTTACATTTCCATGAGTGACATGCCACACGTGGAAATATGGCATCTAGTATTCAGACTTGTGAAAGATATTTCAGTCTCACACTGAAACAAACGAATATCTTCTCCGATTTCTTTCTCCCTCCTTCACACGCCTTACCCCGAGCTTTGCCTGAAGGAGACATCGAATATATGATGTATATCTAAGACCACATTTCTTTCTAAGTAGTAACTATTTATTTATTTTTATTCTAGGAGCTCGATAAATGGTTGACGATGTTTAGCATGACCCCGCTGTCAGACGAAGATTCTAGCTGTGACGAAAACAAAAATGTCACTATTCTACCGTCAGGTATGTTTTGGACTCTGGATAAGTTTGACGAGAACAGAATAGTATCTTTATCGGCTACAAGCTCCTGTATGACCACAACAACTGTAGATACAGCAGACGACTCGGGTCCAAATAATGAAGCAAGCACGGCTGTATCGAATCACGAAAGTATCAGTTCAAGTCATCTGAAGTAAGTCAGGATGTGGGAATTAGTGTAATTTCTTCATCGTCAACAAACACTGGCTGGACTACATCCACAGAAGTTCAAGCAGACGACTCGGCGTCGCAAATCATTCACCTCGAAGTATGCAGCGATTTGAATGTGGAAATTTCCAGCAACTCTAAATTCCGAGCAACCTATAATCTCAAATCAAAATGATATCAGGTGAACGAACTTTCTTATCCCAGTTCTATACATCGTGTTTTACAGACTCTCAACAAAGTGTTAAAATCAGACAAAAGCATGACATTTTACTTATTTATGTGTTTTATAGTTTAAAGGAGTCCTGTGTCATACATCTTAAAGGTGTCCGGTGTCATACATCTTAAAGGTGTCCGGTGTCATACATCTTAAAGGTGTCCGGTGCTATATATTTTAGACAATTTGCAGGTGCCAAAAGGACACCCGTGCTTGTGAAAATATAGGTACCTTATAAATTACGCCGTTTCCTCATTCTGTGGAGCACTTGTCTGAATGGTTATTTTGGACTGTGCGTGGAACTAATTTTTAACTATTTTACTTTGTATAAAGAGCTATTTATACTGCAACTACCATACTTTAACGAAATATTTGCCATGTTTTACATAATACACCGTGATATGGGCAATTTATTTTCGATACAGAACGTTGTCTTGCCCTTCACTGAATTAAAAGCATACCGGTATCATACTACAAAAGTATACGTATCAGAAGTTCCTCGAGACATGGCAAGAGTCTTGATAAATTATACTTATGTCGTTTTTAACGGTTTTACCCTTTTTATTAACTCTTTTTTTTTTTTCGCCGGAGTCCATGTTTTGAGCTGTGAGGCTCCTGTGCCCTGCGCTTTGAGGGGCTTGGTAAGGTAAATTGCGCTACGAGGTATCCGTTATGGATTGACACCGTGAATCAATGATAATCTCTGAAACAACCTATACTGTGACCGAATTATAATTTCGAAAAAAGACTATATAGTACTTTAAGTTATATTGAAATAGACTATAAGTTTTGACCCTGAGTTACTGTGTCAACATGTTCGCTTTAATTGTGATGAGTAGTGTGTTATTCAGGTATAGTCTGTTTTGATATTTTAAGAAGGAATATAACAGAATGACTTTAAGGTGATATCACATTTTGAATTTCCGGTGAATGATAAAAACCAAAGAATATTCTGTTCTCTCCAAAAACCGGTATCCTATGATTCAACCAAATAGTTTACTTTGCCTACCAGAAATGTGCAATTCTTACATCTTAAATTTGAGGTTTGATACCTTTATTACAGACAATAAACTAAAACAATAGAAATTCTTACTTGACTTTGAACAGTGAGTTCAACAAAGCAATTTCAAGCAAACATATCAATGTGGAAAGTTAAAGTAGGTTGCACACTACAATGTCCTATCAAGATACTTACAAAAACAATGCATTTGCAGAATGGAGAGATAAAAATAATTTTGACAACTCGTGAAAACTAATGATAAATTTTGACAGTTGTATGATGACTCATGATCTAATTAAAAATTTTCTGTTATTTCTAACTTCCAGTTTCGTTTTCTTAAAAATGGGTCTTCTATAGTATAGCTTAAAACTCATAAATTAAAACAATAAAAGAATATATTGTTACCTTATTGTCGTTTTGTCTATCCAAGTCACGTAAGAATTCCTATTTTTTCAGTCATTTGTCACTAATTAAAGCAACAGACAGTGTTGCAAACATACAAAACACATCACTTATTTTTACATAGATATTGAGGATTTATGTAATGAGCACATGTATTGGAAACACAATTTTGATACCCATTGTGTATTGCAATAATACTAAACTATCTCAGCCGTGACGTGTCCTTAAGCGACACATATAACGTCATTCCATATCAAACGCCACACTGGCGCGCTGCAAGCTTGTGGATGTAGGCAGTTGTTATCCTTCGTATCGTGTAAGAACCGAAATGATATCATACAGCAGGGCCGTAGGAACAGGGAGAGGGGACTGGGGGTGGGCGGTCACCCACCAATAATTTGATAGATAATGGTAATTACCTTAGCAATTTTTTGACAGCGAGAAAATTTTAGCTGATTTTCATAATGTGTGCCCCCCTCTCCCCCAATCTGAAAATGCTTCCTACGTTCCTGTACAGTGGTTTTCCCTTGATCAAAATCATTATTTGGATGTAATATGCGAAGATATTACATGAGAGCTGTATTTTGAAAACGTAACTAGCAATCAATTAATCTTAACGGATATTTTCATCAAATAATAGTAGTTATATATATGGGGCTTCTGGCGCAGTTTCACCTAATTTAACATTTAACCCTTGACCTAAACCGACCAATGCTGACCAATTTCAACAAATTTAAAACAAATTTTAACAAATTATTGTTAAAACTTATAGTAAAATATGATTAAACACTTCCACCAAATATTTGCCAAAATCCTGCCAAGTGGCAGCAATGTGACAATGTCTGCCAACTTGGCAAACTTTTGGCAAACTTTTGGCAGATTATTTTTATTGATAAAATGTAAGATATTTGATCTTATTTTCAATTAGTAAGTATATTATTAGGGTACACATAGTAATTAAAACTTTAATTAAACTTTTAATTAAAACCTTTAATCCAAAAGTTTGCTTATATCGGCACGTCCGTCCGGTATAGATTCATCCGATATGTAGAATCTAATGTAACTGTCCCTCATAAGTGAAAATGTTACTTCTGTAGATGTTGAATCCTCATACGGGTGAATATCAAACATTGTTCCTTGTGTTAAATAAATTTTAATTTTTTTCTTATACATAGATATTAACTGATCAGTGTCAAAGTCCTCAGCTGCCTCAGCTGCTATATTTATTATATTACTGCTAAATTTACCAAAAAATAGATCATCGATACCATCCCGAAACCTATCATTCCACCACCTAAATATAAAATGTGATATTGGGCTTTTAATCGGTTTATCTGGTCCACCTATGGGCCTGGCCCCCGTTAATAAAATATTAATATCTATTATATAAATTCCAGTTTTTCTAGCTATAAACACACCACTCAAAGTCACATCTAGTACATCTATTTTATATTCTTGGTTTGTGGTTATAAAATCTTTATAATCTACGATAATTCCAGGTCTTAATTGAAATATATTTAAATAGCCCAGACCGCCCAGATCTTCATATGTTGAATATATCCAGGCACCATGACGGTTAAAATACTTTTTCATTTTTACATAATCATAAAAACTTTTATTATAGTATTCAAAGAGAAACACTTCATGTTTTAATTTTTCTATTTCTTTTTCCAATTCTTCTTTTATTTTTTTTTGTCTTTCTTTTTAAGTTTAAGAATTATTTCAGCTAAATCATCAACTCGTTTTGTTGTGGCAACTTCAGAAGCAGATAAACTATCAACAACACCTTTTGTTCTAGCTAATTGTGTTTCTTGTTTTAAGAAAACATTTTTTACTTTTGTAATTTCTTCAGCATTAGTGGTAATTTCTCCGACATTAACGGTTATTGCTTTAGTATTAGCAGTAATTACTTGGGTATTAGCAGTGATTGATTCTCCTTGTTTAGCTGATATTTCAACTACAGAGTCCAAATCATTTGTTATTTTTTTAATTTGATCATTAATTCTTTTAATTGCTTCTTCTTGTTTAACTGATTTTTCAACTACAAAGTCCAGTTCATTTTTATGTTCTTCAACTTTATCATTAAATTCATTAATATCTTCTTGTAATTTTTTTGTAATATTACTTTAATTCTGCATTTTTTAAATTGGGGACGGTTGTCAAAAATTTAAATCCAATTTCGAATTTGTTTTTTAAAGTCATCTATTTTGAATTTTAATTTCTTTTTTAAGGTTACTAATGCTGTATCATGATCATCACCTCTTTGTGAAGCTGCCTTTTCCCAAATTTCAGATTTATATTCTGCAATTTATTTGAAAATGTATCGAGTAAATTTCTTGTTTCCCCTTTTGCCATTTCAGTATTTAGTTTATTTATTTCTGTTTTGTTTTTCTAACTGATACATATTTTGTAACTTTTTCTCAGCTTCAATATCTTATTTTTTAGCTCTTCATGTTTAATCATACTATCTTTTAATTCTTGAACTTGAGTGTATAAAATGTTTAAATTGCCCCCGAGTATAAATCGTTTACCCGGGAGTTTTTATGTTCTTTCTGTTTTGTATCATAGCCATCCATATATGGTAGTTGTAGGCGGTCTACATTGCCATATACAGCAGATCAGTGAGTACTTAAAATCCTTGCTTTACAGATGTGTAAAGCCCAGGTAAAATAAACCAATGCTAGAGCAGAAAATCAATAAAATACTGTTTGCTGTCTACTGTTCCAGACATGCTGGCATACTTCCCTATCTAACAGTGCGGTAACTAGCGTGCGGGTATTAGCGAGCTCGAGAATCGAGCTTTACGGTAACGCAAGTATACTTCGATAACCACTTTTTGGCCAACAGTAACAGAAACAGCAGTAACACCGTTTGCAAACACTAACGTCTATTGGTCGACGGAGCTTAAAAATGTACGGCACAGGCTCTCTTTCAGGGAATATAATACCATTCATCATACATCATTTTACAGATATTTATACAGTCTTTCAAATTCATTATGGCCCAGATTTTTATCTTTGGTATGAATTAGGTAGTTTATTCAATTTTCTACCTTATGCCTTCTGTGAGAATGCCGTCAGAAGCACTTTTGAACAGGCCACAGATACTGTATTAGGGAATATGACAACATTTGTTATATAGCACTTTAAAGATATATATACTCTCTTTCAAATTCATATAAGCCCCTGTTTCTACCATGGGGATGATTTAGGTATATCATTCAATCTTACAGCTTAAGCCGTCTTGGAGAAAGCCGTTTAGAATACTTTTGAATAGCCCACTGACACGTTTTCAAGGAATGTGACACCATATGTAATACACTATTTTAAAGGTATTTATACTGTGTTTCAAGAACATTAAGAGCTAGGTTCCTATCTTGGGAATGAATAAGGTAGATAATTCAATCTTCTACCTTAAGATTTCTTGGTGAAAGCTGTTGGGACACTTTTAAACATCCCACAGACTCACTTTCTGGGAATGTGACACCACTTGCCATACACAATTTTAAAAGTATTCACATTATGTCTCAAATTAATTGAAGCTCATGTTTCTGTCTTGAGGATAAATTAGGTAAAACATTCAAACTTTCATCTTTAGTCTTCATGAAGAAAGCCGTTTTGAGCACTTTTGAACAGCCCACAGACCCTCTTTCATGGAATGGGACACCACATACCATACATCATTTTTAGGTGTTTATATTGTCTTTCAGATACCTAAAGGTCGAGCTCCTATGTTGGGGCCGAACAAGGTATATCAGTCAATATTTCACCTTAAGTCTTCTTTGAGAAAGCCGTTTTGAGCACTTTTGAACAGCCCACGAACCCTTTTTCAGGGAATGTGACATCATTTTAGCATACATCATTTTGCAGATAAGTAAAATTGTATTTCAAATACATTAAGAGCCAATCTCCTATCTTGGGGATGACTAAGGGAGATCGTTCAATCTTCTATCTGAATTCTTCTTGTAGAAAGGCGTTTGGAGCACTTTTGAACAGCCCACAGGCCCTCTTTCAGGAAATGTAACACCACTTGTCATACACCATTTTGCAGGTATTTTCATTGTCCTTCAGATGCAATGAAGCTGATGTTTATATCTTGGGAACGAATTAATTTATAACATTCAATCTTTCGCTTTAGTCTTCATAAAGAAAGCCGTTTTGAGTACTTTTGAACACGCCATAGATCCTCTTTCATGGAATGTGACACCACTTGCCATACATCATTTTTAGGTATTTATATTGTCTTTCAGGTGCCATAAAGGTCGAACTCCTATGTTGGGGCTGAACAAGGTATATCAGTCAATATTTCACCTTAAGTCTTCTTTGAGAAAGCCGTTTTGAGCACTTTTGAACAGCCCACGAACCTTTTTTCAGGGAATGTGACACCACTTACCATACATCATTTTGCAGATATGAACATTGTATTTCAAATACATTAGGAGCCAAGCTCCTATCTTGGGGATGACTAAGGTAGACTGTTCAATCTTCTATCTGAAGTTTTCTTGTAGAAAGCCGTTTGGAGCACTTTTGAACAGCCCACAGACCCTCTTTCAGGAAATGTGACACCACTTGTCATACATAATTTTGCAGGTATTTTCATTGTCCTTCAGATGCAATGAAACTGATGTTTATATCTTGGGGACGAATTAAGTATAACATTCAATCTTTCGCCTTTAGTCATTATGAAGAAAGCCGTTTTGAGTACTTTTGAACAGCCCACAGACCCTCTTTCATGGAATGTGACACCACTTGCCATACATTATATTTAGGTATTTATATTGTCTTTCAGATGCCGTAAAGGTCGAACTCCTATGTTGGGGCTGAACAAGGTATATCAGTCAATATTTCACCTTAAGTCTTCTTTGAGAAAGCCGTTTTGAGCACTTTTGAACAGCCCACGAACCCTTTTTCAGGGAATGTGACACCACTTACCATACATCATTTTGCAGATATGTTTATTGTATTTCAAATACATTAAGAGCCAAGCTCCTATCTTGGGGATGACTAAGGTAGATCGTTCAATCTTCTATCTGAAGTCTTCTTGTAGAAAGGCGTTTGGAGCACTTTTGAACAGCCCACAGACCCTCTTTCAGGAAATGTGACACCACTTGTCGTACATCATTTTGCAGGTATTTTCATTGTCCTTCAGATGCAATGAAGCTGATGTTTATATCTTGGGGACGAATTAAGTATAACATTCAATCTTTCGCCTTTAGTCTTCATGAAGAAAGCCGTTTTGAGTACTTTTGAACAGCCCATAGATCCTCTTTCATGGAATGTGACACCACTTGCCATATATCATTTTTAGGTATTTATATTGTCTTTCAGATGCCATAAAGGTCAAGCTCCTATGTTGGGGCCGAACAAGGTATATCAGTCAATATTTCACCTTAAGTCTTCTTTGAGAAAGCCGTTTTGAGCACTTTTGAACAGCCCACAGATACTCTTTCAGGGAATGTGACACCGCTTGCCATACATAATTTTACAGGTATCTATATTGTCTTTTAGGTGCACTGAAACTCATGTTTCTATCTTGTGGGTGAATTAGGTAAATCCTTCAATCTTTCACCTCAAGTCTTCTTGTATAAAGGCGTTTAGAGCACTTTTGGACAGCCCACAGATCCTCTGTCAGGGAATGTGACACCACTTGTCATTCATCATTTTGCAGGTATCTATATTGTCTTTCAAACACGCTGAAGCTCATGTCTCCATCTTGGGGCTTAATAAGTTATATCATTCAATTTTCTAGTTTATTACTTATTGCAGAAAGCTGTTTGGAACACATTTGAACAACCCACACACCATCTATCATGAAATGTGACAACACTTGCCACACATCATTTTGAAGGTATTTTTAATGTCTTTCCAACGCTTTGAAGCTCATGATTCTATCTTGGACATGAATTACGTAAAACATGCAATCTTTCACCTTAAGTCTTCATGTAGAAATGCGTTTGGAGCACTTTTGAACAGCCCACCGACCCTCTTTCGTGGAATGTGACACCACTTGTCATACATCAATGTTTAGGTATTTATATTGTCTTTCAGAAATAATAAAGCTTACACTCCAATCTTAGGGCTTACAACGTACATTATTCAGTTTTTCACCTTAATTTTTCTTTGAGAAAGCCGTTTTTGAGCATTTTTGAACAGCCCATAGATCATTTTTCAGGCAATGTGACACCACTTGCTACACATCATTTTGTAGATATGTATATTGTTTTTCAGATACATTAAGAGCCAAGCCCATATTTTGGGACGAATAAGGAAGATCATTCAATCTTATACCTTAAGTATCTTTTTAGAAAGCCGTTTGGAGCACTTTTGAACAGCATAAATACCCACTTACAGGGAATGTGACACCACTTGCTGTATATCATTTCAAAGATACTCATATTGTTTTTAAATGCGTGTATGTCGAACTTTGTACCTTGGGAATAAAGCTGATATAATATTTAATCTTGTAGCTAAAATCTTCTCAGAGAAACGCAGTTTTGAACATTTTGAACAGCCCACATACATTCCTTCAGGGAATGTGACAACACTTGCATTACCTCATTGTTAAGATATACCTATTTTCTATCAATTACATTTAGGCTTAACTTTCTAACTTTTGGACGAATTTGATACATTGTTCAATTGTGTGCTTTAAGTATTAATGGAGAAACGCCGTTTTGAACATTTTGAACAGCCAACAGATCTTCTGTCAAGGAATGTGACACCACTTGTCATTCGTCATTTTGCAGGTATCTATATTGTATTCAAACACGTTGAAGCTCATGTCTGTATCTTAGGGTTTAATAAGTTAGATCATTCAATTTTCTAATTATTACTTATAGCAGAAAGCTGTTTGGAAAACATTTGAACAACCCCCACACCCTCTATCGTGGAATGTGACACCACTTGCTATACATCATTTTGAAGGTATTTCTATTGTCTTTTCAACGCTTTGAAGCTCATGTTTCTATCTTGGGGATGAATTATATGAAACATCCAATCTTTCACTTTAAGTCTTTATGTATTAAGCCATTTTGAGCACTTTTGAACAGCCCACAGACACTCTTTCAGGGAATGTGACATCACTTGCCAGACATCATTTTACAGGTATCTATTTTGTCTTTCAAACGTATTGAAGCTCGTATCTCTATCTTTGGGCTAAGTAAGGTAGATCATTCAATCTTCTATCTTAAGTATTTTTGTAGAAAGCCATTTGGAGCACTTTTGAACAGCCCATAGATACTATTTCAGGGAATGTGACGCCACTTGCCATACAACATTTTGCAGGTATCTATATTGTCTTTTAGAAGCACTGAAACACATGTTTCTATCTTGGGGGTGAATTAGGTAAATCATTCAATCTTTCACCTGAAGTCTTCTTGTATAAAGGCGTTTGGAGCACTTTTGGACAGCCCACAGATCCTCTGTCAGGGAATGTGACACCACTTGTCATTCATCATTTTGCAGGTATCTATATTGTCTTTCAAACGCCTCGAAGCTCGTGTCTCTATCTTGGGACTTAATAACGTAGATCATTCAATTTTATAGTTTATTATTTATTGAAGAAAGCCGTTTTGAGCACTTTTGAACACCCCACACACCCTCTATCATGAAATGTGACACCACTTGTCATACATTATTTTCAAGGTATTTTTATTGTCTTTCCAACGCTTTGAAGCTCATGTTTCTATCTTGGGAATGTATAAGGTAAAACATTCAATCTTTCACCTTAAGTCTTCATGTAGAAAGACGTTTGGAGCACTTTTAAACAGCCCACAGACCCTCTTTCATGGAATGTGACACAACTTGCCATACATCAATGTTTAGGTATTTATATTGTCTTTCAGATGCTATAAAGCTCAGTTTCCCATCTTGGGGCTGAACAAGGTATACCAGTCAATTTTTCACCTTAAATATTGTTTGAGAAAGCCTTTTTTGAGCATTTTTGAACAGCCCACAGACCATTTTTCAGGTAATGTGACACCACTTGCCACACATCATTTTACAGGTATCTATATTGTCTTTTAGGTGCACTGTAACTAATATTTCTATCTTGGGGATGAATTAGGTAAAACATTCAATCTTTTACCTTAAGTCTTCCTTGAGAAAGTCATTTTTAATATTTTGAACAGCCCACAGACCCTCTTTCAGGGAATGTGACACCACTTGCCACACATCATTCTTCAGGTATTTATATCGTCTTTCAGATGCATTGAAGCTCATGTTTCTATCTTGGGGAGGAATAAATTGATCATTCAATTTTCCACCTTAAGCCTTCTTGAAAAAAGCCGTTTGGAACACCTTTGAACAGTCCGCAGTTGCTCTTTCAGGGAATGTGACACCATTTGTGATACATCATTTTGCAGGTATTTATATCGTCTTTCAGAAACACTGAAGCTAATATTTCTATCTTGGGGATCAAATACGTAAATCATTCAATCTTTCACCTTACGTCTTCTTTGAGAAAGCCATTTGGAGCACTTTTGAACTGCCCACAGACCCTTTTTCAAGGAATGTGACACCACTTATAATACATCATCTGAAAGGTATTTATACCGTCTTTGAAATACATTAAGGCCCAGGTTTCTATCTTGGGGATGAATTAAGTTGGTCATTTAAAGTTCCGCCTTAAGTGTTCCTGAAGAATGCCGTTCGGGGTATTTTTGAACAGCCCACATACCCTCTTTCAGGGAATGTGACACCACTTGCTATACATCATTTCAAAAATATTTATAGTGTCTTTAAAAATCATTTAAGATGAAATTTCTATCTTGGGGATGAATTGGGTATATTATTCAATCTTGTACATGAAGTATTGAAGGAGAACAGCCGTTTTGAACATTTTGAACAGCCCTAAGACCCTCTTTCAGGGAATGTGACACCACTTGATATACATCATTTCAAAGGTACTTAAATTGTCTTTCAAACACATTTAGGCTCAACGTCCTGTCTTGGGGATGCATGAAGAATATCATTCAATCTTGTATCCGAAATATGAATGTAGAAATGCCGTTTTTAGCATTTTGAACAGCCCACAGACACTCTTTCAGGAAATGTGACACCACTTGCCATACATCATTTTGCAGGTATTCATATATTCATTAAGATGCACCGAGACTCATGTTCTTATCTTGGGGAAGAATTAGATACATCATTCAATATTTGATGATTCTTAGAAAAACATCGTTCGGAACATTTTGAACGGCCCACAGACTACTCTATTAGGGAACGTGACACCATTTGTTATACATCATTTTAAAGTTATTTGTACTGTCCTTTAAATGCATTGAGAGCTAGGCTCCTATCTTGGGGATGAATAAGGTAGATCATTCAATCTTAGATCTTTAGTGTTCCTGAAGAACGCCGTCTTCTTTGAGAAAGCCGTTCGGTGCACTTTTGAACAGCCCACAGACATTCTTTTAGGGAATATGACACCGTTTGTTATACATCATTTAAAAGGTATTTATAATGTGTTAAAATGCATTAAGAGCCAGGTTCTTATCTTGGGGACGAATAAGGTAGATCATTCAATCTTCCACCTGAAGTGTTAATGGAGAACTCCGGGGGGTAACGCCGTTTTTCATCAGTATTTCATTTATGTAACGGCAGGCAGTTAACCTAATGAGTCTTCCTGAATTCTGTACCAGTACAAACCTGTTCTCCGCAAGTAAGTGCCAACTGCCCCACATGAATCAGAGGTTGGGGAATAATGATTTTCAGAACACAATGTCTTTTATCAAATCGTCACGGAGAACACACGGCCCGCACGAGTAACGAACTCGCAATCCCCCGATCCGTAGATCGGCGCTCTCCCTGCAGGTATCTGAAGGAAGTATATTTTCGAAATGGTTTAGGTATACAAAATGTATTATGCACACTGTCACTGTAATGTTTTTACCTGCAAATCAACTAATGTGTCGTATGTCTATTTTATAAAACGACCTGTAGGATATCAGCAAAATACTGTCAGATTCCTCTAAATTTGTTTCATTAATATTCATTTTTTAAATTATATACTTTGTGGTAATCTCTTCCATTTGACACACAATTGTTATAAATGTCAAACGACGTTTACAGTTTGTTGCAAATGGCGTTTATAGTGCAAATGGCGTTAATAGTGTTGTGCAAATGGCGTTAATAGTGCAAATGGCGTTAATAGCGTTGTGCAAATGGCGTTAATAGTGCAAATGGCGTGATAAAGATAATATTAATACATTATCAACCTGAAAATTTAAAGGCAAACGGATTTATCCAACAATTCACCTAATTGTTTTCACAAAATCTGAGAAAATAATCAAATACACCTGCACCAGTTGTCATAAAGAAAATATATTTCTTTTGAAATTTGAAAGCAGTAATGGTGACTCGTTTCAAATGTCTTTTCCAATTAAATTTAAAACAACGCAAAAACATGAAAAAACTAAATTTTACCCTTATCTCACCTTCTCCATGTTTCAAAAAATAATAACAGCCAATAGCTGACCGGCTGAAAGACATAACCAAAGATGACAAAATCCGTATCAGGCCCGTGGACACCATATATCATGTATCTGATAATGTTGAAATCAATGTTTAGTCCGTACCACAATACCCCAGTAACTTTTGGCCACACATGACAAATGAACACCTGGATATTTCAAACAAAGAAAGTATTCCTGCAGACATGAAGCATGCAATGATCACTAGTTTGTTGTCATCCCGGGTATGGGTAAATAGTTTGTTGATGGTAAGGGGTGAGAGCAATGACACCCCAACAGAAACATAGGCATTAATAAAGATGTGTTGGGCAATAACTTTTGAAGAAACCACAACACCATACATCAGTACCACTGAATGATCATGTGGTGTTGAGTCTTTGAAGTTCCAAGTCCCTTCTTGGAGATACAACCTGCTCAGGGCCTCAACAGACCCTACCCTTAGCTACTGGAGGTATCTCCTCCCATCATTACAAAGGTGAAATGTATGGGGTGACATAATTAGTACTGTTCATTTATTATTTAGTGATTTCTTAAATTCAATTCATGATATCCGTAATTGACGTTGATACTATTAAAAGCATTTCCTTAAAATAGTGTGTATCTAACATTATCACAAATTATAATTTAAGATTTTAAGATATCATAAAATGATTTCAAGAAAAATATGCCCGTATTATACATGGCCGTGTAGATATGGGTTCTGGTTATCAACTGAGACCATGTTCGAATACCTTGGATAGCCGTAGGGTTCGGGGTGGGACATGTAAGGTCACCATTTGGTCCTCTAAGTTCCTATTTTTACAATATCTAAGAGGTTTTAGACACAGTTCGAGCCCCTATGCCAAAGTGATATACATATATTATTCATTGTCATGTAGGTGGGAGTCCTGGCTATTGATTGAGACCGTGTTAAAGTATCTGGGTAGCCCTAGAGGTCAGGCAGATCATATACGGCTACAAGGTAGGGTTCGAAACGGCTTTTTGACCATGTTTAAAGATTTTCGAAAGCTGGATCACTTTTGACCTAAACTTGTACCACTTTTATGCAATGTCGACTAGGTAAGGGTCCTGACTACAGATTAAGAGCATGTTTGAACCCCTGGGTGAGCCATAGGTGTCAGGGGAGGTAATACATGGAGGTACAGTATTGTAATTTAAACTAATGACACGATGTTAGATTATGACCCGTGTACGAGTCTCTGCACCCAAGGAACCTACCTATACCATATATAAATATGTTTGCAGATGTCTGGGGTGCGTGCTGACCAAGACTAAGTTGAGTTTTCAGGACTGCCTTAACTGCTCTGAAAAGTTCATATTTTGAGAATACAAGCAGACTTTGACCTATAACCTTGACCCCTAGCAGACTGGGTTCGAACCCGACTTGGCCTGTTTTCTCTAGGTACTTGCTTGTCCTTTGCAATAAGGTATCATTTATTAAAATTGGACATCAGGTTATGAAGATATGACTCCTTCGACAAGGCCCATCCCTCTATCTGATATATGAAGAAGTTTGCATTTTTTCACGAAAAATGATACATTTTGAGACGGTCCCCAGACGAAACCGTCGGCGTAAAAAATATACAAATTACAAATCTGTTTAGACAATGTTTAAGTTATAAAAGTTATTTCATTAAAATATATTGTGTTTGGGACATTCTACAATTATTTGAAGTTAAACACAAACTTTTTCCGTACGGAAATACAGCTTTTACCAAAAATTACGTACACACGGACGAACAGACACAAACATTCAGATATTGTCATTTTCTATCAAAACAAGTTTTTATTTGCAGTTATCTACCCAAAAGAAATATCTTTTAAGCACTTTTTCCTTATTTTACGGCTTATATATGAGTTCAGCAAATGTGGTGAAGAAAATTGTTTTTTTTTTTATATTCGTTTAGACAATATTTCCAACTACTTATTAAAAGAAATTCAGTTTGATATCTTACTCCTAACGCTTTTTATAATAAAATGAAATTGGTGAATGTTTCGGGAAAAAGGCGACCAAAATTATCGTTATACGGTTCCTATAGCAAGTCTACAGATCGTACAGACGGACAAAACTTACTTAATACTTTTCATTTCCATAGAAATAATTGATATACACCAAAGCGTGTTACTTTAGAGCCTTAGTTGATGTGAAATATTTTTCATTAGAAAAATAAGGTGTATTTTCGTGCATTTTTTGCTTTTTTTTTTTTTTTTTTTTTTTTTGCTTAGGGTCGAGTTTGAGCCTTGCGCTATACTTTTATGAAATAGTTCTTGAATAGTTCTACAAATACATGTTAAGTTTATTAAGAAATTTTAAGTACTTTTATCGCAATATTTAATTGAAAATGACCGATTTTTGGAGAAAAAAACAACAACAAAAACATCTGATCTAAATTACCTCGACATGCCACAATTCGGGGACATTGTGCGATAGACTATCGTGTGTCATATTGCTTGTTCTCGTGTGTCACGTTGAATGTCGTGGTTAAGCAATAGTCGACAATTTCACGACATTTGGACGATATAATGTGGAGTGTCGTTGTACATTGTCGTGTGTCGCGTTGAATGCCGCGTGTCGCATTCTTAGGGCGACACACGACAACTCAACGCGACACACGATACGACACATGACATTCAACGCGACACATGACACGACACTCGTCAAAGAACAATGACACTCAATTGTTACTGCAATATTTTTTGCCAAAACCTAGCGCCACAATGACAAAATGTCGTCTGCCGTTGTACATTGTCGTCCGTCGAGTTGGTATGTCGTGCGTCGTGTCGTGTGTCGCGTTGATCGTCGTGTGTTGCCCTCAATCGGCGACAGTCGACATTCAATGTGGCACTAACCGGATGCCGTACAATAGGCTACTGTAGACAGGAGGTATTTATACTTTTACTTGAATGATAATTGTTTTTAGTACACGAATATTTGTGTAACTATTTATGTGTAGTGTAGTTCACGGTCGTAGTGATCTCGGCTATTTCGTGTAATGATTTCCACCGCCTGATTAAACTAATGGCCATAATTCAAGTGTTTGATTGACTTTGAAACATTTGCTGGTATATCTACCAAAAAGTGACAGAAATGTAATATTATCTTAAAACTGCACCGGAACATTCTTTTGTAAAGCGTCATGATTTTGTCAAAAAGTAATGCATTTCTAAAGAAAAATGCGCGGGCTATACACAAACGACGAATACCCTTCTTGTTTATTATGTGCAGCAATATACTCACATAATTATCTAAAAGTAAATTGTATCACGTTTCGTTAGAAAAATATATCAACCATTGGCTGGTTCTGTTTGCCTTTGACTTTTCAGGTTTATCTATATTATAATTTGTTTAATCTAGCATACATATTTGTGGAAATAGTTGTAAAAACGCCATTTGCAATATTAGCGCCATTTGCAACTAACACGCGTCATTTGCAGTTGCGTACAAGTTTTATATCGCTAACAATTATGGATCACCACTAATTTTATAAGTATGTAATTTAAAGAATAGATATTAAATATCAAGATAAAAAACTTAAATGTTTCAGTAAGGGTTTTTTTTATTTTATTTTATTTTATTTTTTATTTAATCAATCATTTTACAAAACCAAATGCATACAAACAAGTAAAATGACACAAATAAACATATATGTGGTTCATTCTCTGTTATTATAGCATTTATGATTCTGCATATTCATGAAATTTAAGTGTAAAAAGATTATTTACTTTCCTGTTGGTAAGATATTTAAACTTAATTTTGTATTCAGATTTAAACAGATTAACAATATCATAGTTACGTTCCCGACAATTGCTAATGAAATAAGCTTTATAAATGCAGAATCCGAATAGAGACAGTATGGTATTAATATAATAATAGTTCGAATTTGAAATCTTATAGCCTATAACAATAGTTTTTAAATGTCGTAGATTCTTGCATATACCACAAAAATTTAAGTACATTATAGGCCTCCGCCCATATGTCATTTGTTTTGTGACATTCTACAAAACATGTTCATAAGTTTCCACTTGATTACAAACTAAACAGTTACGTGATTTCAACATTTCCACCTGCATCGTATTTCATTGCATGGAAATATTCTATTTATTAATTTATACTTGAATTCTTTTATTCTATTATCTTGTAAAGAGGGTATGAATTCATGAAAGATGTTCCATTGGATATTGTATTCAATATGTTGTTTCCAATAATCGTGTATATATGGTTTTGTACATCGTTTGGAAACTAGGTAGTTATATATAGTTTTGTTGTCACTACTCTTAAGAGTGATTTTTATACTAAATTGTATTATCGGAATTAATTTTTGGTTGCGGGTTGAGTTAAGTGTATTTCTGACAATCATGTAGCATCTTTATTTGATTCCAAATCACATCCGAAGGAACTACACAAAGTAGTCCCATTCATGAACAATGCGGATGAATTATCAATGATCAAGCAGTTCTTATTCATCCTCTATCCATTCCCACTGGCCATTTAGATTATATAAGATCTGTCAGTGATTAGGTATTCTAGCCCATGTTTACATCACTGACTTCCAGCTGTTCATGTAAGGTCAGGCAGAGTTTATCTTAGATATGAGGCACATTAGTATTTGTTTCTTATACATGTATATTTATAGATTGGCAATTAAAATGAAAATAACTCTAGCAAAACCCGCAACCACCAGACATCTCAAGGCTTTGATTTTTATGGTTACCGTTATCGCCCGAATGTATATATAAGCGTTTTTCGTTTGGAACGATATGTCCTTAGAAGATATTCTTTCTGTGTTGGCCATTCAAATTTTTCTATTATCATAATTGGAAAACAGTATTAATGCCTTAATAGTCTATGTATAAAGCAGCAGATTCCGGGTCACGCAAATTCCACGTTTGGATTGTAGACAAGTTCGATAGATGGCTTCAGTATAATGTGAATCCTGTCTCCAACGCAAATGTCACCTTGACAACTCTTCCAGTATTTCTCTTGCTTTGCATGGAACCTTGTAACCGATCTCATGAAAACCGATAAACGGGTCTTGGTTATAAGTGAGTTTGTAAATTGACCCATAAGCACGCACACACACATAATCACACACTGAAATGTTTTAGAGCAAAGAAAGTTTCAATACCCATGTAACATTCCTTTCAAATGACAGAAATTGTTTAAAATGAAACAATATACATTTCTGTTGTATTCCAGTAATCCAGAAAACATATTTCCAAATCCAAGTTTAAACAAATAACTATCCTTTTTAAAAATGTATAAGGCCTACATTACATTTTCAACTAAATATTAGGGTGTAGTATTTGAAAAGAAATTGTCTGAACATAACTTATGTATTCCTAATAGAGCGTCTCTGTGCCGTTAAAAATGTTCCGAACGACGTTTTCCCAAGAACCATCAAAGTACAAAATTGAGCGATATAACTAATTCATCCCCAAGATAGAATCACGAGCCTAAATGCGTGTGAAAGACAATATAATTACCTGCAAAACGATGTATGGCAAGTTGTGTCACATTCCCTGAGTAGGGGTCTGTCTGTTCAAAAAGTGCTCCGGACGGCGTTCTCAATGAACACTTCAGTAGGAAGATTGAATGATCTACCTTATTCGTCCCCAAGATAGGAACCTGGTTCTTAATGCATTTTAACACAGTATATATACCTTTAAAATGATGTAGAACAAATGGTGTCACATTCCCTAAGAATGTATGTGGGTTGTTCAAATGTGCACCGAACGGCTTTCTCAAAGAAGACGGCGTTCTTCATGGACACTCAATGTCTAAGATTGAATGATCTACCTTATTCATCTCCAAGATAGGAGCCTAGCTCTCAGTGCATTTAAAGGACAGTGCAAATAACTTTAAAATGTTGTATAACAAATGGTGTCACGTTCCATAATACAGAGTAGTCTGTGGGCCGTTCAAAATATTCCGAACGATGTTTTTCTAAGAATCATCAAGGTACAAGATTGAACGATCTAATCTATCAAATTCATCCCCAAGATAGGAACATGAGTCTCAACGCGTCTGAATGAATATATAAATACCTGCAAAATGATGTATGGCAAGTGGTGTCATATTCCCTGAAAGAGTGTCTGTGGGCTGTTCAAAATGCTAAAAACGGCGTTTTTTTTTCCTTTCATATTTCGGATACAAAATCGAATAATATTCTTCATGCATTCCCAAGATAGGAAGTTGAGCCTATATGTGTTTGAAAGACAATTATAAGTACCTTTGAAATGATGTATAGCAAGTGGTGTCACATTCCCTGAAAGAGGGTCTGTGGGCTGTTCAAATGTTCAAAACGGCTTCCTCCTTTAATACTTAGGGCACAAGATTGAACAATGTACCCAATTCATCCCCAAGTTAGCAAATTAAACCTAAATGTATTTGACAGACAAAAGGTATATCTTAACAATGAGATACAGAAAGTGGTGTCACATTCCCTGAAAGAGGGCATGTGGGTTGTTCAAACAGCGTTTCTCCGAGAAGATTTTAGGTACAAGATTTGATATATTATATCCGCTTTATCCCCAAGATAGGAAATTCGGTCTGAACGCATTTAAAAAACAATATAAGTATCTTTGAAATGATGTATAGCAAGTGGTATCACATTCCCAGTAAAAGGATATGTGGGTTGTTCAAAAGTGCTCCAAACGGCTTTTCTCCTTCAATACTTAAGGTACAAGATTGAATAATATATCCAATTCATCCCCTAGATAGAAACTTCATCTTAAATGCTTTTGAAAGACACTATTATTTTTTGAAATGATGTATAGCAAGTGGTGTCACATTCCCTGGAAGAGGGTCTGTGGGCTGTTAAAAAAATGCACCGAACGGCTTTCTACATGAAGACTTAAGGTGAAAGATTGAATGTTTTATGTAATTCATCCCCAAGATAGAAACATGAGCTTCAATGCATCTGAAAGACAATATAAATACCTAAAAAATTATGTATGGCAAGTGGTGTCACATTCCCTGAATGTGTGTCTTTAGGCTGTTCAAAAGTGCTCCAAACGGCATTCTCCAAGAACACTTAAGGTGGAAGATTGAATGAACTACTAGTACCTTATTCATCCGCAAGATTAAAACCCGGGTCTTAATGCATTTCAAAGATAGTATATATACCTTTACAATGATATATTATAAGTGGTGTCACATCCCCTGAAAGAGGGCCTGTGGGCTGTTCATAAGCGCTCCGAATGGCGTCCTCCGTGAACACTTAAAGTCGAAGATTGAATGATATTCCTTCTTCATCACCAAGATAGGAATGTAGCTCTTAATGTATTTGATACACAGTTTAAATACCTTTAAAATGATGTATAACAAATGGTGTCACATTCCCTAATATAGGGTCTTTAGGCTGTTCAAAAGTGATCAGAACGACGTTTTTCCGAGAAAACTTAAGGTATAGATTTGTTTTTTTATCCAGTTCATCCCCAAGATAAAACATTGCATATTCAAGCATTTGAAAGACAATATAAATACCTTTAAAATGGTGAACAGTAAATGGTGTCACATTCCCTGGCATAGTAATTGCTGGCTCTTCATGTTCACTAACGGTGTTTCTTGACACCTACATACAAAATTGTTTAATACATCCTATTCATCCTCAAAGTATGCGCTTTGCACTACATGCATTTAAAAGTAATTAACATTACCTTTAAATCCATGTATAATAAGTTGTGTCACATTCCCTGACAGTTTGTGTATAAGCTGTTGAATATACCCCAATGATCATTTACATTGCATCCAAGACCGTATATTAGAATATTCGCCGTTAAGTACCGATTTTTTTTACCCAGAAGCCTTACTGTGCGCTAGGGCAGCCATTTTGTTACTGTTTGCCAGCTTAGTGTGCGCTCACTTGATTATCATGTATACTTCCACACTTGGTGATGGATTTGAAAAGTTTCGTCGGAAGTTCTTAAAAAGCGCACCCTAACGGATAGGTGCTCACAGGAAGTATTTCTTTCCGGAGTGAATACAGAACTTCATTCAACTGCTAAAAAATATTCATCACTCAACAATAATGAAAGAATGCTTTCCAGTTGTTTGAAAAAAAAAAATATTATTTTCATTTAAAAGATCAAGCATCGGCCAGAAAATGGAAAAAAATATCATTAATAAGCAGAAAGAAACGGGAACGCGGTAATGACGTCACCGTGACACTAGACTGGTCCCCTGCGAACTTCAAAAAAGTACGACAGGTAACCTCCAGCGACTTCTGTAGCCTGATTGGCTGATGGGATTTTGGTAAACAAATATGGCGGCGGCTGCGAGGTAAGCTACCGAGAGTTTTTATTTTCTGACGAAATGTAGGTTTGTTTCAAATCAATACAGGCAGTTACGAATCCCATTTCATTTAAATGTTATAGATTTACTGTTCTTCATTGTTTGTTTAATGTTAAGTAGACGAAGGTCTTAAAAATACGCGTAAATTTTGGCATACTGCCGATTCGCCCCCAGTCAACTCGCTCTTGTTTTGACAGTTCGTCCCCAAATAATTGATTTAATCATTTAATTAATAATCTAAGTTCAAGTCTAACGCCTCATACTGTAGATACTTGTTTTTCATACAAATGTATAGATTCTTTAATAACAAATTGAAAGAGGCAATTTTGATGATAACTTACTTCAGCTTTTCACAATGGCAGTGGCTAGTGAACCGTCACCGGTGCAGCAGACCCGAGGTCTAGTGCACCGTCACCGGTGCAGCAGACCTGAGGTCTAGTGCACCGTCATTTTTGTTATATATAAAATATAGCTTTTCTTTGAATTATAATTATAACTTATTGTCACCAGTTATATGTATGATCATTATTAGAAGAATGAAGTAAGATGATTCTAATTTAAATAAACCTTGACGTACCTTTTAATTTACCGATATACCGATTAAAAACATTGTGCCGCTATCAATTTTGATATACGTACATATATATCCAAATGCAGACAATAATTAATGTTATATATTCAACTTGAATAAAATTAATTGACAAAAATAACGATATACGGTATTCATGAAAATCAAAAAGAAAAAAGGATCAATGAAATTCATTAATTCGGAAATATTTTAGTAAATGATGAATACCACTGTTGCCGAAGAACGGAGATCAGCGCTTTAAGGTAAAACGGTAAATTAACAGGTAAGTCAAGGTTTATCTTACTTCATTCTTTTAGTTATGTTCTTGCATTTCACTGGTGAAAATATCTTTTGATTAAACTTTACATAAAGGCTATATTTTATATATAACAAAAATGACTGTGCACTAGACCTCGGGTCTGCTGCACCGGTGACTGTGCACCAGACCTCGGGTCTGCTGCACCGGTGACGGTTCACTAGCCACTGCCTTTCCCAATAGCAATTACCAGTAAATTATAACATACCCAGACTGGTAGACATAGGGTCAAGGGATCCGGTTACCGCATCCGTTTGTTTATAAATATGAAACATATTTTTAATTTTGACACTTATAGATTCAACAACAACAAAATTCACTTTCATAAATTTGAGCTCGCCATAAGATTGAGAAGACCAAAATATATTCATAGCTTCTATAATGCCATCTAAACAGCTGATCGCATGTATTTTATCTGACTGAGGCCCGACAGGGGTAGCGGAATTCAGAGATCTATGTATAGATCTAACCAAAATAGTGATTTTGCAACCAGCATGAATCCATGCTGTTCACTAACGGTTTCTCTAATTGCAAGAGGCGTTGAAAGCGAACAGCATGGATTCTGACCAGACTGCACAGATGCTGGTCGCAAACACACTATGTTGGTTTTCTCATGGCGCCGTTCATTTTGCTATTTTTACATGTACATACTACCAAGTGTTGCTAATTTATCAGCACATATCACAACAGTTCATGATGTATTTAATTTTGTTTCGTTGAAATATTTACAAGTATCACCGTCACATATATGATATAGGTTGCCGTTCTGTTTATGTCTTTTCAGTTATCATCTGTTATTGCAGATTTGGGAACTAACTGCACTTTTATATTATATATAAATGAAAGTGTTAGGATGCTCTAAAATGTCTGTGTTGCTATGGGGTTACTTCTTGTAGTGTAAGGAAACACACTTACTTCTGTAAGAATTCTAGGTTCAAATCCTAGCAGGAAGCCCTGGCATACAGAAAAAATTGTTTTAACTATTTACTTATTTCTGTAGAATGTAATAATTTATTCATTATTAACCTAAATATTGACAGCTCGAATTTCCTTTGTCTGTATTTTTGTCATGTCTGTGTTGGCAGAAATAGGGGAAAAGCATCTATATCAGATCACTGCAAACAAACAATATTTTTTAGAATTTTTATTATTAAAAAAAAAACAACAACATTTTATTTTCCCTTTATAAGTCATTTTGGTTTTAATTTATATGCACTGCAGGCAAAGTAATTTTTGAAGATTCATATTTGAGGAAACTTAGGAATGCATGAGTATGTAGTATATGGAAAATAGTGGAATAGTTTTTATTTCTTCCTTTTTTGCAGCTGAGACATAAAAATTATTTTGGATTTTCTATGATTTCTTGGAACTGATGCCAGTTGTATAAGAATATGCCTATTTTTCATTTTAAACATGTTTCTTAAATGAGATTGACCAAATGCAAGTTTTTCTTTGGAGAACACCAGAATGTGTTGACCAATCTGTTACTTATGTAAACAGTTAATATATACTCTGAGTGAAATTTAAAGGTTATTGTGCCAAAATGTTTTCAAAAATGATATATTTTCCAGTTTGAAAAAAATGCCTGCAACACTCCACACTCCATAATTGTAAGAATGTAGGAAGAGGCCTGGTTTCACAGAAATCCAGTTTTCCCCATTTTTTATTGAATAGGTATAAAATACTTTTTACAATTACTCAGAAAATTATATTACTTTAAGCCCATACTTTGCTGTTTGTCCTTTCCTGACATGTCCTTTTTTCTTGTATATCATGGTTCAGCACAGCAACATAAAAGTAAATTTTACCCAAAAGTGCTATTTATTGATACAGAAAAATCTCAAACAGATAGTTTTAGTTAATTTTGATAAAAACATTTTTTCCAGAGTAAATAGCATTAAAAATTCCTGATTTGAAATAACACTGAGTCTCCAAATTTCACAAAAAGGAAATCAACTTATATGTATGGTCTAAGCCTTTGTATATGAGAAATATTTATTTGGACTTCCAATTTACAAAACATTGTGGGTTTTTTTGTCATTAATTGTGTATTTTTGTACAATTTTGTTTTGGTATACACTTTGAGAAATAACTTTGATAACCATAAAACATAACAGGTTTTCTCTAAATTTCCCACACAATAATTTGTTGGTACAAGGACAATATGAAAGACTAATATACAGTACATGATAAATTCAAGATCATATACTTGCATACTAATCACCAAAATGTACATTATTGTCTCAATACATTTTTATAACAATTAATGGATCTCACACCATGAAATGTGACTGTCCTCATTGCATTATGTACCTTAATAAAATTATTGTTGCTTTTCTTTATCTTAAAAATGTACAAGTACCAAATATTTGTGATAGATAGTTTAAAAGTACCTATATAGATGTATTATAGGTAACTGAAATGAAAATAACTGTAAATATACAAAAACATTTTTTTTTTACTTTGACATATTGACTTACATTCTGTCTAGAGACAGTTTTATTAAATCTTTTAGATATGGCCAAGTCATAATTATTAAATGAATAAAAAAAAATATAAAAGAAAAATACTCTTTGAAGTGATAGTCAAGACTGCAAAATTTGTTCAGTAGTTATAGCTGTGCTGTAAGTGCACATCTCACTGTGATGTTTATTGGGGGAAGCATGGGCTGATCTGAAAGGGGCCAAAATACAAAAAGCATTGATTTTTGACAGCCTAAAATTAATACATCAATCATTTTAGACAACAGTTCAGCTGGCTTCATTGAATCACTCACAGAACTTTATTTACATTACTCTTTATTACTGCTGACTGTCAAAGCAAAAAGCCATCACCTTAGTCAAGTTGCTTATACAGAAAATTTACTTGTGATATTTTGTAAAAAAAAAACTCATGCTCAAATTGCCTCAAATATAAGTCAGTTTGCACCATTTCGGGTATGCTTACACAATGTTCCAAGCGGTCATATGCTTGGAATCCTCAAGAAACTTTGCAACTTCATAAACCAAAATACTGAATGTGGCCCTTATAGCAGGTGTCACATTATGATAAACTGCATTCCACTGAAAATTGTCAGTCTTCAGCCTTCATGTGACATGCACATTCCTGTAGTGAAGATGCATGACACACATAATGTAAGCTATGGGTGTATTTGATCATGACTAGCGATTCTAGTTGAGAGTGATTTAATAGTACATGAACATTTAATTGGCATTTTATGCAAAATATGCATTTTCAAGTGAATGGTCATTCAGTATTGAAGACAAGTTATAACTGCAAGTCTCTGGTTTTGTTTTGAAGGAGACTGGGGAGGGGATTTATTGCAGGTGTAAATGAAAATAAATAAGGGTTTTGTCACATTTTGGCAAATATAATTTATGATGATTATAAATGTTGGGAGACTGTTTTATGCATGAACAACCTGACAAGCTTTGACTTTGCACATTTATCAATGAACTTATTTTGAAAAGACAAGACTTGTAAATATCTAATATAATAAATTTTATTGGGCAAAATTCAAGACTGACAAGAGTCAACATGTGTCACTGGCATGCCTATTTATTTTTAGGGGGGGGGGGGGGTGGGGGGGAGGGGGCTAGAATGCATAGAATGCACTTTACTTCTAGGATTTTAAAAGGCAGGACGTGCTCGTTACAATCATTTAAATAAATTGTAACAATAATTTATTCATTAAAGAAAAAAGAAAAACGGGGCAGTGAGGGCAGTAGGAAAAAATGGGGTGTATTTATTAAATGTGCGTACCGCTAAAGTGCAGGTGTCCCTTTTTGGGCAGCTTTTTCTGGTAGTTTCAGCTTTTCTTCATTTGTTGAACAAAGACATTATTACTTGAGGCATAAGTTGTGTTTTTCTCTGATGATCATGCATAAAATACAACGAAATGAAGTACTTTCGTCATAGAAATTCAAATTTTTCCGAATGAATCGAGGGAAAAAGTTTTCATGTTGTTGTTGTCGATATGTCATTCTTTATTTACCTTGGAAACAAGGACACGATTTCATTGGTTGGTAAAATCTAGGACACTATCTCATTGGCCGAGCTATTCAGGTGCTCGACTGGTATATATTTTGATTACGGAATCAGCTTTGTTCAAATATTATTATACGACGCAGTCTGTTAGCCACAATTTTGGCTATTTTGCTTCGATGTAACTCATTGCAGACTTGGAGCGGTCTTCTGCGCATGCCCGAAAGTGATTGTCAATTGTAGCGCACGGCAAAAATATGCATATTTTTGCATGTCCGCATGCATTTAGTGTACAATATGCATAAAATACTGACTAAAGGTTAGGGTTAGTATCACCATGGTTACAAAATATTTACATTTATGATATTTTCGTTTAAATTTAGTTAATCCGGTATGTACCGGAGTCTGTAATTTATACTGGCGCTCCAAGTCTGCATTGAGTCACAGTCATTTTGCTTAGTGGTTACCTGATCCAATAATTGGAAGCCATTTTGAATGGGAACCAATATTGGACAGGGAACCAGATTACCGTGACACCGGCTTCCCATAATTTTTGCAACGTATGATAGTCACTGTTTCAGGTATGGTGACACTTAAAATGTAGACTTTTTCAAGTGAATAGGTTCTTCTGAATTCTTGTGAGTAGGGAATAGTTTCTTTATGACAAATAAATGATGCATACTATTTTTAGCTAAATCCGATTTCTTTGAGCTCGCTTTGAGGCTTTGCCTTATTTCGTATTAAATACCTGCACACTTTTAGTTACCGCACCCTGTACTCAGTGTATATGAATTATCTGCACCAAATTTGTTAAGAAAAAACACAGAGCTATGATACAACTTTAATTGTATTGGTTTATTTTACCTGGTCTTTACACATTTGTAAAGCAAGGATTTTAAGTACTCACTGAACTGCTGTATATGGCAATGTGGAACGCCTACAACTACCATATATGGATGGCTATGATACAAAACAGAAGAACATTAAAACTCTCGGGTAAACGATTTATACTCGGGGGCTACGCCACCTCGTACAAATCGTTTACCCTCGAGTTTCAATGCTCTTTCTATTACTTACTGACCTCTGAGCTGGCATTTTACTAGTGAAGGCAACACAAGGAAAATAGAGAAAATACAAGAAAGGGCATTAAGATTTATATATGAATACTACACTAGTACTTATGAACAATTATTAGAAACATCTGGACTTATTTCTTTAAAGGGAATTCCGATAGTTTTTTATGCGCATCTTTCTGCGCAGCCGACACTTTCTATGGAAAACTGAACTGAAGTCAACATTTGTTGAAACATGTTACAGACAGTCTTAAATATGAGGAATGTTGAATGAAATAACATTTTTGATAAGTTTTATCAGTAATCAAATGTTGATACTGGTTTATGTTGTATTGACAAGTATCATGCCTGACAGGTATCTTTCTATTTTTGTGGTTGTGGTTTCACATCGCATTTTGGTACAAAGACAGTGTTGTTCATATAATGTAAGATAATTGACTAAGTACTGATAAGACAATATCACCTTTCAGATTATTTAGTATTCAATTCAATAGAAAGAATTAAGAATTTTTAAAACTTTTTTTTTAACTTCTAGCAGACATACGTGTAATCAATTTGGCCAGGTTCGCGCTATTTTCCGACCGAATAGGTGTTGTATTGTAGCGGTCTTAACATAAAATTTAGTCTGGTGACCTATACATTTTTAGCCATTTTTATGCTCACAATACAATTATCTATACACAAGAAAAACAGGAAAAAATTCTATGAAAGAATTTTTTCAAAATTTAAAAAAATATTCTTCACTATGGGTATTTTTCACTGAAAAAAGTTCAAAAAAGTAAATATGAAACAATATCTTTTTTTCATTTGTACCCATTATTGTAAGGATAGAGTATTACAAATATGACTATGATATCAAATAAGTATATAATAAAATCTGTAAAAAGAAAAAAAAACCTTATTGTGCTGTCTTGATGTATATTTTGGTTGGTATTTATAAAAAAGCAGAAAATTATGAAAATGTTGAAAATTCGCAAGCAGTTTCAGCAACAGTGGGTGTGTTCAAAACGATTTTTCACAAAAACAAGCCTGGTGACCCATTGTTTTTATTTGTTCATTGTTTTCAGCACAAATTTTTCTATCATATATGTGAATTTAAAAAATTTCTATGAAAGGAATAAAACTATAGGAATTCTCTTTAAAAGTTAGAAGGCTAAGAACCATTGCTCTAGAAACTTACAAAATTTTGAACAAAAAGTCTCCTGAATATTTACATGATCTTGTTAAATATAAAAATGTTCACTATAATTTTAGATACACAAACATGGTTGAGGTACCGCAACCTAGAACAGAAAGGTATGGTAAGAAAACATTCCAGTATGCTGCTGCCAAGCTATGGAATCAGCTCCCTGATGAATTTCGAAAAACATCCTCTTTTAGTCACTTTCGCACTTTAATTAATACCTGGAAGGGAGAGAACTGTGCCTGCTCATCATGTGGAGCGACATAGGGTATCTGATTTCATTAGACTTGGTGGCGACATACTAGTCGTTACTGTTTTCCTTGCTCATTTATTTATTTCTATTTAAAGTTTCTCCTTAGCATGTTTTTGTACTCTCTTTTGTCCCAGTTATGTTGTTAAACCTGTAATTGCTTATTTTTAATTTACTGCTTTTATACTTTCTTATTTAGTTGCCTATGTTTGTTTGCAATGTAAAACAGATGTATGTGCGCACGGCAAAATACGCAAATTATTGTACAGCAGCATGCATTTAGTGTATAATATGTATAATATACTGGCAAAAGGTTAGGGTTAGTATTACAATGGTCACAAAACATATACATTAAAGATAATTTTTCATTCAAATTGCTTGAATCCGGTATATACCGGGGTCTGTAATTTATACAGGCGTTCCAGGTCTGCAGCGAGTTGCAGTCCTGAAATATCCGAATTTATTCGCATCAGCATCAACATGCACTTTTACACTACTAGATACCAGTTAAATATTTTGTATTCAGCATTCTGGCGAAAACATTTCAAAGTACATGTAAATGGTGGTTTTATTCATTTCTTAGTTTTATCTGTCTTTTAAATTTTTTGAAGCACCAAAAGAAATGCACGAGATGAAGTCATAGTGATTACTTTTTTGATATTACATTCAGCACTGGAATACCAGACTTCGATTTTGTAATAAAAACCTTCATCAAAAAAGAACGATCCCAATTTGCCGCAAGAATTCTATAATCGAAACTTTTTGTATGTACAACATTGAACCATGTAAAAATGCGTTTCCTTGAAAACATCTCACAGAAACAGCGGGTCTGAACAATGAACGCATGCCTCTAAATCGTTCGCAAGAGCAGCCTCAGTTAAACCACCCTTCTTCCATCTTTCCATCCTAAAATATCGTCTGCGTCGACTGTATATGTTTTATATTATTTTCTGCATGTTTTGAAGCGAAGTGAGTTAGTTTTATTTTTGTTCTGTCAGTTTGAAGCAAGTTTTCCCTCAATACGGTTTGCATTGTGCATTCACGTTGACGTTATAAATTAAATGCACTAAGCGGCACCAAAATGAACTTTATTCAAGTAACGGTTTCAAGTTCACAGACTGAAGTACATTTTTACCGTAAGCAGGCATTATCTCATTTATCCACATCTGCTGAAGATTCCATGATTTTACTTATTGAAAATATTCAATATATGTTTAAAAAGCAATAAATATAATACACAATTAGAATTATAATGAAAATCAAAACCTCTAAAAAAAGTTACATATCATAACAAAAAAGAAACATATTGATGTTTTAGCCACCCTTCAAAATGTTCTTTTTCGTTAAAAATGTATTTCATTTTTGTCTGGAAAACAGTTTCATCACATTTCGTATCTTGTATCTTCGTTGTTAGCTAGTCACTTGAAATATTGAATAACAATAAGGAATGTCGTTTCGCACTTAAACATTCCATACAAAAGGTAAAATGAGCCGCGCCATGAGAAAACCAACTTAATGGTTTTACATCCGTGCAGTCTGGTCAGGATCCATGCTGTTCGCTAACAGTTTCTCTAATTGCAATATGCTTTGAAAGCGAACAACATGGAGTCTTGACAAGACCGCGCGAATGCGCAGGCTCGTCTAGATCCATGCTGGTCGCAAAGACACTATGTTGGTTTTCACATAGCGCGGCTCAATGTGCAAATCACTCTTTCCTTTCTATTTTCTTGTCGGGGAATAATTAAAGAAACCTATGTTTGGAAATAAAGAATTCTGACAGCTTAATTCATAGCGGAAAAACTTATAAGATTGTTTCTACACCCCCAGCCCCGTTCCCCCAACACTTTACTAACCCTTAAAGACGGAGCCTGATACGCGAGTTATGCAAGATTAAACATTTTCATAAAAAAATCAACCACTTATACCCTATTTAGTAGTTATAGTACATGTTTTAGCGAGACATATTCACATTTTGTGCCAAACTTGGTAAGCATGAACATGCTGAAAATTTTCACCGAAACTGTGGGCAAGTAGCTTTAACTGACTCTGATATATATTAATAAATAAAAGATAAATATTGACGGCAAAATACGCATAAATGTACAACATGTTATTATATTCAAATAAAAATGATTCTAAAGATTTTTGTGAACTCTAAAGGTCCTGTTTATATTAATGAAAGACATAATAAAACCAGCGTTTGCGCGACGTTAACGCCATCATTGTGTATCAACGTCACAATATTTACATTACCAAAACAAATAAAAAGTAAATTTGCAAAAATCTGTCGTGAAGACCCCCGATTTTTATTTTATTTTCTTGTTCAGAAATGATTAAAGAAGAATATATTTAAAAATCAAGAACTTTGACAGTTCCGTTTTATTTTATTTCAGCTAAACGGCCATGAAATACATTGAATATTTTCGCTATTTTCCCCCACCCCTGCTACGGATATCTCTTTACCTAAGCATTTTCCAAATGAAATAATTTACAAAACGTAACATGTAAACAGTAACATTGAATTTAGCTATATTCCTGAGTTTGAAAAAATGTCATAACATCAATTTTAATGTGATTATTACAGTAAAACGGCGATTTCCCTTGAACAATACATGTGCCGCCAGGGCGCTCTTCAAAGGAAATGTGGACTCAGAACGATTTTCTTTTTTCTCCAAATGAGACAGGAGATGTTAGTATATACGGACCTAATATCAGTCTTATATCTCATACTTCGAAATTGTTAAGTCGGTGTTAAAAGCTCATTAGAGCTTATGTTATTTGTTTGTTACTCTCCGACTTTGTAAATAAATATTACTTGACTTGACTTGACTTGTGCTTGTTTTTAATGCCTCAGTAATCGAAATTGAGTTAAAATTTAAAAGTGAGGCTCCGGTGGGGGAAAAATAAGAATTGTGAAAGATTCCATTTCGCCATTCTGGTTGTAAAGTTTTGTCATGATTAGTTTATTTGTGAAACCAAATGGCAGAAATGACTTAACAGGGTATTTTGTTCCTATATATGCATAGTCAAAATAATTCAACGTGCAGATTGTTTTATATTTGTGATTGGTAATCTACGCAGTCTGGTCAGGATCCATGCTGTTCACTAATGGTTTCTCTAATTGCAATAGGCTTTGAAAGCGAACAGCATGGATCCTGACCAGACTGATCTGTGCAGGCTGGTCTGGATCCATGAAGGTCGCAAACCCACTATGTTGGTTTTCTCATGGCTCGGCTCAATTATAGATATATAGCCCATATGAAAACAAGTATCTTGGTATTTCCTAGGATCGCGACAAATTAGTTGGACTAACAGGCAGTGTGATCTGACAAGAGTGATGGCTATTATGTAATACATCATTTAAGTTTGTAGATAATAATAGTCATTTTATGACCAAAATGTTTTCTTCTATCCCTTGAAAAATACAATTAGTTTGTACAAAAAATATGGCAAATGTTTTTCTTTATGTCCTGATAATGCCACTGTTTGTTCAGTCTTATATTGTATTCCTATTTTACAGGAAAGTAGACGTGGAGAGAGAGGAGGGGGCGTAGCAGAAGAGGCAGTCGCAGTCGAGGGAGGAGTCTCTAAATAGTGGGAGTTGAAAGCAGTAGCAGAGGTGTAAGTGGAAGTCGTGGCAGAGGTAGGAGTCGTGGTAGAGGCAGTGGACAAGGTAGAGGAAAAGGAAAGGAGGCTAGTGCATCTGTGTCAGATAAGAAGCGTGTGGAGGAAAGACGAAATGAAAAGAAAGAGGCAATGAAGGTACAGTGAGTTTGGAGCTTTCATTTTTCACAAACTGTTAGTATTATTTGAAATAATGATTTTTAAAGGTCAGTTATTAAAAAATGAAGTGGTGTTCTAAAAAAGTATATATTAGAAATATAGTAAAGGTAATAAAAAATAAAAATATTTCCTCTGTGATTTTAAAATATTCAGAGAGCTCTAGTAAACTATTACAAAAAGCAGGTATAATTTGGAAACAGATACTGTTCCATGGAATGTTATTACCAATTTTGTCAGTACCATATCATATCAGATATGAAACTACTATAATTATTATGTGTAAATGACATTACATTCCAGTTATGAAATTTTGTGTAATTTTAGGATATAGTTAAAGAAATGGACCCTGAAAAGCTGAGAGATCTGACAGAGAACCAGCTCTGGTTTTTGACCTGTGTGAGGGCATTGGTGATAATGGTGATCCTCCTGCTCCTGCAGTGCCATCTAATACACCTTCCTGGTGTAAATGTGGTAACTGCAGAGAGATGCCAACAGATCTGGACAGGAAGTGCTGGGGATGTTTGCCAAGAAACTGTATTTCTACCAGAGAGGTGAGTGCATTAATTACATGTTTTGCATATATGATAATCTAAAGACCAGAAGACCACTTTAAAACAGTGGATACCCACCCATACTGCTTCGTAAGTAAAAAGGGTAACTGATGGATAAAAATCAGATAACTTTCATGGAAGCAAATAATAATATAGGCAATTATTCCGATAGCAAGCATGACTGAGTATGTGCTTCAAATGTATTGAACTAACAATTATACAAAGGAATAGAAAACATAACAATTGAAAGTCACAAAATGAAATCATTTATTCCAAGTTATTGTTTCATAATAAAGATGAGTGAAGTCGAGCATTTAACATTTTATCTCTTCTCATAATAATTCTGTAGTAATTCTGTATGTATTTTCTTTGAAAACCTGTACTTACACAACTGAAAATGCAATTTTGTATTTCAGTGTTATCATCTATATATTGTTTCACAAGCAAGATAATGATTTGTGATTTCAGCAAATAGAAACCTTGGTTCTCAATCCAGAAGTATTAGCATTGGGCCAACGCTACCATAGGGAGATGCTGGGACGCTATAATCAAACCATTGAAAATGATCAAAAGTCAATGAGGCATGTTGCTTATAGAAATTTCATCTTGTGGCGACATGGGCGATTGGGTGCAGGCGTAAGAAGGGTAATCCCTAGTTGTTGTGTCTGGACCATAAGGGACATATACCCAAGTCAACTAAACCAGTACACTGGGTTTACACCAGACAGATTTATTTGAACTTATTGAGGAGTATGGTGTTCACTGTTCAGTCCTAAAAACATTGTTTACAGTGCTTTAACCAAGTGATAAAATGCATTCGGTTAAAAAGGAAATAAAAGTTATAGGTTCTAATTGAGAGACATGTTAAATTGTATAATTTATCAAAAATAAGTAAAATATCTAAAAAAATAAATATTTAGCCTTATTAGTACAACTTAGGGAATTATTTTGTTCATGACAAAAACACAGCTTGGCAAATATTGAGAAATTGTGATAATGGTAGTGATCAGTACTTGTTTAACGAGCACAAAATATGAAAAAAAATGAAGGAAAATGTCTTGTATCTTTGTTGGACAAAAAGTATCTTCAGGAATTGTTTAGCAGTGATAAACATACTTTCGTGTACATGAAGAAGTTTTATAGATGGCGGTATATTGGACATGTAAAACAAATTGTTTTGTTTATTACAAATATGTTTTATTTCTATACATAATCTCTCATGTATTTTAGTAAACTGTATATACACCAGTATGCCTTGATTGTTTCTAAAATATTTGATAGCCATTTAACCTTTACCATGCTAAATTTCTATAATGAACTTATCCATCTTCCAACTTGGAATGTACCATTATTAACTGTTAAAATGGGTGCTTAACAAAATGATACTGGAAAGCGAACAGTGCAGATTATCATCAGACTGTACAGAAGTGCAGGCTGATCATGATCTACACTGGTCGCAAAGGCAGATCCAATTGTGTCCAACTAAGACAGTACCATTACTATGAAAAGGGGTGCTTACCAAAGTGATACTGACTGAATAGTGAACATGGATAAGCAGTCTGATCATGATCTACACTGGTCGCAAAGGCAGATCCAATTGTGTCCAACTAAGACAGTACCATTACTATTAAAAGGGGTGCTTACCAAAGTGATACTGACTGAATAGTGAACATGGATAAGCAGTCTGATCATGATCTACACTTGTCACAAAAGCAGAACCAATCGTGTTAGGCATGGTAAGGGTTAAAGGTTGGAATTCTAAATGTTTGGTCTCACTATTTAGTTATTTCTGCAAAATGCAGTTAGTCAAACGTGTCTAAACACCATCAATGCAACAAATTTCGCCTCGTCCAACATTAATCTAGGCATTAGCAGGCTAAAATTTAATTTTAAAGTGACTTGACTAGAAAAAATTAGAACGCTGAAACCAAAAAGGCAACAATGCCGACGGCCAATTAGCTTATATATTTCATGTCACATGAGTGTCACTGTGACCTTTAGCCTTTATTTCAAAATCAATAGGTGTCATCTGCTGTTCAAGATCAACCTCTTATCAATTTTAATGATCCTAGGGCAGTAGGCCCAAGTGTCCTCAAGTTTTCTTCCGAAAATGTTTTAACTTTTCCGGATCACTATGACCTTGTCCTTATGACCTCGAAGCCAAAGGGGTCACCTGCTGGTCATGAACAACCTCCCTACATGATTGTAGGCTCGGGCGTTCAAGTTATCCTGAAACCGTAAACTGTTCAGAGTTCTCTTGATCTTGACTTTGACATCAAAAGTCAAGACTGTAATTTAAGATGTTTGACCTGTGAACCAGAAATTACTACATTTTTCGAGCCTTTCACAAGTTACCATCTGAAAACAATGAAACCAGCCGAACGACAGGGTTCTGGATTTTGCCCATGACATTCAGTTTCATGGAGGTGAACACAATAGAAGGATTGCCTAGACAAGCTGTGAAATGACCTCTGACATACGTGACCTTGGCCTTTGATATTGGAACCTGAAGTCTGCATGCAACACTCTGTCTTTTTCAGGTTAATACTAATGACATGCTAATATAAACAAGAATCATTTATGCTGTCAAAGTGATCTGAAATGACCTTTGACCTGCAAGTGTGGCCTTGACATTTGAGATATGAACCTAACGTTTACACATTACATCTGTCTCATTGGTGTGAACCTTTAATGCTGAATACAAACAAGAAGACGGTACTCCATGTGTATCAAAATTATTGTACGGACAAAAATTAAACTGGTCGCCTCAGTCACAATCAAATGCATTTTTTTGTTTCACTTGGGGTCAAAAATAAAATTTTGTAAAACTCTTTTATTTTGAAATATACCTTGGTTCTACAAAACCAATGGTAGTTGTCGCTGTCTGATAGTTCGACAATATTTTTTTTCGATATAAAGATGAATCTTCAGGGAAAAAATAAAACAGACATGACCATTTTTAAAGGACTGTTTTATTCAAATAACTCTTTGAGACCCAACAAAATTGTTACCACATGATAAGGTACATAAAAGTAATGTAGAAAACCCAAAAAACTAATAAATTACACAAAGATTTGTAGCTATTATCTTCTTTTGAAGTTCAAAATTCTAGAAATTTTTGTTTTCTACTTGCTTTCAGTTTTTGCATACCTTTTGAAATGCATTTGTTCAATTCAAATATGTTACTTTCTAAAAATTCAGTCATTTCTCTTTAAATAATGCTCTCATTTTTGTGATTACGACTATGTTTGGCAGAGATATCGCAATTTTAAAACGAAAGCTGAAATTTATCCAAAAAGTCTACGGACAAGACATCATCGCCAAGTGCTTTCTACATAGGTTTTAGAAGACAGGCTTTTAGTGCTGTTGAACTTCTTATGTTTAAAATGATCAAGAACAAGTAAATAACAAACAAATTTAAGAAAAGAAGTATAATTGACGGTCTTCGGAATGTGTCTTCAAATAATTGAAGGATTTGAACAACTGTGACTAAATCAAAATGTCATTATGTGACAAGTTCTGTGCTACTGCTTACATAAATTAGGACTAATTGTTTTCATATTTCACTATATACTAAAAATAATGATACTTGGAAGGATCCTCACTGAAATAGGCTGTTAAAAATCTCCTTCAGCTTGGTGTCTACGGACAAGACATTTGACCATAATTTCTGTTTAAAAGACAGGTAGAGTAATAATGTTTCTGATCAATGCTCATGCATTTAATGGGCTTAAGAACTGACCTTGCAGCCTGTTATGTACACCATTTACTATGTTTATTTATCTGTAATAACTTTTAACCTCAACTAAACAAAATCAAACCACAATCTTCCTGAAATTGGATGGTGGAAGAAACCACCTGACTAGACTTTGTTGAGGAAAATTATTTACATGCTGTTATCAACCATATCAATCAAGAAATGGTAAAAAAGTATAAACACAAAGTTTAACATGAAGAACTCTATGAGTTCATCTAAACATGTTCATTAAAGTAGAAACATTAAACAAGAGCTGTCACAGGAGACAGCGTGCTCGACTATTTCGATTCTTGATAGTGAAACTGGGCACATCTGAGGAAACTAGAGCTGTCACTGGAGTGTTTAATGACTCCAATTGTGGAAGAAGATATTGCACAATAGATGCTCAGTCTGTGTCAAAAATATCAACTTAAAGTAATAAGAGTGGTAAAGATAAAATGTATCAAAACACTATATAAGTATATCCTAAGCAAAAAGGGACATAATTCATTAAATATTGGTGCCAGAGTTGTGCAGCTTGTGTCATATAGTGTGGGTGATGATGTTGAACAACTATTTTAAGTTTGAATCAAATCCATTCAGTAATAACAGAGACAGATTGAAAGTGCATCAAAACTTTAACCTAAAATTCTAAGTAAAAAGGGGGAATAATTAATAAAAAAATTGGTGCCAGAGTTATGCACCTTGCGTCATATGGTGTGGGTGATGATGTTGAACAACTATTTTAAGTATGAATCAAATCCATTCAGTAATAACAGAGACAGAGTGAAAGTGCATCAAAACTTTAACCAAAAATTCTAAGTAAAAAGGGGAAATAATTCATGAAAAATTGGTCCCAGAGTTATGCACCTTGCATCATATGATAAGGGTAATGATGTTGAACAATTGTTTAAGTTTGAATCAGATCCATTCAGTAATAACAGAGATAGAGTGAAAGTGCATGAAACTTTAACCTGAAATTCTAAGTTAAAAGGGGAATAATTCATGAAAAATTGTGCCAGAGTTATGCATCTTGTGTCATATGATGTGGGTGATGATGTTGAACAACTATTTTAAGTTTGAATCAAATCCATTCAGTAATAACAGAGGTAGAGTGAAAGTGTACCAAAACTTTAACCTGAAATTCTAAGTAAAAAGGGGAATAATTCATGAAAAAATGGTGCCAGAGTTATGCATCTTGTGTCATATGATGTGGGTGATGATGCTGAACAACTATTTTAAGTTTGAATCAAATCCATTCAGTAATAACAGAGGTAGAATGAAAGTGTACCAAAACTTAAACCTGAAATTCTAAGTAAAAAGGGGGAATAATTAATGAAAAAATGGTGCCAGAGTTATGCACCTTGTGTCATATGATGTGGGTGATGATGTTGAACAACTATTTTAAGTTTGAATCAAATCCATTCAGTAATAACAGAGATAGAGAGAAAGTGCATCAAAACTTTAACCTGAAAATCTAAGTGAAAAGGGGGGATAATTCGTGAAATACTGGTGCCAGAGTTATGGCCCTTATGTCAGATGATGTGGATGATGATGAGGAATAAGTATTTCAAGTTTGAATCAAATCCATCAAGTAATTACAGAGATATGTTGAAAAAAGAGAAAGTGCACCAAAACTTTAACCAAGGTGGGGACGCGGAAAGACGCCGACGCCGACGCCGGGGCGAGTAGGATAGCTCTCCTTATACTTCGTATAGTCGAGCTAAAAAGTAGGAAGAACTTGTTAAACTTATAGCTGAGAACAACATCTTAAAAAGATTACAACTGTGTCTTAAATGGAAAACTAATGAAACAAACTCCCTTGCTGACTGCTTAAATTGCTGTATGTTGTAAAATACTCATATGACATTTATTCTGTGAGATCCATAACTCATACTAATATTTTAAGTAGTCCTGCAAAATAAAATTCCAGTGAATTTTAACCTGTTTACAGAATAATTAAATGTTCACTGTGATAAGTTTTTATCACTTAGTTTTGAGTCAGCTAATGACTTACATATTATGCTTTTTTCTTAAAATTCCCAAGATACATTCTCTTTTTCTAGCCAGTAATATTTTTGATTAATATTGACTTTTTTCCATTATATAAGATAGTATGACTGGAGACAAAGTTTTTTAACGATCTTTTTATCACATTTACTTCTTTTTTTCATGTTATCACCTATATTAATATTATTTTCTTGGAAAAATACTGGAACAAATGTTAGTAACTCCAATCGTAAATCAAAATATGATTTCAAAATTCTAGACCTCTGCCTCTGATGCATGTGGGGAAGTTGGCAGTTACTTGCAGAGAACATGTTTGTACAGTACAGAATCAATTAACAATTGTTAAGTTACATAACTGAAATTCTGTTGAAAAAGGGCATTAAACCCCCCAAAAACAAACAAATCTAAATAGCTCTCATTTTTGAAAGGGAGAAAGCTGCAAGGAGACTACGGTAATCACATAGTAAATTGCTTGTAAATTCTTTTTTAAGATGATTTAAACTGCTTCAGTTTTATGTTATTTCAGTCAGTTACAGAATAAAAGTTGATAGGCAAATGAATAGAATGAAATCTTGAAAACCAATCACCATTATATCTTGGCCCTGAAGAGCACAGAAATATGCCATCTTGAGTGGATTATAACAAAATGTTTAAGTTGAAAGTGGACAGCCCACACCATGTCTAACAATAGATCCATACTCCACTAGAATATGACCAAATGTCAAATGATTTTGCTTCTATCTTCTCATTCTTTCTGTTTTACTACTAACTTGTAAAAGATTGTTTTTTGTTTTTTTTTGCATTTCAGAGTCTTTTGATTTATTTCAAAGAACTCTTGATATATTTCTAAGGTCCAGTACTGGTTTTTATTGAAAACAGAAAATATATTGAATAGTATTTGCGCAATGTCTTGTCCGTAGACACCCTCATTGCATGCCTTGTTTTTGCCATAACAAAGGGAGGCTTAGAAAGAAATGTATTATTCCTTTTTTGATAGCTTTTAACATTTACATAAGTCATGTATATGATTAAAACATATTCTATATCCATTGTACTTCTCAGATTCAGATTGTACACACAAGAATAAATGGGTAACATTTTGCATTTGAAAGAAGTAAGTTTCATTAGAAATATATCTATTCTATATTTTGTATAAACATTAAGTGTGGTGTATCATTGAAACTTGATAAATAGCTCCAGTATGATTTTATAAATGATATTTGTCAAAAAACCTTCGTTTCTTTAGTGTCTACGGACAAGACATGTGTCTACGGACAAGACATTTTGCAATTCAACAACTATTTATATCTATATAACCCAGTTTAATTCCGTCTAATGTTGATCAACTTAGACACTATCCTAGCAGCTTTCATACCAACAGTGATTAAACTCTAATATTGTATCCTTCATAAAGAAAATAGGTGTCTACGGACAGGACAAAAAAATTGGCGCATTTATCATTGTCTGTTCAGAGTCAAATTTGAGGAGATAAGAAACTTCCACCTGAAAGAATGCTATTATTTTCAGAAGAAGGTAGACTGAAGTTCACACAGAGACAAATAAGACAGTAAAAAAAGAATTATTTTATAATGAAATCACATTATCTGATATGAGGAAGAGCAAAAAGGCAAAATATATAATAAAATGGTCATGTCAGTCTTCAGTGAATAACTTCTGTTGTGGGTGACATAGACAGTTGAAATAACTTGCAGCTGAAAGAAGACGAATTTTCCTGTAAACCAAACAGCACAAAAAGGTCTTGCTGGTTCAGGTTTTAATTAAAATGAAAAGGCAAAAAGCACATTTTTTAAGGTGAAACAATATAACGCTGAATTTTGGCCTTTTTTCTGTTATTGGACAGCATGGCGTTCGTTTTATATGTACATTAGCTACCTGATAGTAGTTTTACCTACAACTGGGTAGTGATATGTAACTCCTGAAGTGCTGAAGACAGAATATATAAACATGCACTTTTAAATTTGGGTGTATAACATGGAGCACCTAAAAAGTATGCATTTGATATTGACTGAGGAGATGTAGATACTCCGAACAATCATCTGGACAAATGTCCTCGCTTTCCCCAATCAAGTTTGACAAAAAATAAGGGCCATCTGCTGACTACTGCATTTTCTACCTAAATTGTCTTACAGTAAAATCATTAGTGTGTATAAAAGCAATAATTTATCAGTAACACAATGGTGCATAACAGAAACACTGATGGATTAATCACTTGGTTACTACAGTTACTGATCATAAATCCAGGATAACACTTATTTGAATTTGAAAGCACCTGTTTTATTAATGATTAGAAAAAAACATGCCAATGCAGATAGCATAATGTACATTTTTCATCTACATGGTAAATATTATGTATAGTCAATGTCAAACAGTATAACGCTCTTTAGCCTACGGTAACTTCCTAAGTACAGTCAAACTTCATGTCAAACAGTAAAACACTCTTGCCGATTGTTCCTTTCCTTATTATAGTCAAATTTTCGCTCGAACGTGATGGAACTGTCAATGTTTTTTCCAAATTACTGGCACTTTGAGTGTTTGAACAGTACGCATAATACACAGATCTTTCAGGGACTTCAAGCTGTATCTTTCCTATCTAAAAATAGATAGATGTAGCGGGATTTCTTTTCCGAAAAAAGAAATTTTGTTGGTGGTGGCGACTCTGGCGCCAATGTTCTTTTTAATTTTCTTGGGTCAGATGGTGACATTTTTGATGGTGCTGTTAACGGTGTATCGCTACTTTTAAAGTCTTCAATCATACCTATCATCATTTCGGGTATGTACTGATATTGTTTGGGTTCTCTCTCCTGGTATGTCGACCACGTTGAAGACCGCTTGCTCCATGTGCGATGCAATCTGAAGTAACGGAAAAAGAGATATTCTCAGATTTCCTGAGCCTTACTGTTATTCAAAAATTCACATAATACCTTCGCAGTCTTGTGCTTATCCATTTATTTGTGCATTAGTTTTCTAATGTCTTTATAAGAAGAAGAATAATCTTTATTATGCAATAAATCAAACAAGATCCATCAGCATATCTTCAATATACAAAGTAATAAATATAACATGTATGGCAAGATAGCAGATATGTAAATACAAGTTTAACAATTGGTTCAGTAATTCATAGGCATCAGTAATAACACAGCTTTGGGAGAGACAATTTTGATAACCCAAGCATGTGTATTAGCTACTTAAACATTAGAGTTTATCTATTTAGATGCCTCCTTTTTTCAAAAGCTTTAAAGATATACGTTGCGAGATTACGAGTATCTTTACTATTTTCATTATTAAATAATTGCAAAAATTAAAAATAACTTGGATGATGCCAGAAATACTTCCTGATATACTGTTTTCTTAAATCTACAAACTCCTGACATTCAATGACAAAATGATACTCGTCTTCTAATATGTGACAGTTAGTACAAATTCTATTTTCATAAGGTATATTATTTGGACGGCTCCATCTACCAGTCTCAACAGCCAATCTATGCGATGACAACCTCAGTCTTGATAATGCTATTCTGAACTTCCTTATATTTATTACTGTTAAGTAATTACTGAAACTGAAATTAAATATATTCTTGTAAAATAGTGCTCGGCTGGATTCATTTATAGATGTGTTCAAATCCTGTATATAAATGTCCCTTAGACGTTGTTTTAAAATATTAAGAAAAACCTTTGTGTCTCCTACACTCTGAGTAAGCCAAACATGACAGAATCCTAATTTTGATAACAAAAATTTCACCTTGGAGACCCAGTTTATTTTGTGAGGGTTTAGATCTATATAATTTTTCAAAGAAATATATATTTGTTTATATATATTTAACCTGGTCACAACTGCTAATTTTCAACCAATGCTTTATAATATTATAATGTCTGTCTGTTTCTAAGTTGTATCTACCTGTTTCCGCATAAATAAAACTGTTCTGTGTGGTAATTTTTACCCCTAGTAACCTTTTACAGAAGCTTAGATGTGTTCGTTCTACTTGCAAACCTTTATTAAAACCCCAAACTTCACTTGAATAATTCAAAATTGGAATGATGAGTTTATCAAAAAGATCTAATGTATGTTTTGGCCCTATATCTGTCAACTTGTAAAGATATTTATTCATTTTAAAAATTGCCTTAAGTGCCTGTCCTGAAAGCATTTTGTCAGTCTCATTAAAAGAGCCACCTGAGGTAAATAAGATACAAAGATATTTAAATTTACTCACTAATTCTAACTGAATATTCTTATATCTGAAATTGATATTTTGGCTTTATATGAATACATTAGTATAAGAAAGTGTTCTTTTATTAGACTTTGACTATGTAAGTGTTATGACAACATAAATTCTTTTTCACAGATTAACAGTTTGTGCTATATGGCCGATCAATATTCAACACATGTTTACTTGGCGTACAAGTCAAAAACGTTGAAACGTTCAAAAAGGAAAATCAATTTCTTCTGCCATAGTAAAACATTTATTGGATTGAAGGCAAATATTGATCTGCAAGTCATTTACAAGTGTGTATTATAACATGAGTCCTTAAAATATTAATTGTCAACTGTTCATGCTATTTGCCAGTGTGCAGTGCAAAACTATATGAGCTGCGCCATGAGAAAACCAACATGGTGGGTTTGCGACCAGCATGGATCCAGACCAGCTTGGGCGTATGCGCAGTCTGGTCAGGATCCATGCTGTTCGCTGTGAATGCCTACAGCAATTGGAGAAACCGTTAGCGAACAGCATGGATCCTGACCAGACTGCGCGAATGAGCAGGTTGGTCTGGATCCATGCTGGTCTCAAACCCATGATGTTGGTTTTCTCATGGCGTGGCTCAATTATTATGATTTTTAGCTCGTCTAGCTATTCTACTCACCCTGGCGTCGGCGTCGGCGTCACACCTTGGTTAAGTTTTTGCATGCAAGTACATACAGCCATCAATTAAAGGCATATAGCTTTGAAACTTATTTTTTCTTTTTCTAGGTCAATTACCAACCTCTCTGGGTCAAGTCCCATAACTCTGACATGTATTTTGAGCAAATTATGCCCCCTTTTGGACTTAGAAAATTTTGGTTAAAGTTTTACATGCAAGTTACCATCTCCAAAACTAATGCAGATATTGGTTTGAAACTTCACATGTGTCTTCGAGGTTATAAAACTAGTTGATAGCAGCAAGTCCCATAACTCTGACTTTCATTTTGGCCAAATTATGCCCCCTTTTGGACTTAGAAAATTCTGGTTAAAGTTTTGCGTGCAAGTATATACAGCTATTTCTAAAAGGCATATAGATTTGAAACTTATTTTTTCTTTTTCTAGATCAATAACCAACCTCACTGGGTCAAGACCCATAACTCTGACATGTATTTTGAGCAAATTATGCCCCCTTTTAGACTTAGAAAATTTTGGTTAAAGTTTTACATGCAAGTTACAATCTCCAAAACGAATGCAGATATTGATTTGAAACTTCACATGTGTCTTCGGGGTTATAAATCTAGTTGATAGCAGCAAGTCCCATAACTCTGACCTTCGTTTTGGCCAAATTATGCCCCCTTTTGGACTTAGAAAATTCTGGTTAAAGTTTTGCGTGCAAGTACATACAGCTATTTCTAAAAGGCATATAGATTTGAAACTTATTTTTTCTTTTTCTAGATCAATAACCAACCTCACTGGGTCAAGTCCCATAACTCTGACATGTTTTTTGAGCAAATTATGCCCCCTTTTAGACTCAGAAAATTTTGGTTAAAGTTTTACATGCAAGTTATTATCTCCAAAACTAATGCAGATATTGATATGAAACTTCACATGTGTCTTCGGGGTTATAAAACTAGTTGATAGCAGCAAGTCCCATAACTCTGACCTTCATTTTGGCCAAATTATGTCCCCTTTTGGACTTAGCAAATTCTGGTTAAAGTTTTGCGTGCAAGTACATACAGCTATTACTAAAAGGCATATAGATTTGAAACTTATTTTTTCTTTTTCTAGATCAATTACCAACCTCACTGGGTCAAGTCCCATAACTCTGGCATGTATTTTGGGCAAATTATGCCCCCTTTTGGACTTTGAAAATTCTGGTTAAGTTTTACATGCAAGTTTCTATCTCCAAAACTAATGCAGATATTGAATTGAAACTTCACATGTGCCTTCGGGGTTATAAAACTAGTTGATAGCAGCAAGTCCCATAATTGATATACATTTTGGTCAAATTATTGCCCCTTTTGAACTTAAAACTCTTTTGATATTTAACCTTTTTGGGTAATATTTTCCTGCTTCTGGGACAATATTTCGAATAGTCGAGCTTGGCTGTCTTACGGACAGCTCTTGTTTTTTCTGATGTAACCTAATGAAACATTTTTGACTGCCTTGCCTGTCAATAGAAAATAATTTACTGCCCTCAGTCCTTACTGAATGGCTTGTGTAGCAGTGTGTATATAATGTATATAATTTGTTTATGATATCCGTTGGTAGAGCATCTGACTTGCAAGCAGAAGGTCGAAGGTTTGAGTCCTGTATCGGGCTGCACATTTTTTGCTCCTATTACACTTGCATGTCAATACCAACATATGTTGCCATCTGTTTGAAGGTATAGTTCCAAATATTGAAGGGAAAGCCATACAACTAACTTGTGAACTCTTGAATGGAAATGGAAAACCTGTTTAAGCGTTAATCAATCAATGAAAGAACATACGGTGGCTCTCCTGTTTTGGTTTTCAGCAGAGGTCTGTCTTTTTGATGTTGATAGTCTAACGCAGCGAGCATGTTTCTGGCTTTGTATATCGGGTACCTAAAATGTGCAAATTGACTTCATAGTAACATTTCAATCGAACAAAGACATAAAAAATAGGTTTCAATTCTAGACACAGAAAAATCTCCATCAATAGTCTTTTAACTGCATATTTCATCTCAAGAGTCGGACTTTACCACTAGTCAGACAAATTTACAATTTGAACAAATACTATACTAATACATTTATCGAACACAATATTTTTCCTATGTTCTATTTGAACAACACGAGTCAACTTAGAATTACAGGGAGATGTAATTATCATTCTCTGTATCAGGCATAATATTCCATTTCCTGTCGTGGTTTGGTGCGAAAATGTTTAGCATGTTGGATATATCTAAGGTGTGATCTTATTCATGGAGTGGAACCCGGAATGTTCTTTCAAAATGAAATAGCATATGTAATAATGCATAAAAATTTGTTATTATTATTTAGTAAAGTAATAAATTCTTTATCTTCCTGATCAACAAAAACTATAGGAGAGAGATAAGCTTACGTGTATGCATATCGCTTGGCACAGTACATAAGGATTGCCTCATGAAATGTTTCTAGTTCACCAGTGTGTATGAAAAAAAGGTGAACAATTCTTATTCTAACATAATTTTCTTTATTGTTATATGATAAGTACTTAGACAAAACAATGTAAGAACTCATGTCAGATACTTTGCATGCTAAGTTTTGATTTGTCATGTTAGAATTATCGACACTTCTTTGTAAAATGCACTTACTTGCGTTTCAGTACAAAACATCTAATAAATTATTTTTTAGGGTCCTGCATAAAAAAATAAACATATTTTCTCACCTAAAGTTGACATAATGTCGCAAGGAATGAAGCAGTTTTGTGTCCAGAATTACACGAGTCAGTGCTTTATGAGCATCTCCACCTGGTTCAAGCCATTTTGTTTCCTCAGTTTCTTCTAGGGTTCCATGATAACACCTTGCCTCAGCTGCACCATCTCCAAGACCCCATTCATGGACGCCCACTGTGTGATGCAAAATACCTCTCCAGGATGCCTAAAATGGTCCATGCATGAATAATATCACAGCATATCCAACACTTGTTCAACATAATAGCTGTCGTTGTGACAATGATATGGTTACCTTCCCAATAGCAAAATATCCTTTTTAGTTTTAAGTCTCAATACTCATTTACATATTATTCATCTTTTACCTTACCATCATAAAATGGTACAAAATGAAGTTATTTTGGAAAAAAACCCAGCAGAAATGCTAAGCAGACAAACATGAACTTACAAGGAGGGTAGATTCACTTCCATTTGCTAGTCTACAACAGTACCAGAAATGGTTGATAAGGTGCTGAATCCAAGTGCACTGAGACACACACTATAACAGTGTAAACATGTTTAACCTAGTGATTTCATGAAAACAAATATTTTGGTCAATTTTCATTAAGATTGGACTAAAAATGTGGTCTCTTGAGTTTAAACAAGTATTTTCTTAGATATGACCTAGTGACCTAGTTCTTGAGCCCAGATGACCCATTTTCGAACTCGGCCTAGATTTCATCAAAGCAATCATTCTGCCCAAACTTCATGAAGATCAATCAAATAATACAGCCTCTATCGCATACACAAGTTTTTTGCTTGATTTGACCTAGTGACCTAGTTTTTGATTCTAGATGACCCATATTCGAACTTGACCTAGATATCATCAAGGTAATCATCCTGAAAAAAATTCATGAAGATTAATTGAAAAATACAGCCTTTATCGCATACACAAGTTTTTTCTTTGATTTGACCTAGTGACCTAGTTTTTGACTCCAGCTGACCCTTTTTCGAACCCGGCCTAGATTTCATCAAGGTAATCATTTTAATCAATACTCATGAAGATCAATTGAAAAATACAGCCTCTATCGCATACACAATGTTTTTCTTTGATTTGACCTAGTGACCTAGTTTTTGACCCCAGATGACCCACTTTCGAACTCGGCCTAGACTTTTTCAAGGTAATCATTCGGACCAAGTTTCATGAAGATCAATTGAAAAATACAGCCTCTATTGCATACACAAGATTTTTCTTTGATTTGACCTAGTGACCTAGTTTTTGACACCAGCTAACCCCTTTTCGAACTTGGCCTAGATTTCACCAAGGTTATCATTCTGACCAATATTCATGAAGATCAATTGAACAAGAGCTCGTCGAACACGAAATGCCCCCCCTTGATGCATTTAGTAATTGCACAAGGAACAGAAATTATATGCTCACTGTAAGCAAAAGTTCTACCATTTTGTTTTAATCTGACTTTGACTTTTGACCTAACAAGAGATTACAAAGTGATCTTGGTGCCATCCACTGAGCCATTTTTGAAAATTCCAAATTTCAAGACTAGCTCATGGTCAAAATCAAGGTCAAATTTCATTTCGGTACAATATAATGTGTATGTGGTCCAAATTTGAAAGCTGTTGCTTTAGAAATGTTAAAGTAGGTCACTAGATCAAAGTCAAAGTTCATTTCGGTAGACAGAAATATGCAAGTGCTTCAAAATTTGGAGACTGTAGCTTGAGAAATGTGAAAGTAGGTAGTAGGTAAAAATCAATGTCAAATTTCAATTCAGAACACAAAAATATGCATGCGGTCCAAATCTGAAGTCTGTACAATCAGAAATGTAAAAGTAGGTCACTAGGTCAATCTCAAGATCAATGTTCATTTCGGTACACAAAATTTGCATGTGGTCCAAATTTGAAGTTTGTACCTTCAAAAATGTGAAAGTATGTCACTAGGTCAATTTCAAGGTCAATTTTTTTTTGGTACACAAAACTATGCATGTGGTTCAAATCTGAAGCCTGTAACTTGAGAAATGTGAAAGTAGGTCACTAGGTCAAAATCAAGGTCAAATTTCATTTCGGAACACTAAACTATGCATGTGGTCCAAATTTGAAGCCTGTACCTTCAAAAATGTGAAAGTAGGTCACTAGGTCAATGTCAAGGTCAAAATTTTTTTCGGTGCACAAAACTATGCATGTGGTCGAAATTTGAAGGCTGTAGCTACAGAAATGTGAAAGTAGGTCTCTAGGTCAAGGTCAAGGTCAACTCATGTCAAGGTTCATCTTGCCACTCAAAACCATACATGTGGTCAAAATTTAAATGTTGTAGGTTAATGACAAAAAGATCATAAAAGTTTTTCCTTATATAGGTCTATGTAAACCATGTGACCCCCAGGGCGGAGCTGTATTTTACCCTAGGGGGATAATTTGAACAATCTTAGTAGAAGCCCACTAGATGATGTCACATACAAAATATCAAAGCCCTAGGACCTGTGGTTTTGGACAGGAGGTTTGTCAAAGGTTTTCCCTATACAAATCTATATAAACCATGTGACCCCCGGGGCAGGGCAACATTAAATCCCAGGGCAATAATTTGAATCATCTTGGTAAAGGACCACTAGATGATAATTCATACTAAATTTCAAAGCCCTAGGCTCTGTGGTTTTAGACAAGAAGATCAGAAACTGCTTTAACTGTTCCTGGACAATGTGACCTTGACCTTTGACCTAATGACCTCAAAATCAATCGGGGTCATCTGCAGATCATGACCAACCTTACTGTTCCTGGTCAATGTGACCTTGACCTTTGACATACTGACCTCAAAATCAATAGGGGTCATCTGCTGGTCATGACCAACCTCCGTATCAACTATTGTGACCATAGGCCTATGCATTCTTGAGTTATCATCCAGAAACCATTTTAGTGTTCCTGGTCACTGTGACCTTGACCTTTGACATACTAACCTCAAAATCAATAGGGGTCATCTGCTGGTCATGATCAACCTCCCTATCAACTTTCATGACCCTAGGCCTAAGCATTCTTGAGTTATCATCCAGAAACTATTTTACTGTTCAGGGTCAATGTGACCTTGATCTTTGACATAATGACCTCAAAATAAATAGGGGTCATCAGCTGGTCATGACCAACCTCCATATCAACTTTTGTGATCCTAGGCCTATGCATTCTTGAGTTATCATCAAGAAACCGTATAACTGTCCAGGGTCATTGTGACCTTGACCTTTGACATATTGACCTCAAAATCAATAGGGGTCATCTGCTAGTCATGACCAAACTCCCTATCAACTTTCATGATCCTAGGCCCAAGCAATCTTGAGTTATCATCCGGAAACCGTTTTACTATTCAATGTCAGTGTGACCTTGACCTTTGACATAGTGACCTCAAAATCAATAGGGGTCATCTGCTGGTGATGACCAACCTCCCTATCAACTTTCATGATCCTATGCCCAAGCGTTCTTGAGTTATCATCCAGAAACGGATTGGTCTACATACCGACATCTGCAAAACAATATACCCCACCTTCTTCGAAGGGGGGCATAAAAATACAGCCTCAATCGCATACACAAGGTTTTTCTTTGATTTGACCTAGTGACCTAGTTTATGACCCGAGATGACCCATTTTCGAACTCGGCCTAGATTTCTTCAAGGTAATCATTCTGACCAAGTTTCATGAAGATCAGTTGAAAAATACAGCCTCTATCGCATACACAAGCTAAATGTTGACAGACAGACAGACGACGGACATCGAGCGATCAGAAAAACTCACCTGAGCATTGCTCAGGTGAGCTAACAAGAGCGCCGCCAAGCGGGGCAATATACGCCCGAAGGATTACATCATAGGATGGGAGCAAAATTTTAAGAACTTGACTGTTGTAGCCCAAAGGACTGGAACAACAGAAGGAAAACTTCAAAAAACAAATCCACAAAAAAATATTCAAGGCCTACAAAAAATCCTTATCAGGTACAGGTATGTAAAAATAGACCTAAAAATTGGAAGTACCATCCATGTTGTACCACAGAAAAGTGGTCTCGGTTTTTCCCTACGGCCAATAATAAAAAAGTTTCAAAATAAGCTATTTATAGTAACATAAAAGGGAAGTAATTCAAAAAAAAAAATTGTAAGTACAAAAAAGAGATCTGCCAAATAAAAACAAGAGCACTGCAATGCAGAGCAATATACACAAAGCAAAGTCATATATGACCTTTGACCCTTAAGTGTGACCTTGACCTTGAAGCGAGTCATCCGGAACATGCACTCCGCACATCGTCTCAGTGTGGTGAACATTTCTGCCAAGTTTCTTTGAAATCCTTCCAGCAGTTCAAGAGTTATAGAGCGGACACAAAACAAACTGATATGACTTTTGACCCCTAAGTGTGACCTTGACCTTGAAGCGAGTCATCTGGAACATGCGCTCTGCACGTCGTCTTGGTGTGGTGAACATTTGTGTCAAGTTTCTTTGAAATCCTTCAAGGGGATCAAGAGTTACAGAGCGGACACGAAACAAACTGATATGACCTTTGACTCCTAAGTGTGACCTTGACCTTGAAGCGAGTCATCCGGAACATGCACTCTGCACGTCGTCTTGGTGTGGTGAACATTTGTGTCAAGTTTCTTTGAAATCCTTCAAGGGGTTCAAGAGTTACAGAGCGGACACGAAACAAACTGATATGACCTTTGACTCCTAAGTTTGACCTTGACCTTGAAGCGAGACATCCAAAACATGCGCTCTGCACGTCGTCTCAGTGTGGTGAACATTTGTGTCAAGTTTCCTTGAAATCCTTCAAGGGGTTCAAGAGTTACAGAGCGGACACGAAATTGCTAACGGGCAGACACAAAATTGCTAACGGACAGACGGACACCAGCGTCATAACATAATACGTCCCTTTGGGCATATAAAAATGGATAAAAGTATTATTTGAAAGTAAAATAACTAGTAACAAAACCAATGTGTTCAGTGAGATAATAATCTTTTCATACATCTTTGTAACTTATTTCATACCATTTGCTGGTATGCATTATGAATGAGACATTTTAAAACCTTTAGAAGGAGAACAAACTGGTAACACCCGTCTCAAACGAAGGTAAAGTGCAATAACTCTTCCTTCCCTGACTGTATGGACTGTGATAGTTGTCGTGATTATAAAGAACCATTTCGTACTGGTACAGCATTCAAAACAAAGATCAGTGCAAGTGATGGCTGTTTCTTTACTGGAATAGGTTAAAAACAATTTAAACAAACTCACTGATCATGGCAGCTATAGTGGTGCTTGCATCTGTTACAACTTCTCCAATCTCAATACCGGCTCTATGACCAGGACTGTCATTTCTACCATCTCCTGTTAAAAAAAGTTATGTAATTAGTGCTTTCATTTGCTAACTAGAGCTGCTTTTGAGAAAGCACATGTCTCCCATGAATAGTAGTGAAAGATTGGATGAGAAATGTTCTAGCATAAACCCTTCTCCCTATATATTTGTAAGACTTTCAGTGCTTTGATTATTAAAACAAGAGGGCGATGATGGCCCTATATTGCTCACCTGAGTACCATTGCTTTTAACCAAAAATAAAAAGAAAAAATTCTTACAAGGTACAGATATGTCAAAATACACCTAAAAATTGGAGGTACCATCCATGTTGTACCACAGAAAAGTGGTCTCATTTTTTTCCTACGGCCAATAATAAAAAGTTACTAAATAAGCTATTCATAGTAACATAAAAGGGAAGTAATTTAAAAAATTATTGTAAGCGGACAAAAGAAGGATCTGCCAAATAAAAACAAGAGCACTGCAATGCATCGCAAATGCAGAGCAATATACACACAAAACAAAGTCATATGACCTTTGACCTCCAAGTGTGACCTTGACCTTCAAGTGAGCCATACGAATCATGCATGCTGCACATCCTTTCGATGAGGTGAACATTTGTGTCAGGTTTCTTTGAAATCCTTCATGGGGTTCAAGAGTCACAGAGCGGAAGGGAAATTGCTAACCAACAGACAGACAGACGGACACCGAGGTGATAACATAATACGTCCCTTCAGGCGTATAAAAAGCCATCGAGAACTTATGGTGATACAAGTTGTGTGCAAGTCTGGTTAAAATCAAATAAATGAAGCTGCTGCTATTGTGCAGACAAGGTCAAAACAGCTTATTTTGGCCCTTTCAGGGGCCATAACTCTGAAACTGACTAACGGGATCTGGCCGGTTCAAGAAAGGAACCAAGATCTTATGGTAACACAAGTTTTGTGCAAGTTTGATTAAATTCAAATCATAAATGAAGCTGCTATTGTGCAGACAAGGCCAAAACAGCTTATTTTGGCCCTTTCAGGGGCCATAACTCTGAAACTGACTAACGGGATCTGGCCGGTTCAAGAAAGGAACCAAGATCTTATGGTGACACAAGTTTTGTGCAAGTTTGATTAAATTCAAGTCATAAATGAAGCTGCTATTGTGCAGACAAGGTCAAAATAGCTAATTCCGGCCCTATCCGTAATTAGAAACCAATTACTTTTGCATCACTGACATATTTACGGCTTTTATATGGTAAAGCAAAACAAAGACCTACACTTTTCTTACTGATGCTCATTCTACTGAAACAACAAATGGTCTGTATGTTTGTTTGTTTTTATGTTTCAACTCCATCCCTGTCAAAACCAAAATGATAAGGAAACTTACCTGCAATTGTAACTGTTTTCCAATCACCTTTTCCCTGTTTTTGCATGTCTTGAAAGTAGTCTGTTATTATTGGTATGCAGTGCTTTCCTTGTATATGGAAGAAAGTTAAAAATCTAAACAGTAATTTCACTTTCTCGTAGTTGTTGCCACTTGTCAAGATGGCAGCCGCCAGAAGGAAATCACCTGACAGCCTACCTTTCACTTTTGGTTGGGAGCACCACTTCTTTAACATGTCGCCCTTTCCACGTATCTAAAAAACATGACACCTACAGAAATGTTTAAATTGGACAAAGAGGTTTATTTAACAATAAAAAAAATTTAGAACGTTAAAATGTGTAAACCTTTTTGAAATATTTACTGTGTGGCAATTATGTTATTATCAATTTATATACTGAAGAGTAGTATCAGTTTCTTTGGGGTTTTATATGCAGTATGATCTATCACTCATGCGTGAACTGAGGTACCTTTTCTAAATCAACATGTAACTTATAATTAAATTTACCCATTTCAAATAAATAGCAGTGCCAGAATATTTAGTATTCAACGAGACTGGCTGACTACACCCTTTGACGGTACATGTGGTGACTGGTTTCATCATTGCGAGTTCTCTCATATTGCCCTCAAAGACCACTGCTTTTCTTTCTGTCACCAAGTCTCTTCCTTCTGTTGATTCAAGGCCTTCCTCTTCCATCTCCTCTTCCTCCTATCTTCATCAATAATAGTATCTCTTCTCAAAGGCACCTTGGACAGGGATGTCCTCCATTTCATCCAGAGTTAGATTATTAGCCCTAATCCGGAAAAAAATAACATGTGATTCATCTCAGATTCTGTCTAACAAAATATAGCCAAATATATGTAGCACTGCTGTTTACCTATAATAAGTTTGCCTAGGGAAAAGGATGTCAGAATAGCACTCCCAAAACAATTTGTTGTGATGTTGTATGAACACAGGTTTGATAACATCAATAACTTTCAAAGTCCAGGTGTCTGTGAAGATTAGCTGATACATAAAGCCCTCCTCTACCATTGAATTATGTGAAGAACTTCTTTAATAATTATGGAGATCATGCACAGTCTTGTGTTATGCAACCCAGCAAAACACCATACAATTTATAGTAAATAGTCAAGAACAGTTACATATAAGTTGTACTTTTTAAGAAAATGTCTCAAAATGGTATATTTGATCTAAGTCTAGAGCATGTGCAGGTTTTCAGACAAAAGTATTGTGTTTCTAAGGTCTAGAATAGGGTTAGCCCCTGGAAAATTTTGGCAAGTATACCTCAAAGGTGTAACTGACCCAGCTTGATTACAAATATTTGACATACTGTCACCTTCTCTATTTTTACTTTAAAGAGGAAAGACCAAGTTGATAGCTTTTTGATCTGACTTGTCTTGTCTGGCAACTTTAATAATAATAAGTTTATTTTGGTAACAAGTGACATAGCATGGCAATAACAAAAAAATGCATAAGCCCGCCCGCTTAGCTCAGTAGGTAAGAGCGTTGGTCTACGGACCTCTGGGTCGCGAGTTCGATCCTCGGGCGGGGCATATGTTCTCCGTGACTATTTGATAAACGACATTGTGTCTGAAATCATTAGTCCTCCACCTCTGATAATTCATGTGGGGAAGTTGGCAGTTACTTGCGGAGAACAGGTTTGTACTGGTACAGAATCCAGGAACACTGGTTAGGTTAACTGCCCGCCGTTACATGACTGAAATACTGTTGAAAAACGGCGTTAAACCCAAAACAAACAAACAAACAAACAAAAATGCATAAATATCAGCAAAAGGTTTTAGTACTTTTCACACTACAATATAAAAACTTTTGTGAGCAAAAGAAGCTGAAATTTTAAACTAAAACAGCTGATGTCCCTTCATCAGTGTAAGAGTTATGGACAGTATATAAACAGACCATGTTAACCTTAAACCTCTTAGTGTGACCTTGACCTGGGAGCTAGGGGTAAGGGTCTTGTGCATGAAACATCATCATCTCATTATATGGTGAACATTTATGCCAAGTGATTTCAAAATCCCTTCCTGGATGGAAGACTAACAGCCCAGACAAGAACTAACGGGACACATGCACACACCGACAAAAAAATGTGCAGAAGCGGTCTCACAATTTTCATATGTATACACCAGTCCACAAAAGTTCTTGTGGGGATTAAAAGGCAGAAAAAAATATCTTACATCATAGATAAGTCAAGCTCAAAATCATCAACATCTGATATATCATCATCATCTTCGTCGTAACTTTCTTCCTCACTGTCAAGTTCAAAGGTACTATCAGGGTCAGATTCCTTTCCAACAAAGTCCAAAGAGATTCTGAAATGTAAAAAAGTAAGTAAATTAATTTATGAGAAACAAATGCAAAAAAAAATGTGTCAAATATTCAGAACAGATATATCATTATTATACACTTCTAAGATCTATAATTATGTCCTCTTTCGCTTCATACTGTTGAAGAGAGTCATGTAACATACTGCTATTTTCAGACTGCATTTAAATATAATGATTCAAGTATTTTGTACTTCTTTATATACTAGATGAAATTTAAAGGCGTTAACTGCTGTCATAAGTTATCCCTGAAATCACATAAAACAATATTATCTGTTAATCTGAAAATAGAAAAGTTGAGAAATTGAACAAAAAATATCTTTTCTCATTTCAACATTTATTTACCAAAACCATCTTACAGCTGCAATATATATGTCATTTACTGCTGTCATATCTACAACCAGAATGTCGACGACAGTAATGTAGGTCTGACCGTGAACTCTTTTTTAACTCACCTGTCACATAGTGACAAGGTGAGCTTTTGTGATCACCCTTCGTCAGTTGTGTGTCCGTCCGTGCATCCGTCAACAATTTCTTGTCTGCACGATAGTGGTTTCATTTATGATTTTATTTTAACCAAACTTGCACACAACTTGTATCACCATAAGTTCTCGGTTCCTTTCTTGAACTGGACAAATCAGCTATTTTGACCTTGTCTGCACAATAGCAACTTTATTTATGATTTGATTTTTACCAAACTGGCACACAACTTGTATCACCATAAGGTCTTGGTTCCTTTTTTGCTTTGGCCAGATCCCATTATGGGTTCTAATTATGGCCACTGAAAGAGCCAGAATTAGCTATTTTGACCTTGTCTGCACAATAGCAGCTTCATTTATGATTTGATTTTAACCAAACTGGCACACAACTTGTATCACTATAAGATCTTGGTTCCTTTCTTGAACTGGCTAGATTTCATTATGGGTTCCAGAGTTATGGCCCCTGCAAGGGCCAGAATTAGCTATTTTGACCATGTCTGCACAATAGCAGCTTCATTTATGATTTGAATTTAATCAAACTTGCACAAAACTTGTGTTGCCATAAGATCTCAGTTCCTTTGTTGAACCAGCCAGATCTCATTATGGGTTCCAGAGTTATGGCCCCTGAAAGGGCCAAAATTAGCTATTTTGACCTTGTCTGCACAATAGCAACTTCATTTATGATTTGATTTTAACCAAACTTGCACACAACTTGTATCACCACAAGATCTTGGTTCCTTTGTTGAACTGGCCAGATTCCATCATGGGTTCCAGAGTTATGGCCCCTTAAAGGTCCAAAATTGGCTATTTTGGCTTTTGCAGCCATATAGAGACTTCATTTATGGTTTTATTTGATACAAACTTCCAAAATATCTTCAACAACAATAAATCTTGGATTCCATGACAAATCGGATCCAATCGTAGGTTCCAGAGTTATTTTATATCTGATTACCTCCCCTGATTGTAGTCAAAATGGATTTATATCAGTAAGTACTTATAGGACTTATTTGAAATTTCATTATTATCATTAGTTGGACTGAGTCAATCAGGGTAGATAACTATGGACTGATTTTATGTCAAATTACCTCCCTTTATTTCAAATTAAAATGGGTATATCTTCGTAACTAATGAAGATACTGATCTGAAATTTCATTTATGTCAACAGATTTATTTGGCAGATCCTTCTTTTGTTCACTTACAATAATTTTCTTTTTAATTACTTCCCTTTTACGTTAATATAAATAGCTTATTTTTAGTAACTTTTTTATTATTGGCCATAGGGAAAAACCGAGACCACTTTTCTGTGGTACAACATGGATGGTACCTCCAATTTTTAGGTGTACCTTGTAAGAATTTTTGGTTAAATTTCTTTCCTTTGTTTTTCCTGTCCTTTGGACTTAGATATTTTTTCTGAGGACCTTCTTGTCCTCAAGTGCAATGATAACAGGTGAGCGATATAGGGCCATCATGGCCCTCTTGTTTTTTTTTTCTTCAGCCCAATGCAAATTTTTGAATATCAACTCTTTGATACTGAAGACAATATACTGTTGTTGCCTGGACAACTGAACCATGTCTAGAGAAAAAGTGCCGGAACTGGTTCGCCCTCCTACAACTATTCAAGCCTTCAAATTACATCGCGAGATTTCTCTATAAAATGTGTCCATATATAAGTGACTGTGCTCATGTTTTTTCTGACTGCTGAAAACTTGTTAGCTTGACTATTCGAAGAATAGGGGAGCTATCCTACTCGCCCCGGCGTGAGCGTTAGCGTAAGCGTGAGCGTCACACAAATGTTTAAGTTTGCGTACCACCCCAAATATTTTCAAAGTCCATTGAGATATTGCTTTCATATTTTGCATACTTGTTTACCATCATGACCCCAGTTTGTAAAAAAGAGGAGGCAACTCTATCAAGCATTTTGACTGAATTATGGCTCTTTTTCGACGTAGAATAAATGTTAAAGTTTATGTACCACCCCAAATATTTTCAAAGTCCATTGAGGTATTGCTTTCATATTTAGCATACTTTTTTACCATCATGACTCCAGTCTGTAAAAAGGAGGAGGCAACTCTATCAAGCATTTTGACTGAATTATGGCCCCTTTTTGACTTAGAATAAATGTTAAAGTTTGCGTACCACCCCAAATATTTTCAAAGTCCATCGAGATATTGCTTTCATATTTTGCATACTTGTTTACCATCATGACCCCAGTCTGTTAAGAGGAGGCAACTCTATCAAGCATTTTGACTGAATTATGGCCCCTTTTCGACTTAGAATAAATGTTAAAGTTTGTGTACCACCCCAAATATTTTCAAAGTCCATTTAGATCTTGCTTTCATATTTTGCATACTTGTTTACCATCATGACCCAAGTCTGTAAAAAGGAGGAGGCAAAGTTTGCGTACCAGAGGCAACTCTATCAAGCACTTTGACTGAATTATGGCCCTTTTTCGAATATGCTTAGAGTAATGCTAAAGTTTTACTCATTGCTTATATTATACTATCAAGCACTGAGAATAGTCGAGCGTGCTGTCCACTGACAGCTCGTTTTGAAATTTACTACTTGCAAGTTTTAAATAATTCACTCAGGCTACGTGCTGGTGAAATTATTACGCTCGACGTGTAACCGCTGATTGTGTATAAATTGTGTTCTTTTATGGAAAAGAATAGGGCGAATGTAAATATCTAGAAATGATGCTTTCAGATTCAGTGTTGATAAAAAAGTTTACGTAATTTAGCATGTTGAAAACTAAATGTCACATTACACAACTGTCTTGATTCGTTCACACATATTTTGGGTTGTTAAGTATATGTGTACACTTTACTAAATGGTTAAGTTTGTGGTTGATTTCCCCGAGGTTAGACTGTGACGTTTGTCTCATTCTTCCAGGTGGCGCTGTATCACCAGCTTTTCAGGAACGCAGACGAACTAATAGAGGGCGCTCCAGAGTCTGATGTTTCCCAGAAAGATCGGTTAGTTCCGCCTGAAGTGGACTGTGACTTTGATGTACTAGCTGAATTTTAATGGAGAAATTCAAACATTAGATTTCTGAATGGAATTTTTGTTAACAGATAGTCGAGATACTTTTTTTCATTTCTAAATTTCTACTTCCTGCTCTTACCAGAATGTCCACAGAATTCTGTCTAGCCCTGTCCTATGTTCTGAGAAGAAAAGAGGCATAAATATAAAATATTTAAATGCTTGAAGAGTTATCTCCTATGACTGAATCCAGTACAATAGAATCAGAGAATGAAAATACTTTTTGTCTCAATTCTAGAAACATGAAAGAAACTGTTATTTACAAATATTTAAACAAGAGCTGTCTGATGACAGCGCGCTCGACTATTCGAAGAATTGACTGAAGAATGGGATCAAAATATTTCCACGTTATTCAGACAAAAGAAATAAATAGATCAGACAATCAATGTTCCTGTATTACATTGATTTCGATAAGTCTTGCACTAAATGGCAATATATGAGCCAATTTCAAATTCCAGAAAGGCCATAATTCAGCCAAAATAGTTATGTACTCTTGCCTACAGATGGAAATCATAATGATAAACAAGTGTTCAAAGTTTAAAAGACATATGTCAAATAGTTTTGACAAAACATGGACTTATATGAAAACAGAACCAATTTCAAAGTCCAAAAAGGGCCATAATTCAGCCAAAATAGATGACAGAGTTATGTTCTCTTTCCTACAGATAGAGACTATTATACTAAACAAGTGATAAAAGTTTAAAAGCCATATGTCAATTACTTTACAAAAAATATGAACTGGTACGAAAAACTGAACCAAGATTTCTAAGTCAAAAAGGGCCATAATTCGGCCAAAATCTTTGATGGAGTTATGTACTCTTGCCTATAACTGGACATGGTGATGGTAAACAGGTGTTGAAAGTTTCAAAGCTTTATCTCAAAAAAGACTTTGTCAAAATATAAACTGGCACGAAATATCAACCCAGATTTCTAAGTCAAAAAATGCCATAATTCAGCCAAAATCCTTGATGGAGTTATGTGCTCTTGCCTATAACTGGACATGGTGATGGTAAACAAGTGTTGAAAGTTTCAAAGCTTTATCTCAAAAGACTTTGTCTAAATATGAACTGGTACGAAAAATTTAACCAAGATTTCTAAGTCGAAAGGGGCCATAATTCAGCCAAAATCCCTGATGGAGTTATGTACTCTTGCCTATAACTAGCCATGGTGATGGTAAACAAGTGTTGAAAGTTTCAAAGCTTTATCTTAAAAGACTTTGTCAAAATATGAACTGGTATGAAAAACTTAACCATGATTTCTAAGTCAAAAGGGGCCATAATTCAGCCAAAATCCTTGATGGAGTTATGTGCTCTTGCCTATATCTGGCCATGATGATGGTAAACAAGTGTTGAAAGTTTCAAAGCTTTATCTCAAAAGACTTTGTCAAAATGTGGACTGGTATGAAAACCTTAACCAAGGTGTGACGCCGAAGCCGTGGTGAGTAGGATAGCTCTACTTATTCTTCAATTAGTCGAGCTATAAAATGGTTGACCAGTAAGTGTTAGCTGTTGTGTTCTACAAGCAGAAAACATATCTTACTTGTATCGGCTGAAGTTGTGCGACTGTGTCCAGGTGAAGGCCCAGAATTTTTTTTTTGTGATTTCGCCTTTTTACGTCAGAACCTGAAATTAATTTAGATTCAGTAATTAAATGTCAAGTATCTATACATACAACATTTCATAAACTGGATTATAAAAAAAAAACAGATCCACCAGAAAGAAACAATGTTCCACACAATATAAGCTAATAAAGGTAAATCAAATAAAGAAAGTAGTACAATGTCACACCACCATAGAACAGTCAGAGGCAGAACAAATTCTAGAAAGTTTAAACCAGTAAACTGTGTGCACCAGACCTTACCCAGGGTTCCCACTCTTTTCCATGGAAATAATTCAAGGACTTTTCAAGGACTTTTCCAGGACATTTTCACAAAATTCAAGGACTAATAGAGCGCCTCGTGGTTCAAAGGTAGAGCGCCCAAACCTAATCCAGACATTGTAGGTTCAAGTCCCGTCAGAAGTGAAATTCTTTCACTGCCTCTAAGATCTTTAATTGGTGCTAGAACTTTAAGAAAATAAGCTAGAGCTATCCCTAAAGGGGATGAATACTTCTGCCTCGCTCACTGTCACTTCAATGTCAATTTTCACCAAGTGTTTAAGACTTTTTAAAGTTGTCAGTAGGTTGCTTTTTAGATTGACTTCTTGTGCTGATAAGCATCTCTTCACCTTGTGATTCATTTTTAAAGCTGTTCTGCAATTTGTCAGATGTATTTCAGTCAGATTATAAGCACGGACAATGCAGTCATCTGGCAATACCGATTAATTGTCAATTTTCAGACTTTTGAGGTCATATTTTACACTAGCTTTGCCAATTTCTCTTCTTTGTAGGAAAGAAATCATTTTTCAAAGTGTGCCACGTTTTTCACTAGACGCTTTACAAAGAATGACAACTCTGTATAAACTAAGTAGGTGTAACACCACTAAAATCTCAACTGATGTGAAGAGTTATCCTTCCTTACAATGTTAAAGACGCGAATTTTTCAAGAACAGGGAAATCAATGCCAGTGTTTCTCTATTTAAATATGTTTGCTTTTTATGTATACTGGCAATATTGTGAGCATACAGAAAGAATAAAATTCCCGACTTTTTCCAGGTTTTTTGCTCTTCCTTTAAAATTCAAGTACTTTCAAGGCCTTGAAAATAAAATGAAAAATTCAATAACTTTACCAGTTTTCCAGGAAGCGTGGGAACCCTGCTTACCCTACAGAGTGCCTAACAAACCTCAGTAAGTGCGCACCAAACCTCAGAGAGTGCGCAACAAACCTCGCAAAGTGCGCAACAAACCTCAATTTCTGTGAACCAGACCTCACGTTGTACGCACCAGATCTAAAGTAGTACGCACCAGACCTAAAGTAGTACGCACCAGACCTCAAGTAGTACGCACCAGACAATATACACATAACCTGCACAGTGTGCACAGAATCTCAGGTAGTGCAAACTTGACCACTGTCACACAGCTCACAAGGTATCATTTTTGTACCGGACTTTTGGCCTCTAAGTGAGACCTAGACCTTAGATCTAGGGACCTTGTTCTTACACATGACACTTCGTCTCGTGGTAGTTAACAATTGGGCCAAGTTATATCAAAATCCCTCCATGCATGAAAAAGAAATGCTCTGGACAAAGTTTTCATTCTTGTATCCTTTGACCTCGCAGTGTGACCTTGACCTTGAACCTTTTTTCTTGCGCATGTCACTCAGCCTTATGTTGGTGAACAATTGTGCAAAATTACATCAAAATCCCTCCATGCATGAAGAAATAATGTTCCAGACAAAGTCATTCGTGAATTTGACCTTTGACCTGTAAGTGTGACCTTGGCCTTATTCCTAGGTACCCGGTTCTTTCGCATGACACACCGTCTCATGATGGTGAACTATTGTGACAAGTTCCATCAAAATCCCTCCATGCATGAAGAAGATATGCTCCGGACAAAGTCTGTGGACACCACCAGACCGCCCTCCAAGGGTGTTCCCATAAAACGTCCCGTTTTTCCAACAGGCAAATAAAGATATCGATTAACTGAACTTTAAACACTCTGAGCTGTTTCATCTTTCTGCATGCTTACCTGGCACGTTGTGCTTAGTTGACCGTTTCAAGTCACTTTATCATCATTTGACTGTTTCAAGTCACTTTATTATCATTTGACTGTTTCAAGTCACTTTATCATTATTTGACTGTTTCAAGTCACTTTATCATCATTTGACTGTTTCAAGTCATTTTATCATCATTTGACTGTTTCAAGTTACTTTATCATCATTTGACTGTTTCAAGTCACTTTATCATCAGACTGTCAAAGGGCAACTTTTGTGGCCTTGCCAAAATTGTCTAAAGGCCATTGTCGTTGTCTCAAACCTGTTGAATAGCAAGATTGACTTCACGATATTTTTTATGCAGAAGATTGTTACTCTGGTTATTGATATTATTCATAATTTCTTGCATTGCTATAACAAGAGCTGTTACAGGAGACACAGCGCTGGCGACTTTCCAGCTTTGAAGATGGAGGAATACCACAAGTGCCCCTCTGTGCATTATTACATCACAAGCAGGCGCATAGTAGAACCACTGACCTTTCGTACGCCAACTAGATAACTTCCTCACGCACATGAAGAATGCAACGTCCAAAGTGAGACTTGAACCCACATCGATGTGAGGCTAATGATTTGAGATGTTTCAATTGAATAGAAGATATTTGACTTAATGAAAAAATAACCAGTACAGGTATTGACACTAGACTTTTTATTCTTTAAATAGCTGAGATCAAATTCTTTTTTTTTTGTTGGCTTTAATGTTGTAGACACATTTTAGATCATATCGCGACTTTCCAACTTTGATGGTGAAGGAAGACCCCTGGTGCCCCTCCATGCATTATTTTATCATGAGTGGGCACCTGGGTTGAACCACCGACCTTCCGTAATCAAGCTGGATGGCTTTCTCATATGAAGATTCCATCGCCCCGAGTGAGGCCCAAATCCACATTGATGAGGGGCAAGTGATTTGAAGTCAGCGAGCTCAAAATTCAGCTTTATAATTTTATACCTGGACATTATGTTATATTGCAGTAGTTTATATAGATGGAATAAAAGTTGATCCACTGCCTTATATTTGTTATCACACTTAGTGGTAGAATAAATGCATCCAACATATACCATGATGTTGTTAATTGACAGATTATCAAATTACCTGTTTCAAAAACCTGCTGAACTCTGATGTTTCCATGAATGACAGACATTCTTGTCCTTAGCAACTTGTATCTGCTGTAGCTTGTCTTTTCTGGGGCCGTTTTCCTTTTCTTTTTCCTGTAAGACAATCTTAAAAGATATAACCAAGAAACAGTTTAACTACCAGAATTACATCCAATAAACATTTATCAACTTTTATTAAATGTGACATCTTCTAAACATTAAAGCCACTGGCAATAATGTAAGAAGCCAAGTTTGTGATTTATTTGTGCCTTTTTCCATATTGGCAAACTGATTTGATTTCTAGACAATATTAATACAAGAGCACTGCCTTGCGGTTGCAGACTCTCATCTGATTTTTTTTGTCTCTGTATAATAGAAATATTGTCCTACCCATGATTTTCTAAGTCCAAAAAGGGTCATAATTCTTGAAAAAAACAGTATGGAGTTATGTTTCTTGTTGCACAGAGTCAGCTTATGATGATAAACAACTGTTACAAGTTTCAAAGCAATAGCTTTGATAGTTTAGGAGATAAAAATACCTAATTTAAAACAAAACTTAACCATAAATCTGATATTTTCTAAGTCCTAAAGGGGCCAAAATTCTTGCAAAAAGCAGGATGGAGTTATGTTTCTTGCTCTACAGGGTCAGCTATTTATGGTGAACAAGTGTTGCAAGTTTCAAAGCAATATCTTTCATAGTTTAGGAGAAAAGCTGACCTAAACATAAAACTTAACCAGGCAACAGCGATGCTGATCAGGTGACAATAACTCATCATTTTTTTCTTTCAAAAAATCAGATGAGCTAATAAGAACAAGAGCTGTCTGAAAGACAGTCAATGCTTGACTATTCCAACTTTATTCTCAGAAGCAGGAACAATACCCTCAATGTTAAAATATCTATCGAGTTTCAATCCAGTAACTTGCATGCAAAACATAACCAAAAGGGGGCAGGATTTGACCAAAATTCATGAAAGAGTGATGGGACTTGATACTACAACCTAGTTTTATAACTTGACGACAAACGTTAAGTTTCAATTGAATTAGTTTTGGACAGCAACTGGCATGCAAAACTTTAACTGTCCAAAAGGGAGGCGGAGCATAATTTGCCCCAAACACAATTCAGAGTCATGAAACTTGACCAATATAGACTGGCAAATGACCTAGAAAAAGAAAACAAGAGTGTCATGATGACCCTAGATCTCTCACCTGAGTAATATGAGCTACATGTTTCAAATGGATGCTAAAATATTAAGAACTATATAAAGAAGGTACATCAGTAAGTCACATTTATGGTGACTGAAAGTCAGTTTTAAGATCGTGTGCAAAACTGCACATGTCATCGAAATTTCAAGGCTCAGTGTATCTTTAAAAACAAGAAAGTAGGTCAAAAGGTTAAGATCAAAGTCAAGTGATCCGTAATTGCTTGGGTTCACAAACCTAGGAAATATGATCTGATAATTTTTAAAGTATTTTTTCCTATATAACTCATAGTTTTAAAAAGTGACCCCCAGGGCAGAGCCTATTTGAACAAACTTGCTAGACATTAACCAGGCAATGTTACATACCAAACATCAAAGGCCTAGGCCTTGAACTTTCATATACATGTATAAGTCTATGTTAAACTTGGTACCCCCAGGCCAGGGCCTCTTTTCACCTTTGGGACATAACTTGAACAAGGCAGTCTGAAAGACAGCTAAATCCCCCTCCACTGCTATGGATAGTGAAAGGGTAAAGCTTTGACCTTTAGCTGTGACCTTGACCTTAAACTGACATGGCTGACTCATGAATTCTGCACAATGTTTTGATGAGGTGATCATTGACACAAGTTTCATGAAAATCCTTCAAGGGTTTAGAAGATACAGAGCTCAAACCTTTGACCTTGACATTAAGTTGAAATGGCTGACTCATGAGTTCTTGATGTGGTGATCATTTGACCCAAGTTTGATGAAAATCTTTCAAGGGGTCAGAAGATACAGAGTGGACATAAAGTGAAAGGCTCAAACATTTCACCCTAAGTTGTGACCTTGACCTTGAGCCAGCATGGCTGACTCATAAGTTCTGCAAATCGTTTTGATGAGGTGATCATTTGAACAAAGTTTTATAAAATTCTTTCAAGGGGTTTAGGAGATATAGAGCAGACACAAAATGAAAGGCCAAAACCTTTGACCTTGCGTTTTGACCTTGACCTTGAGCCGGCATGGCTGATTCATGAGTTCTGCACATCACCTTGATGAGGTGATCATTTGACCCAAGTTTCATATGAATCCTTCAAGGGAATTAGGAGATACAGAGCAGACACAAAATGGAAGGCTCAAACCTTTGACCTTCAGTTGTGACCTTGACCTTGAACCAGCATAGCTGATTCATAGATTCTGCACATTGCCTTCATGAGGTGATCATTTGACCCAAGTTTGATGAAAAATCCTTCTAGGAGTTTAGGAGATATATAGAGCGGACACAAAATGGAAGGCTCAAATATTTCACCCTAAGTTGTGACCTTGACCTTGAGCCGGCATAGCTGAATCATAGGTTCTGCATATTGTCTTGATGAGGAGATCATTAGACCAAAGTTTTATAAAATTCCTTCAAGGGGTTTAGGAGATATAGAGCGGACACAAAATGAAAGGCTCAAATCTTTCACCCCAAGTTGTGACCTTGACCTTGAGCCGGCATGGCTGACTCATAGGTTCTGCACATTGTCTTGATGAGGTGATTATTTGACCCAAGTTTTATAAAATTCTTTTAAAGGGTTTAGGAGATATAGAGCGGACACAAAATGGAAGGCTCAAACCTTTCACCCTAAGTTGTGACCTTGACCTTGAGCTAACATGGCTGACTTATGGGTTCTGCACATCGTCTTGATGAAGTGATCATTTGACCCAAGTTTTATAAAATTCCTTCAAGGGGTTTAGGAGATATAGAGCGGACACAAAATGGAAGGCTCAAACCTTTGACTGAGTTGTGACCTTGAGCTTGAGCTGACAAGGCTGACACATGGGTTCTGCACATCGTCTTGATGAGGTGATCATTTGACCCAAGTTTCATAAAAGTCCTTAAAGGGGATTAGGAGAGCGGACACGGAAGTGTTACGGACAGACGGGTGGAAGGACGGAATGACGGCAGGACAGAAGGACAGAAGGAGACCATTCCTATTAACCCCCACCACTTATGGCGGGGAGTTAACAAATCTGGCAGAGAAACACTAGGAAACTTTTAAGTCAACATACTAAATACTAAAAGCCTAAGCCTTGGGTTTTCATGCAAGAAGACTTTTAGAGTTTTTTTTCCTATATAAATCTATGAAAAACCCAAGATCCCCCGGGACATGGCCTCTTTTCATTCCACGGGCATAATTTGAACAGTTTTGGCAGAGAACCTAAAGGCAATGCTACATACAAAATGTTGAAGGCCTAGGTATTATGGTTTTAAACAAGAAGAATTTTAAAGTCTTTTTCTATACAAGACTATGTTAAACTTGTGGCAGAAGGCATTCATACTGACAAAATTTCATGAAGATCCGTCGAAATATACAGCCTTTATCCCTTACACAAGGTTTTTCTTTGATTTGACCTAGTGACCTAGTTTTTTACCAAAATGACCCATTTTCAAATTTAGCCTAGACTTCATCAGTGTTAACATTCTAACCAAAATTCATGAAAATCAGTTGAAAAATACATTCTTTATCTCATACACAATGCTTTTCTTTTACTTGAGCTAGTGATCTCGTTTTTTACCCTAGATGACCCATTTTCGAACCTGGCCTAGATTTAAACAATGTATTTATTCTGACAAAATTTCATGAAGATCAGCTGAAAAATAGTGCCTCTATCGCATACACAAGCTAAATGTTGACAGACAGACTGACAACAGATGCTGGACATTGAGCAATCACAAAAACTCACCTGAGCAAAGGTGAGCTAAAACATTATACATGCATATAAGGTTTATGTGTAATTTTTATCATTGTTTTATATGAACTAATATACCTGTTACCAAGCCAGCTTATACCTTTGCACGACAGGTACATCTTTCTATCAGAAGGTTGCTGCATCGAATCCTGGGGAAGACGTTTGGCTATCTGAAAGGCAAAACATCAAGGTTAAGTTTACTCTCTAGATTATGTGAAGAAATTATCAGTTACTTGTAGAAAACAACAAAAATTTGTAGCAGAGGTCCCTGGCTAAGGGACATTTTTCACAAAACATACTGCATGAAAACACAATGTCTTCTTCTATACTATAGATGTACGTAAATCAAAACTACATATCAGAAAATTCACACAGACGTTATGCAGTTTGAAAATGTATGGATGCTCATATATGCATTGTAATGGTTTACTGTATTTTTATCTTTAAATAAGAAAAGAAATTAATTAAAATAAAATGAAATATTTTGTCGTATTAAAGGGAGATAATTAATAAACAAGTGAAATACATGATGTTTATATAGTACTAAACAGTCTATCAATACAAATTATCTTACTTTCATTTTTAAATTACAAATGTACTGGGAAAACTGATAGAAATACATATGTATTGTACTTTATCATAAAAAAGGGAAGTAATTTCATGTACAAACAGAAAAAAGAAATTAACTGGGGTGCCTGTGACCTCAAATTTGTATATGACACGATGTCTTGTAATGGTGAATATTTATACCAACACCACTGCATCAAAAAGTTACAGAGCAGACAAAAATTACCAAAAATCCCAATAGGTGACATTGACCTTGCATTAGATGTCTGAGTCTTCATGCAACAAAATAATTTGTTTTTGTGACTGTTTAAGTCAAGTTAACATCTAACTGTGACTTGACCGTTGAAACAGGGGCCTGGTCTTGCACATGACACATTGCCTCTTAATGAGGAATATTTGTGCTAAGTGATTTTAAATTCCTTGACAAATGGCAGAGCAATGGACAGGACAAGAAGCAAGACCATGTTAACCTTTGACCTCTATGTGTGAACTTGACCCTGGAGCTAGAAGTCTGGATCTTGCATATGATATATCGACGACATGATAGGGAAAATTTGTGCCAAATAACTTTAAAATTCCTTTATAAATGGCAGAGCTATGGACTGGACAAGAAAAGGACCAAGTTAACCTTTGACCTCTATCTGTGACATTGACCTCTGAGCTAGGGATGTTGGTCTACAGAGTGACACATCAACTTATTAAATGGAACATTTGTGCCAGGTAATTTGAAAATCCCTAATGGATGACTGGACTAGAAACATGCAATGAGAACACTGAACCTCTAAGTGTGACCTTGTCCTTGGTGCTTGAGGTCTGAGTCTTGCACATGACTCACTGCCCCATTACGGTCAAAAAATGTTCGCCAATCAATTCAAAAATCCCTAGAAGAATGGCAGTTATGGATCAGACATGAATCAGACACTTTTTACCTCTTCTTAATCTTAAAAGCTACATGTACATGTAGATGTTTGGTTATCCATATAATTCATAAAACTGGAACAATCACACGGCACTTCAAAGCATTATTCATGTGAAAAAAAATTATCAAAACTTCAACCTGAAAATTTATTTAATTGAGGACATGACTGAGGAAAGACTGGTATGAAATTTATGGTCTTAGTTTCATATGATGCATGTGTCATGAGGAATAACTATTTTCAGTGAATTAAACCATCAAGTAATAACACAGACGAAGTAGAAGTTCAGGAAACTTTTAGCATTAAAACTGAAGACATGAAAGCTGGTGCCAGAGAGACAAGAATAACTCTCCATATACTTTGTACAGTCAAACCTATAATATTGATTCGTTTACATATTTTTTTTTTCAGCAGGAACATACCATATCCTTACATTCTGTACATTTTTCCTATAACAATTCCTTCAACTCTGTGCAACAAATGTAAACTTCTTGTTGTGTTTATGGAAAACTGCAGAGCCCTACCTCATATATTTCTCTAAAAAAGAAGAATATTTCCTCACATGATGTACATAAAAGATAATTCCTTTTTTAATGCAAGAATATATTAAAACATATCTCAGTGTTATATCAGAATTGTGCATTGTAGCAACTGTTTCCATTGTGTGATGTGATGTTGTGTTAAAACATTTAATGTTCAAAAAGTTGCTTTCCCAGTTTTCAATTTTGTTCTGTCTGTGACTGATAGCAGAGCTGGACCAAGTGAAACAAGTGATGAAAGACTTAGTGATAATAAAGAAATCCCTGCTGTTAAGGTGAAATTACACAAAACCAGACAGCCATTATGACCAAGTGAAACAAGTGATGAAAGACTTAGTGATAATAAAGAAATCCCTGCTGTTAAGGTGAAATTACACAAAACCAGTCAGCCATTATGACCAAGTGAAACAAGTGATGAAAGACTTAGTGATAATAAAGAAATCCCTGATGTTAAGGTGAAATTACACAAAACCAGTCAGCCATTATGACCAAGTGAAACAAGTGATGAAAGACTTAGTGATAATAAAGAAATCCCTGCTGTTAAGGTGAAATTTACACAAAACCAGACAGCCATTATGACTAAGTGAAACAAGTGATGAAAGACTTAGTGATAATAAAGAAATCCCTGCTGTTAAGGTGACATTTTACACAAAACCAGACAGCCATTATAACTAAGTGAAACAAGTGATGAAAGACTTAGTGATAATAAAGAAATCCCTGCTGTTAAGGTGAAATTACACAAAACCAGACAGCCATTATGACCAAGTGAAACAAGTGATGAAAGACTTAGTGATAATAAAGAAATCCCTGCTGTTAAGGTGAAATTACACAAAACCAGACAGCCATTATGACCAAGTGAAACAAGTGATGAAAGACTTAGTGATAATAAAAAAATCCCTGCTGTTAGGTGAAATTTACACAAAACCAGACAGCCATTATGACTAAGTGAAACAAGTGATGAAAGACTTAGTGATAATAAAGAAATCCCTGCTGTTAAGGTGAAATTACACAAAACCAGACAGCCATTATGACTGAGTGAAACAAGTGATGAAAGACTTAGTGATAATAAAGAAATCCCTGCTGTTAAGGTGAAATTACACAAAACCAGACAGCCATTATGACTAAGTGAAACAAGTGATGAAAGACTTAGTGATAATAAAGAAATCCCTGCTGTTAGGTGAAATTTACACAAAACCAGACAGCCATTATGACTAAGTGAAACAAGTGATGAAAGACTTAGTGATAATAAAGAAATCCCTGCTGTTAAGGTGAATTTACACAAAACCAGTCAGCCATTATGACCAAGTGAAACAAGTGATGAAAGACTTAGTGATAATAAAGAAATCCCTGCTGTTAAGGTGAAATTTACACAAAACCAGACAGCCATTATGACTAAGTGAAACAAGTGATGAAAGACTTAGTGATAATAAAGAAATCCCTGCTGTTAAGGTGAAATTTACACAAAACCAGACAGCCATTATGACTAAGTGAAACAAGTGATGAAAGACTTAGTGATAATAAAGAAATCCCTGCTGTTAAGGTGAAATTACACAAAACCAGACAACCATAATGTCCATTTACATTGAATAAAATCTTAAATTATGTATCACAGCTGAGCTTTCTGGCAAAAAAACCCCCAACAGCCCTGATCTATATAAAGAATGGTTTTAATGTACGTCACTGCCTGCTGAATGTTCCAAACTGGCTAAATTTCTGCAAATACCTTAATAAATTCAACCGGAGAATCTACAACTGGTTCTCCAAATTTTTCCAGTGACTAATATCAATTGATGTGACCCTTCTTGTGATAGAACCAGTATCTTCTGTGTGATTGGAAAGCCTACGGCCAAACCACATCTGAAAAAAAACTCAAGCTAGTCATAAAATCTCAGATTGAAAACTTATTCAGTTTAAATGACTGCATGTATGTGCAAAATATATTTCAAAACAATCTTACTGCAAAGGAAGTGTGAAATGTAGAAAAGTGTCCCTCTAAGCAACTTTTCAGTGAAAATTTACATCACAATCTCCTTTCCCCATACTGAAACTGTCATAATGTAATATTAAACTTAAACATCAAGTCTTACGTATGTAAAATGTGTCATAACAAACACTTTGAATAACAAAGCTATCAATCACGATGTCTGTTCAAATTCCTTGCTTTACTGACGTCCAGATCTGAAGCAACGTTAACTGTTTTCAGGTAAAATTTGGTACAGTAAGCTGTATTCCAAGTGAGAATTTTTGGCTGCAATCTGACCTAATAATTCTCACTTGGAAGACAGCTTACTGTACCAATTATTATGAACAAAATCCTGTCCAATTTCAAAGTAACAGATTACTAAATTAAATGTAATCTCACTACCACACATGCTTCAGAATGTAGTCATTATGGCAAAACTGGCTGAAATAATGTTATTCCACTATAATTCTAATTTCTACCTTTCTTTCAATTGTTGTTGCAATTGAAACGAAGTTTATTAAATTTTACAGTACCATGGAAAAGTACCTGATTTTTATTAAAAATATTTACAAAGGAATTATTTACCCATTCAGAATACCAAACAATTGTCTTCGGTCAAATCTGAGAAGTTGTAGACTTATATATACAAAGGCAGTCAATCCCAGTCTATGCGACAAACTTCACATTGTCCAAACGCTCTCATTTCAGGTTTTTGGGTACTGAAAATATAAGAAATCCAAAAGAATAAGTAAACATACAATTCAGGACCTCAAATATGATGATTTATGCTCAATTAAGCATTTAAGGAAACCAATATTTAAGTAGTGTGTGAAAATCTGCCTGTTTTCCTTCAAAATCAATTAAAATATGCCAATTTCAGGCCTGAACTGTTCAATTTTCAAGTCCTTGAACTGATTTTTCTTGCACAGATTATGATTACACATATTTCTCTATTCAGACTGTGTGTACTGTGTAAATTCAAGTATCCAAAAGAGCAATTTAATGTAAACAAGAATAGAAATATATATGAGCCATGCCATTGGAAAACCAATCCGCGCAGTCAGGTCAGAATCCATGCTGTTCGCTAATGGTTTCTCTAATTGCAGTAGGCTTTAAAAGCGAACAGCATGGATCCTGACTATGTTGGTTTTGTCATGGCACGGCTCATATATAATATCCTACTCTAGGTCAAATTTCCTCGGCCGCAGCTCAAATTTCTAAAAATCCATGGCAGCATTTGTAATACACCATTTTGTTTTCCACAAACGGTTTCAAACATAGAACTTATACAAATGCATTTTATGCATGAAAACCTGCAAAATTAGAAAATTTTCAGAAATATGTAAGCTGAAAGTAGGATTTTCACATTTTTCAAGCACATATAGTTTTTACTCAAACTGACGCAATTTCAGCAACTGTAATAATTAATTCAAGTAATATTCAGATTTCTATGCCAACCAGCCATTCTCCATCAAAATTACAGCCATGTAGATTGCAAAATAACAAAAATATTGACAATTTACTTTCTGAATTTTTCCATTAAATCAGGCCTAAGACCTAAGTTATTTTTACTATATGTTCTATATAGGCAATGGACACTAATGCATTTTTGCATGCATTCCAACCCACCAAAATACCTGAACTCAACAGAAGTGTTCAAGAGAAAAAATTCCAGCCACAATTAACATGTGGTTTGAACGGCACTTTTTTAACCGTTTTGAACCAAATCACATGCGTATGAAGAATACTCTCTAGATGGCCGCAAACAGGCAAAACTGGCGTTATCAAAGAGTCATGTTATGCATATTCTGACATTCTCATTCTGTCAAATTGTACATGTACCTATTATCTATATCTCCTCTATTAAATTATGCTATCCATTTATTGCAGGTTTTTCACTCAAAAATTTACCAATGCATTTTTGTAAACACCATCAAACAGAGTAACTATTTTCTATGTTACCACTTCCTTACTGTGGACAACCAAGGGCAAGTTACTGTGATCTTGTGCCTATTTTGGCACAACCTCTGCACAATTATTGTTTGCATGCTGAGCAATGTTAAAGGTGTTTTTCACAATTATTTCTAGCGGACAGAATTTTTTGTAACTTGGCATATTTATAGATTGATGTATGACAAGTTAAAATAAAAAATAAAACTAATAGGTACCCGTGCTTCTTTTTTCAATATTCAAAGTTTATTAAGAACACCAAATCGGTATTTTTGTCTGAAGAAACAGTACATACATGTTATAATAAAACTACTGCAAACAATTATTTATTCGAAGTTTCTTTCTGATGTTACTTTTTATGCATCCGAATTAATAACACCACTATAACTATGCATAAAATATCAACATATAGATATATTAACTCAGAAAAATTACTCTTGACAGATGTCGAAAGTATCTGAAACTGAGAAAAACACGAAGTATTTCTTAATGATATGAAAAATCTAGTGGACAGATTTTTTCCAAATTTTATATTATGTAAGCTAGAACTAAGACAAAAAAATCTAAACCAAAAAAATAATATCAACCCGTGCTTGTTTTTAAGAAAAATTAAAAAAAAACAACTCCACCCACAAAAGTATTTTTTCATTACCCCACCCACCTAAAAATTATGAACATTTTTTTTCTTACAAAACAAATTGCACAATGTTATTACCAGTTCCTTAACCAATATTCTTACTCAAATGCGGAATAATGCTCCTTTAAGGTTGCAAGCCTCTAGATCAAATACTTTTTGAGATACGTGCTACACAAGCTTTCACATCCCATTTACGTATATATTTGACCACGTCAAGGGACATAAATCTGTTTTTATTGAGTGAAACCTCAAATAAAAACACTGGTGCACAATTTCGTATTCTGAATTTAATTCTTGTGTGGTTTCATGACTCTTGGCGTATATAATTTTGAGGTACATGCGACACAAATGTTTAGACCCTTTATGTACAATTTGACTATCAGGGGCCATAACTCTGGTCTTACTACGTGAAATTCGGGATGGGGCACAAAAAGTATAACAACATTTTTAGGAAGTCACATTTGAACTTGAAGGAGAGATATCTACTTTAAGATTTTCTGGAATTTTATTTGACTTGGAGTCGGCTGCATCATTACTGGACGAAATAGTTTACTTTCAAATTGGCTTTCCACAATGTATTCGATTCGAGCACTTCCTACAACTACTCCTCCAATAAAACACCATCACTTTTAAAGGTAAAATATGGATGCACGACCTATATTGTCAGTACATACGATATATTTTGCGCGAGTGCCCTCATATCCGACAATTATGCACTTTCGGCGGCGAATTCTGAACTTTACAGTGGATATCGCTTGCTGCGCGATTGAGCTGCGCACAAAATATTGTGATGAACTCCTTTAATGTGAAGTTCAAGTAAGATCTAAGCAATAGTAACAAAGAAAAAACAAAATTTGCCCAAAAACTTTAACCAAGAAAACTCACGCTGATGCAAGGGTGAGTCGAATAGCATTCCCATATTCTCCATATAGTGGAGCTAAAAATGGTGGTTGTCCAGCGGGCAACAAATTACAACAGTCCTATGCGTCTGGTATTGATTACTTTCATTCACTTTCAGGAATTGTTTATCAAGGTGTGTCATGTCTATGCAGTGTTACTGTTTACTTATGTCTTCTTCTGTATACGTAATCTTTTATCGTATACATTCTTGAATATTTTCAATTTTGTTTGTTTTGGGTTTAACGCCATTTTTCAACAGTATTTCAGTCATGTAACAGCAGCCAGTTAACCTAACCAGTGTTCTTGGATTCTGTACCAGTACAAACCTGTTCTCAACAAGTAACTGCCAACTTCCCCACATGAATCAGAGGTGGAGGACTAATGATTTCAGACACAATGTCGTTTATCAAATAGTCACGGAGAAAATATGCCCCGCCCATGGATCGAACTCGCGACCCCGCGATCCGTAGACTGACGCTCTACCTACTGAGCTAAGTGGGCAGGTAAACTACCGTATAAGTACTTTTTTCTGCGGGAACTTTATTTCTGCGTTTTCTGCGGGTGACAGTAAGACCGCAGATTTAAAATCCGCAGAAAATTTTGCCCTAACATGCTATGAAAGGCATACAGACACTAAATAGCCTGAGCACCTATGAAAAAATGGTAGTCGCATAATGGCGGATTCAAATAGTTCTCAGTTTTTTTTGCTGTAAGAAGGATTTTTCCTTGAAGTCATTGCTATATATTGGTTGAAATCATATTGCATGCCTATACTTGACATACTGGTAGCATTTGCATGTTGAAAAAAGACTCCAAACTGATTTAACATGTGAAATTTATTCATACACCCCTACCCTAAATTGTGATTGTCATTTCAGTGTAAAAAATTACGGTGTGTCCGTTTGACCAGAAATATTTTTCTTGCATCAAACATGACCCCTACTTTTCTTTGGATATTTTTACAGTATAAATGTTGCTCTACAAGAAAATGTAAGTTAAAGACATTTAAAATGGGTCTAGGTGTGTATTGCAGCATTGTGAAAACTTGTCATTTTATATAGAATATATAGTGGTTGATATTTAGTGTGTTATAACCTATAAGAATTGTCACCCGATAGAATTACTAAAATTTTCTGTCGTCTGCAAATAAATTTTTTTTTGTAAACATGGCACATCAACCCAGGCAAAAAATAAATGATAATTCTATACCGGTGGGGGAAAAAGGGTGTTGGAAATGGCTTGGTTGTATGACAGTAAATAAAAATCCTAGCTATGGAAAAATAACCACAAAACTGCCTGGAGAAACTGTCAGAAAGACTTATGTGTCAGGCCACTAGAAATATTTTGAAAATACCCGAAGGCCTACACGTGTCGCATATATGCCACTTTTCTCTGTGTGTGAACCCGGAACATTTGAGCATTGAACCCCAGTTCATAAATAATGAAAGGCAGAAATGTGGGGACCAATGCTCAGGCCATAAGTTTAGGGAGTTTTCTTTCAAGGACTGTATTCTATGGTATACAGTAGTTTACTATTTTTGTATAATATTTTTGATAAATATAGCACTATTATATACACAACTTATACAAGGCTTATTTACATTTGTGCGGTTAATATAACTTGTTATATGTGTGCAGTGCCGGCTCAGCTGGCCACAAGGCAGGCAGCACAATAATTTTACTTGTAACCATCTTTATTTCATTCTAATATCACACTCTATGCATAAGCATGATCTTTTAGGTGTGGGGTGCTAGAAAAGTCAAGCTTGGGGTCAGTGAGACCCTTTGAATAGTGTAAATTTGTATGTAATTTGTACCTATACTGGCATGATGCAAAACGACTGCGTCTTGCTCGCGATATGTACCTAGTAGTTTTAAGCAACTTGTCGTAGTACTCTGTTCTTAAAAGGTGTCTGATAACAGAAGAGCCATGTGACAGTTTTACACCATTTACCCTAGCTTTAAGGATAACAGTGTCAGCAAGCCCATGATTTAGTCTTAGAATCTGGATACGGCCATGGCAGTTGCGAGAAATGTAACATTTTTGGGCAAGCATGCATTATAGGTCCTGTTCACTGCTTCACATTTCTGTGTAGATGTTAAAAATTTAGTTTTTTTTATGCTTTCTAGACCAAGGAGAATTTCAATACATTTCCTGAGTAAAGTCTCATCATCATCAGTCATTTTAAGCCTGACATTGTCTGGCATATAGTTTTTTGCTTTTCTGTAGTTGCCAGAACAAACCAAGCTGTATTTAGAACATGAGGTACCACAGTAACCTTTGAAACATAGTACTATTGCTGAAGTTATATTAGGCATTTTGTGTTTTATTACTTTCAAATTGCTTTTGTACTTCTTATGTGCACTTGATAGCTCTGAAACACACCTAGATTTTTATAGATAGAGCAAATCTGTTTTTTAGATTAGACTTCTGTTTACCACGGAACATTTTGTCACTAAATGGTGCCCGGTTAATTTGCCTTTTTAGAGAATTTGCTAGGTGCCTCACATCTTTCAAGTGCAGTTTTAGTTCCTTGACCTTTGTCTACACCAGAATGACCTTTAGAATCTCCATCACCTGTGTGGTGTGAAATCTGAAGATCTTTAGTAATATCCTTAGATACCATTTCATTCCATTTGAGCAGAGACCAGGTGTGCAGTATCAACACCTTTTTAGTTACATTTTGACATGAATAGTTGGAGAGAACTTGAATACCATGGCCATGAGATATGACTTTAGCTATAGAATGCAAAAATATGCAGTATTGTTGCATTTGAGATGAAAAAAAAAGACAATTTTCCCACTTTTTACTGAAAAATAAGCTTTTTTTAACAAAAAAAAATTCACTAAACACTAATTTTGTTCTATATTTTATCACAGTTGCATAATTATAAGTTTTTTTCAGTGTGGTTGTCTATTCCGCACTTGCTGGTGGTATATTTGATGTAATATCTTACGGGTTTTTTGAAAAAACAGCGTTTAATGACTATATGTGATTCAGCCAAATTTAACGGCTTAAACCGCAGTCTTTGGACAAAATGATGGCTGTACAAAAATAGTGATTTTGAGAAAACTACTGGTTTGTTTGGGCTGAAACTTGTTTTATAAGCTGAATATAGATGAAACTTCACATAGAGAGCAAAAAAGCTGGGGAAAAAAAATTTCATATTTCCTTATTGGCATACAGACACTAAATAGCCTGAGCACCTATGAAAAAATGGTAGTCGCATAATGGCGGATTCAAATAGTTCTCAGTTTTTTTTGCTGTAAGAAGGATTTTTCCTTGAAGTCATTGCTATATATTGGTTGAAATCATATTGCATGCCTATACTTGACATACTGGTAGCATTTGCATGTTGAAAAAAGACTCCAAACTGATTTAACATGTGAAATGTATTCATACACCCCTACCCTAAATTGTGATTGTCATTTCAGTGTAAAAATTACGGTGTGTCCGTTTGACCAGAAATATTTTTCTTGCATCAAACATGACCCCTACTTTTCTTTGGATATTTTTACAGTATAAATGTTGCTCTACAAGAAAATGTAAGTTAAAGAAATTTAAAATGGGTCTAGGTGTGTATTGCAGCATTGTGAAAACTTGTCATTTTATATAGAATATATAGTGGTGGCTATTTAGTGTGTTATAACCTATACGACGACACAGGCCGCCATTGTAAATCCGGTTAAGTATAAGATAATGTCCGATAGCGTTATCGGCTTTTTTCCCACATGTAGCCTAAAGCAGAAGAATAAAGTTGAAAATTAAGTAGAAACTTACGGTAATATAATAGAACAGTGTTATTATTGTTTTGCTTTTGAATAAACCATAATAAAATTATCGACATTGTTTTGATTTTCGTTCACCATTGATCGTTTTTTGATGGTTTGAATGGTCAGATGGTTTTATATTGTACAATATAGACAGTGTTAACACAACCGTGTTGTTCTTGTGTTGGTTTTTTTTTTTTTTTTTTTGCAATATGAGTATCCTAAATTTGCTGGAACCCTTCAAGGTGATTTTTTTTTTTTTTTTTTGCAGTGACTTGTTTAAATATTTTCATACATGCCGGTTTTTAAACAACAGTCAGCTGTCAGTTTAAATTATGTGACAAACACAATCTATTGTATTCTTTGTATCTATTGTTAACTGATCCGTCTGGCGTTTGTCATATTTAGCGTAAACTGCATGGGATTTGAAAAAGGCGTGATTAACAAAAATTATCATACCTTTACAATGCACAGATGAGAATGTTTGCAAAATATAGATTCAGGCATTTTTTCGTGTATGTATGGTATAATGGTTTTATAAAATGACCTGCAACAATGAATGAACATAATCCTCTCATTATCTTTATTTTACGGTCATACTAGTATAATAGCCTCGTAATTTAAACGCCTGCTCCAGTCCTATCTTTTAACCTTAAATTGTCACTGAAAAAGCATGAAAATCCTGACTATGAACAGTGACGCCTGTCAAAATAGACTCTCAGGTTTAACACCTTATTGTATACGTTGTCTTACGTTCTTTATTCTTTCATAGGTGATTTTCATCCACCGCAAATCATCTTCACTGGTAAAACTACTCGATGTCTACCAAGTAGCTGTATGCATGTATATGTATTTATGCTGAATAAAACTTTATGTTGTCCCACTGTTAACATCGTGCTTTTGTCATTTTTGCTTAGTGTTTCATGTTTCCCCTTAACATTATATGATGATGACGATGTTACATCAGTATCCGTCAAATTTTACTTTAAAACCGGAAGTCGACATAACTGTCAAAATAACAACAAAATACGTATCTTTCTATCTGAAATTAATGAAACAAAGTTGAATACAGAACCGCAGAAATAAATTCCATCAACGTGAGAAGGAAGGCACCGCAGAAATAAGGTACGCAGAAATTTAATACCCCCTCATTTTTGAAAAATCGCAGAATTTGGAGCCTGCAGAAATAAGTACTTATACGGTATATAGTCATTGTTGTCCTCAATATTTTGAATTTTGGTCAGCAGTTTCAGAAGAGAAGATTTTGAATTAAAGTTCTTCACACAGTCACATAGAGAAAACTAACAAGTTAATGTGGCTTGAAGGAATCTGATACAGGATCACCCGCAGAAAATTGTAGTGAAATTATTTTCTAATCAAACAAGTACTTTTCACAGCTTTACAATTTTCCATATAGGGAAAACTTGCCCCATCCCTGGCAGTCTTATTCTTTAACAAAACAAGGAAAACTTCCCCATCCCGGGCGCTTTTCTTTAACAAAAAAAGGGGAAAACTTGCCCCACCCGCAGTCTTATTTTTTAACAAAACAAGGAAAATTTGCCCCACCCCTGGAGCTTATTCTTTAAAAAAACAAGGAAAACTTGCCCCACCCGGCACTTTTATTTTTTAACAAAAAAAGGAAAAAACTTGCCCCATTCTAAGTCTTTTTCTTTAACAAAAAAAAGGAAATTTCTGCAGCAAAAATATTTTAAACGGAGATCTGGGAGAAAAATTATGTTTATTTAAAGACATAGAGAAAAACTAGCCAGACCCAGAACCATATTTTTTAAATAAATATACGTAAGGACTTTAAAGATGTCACCAAGAACTAAAAAGGAAAATTTTTTTAACAATTTTTTTTACAGCCCTTTTTAGAAACTACCCCACCTCCTAGCAGTCACGATTTTTTAAAAAACAAAAATTATTTAAGGTATTTGGGGAAAGCCATACAAAAACATTGCTTTTAAATTATATTCAAATCAACCACTTTTTTAAAGCGAAGATTTTCAAGTTTTCTAACATCAATACTGGGGAAAAATAACCTACCCCCCCCCACCCCCACTAGCCTGCCCCCCCCCACTCCACACAACCCTACCCCCCCCCCCACTCCACACAGCCACCCCACCCCACTCCACCTAACCTACCCCCTCCCCCCCCCACACTAGCCGCCCCTCCCCCACTCCCCACTAGCCTGCCCCTTCCCCCCTCCACACTAACCTACCCCCCCCCCCACTCCCCACTAACCTACACCCTTCCCCCCCCAACAACCTACCCCCCCCCCCCCACACACCTGCCCCCCCCCACTCCACACAGCCCCGCCCCTTCCCCAAAAAACCTACCCCCTCCCCCACCCACACTAACCAAACCCCCCCCCCTACTCCACACTAGCCCCCCTCCCCCCCTCCACACAGCCCGCCCCTTTCCCCCCTACACACTAATCTACCCCCTCCCCCATCCACACACCTACCCCTTCCCCCCTCCCACAACCTACACCCTTCCCCACCCCCACACTTTTCACCCTCCCCACCCACACTAATCTACCCCCTCCCCCACTCCACACAGCCTGTCCCTTCCCACCCACACTAACCCCCCTTCCCCCCTAAACCAACCCCCCCCCCCCCACCCCCACAACCTACCCCCTTTTTCCCCCCTAACCTAACCCCCCCCCTACCCAACTACCGTCCCTCCTCCCTCCACACTAGCCTGCCCCTTCCCCCTCCACACAAACTACCCCCCCCCCACTCCACACTAGCCTACCAATCCCCCCTCCACACTAACCAAACCCCCCCCCTCCCCCATCCCCAGCCTACACCCTTCCCCACTCCACACTAATCTACCCCCTCCCCCACTCCACACTAGCCTACACCCTTCCCCACTCCACACTAACCTACACCCTTCCCCACTCCACACTAGCCTGCCCCTCTCCCACTCCACACCCATTTTTTTAATGCAAAAGAATGATCTGAAGGAAATTTGGGAAAAGGAACAAAAAAAAAAAATTTTTTAAATTTTAAAACTGGGCAAGCATTTTAGAAAGATCTTTTCCCAAAATTTTCCATATAACATATAGGACCTTACCGACCTATGTGTTTTTTTTGTTTGTTTGTTTTTTTTTTCGTATAGATCACCCAAGGAAAATTTCCCAGGTATATTTTAAAAGTTTTCTGGGGAAAAATATTTTAACTTTTTTCCTTTTAGTGCCATTTCCAAAAAAGAATTCGCTACTCATATAATGAAGTCTTGAAATTAAATAAGACCCCAAAGCAAAAAAACAATCCCCGTGAAAATTTGGTTGAAAAGGCATAATGGTTTTTAAAAGGAATAGAATTTTTTAATGATAATTTTGGGGAAAAGACCACCAATACCTATAAGCTCACAAAGGGGCACTTGTGCCAAACTGAAAAAGACCCTTTAAAATAATGAAGAAAAATAGTCAGTCCAGGCTAGCACCCTCAACTATTCGATGCTGGATATAAAACTGGATAAAAAACTGAATAGAGAAAACGGTATAAACTGGATACTGAAACTGGGCCCCATCTAGAAGCGGAGCTGTTTAATGATCCAAAAAGAAAAATATTGGCGTGCTTAATCTGTGTAAAAGTATTTAAAAAGAAGGGAAAATAAAGTTTATTCAAACAACATACATTAATTCTAAGCAAAAAGGGGGGTAATTCATGAAAATTGGTGCAAGAGTGGGGTTTCTCACCTGTTCAATTTTGTGGAGATGACTGCAATAACAACTTTAAAGTTGAATCAAATCCTTTAAAAAAACTGAGATAAGTGAAATTATCAAAATTAAACCCGAAATTTTACGTAGAAGGGGGATATTTCATATTATTGTACAAGATCAAAACATGGGCCTTTTGTCATATAAATTGGGGGATAAGGGGGAACAAAATACTTTTAAATTTGAATCAAACCTTTCAAATAACTGAGATTGAGAAATTCATCAAACATTTAAACCCAAAATTTAAGGTAAAGGGGAAGAAAATTTAGAAATATTTGTACCAGAGTTCTGGACTTTTAAGCAATGATTGGGTGACAAGGGGGAACAACAAACACCGAATCAAATCAATCCATAATATCCGAGACGAGTGAAAGAGCATCAAACCCCGAATCTTAAAAAATAATGTGTAACTAGAACAATAATCTAGCCATAAAAAGATAAATCCCTTTTCGTGCAGATTACATCTTCTTGCAAGCCAGTTATTCATAGAAGCAAAATCTTCATTATATAAGAATGACAATTATGCATTTTAAAATCAGCATATATATAATGATCTCATCTAATAATGATACAACGTAAGTTAGAATTCGTTAATTGCTTGTAAGTTTCAATCTTCCATTCGCAGGTTGTTAAATATAGTTTACTCCATCCCAACATGCAAAGTTAAGGTGATGGAAAGTCATTCCTGAACGTGCAATATTTTAATCATTTTTTTTTTGTAAATTTTGCCCTTTAAACTGACAAAGTTGTGGATCTAATAAGACATCAAACAAATGTTAATCCTAAAGCATTCTTGCACACCGACCGCCTTTACGGTGATTTACCACACGCCGGCAAAACCCATCGGCTGGACTCAGTGCAGAGTTATAAATTACAGACTCCGGTATATGCCGGATTGAGCAATTTGAACTAAAGTACTTTAAATGTATCTATTTTGTAACCATGGTGTTACTAACCCTAACCTCAGTCAGTATATCATACATATATACACATGCATAATTTGCGCGTTTTTTGCCGTACGCAACAGAAGACCGCTCCAACTCTGCAATGAGCTACATCGAAACCCATCTGGCACACCCATGCCAGATGACTCTCGTGCTGTTAATGTCAACTAGTGGTTCATGCACTGATAATATATTGTTCATGTAAAATACGAAAAAAGCAGGTACCTTGATAATTTTTCTCTGTTCCTTATAGTAAATTTCTCGATTCAAACTACGTTAGTTTACCGCAAGAACATAATGTTACGCTACAGATGATAAAACTTAAGTGGAACTTTGTTATTGAGCGTAACGCAAAACATCATGACGTCACTACTGCTTACGGACGTTAATTTTCCGTGCTTTGTATTCATTCTCTACTATAAGAAAGAGTAAGGTTTTTTACCTGTTACTTGTAAAATACGGTATTCAAGAAAAATAATCTGCCAGAATAAATGCTAACATGTATATGATGTGCAAGAAAAAATATCAGTCATGCCATTGTGTTTACGAACCGGATAGAAATATCTGTCCCTCGGCCACCTGCGCATGGGCGGTAGATCGGCAAGCCTCATTACCGCCGATTGCGCAGGCGCCCTTGGGACGGATATTTCTATCCGATTCGTAAACACATGGCAGATATTATTATTATTCCGGCAAAGTGGATTATGCCAAGAAGACAAGAATGCAGTAGTTTTGCTGCCTATATGTTGTGTATTGAAAGATGAACAAACTTGTTCCAACATAATGATAATGTGTCAGCAAAAGCCCCTTTTGACAGGAAGTTAAATGTTTTCCTTCCTTCATATTAGTATTCGCGCATCAAAATATGTCATACTGTGGCCTTTACGAGTGCAATGACCACATGGTAAAAAATCATTGAAATGTTTGACAGCATTGTTCAATGAGCTCGTTTCAACCGTAAAATGTTTCTATACTTGTGATGTATATTCTGTACTGTATGATGAGTTGATTTCGTAGCCGCCGGATTTTCTTCTTTTCCGGTCACGTGTATATTCCGATAAGGGACTGTATGAAGGGGGCACATTTCTGGACAGTTCAACACCTTTAAATACTCACCATATTTAAAAAGCTGTTACATGTCTCCGTCATAGTGCACTTGCAACAATGTACCAGTGCTTACACATTACATAACAAGGTTAAACTTCGTTTTTGACATTGTTTACTTTTAGTTCTTTACAAATGGCATTCCCCTTTAAAGAGGGACAACTCTTTTAAGAATAGTTTAAGTATCCAATTCTACCGGACAGAATGTTCAGAATCATGTATATAACATATAGGTAATTTTTAAAGACGTTGCTCGTTTTCTAAAAGTTTCTGTGGTTTAGAGATGTATTGTTCAATTTCTGTATATGTATACAGTTGTGAAATTTTCCGTTTCTGCTTGCAAAGTCGTTTACTTTCTTGGTCACTTTTATTTTGCTGCACGATATCAGAAAATGTTTTCATAAAATCTTCCACGGACTTTAACACGAAGCTTTTATATCATACATGTTTCCCTTCTATTACTACGAAATATGTACAAGGAAATAATACATTTTCTTGTGTCGGAAATCGGCGCGCTGTGTATTATACAAATTTAAAATATTTAACTGCACGTGTTATGCGTGAAAACGCGACTATCCTGTGACTTTCTTAGCTGCGTAAAATGTTCACTGTAGGTAGAAACTCAACATTACATGTGTTCTTCGCGTACTTTGATTCTTATTATGTAAAAAACGCACCAGTAGCGAGTAAAACATAAATAATGGATTTCATATTTAGAAATCATGTGCATTGATAATTGTTTTTTTTTTTAATTTTTAATTTCTCGATTTGCTTTGGGTTTGACGCTGATTTTCACGATTATTTCAGCTATGTAAAGGCAGGCAATTAACCTAACCATGGTTCCTGGATTCAGTACCTGTTCTCCACAAGTGACTGCAAACCTCCCCACATGAATCAGAGGTGGAGAACGAATGATTTCATGCACAATGTCTTTCATCAAATCGTCACAGAGAACATACTGCTCACTCGAAGATCGAACTCACGACCCCGCGATCGGCGCTCTCCAGAGAAATGTAGGCAGTTTTGACCGATTGAAAATGTTAAAAAGTTAGTGTATTTTTCTCAACAAGCTCACAAAGTCAACACACCGATAACACGGCGCACTCCGACCTTGTCATTGTTACAACATTTTTCCAGTTCACGTAATGTAGTCTGGTAGATAATGAAGGTGTACTTACATTGCTGAACTATAGACTCTGCTGTTAAAGCGAAACTGCTTTAGTTGCGGGAGGTCCTGTGTTCGAGTCCCGGTCAGAGCATGAATATTTGCATTCTGCTTCAGCATCTATTTGGACTGTATTTACAATTTTTATATCTAATTTTGAGAAATATACCAACATCTGATGGGTGTGGATTATTTTTAAGGCTGAACACCACTAAATTAGGCTGTTTTGTATAAAATTTACTTACTTCATAACAGTTCTTCGACATTTTCTAGATTATCAAATTTTCTGAAACGTACATTTCCATAAAGAACTTTATCGCTTTAGAAAAACAAAAAGAAAAGGGATTGTAGACTTTTATATAAGAAATCTTCAGTTCGTTAAATGCAACCATCTGTATTTTCTCCCTTCCGCTTCTTTCAATTTTTCTTTTCACGTGGAATTTTCAGGCCGCCATTTTTACCATTTTACCTGCATGCAATAGAAAAGGTAGCAGGGTACACTGAGATTCGAAAATTTTGGACATAGCCATCCTCTGTCACATGTAGCGACTCCCTAATGAGTAGAATCAGAGTGGCCATTTTATATATTTTGTGCATGTTTTGTGCTTTGAATCAATGTCAAGAACAGGACAAGAATACAGAAAGTTTACAAAAACGACAGCTTTACACCATCCATTAAAAATAACATGTCAAAATCATCAATTTTGCAATTTGTGAACAGCCTGCACTGATCCCGCTGCAAGAACAATGCCAAATTATTGACTTTCTCAATTTACATGTAATAGTCCTTACTGAACTTCAGGATATAAACGGAATGGGGGCCCATCCAGCTAGTTATTTTTTCACAAAATAGCGGAAATTGCAGGATCATTGTCCAATTTTATTGCATTTCTCAGTTTAATAGTCCCTACTGATCTACAGGATATTAATGGAATGGGAGCCTTTCCTTCTCGTTTGTTTTTTCACAAAATAGCAAAAATGTTCCGGCGTATCAACCTACAAGCATGGAACCCTTCTATAATTTGAATTTTCCACGCCATGGTGACTAATCGATTCATACAAAGCTAGCAGCAGTTAGCTTTACAACTGACATCAGAATTTTACATGTATCAGCTGTTTAGATTTTCTAAAGAATTAACAAACATCATCTCTCACTTTAACTTACAGACATCCAAAATCATGAAGTTCTAATTATTACAAGTATTGACGGGGGCAAAAATTTGAAGTGTACCCTGCTACAAAAAAAAAAAAAAAAAAAAAAAAAAAAAAAAAAACATGCCGATTTCGATGGTATTCAAAGCGATACATACTGAATCACTGTAGGGTAGAAGAAAACACGATGCTGTTGAGGAAGGGAACGTGAAAAGGAAGAAAGATTAATGTGCGTGAAGTTAGCAGCCTGGCAGCCTAGCAGCGTGAAGTTAGCAGCCTAGCAGCCTAAACTTTCCTTGTAAATGAGGAACGAGTCTGAGTAAAAACTGCCGTTTCAAGTTTCTGCAATATCTAATGGTTGTTTCGTTTTGAGGAATTTGAACACAAGTACCGCCAGGCGAGATTTATTTCCCCTTTTCGTTTCAAATGGACGAAAATAATTATATAAGTGAATATATATACTACCTCCCATAGTCATAACAGTGCTGAGGAAGAACTGATCTTGCTAATTTCAGGCTTGGCTTTTTATTACATATGTTCCTGTGACGAGCTGGCTGAAATAATGATATTGCTATTCAAGCTATTTCGATCCCGTATTTTGAGAAAATAACGAGTTATAAATCATTCATTGTAAAACTCTTAACGACTTTACATGGAGCAAAATCTCCATACTTGAAACTTGAACATAGTTCGAACTTAATTGACCGTAATTAAACATGTCAATCTGTGGACCCTGGATGCTTGACAATTACAGACCAGCTAGGTATATATGTACAATAGATATCGAACAACAATCATAATACACGTATCAACAGTTATTCGTCATTTAATGAAAACCAAACAGTAACCAATAAAAACGGAAAGTAAACAATGATTTATTTAGCGCCGAGAAGTCGGCACTGACATCGAAGATCGAAAATCGAAATAAACTAGCCAGATTTAAATTTCAAGCCGGCTCGCAGATCGAAATTCAACATCAAATATCAACTTTGTGCTCGCTTTGAACTTCGAGCCAGCTCGAAGATCGAAATTCAAAGTTGAATTTTGATCTGGAATTGAATTTTGATCTAGCTCGAAGGTCGAAATTCAGATTATCAAAAAATGAACTAAAATACAAAAAAGCAAAGCATTTACTGCACTAGCTTTGCACTCCAAGGCGAATAAGGTGATAAGGCTGCTTTTCGAAAGAAACGAGATATCATACACATACTATATAAGTTCTGTGCAAGTTTTGTCAAAATCAAATAATAAATGTTGTCTCTATCGTATTCACAGAAAAATGTGAACGGACGGACAGCCGGACGACATATAAAGGGTGATCACAATAGCTTACTTGTCAATTCGTACAATTGACCTAAAACAGATTACAAATGTGTTTCAGAGGTAAAAATGCACTTTTTTTTGTTCATTTTTTACGACCGAAAATGCCATGTTTCAAATGTGATCAGGTGTGATCAGATGTCACATCAAACATCGGCATCGATCACATTCGTCTCAAAAATTGTTACATAAGTGCTTGATTACTTTTACATATGCGATCTCATTTGTTACACCTGTTAAATATGCGATCTCATTTGTTACACCTGTTACATGTGCGATCTCATTTGTTACACCTGTTACATATGCGATCTCATTTGTGACAAATGTTACAAATGCGATCTGATAAGAACGGGGGCATACATCGCTGGCATGGCGAGAGAAATCCGTTTGATAAATCATTTTTCAATACACATAAAATGAAGCATTTTTTTCTAAATGTATAATAAAATACTGTAAATGCAGTAAACAGTCAAACTTTACATTTGGCGACACCACGTCTCTTCATTCTAAGAGTTGACGATAAACAGCTTGGTGGAGAGGTCTATCAATACCTTCCATATATATAATAGTGTTGTCTTTCATACTAGGAGGATTTAGACTAATCTACTATTTTTACGGCGTTAGATTTCACTTTCTAGCGCAAATTGCTGTTACAGTGTGCCCATACCACGTGACTTTGACGTCATTTTATGGCTAATACGGCAAGCTGAATTCCGTCGCTTCGATTCTTCAAAGTAGCGTAAGTTCTTTATTTCTTGATCAAATAAGACCATATAAAGCGCAGGCTAAGGCAAAAAGTGAGTACAACACACACAAGTAATCGGTTTTATGAACAGATAAACAGTTTTGGCTTGAAAACGGGAAAACTGTTTTGTTTAGTGAAAATTAGCATGTTAAGACGGCAAGCAAGTGCCCCTTTTAACAGGAAAACGGGTGATTATTGACACCAAAGGTGTCGTACGTATTACCGATTCAGAGGGATTTAATGTCCGCTTTGTAGGAGACCTTAGTTGACAAAAAATGTAACCAAATTATTGAAAAACAGTAGAAAATGCAAACTATGCTAAGACGGCAAGTCATTATTTATAAAAGGTATCTTGTTGCACAAACTTAAGCAGTATTCCACTTTATACACAGCCGTGATTACAGGAGATTGAGATGTCCTCATCTGCCCATCCGTATACCAATCTGTCCGTCGGTAACGGTGAATGTAACTAAAACGTCCTGTCGAATTTCCATCAAACATGGTTCAAATGTTTTAGCTCACCATGGCTGTGTGAAGAACTCGTGTTCCAGCCGTATCCGATAAAAGTCAAACTAGGTCACTTTGAAAGTTTGAGACTTAATTTCGTTTGTAGTCCTTATCTTCTAAACCGTTAAAACGCCATGTCGAATCATCAAGTTTGAGTCTGATATTCATCTCATCAAGAGACTACTGTAAAATCATTTAATTTCGTGGGCATGAAATTTCGTGGTTTTGGTCAAAACGGCAATTTCGTGGGGATAAGAATTCGTGGATTTCAACTTTTGAACATAAAATGAATGGGAATTTTACTTGTTCTTTGGGATTAAATTTCGTGGATTGACTCAACCACGAAATTCACGAAAATTAGCCCCCCATGAATATTAATGATTCCACAGTATGTACAACCTGTGTTCTAGTTTGTTGATTCACGAGATCACGTGATCATTTTGGCGTTTTGGACTTATTTCGTGTTTGGATCATATGCCTTTACCCCAAGTGGGATTTTCCCAAAACATGGGTAAAATGTTTACCACATTAATATGATGTCAGGGTCTAAAGAATAGATTTGATATAATAAAAAGTTAATTTTACATTAACTATGCTTCATAAACGCTTGTGAAATAAACTTATATAATAAATAAAATAAAATTCAGATTCAAAGATAGTTTTCATTTATCTAGAATTTCTGACAAAACTGCTTATGTTAAGTCCGGAGGGGCTCCTTTGTCGAGTGGTTTAGATCATTGACTTCGAATCACTTACCCCCAATGTAGAGAATCACATTATCAAAATAATGCCTAAACCAAAGTGATACTTTGAAGAACACGAATAACTTTCTTGTTATGGGTGGGTGGGTATTATGAATTTTTGTGAGAGGTAATAAAAAGCGTGACATGGCTCTTCGAAATCCACCGCAGTGAGAACGATACCACAATGTTATTTTGATAACCTCTGCAATAACGCATACAAATGTAGCATGAATGAGTTATCTCCCATCCAACGTCTCCCGATTAAAACATCTGTTTAGTGACAGGCTTTAAACAAAGGGACTACAGAAAACACTGCCTAACATATGCCTAGCGGAAGTTTTTAAATAATCAAGTAGTTCTCAATAATGATAGATTTCTGGTAATTACGAACAATTACAAAAAAGAGGTCTAAGTTTCTCGAAGTGTTCTAGATAACCAAAATGTGATTGTAATTGTAATATGTACAGTTTCAGAATAGATCTAAGTTGCGATATGATAGGCTATATATCAGATATACAGCATAGATCTAAGTTGCGATATGACAGGCTATATATCAGATTTACAGAATAGATCTAAGTTGCGATATGACAGGCTATATATCAGATATACAGAATAGATCTAAGCTGCGATATGACAGGCTATATATCAGATTTACAGAATAGATCTATGTTGCGATATGACAGGCTATATATCAGATATACAGAACAGATCTAAGTTGTGATATGACAGGCTATATATCAGATTTACAGCATAGATCTATGCTGCGATATGACAGGCTATATATCAGATATACAGAATAGATCTAAGCTGCGATATGACAGGCTATATATCAGATTTACAGCAAAACTAGCTTCAATATTGTCACTTGTTATTCGTAAATTTACTTTGGTTTGGAGATTATTTTGATCATGTGATTTCCCTCACGGTGCCTCACCTCTGCGGGTTTTAAACCCCGTTTAGCGTGTAAAATTCTTAATATGAGAAACCCACCGGAAGTTCGGTGGTTCTACCCGGTGCTAGCTTATACCTGTAACAATTACTTTAGGGGAACATGGGCTCTTCATCCATCTACGAAAGCTGGAAAATTCGACATGTGACCTCAACTTGTGTTTTGGTGATTTTAAACCGATGTTCTGGTAAATAATTTAAATATAGTCCCAATATCTACTATAGACATAGGGTTAAATAAATCTATAGAGGTCCAAAGTATTAAGTGTCAGAGAAAACGGCATATTTTGAAAGTGTCTCGTGCAATAAAATGTAGACAGATATTTACGTATGAATATATTACTCGTATGCTGAATCCCGTCCCTAGTGTTACTCATTTATGTCGAACACTGCTTAAAGTGTTACTCATTTATGTCGAACACTGCTTAAAGTGTTACTCATTTATGTCGAACACTGCTGTTCTCCAGTACTTTTGAAAAGGAATTTCCTATCATGACAGGGTTCCGAAATCACACACGGAGAATTACGGAAACACACGGAAATTGCCGATTGTAAATACGGGCAACTACCTTCAGTTAAAATTGTGACGGAACGCTCTTGATTCATAGAAACTCTGTATAATATTATACTGTACCATGTTCATGTCAAATCCATTAGTGTACGCCCAGGTGTGTAGGAAGAACTCGTACAATCAGTTTGCAAGATTCTTCGGATGATGATGAATGTTTTGGTTTCTTTAGTACTCTTCATTTTCTCGTGCTACTCATCTCTCTCATGATACACTCTCACCGTTGACACTCAGCAGTGCTGTAAAATATATAAACTCTTAAAACTAGACCGCCAATTACAAAATGACCAGGATGTAATTTATTTTAACTTACATCATTAGCTGAGATAATGAAAACAGCAGAACATCATTCAAACCATCTTATTAAACATGCCGCGTATTACCTGTACTACTGCAAACATTCTGCATCTACTCTAAAGTAAATGGAGTGAAAAAGAGAGGTGTTCCGAAATGATTAGAACGAGTTTTTTAAGGACCGTTCTAAATAAAACCTGGTGTAGAATCTAGATAGCATAGTCACGTGATTAATATTTACGACAACTGAAGGCAGGTTTTGGATTTTAAATTCAGTAGGACTGGGTACCAGTGTACCATTTTCTTCCGTAGACTACTCTAGAATATTTAAGAACACCGTTCAAAGAAATCTAATGACTTTGACCTAGTTGTCTACATTCCTAGTTTTATGCAAAACTTTTTCTCAATTTGGTGATATTCAACGTTTATTCTACATTTATCGATTTGAGACAACAGTTGTAACAAGATTTGTAGTTTATTCCAGGCTATGTTCCTTTTTAGGTACATTTATTAACGATAAATCGATTGCTACTTACATCCAAGCAGAACAGCAAATATTGAGAATATGTTTTCGCCGTTGTTATTTGGTGACACGTTTCCGAATCCTATTGACGTCAGTGACGTAAACGTAAAAGCTATGATGTAATACGCCTTTATGCTGGGTCAACTATCTGTAACGTTGGCAATGTTAGCTTCACTGATACTTCTGGCTACACTATGTAACCATCCTAGAATACCAGAAAAATGATAAAACTTTTCTATAAAACATAACTATGTTAAAAGCAGACGTCGCGATTACGTTTAAAAATCTTAGCGCCTTCAACAGTGCCTTTTTCTTGAAAAAAAAAAACCAAAAAACAATTGCCAACATTCAGATCAAGTTTCAGAGAAGTGAAATGTTAAAGATAAGTAAGTATTCACTAACAGATGCCAAACAATATTTATTACATTTCAAAAAGCGAGATATCCAAATTATAAATGATCTCACATTAATAATAAATTTTAGAAAGCAATTACGCCTTAAATGTTTAAAGATAAGAAAAATGAAATCAGTCCGCACGCAGAAGTATTCAATTGTTCGTTAACATAGTAATGACATATATCGGTGTGACGTTATCAACAAAAAGGGAAAACAATGATGTAAAGGTTGTGTCATTTTATAAAAGTACATATATTTCATTTCAACCAATAATTTGTCTTACACCTACATTTTTTGTAACAATACTGAATGAGGTTTTATAATTTCTGTCACAGTGTATTCAAAATACTTACTGAAAATTTTTTAGATTGCTTTTAAGTTAAGGTAATGGTGACGTAATGACACTCGGCACTTTCCGTCTAATAACGTATATTGCCGTTACGTAATTCGGCATTCTGCGGTCGTACATGTAGCTGAACGTGACTTTCCGTAATAACCGAAGAGTGCCCCGCATACAAAAATATACAATATTTCCCGATTATTATAACGGGATCCTTTACCCCAAACTTTAAATGTTTTATTCTCATTTTTTGGTGAAAGAAAACTACCAAAAAGTAAATGACTTTAAGGATATGACATAAAGTATTTTAAAGCTTTTAGGAAATTTGAATAAATTCAGATATTATTTTTAGGAACAATATATAGCTGAACCTTGTATCATATGTTAACACGACAAAGATGTTATATGCCGGGCGAATTATAACATATATTCTAATACGGCTAACAATGCTTTAATCATCACAACGATGTTATGTTGACGTTACGTCAACGTGATAATTAGCGCCATATACGCATCAAGAAATAGCGCTTTCAAATTTCATGAAATATTTTGCTTAATAACATGTTTTAAACGAAATGTCGCATTGAACAAATGTTTTGATTAATTATACACATACTGAATTAGTTATTCGCTGTGCTGAATAATTCGCAATAATTTTCGCTCAAACTGAATTCTGCCGCAAGACGTATTACCGTTTCCGGTCCTGGCGTGTTTTAACAAACATCATTAACATGTGTCTACTATTGGCGCCATGCTTGGGCGAAGAAACAGTTCCATCATATTTGATATAAATTTTACAATAAATAACATAATTTATTAGAATCGAAATAATTTATAGCAAATCAGTGCTTTATCACTATTTATACACTCTGGCAGGTTATACGTCGTCCGAAATAATTTCACTCGGGCTGCGCCCTCGTGGATTTATTACGCCCGACGTATAACCGCCCATCGTGTATAAATAGTGATAAAGCACTGTTTTGCTATGAATTATTTCTTAAATGAATTACTTACCTATGGCTTTTTTTCCAAGTGCAGTTTCTCCCAGTATGCAATGGCATAAAACATTCTTGTAAGCTAACCAGTGTCCTACTTGTGGGAGGGACAGGGTAAAAGGCAGACCACATACAGATAGAGTGACTGCAGACCACATACACAAAGAAGGGTTTTCCCTTATGCAGACCATATAGGTAAAGAAAGATATTGAAAAACGCAGACAACATAGAATATGAACAAAATAAAAATGAATGGGTTTAATTGCTAATTATGGCACATTAATTATGCAAACTGTTAAAAGTTATAGCTTTTACTCTTAATCTAATTACAGGGCTTCCATTAGGATTCAGTTTCATGGAGTCAGGACTGCCTAACATACAGATTTTGGAGTCCCTCTTAAATTTTCTTGGAGTCCTACATACTATCACTTTGTACAGTGACCTTCAATACCATCAAGGGTCACACATTAAACCGGAATCCACCTAAAAACCGGAATACACTGGAATACACTTTCTATAACCGGAATACACCTGTATTTTTTTAATTAAAGGTATTTTTAAAGGTTTTTTGATATAATTCAATCATATATATCATAAAAAATCAACATACCAAAGAAAATACAATACGTTCACGCAAAACGATTTTATAAGGGATTGAAATTTGGCGACCGCGCGGGAAATTACCATAACCGAAATACACCCGTATTTCTTCAACAAATGCTATTTTTGAAGTGGTTTATAACGAAATTCAAAAATATATATCATAAATAATTAATTTTCAAAATGAAATTAAAATACTTTTGCGCATTACGTTTTGTACATGATTGAAAATCGGCGAAGGCACTGGAAATTTGCGTATTCGTAAATGAATTTCCATGCCCTAAAATTCTCTAATGTACACCCGTATTTCTTAAATAAATCGTATTTTTAGGGTTTATGATAGAATTCAATCATATCTAAAATAAATAATTAATTTACAAAAGGAAATTAAAATGCGCATAACGTTTTATACGAGGTTGCAAATTTGTTGAGCGCACGGGAAATTTGCGCACTCGTGGATGAACCACAATCGCCATATGTTTGTTAGATTTTAACTTAGGTAGGTAAATTTCTTTCAAGTTTCGATTTTTTGGTTAAAATTATTTCAAAATAGTCTTTTTATGCTATAATATAATATTCCATTATGAAATATAGTGTAACCATATCAGCTTCTTTAGATTGTTATTAAAAGCGAATGTGCATAAACTGACAGGTAAATGTGTCAAACGATAACAGCGGATATCCTACCTCTATGACCTATTTGCCCGCAAGGAATTTACATTATTGTTTAAGAAGAATATCTTAAAAGTAAAGTGTCGTGTCAAAAATATACATGTACAAAGATGCATATAAATCCGCAACGACATGCCACATTTCTATTTACGTTCACGAGGTCACGTAACCTATTATGCCACACCAACAGAAATCTGTTTGCCAAAATTCGTTTTACTCCATTTATTTAAATTGCTGCCGATTTTTCATTATTTAAGATTTTTTCATTCTGTTCTTTGTACTTTCTGGTCAAAAGTCTGAATTTTATGGCCATAGTATGTATCATTTATTTACTTTTAGAAAGAAATAAGTAATTAATATCGCGCTGTTTGAAGTTTTACAAATAATTATGTGAAAATTCGACCGTTTTTATAGAATTTTCCCTACATTACTGTCGATATCTTATTAAAATCGTTATAGAATTCAAACTGTATTACTTCTTAAGCGGTGTTGAAAACTTGAAGCGATAATATTAAAAAATGAATGCACTATGCGCGTTTTTTGTACGTGTTGATTAACAAAAGTAACGTCGAGCGATGTAAATTAGATATTACGATAGGTCGCACGTGCTCGTGGAATGGAAAATTACCGGCATGATGTTTTGTATCTTTACGATTCCCGGGTAAATTCCAGTCAATCCAAATAATAAGTTTGTTGACGTTTTTCACGATGTAATTTCTGAATTTTGGTAAAGTTACGACGTAAAAACACTTTTCCTAAATTTCCGGAGTGGACTGGAATTAATAAAACTGATTTTAACAAAATAAGGAATTCTGTAAATGAAACACTGAAAAAGTATTTAAAGGAAGACTATGTTGATAAAGGAAAACGATTACGATACCCGAGACATTATGATCAAGACTTAGTGCATCCTGGAGAGAAGGAAGGAGGAATGAAAATGTTTAAATCTACAATACATCGCTGTTTTAGCAAAACATTGAATTAGTATTGATGCGTTAAAGTACATGAAAAATAAAAAAAATATACTGAATGTACCTGTTTTTCTTCAATTTTTCAATTTGCAATTATAACGACAAGTATGAAATTAAATAAAAGCTTATCATATTTAACTGCACTTACCTTGTCAGACATTATTTGTCGCATGTCGCATATGTGTGCTTACAAATATACTGATTAATTGATATAATCAATAGGTGTGATAATCCAATCAAACTCTATCAGGACTAATCAGCGGCACGTGTTTGTTTATATTCAAAGGATATTAATTGTGCTTTGGAAATAAGCGCAGTAAACGTTTTTATATTTATATATTAAACATAATATAATTCTTTTGAAAACTGATTTTTCGTAATTTATTTTCGTAAATTAAACATGAAGAAATAATTCAATTAGTTCCAATAATAAACATATGGCCGGTTCTTTCCAATCAGCGCGGTTTATGCACTGACGTGTGTTTTGTGTATAATTCATTTAAAAATTGAATATTGATATTTTTTCTTAATTAATTTTCTTTTTTATTTGTTAAACGAAATGCGAAATATGAAGAAATAATTAAATAATTTCCAATTATAAACATGTGACATGCCCTTTCCGATCATGTTATGTCCTTTCCGATCAGCGCGGTTTATGCCACTCGTATTTTGTCTATAATTCATTTAAAAATCAAAAAATGCTATTTTATCATTCATAGTTTATTTTCTTTTTTATCTGTTAAATGAAATATGAAGAAACAATTAGATAAGTTTCAGTAATAAACATGTGACATGCCCTTTCCGATCATGTTAAGCCCTTTCCGATCCGCGCGGTTTATGTCGGGACCTGTATTTTGTTTATGATTCATTTAAAATCGAATATTGATATTTTTTGTATTAAATTATTTTCTTATTATTTGAAGAAACAATTAAATAAATTTTAATAATCAACATTCCGGTATCTAGTCATAGCGACGTAAGCGTAAAACATGTCCGTAAGATCGTAAAGTTATAATCTCGTATACAGAATTAACTTTTAATAAACTTCTCTCAAATATTCATTCATATTTAATCTGATTGAACATGGTTCTACAACTTACAAAAAATGATAAAAAGTGTTTATTTAAGAGAATACTATTTATTTTTTAAAAAAAGGACGAGTGCATTTATGTATTGGAAACTTCCCGTGCGTTCGCCAAATCCAAATCTCGTATAAAATCGTTTTGCGTTAAAGTATTTTATTTTCCTTTTGTAAACTTATCATTTATATTATACACGAATGATTTCTGCAATAAACCCTACAAAAATACCATTTATTAATAAAATACGGGTGTATTTCGGTTATGGAAATTTCCCGCGCGGTCGCCGAACTTCATTCTCGTATAAAATCATTTTGCGTAAACGTATTTTATTTTCCTTTCGTATGTTAATTATTTATGATATATATGATTGAATTATATCAAAAACCCTTCAAAAATACCTTTAACTTAAAAAATACAGGTGTATTCCGGTTATGGAAAGTGTATTCCGGTGTATTCCGGTTTTTAGGTGGATTCCGGTTTAATGTGTGACCGTACCATCAACATAATCATCACCATCATCATCATAATCATTACTATCATCATCATAATAATTGGTTTAGAACAGTGCATAAAGTAATAGAATTTAGAGAAAAGGACCACTAGATTGATTAGAAAACATCTTATTTAACAAAAAATATTTTATTTTTTAAATTTATAGCAACAGTCAGCATTTTATTAAAATCAACAGACTTACTGTTGTTCAGCTACAAAACGAAAATCCACTTAAAAAAATCTGAAGTACATTTTACTTGGAGTAGAATTATGTCAAATTACGTCATTCACCTTGCAATACCCAACCAGTTAACTTTCATCCCACATCAAAGAAAATCAATAAAGGAAAATTTTGCCGACACTCCTTTTGATGTCAGCTGCCATGTGCTGGTCGAAATGTGTCAAAAATATCAGTTTTTAATAGGTCAGGAGACAAATTGAATGTGTTTTTTTTTTTCTTCTAAAAATAGTGTAAAAGAAGGATTTATCATTTATGAAAATCCAAAGTAAGTAGCAAATTTATTACCGGTCGGAAAAAAATGTATTAATTTAAACTGGATGTGAAATGTCATTTGCTAAAAGAATATAGTTACTTGCTGAGGTTTTTGTGCTGAAATTATATATTTTCCACAATTAAGTTACTTTGTCTTCCGACTTAGGAGCTTGTTTCACCAATTTAATCAAAGCCTTTTTGTTGTCTGCAATTAACGCCTTCTAAACATGTCAGCTGATCTGGATAACGGTTTATATTTACAGACGTTCTCTATAAGACACGATACTTTCACACTGTCACACACTTCGAACACTGCCGGCAGTTTTTATGAGACTGTCAATCATGAAGTGTTAAACCGCTTTGATTAGTTATGGGGCGGAGCTAGTCACGTCATTCTAGTAAAGTTACGTCACGGTGTATTGATTTTGTCGTCCTTGAAAATATCGGAAGTCCTTTGTATGCCTCTAAGATTGTGTATTGGCGTACGGACCATAATTTCTGGCGTATTTTACGCCGGGACGCCGCTTAACGGAAGCCCTGTAATTAACTGGGTACCTTTGAAATTAATAAGTTTAATTGGTTCAATTAATTAGAGATGAACTGTTTGAGTTTAATATGTTTGAAGACAAGATGTGTTTGATCTGTTTATGACATAAAACATGAAATAAATAGTGAAAAATAAATAAATAAACTCCATAATTAACTTGTTGTTGTTATTCACAGTAAATTTTAAATTGAAAAAATGAAGTAGAGCAAGTACATATCTTCTTAATATTTTTAAAGTAGTTCAAAATCTGTTATGATACTTGATGTATTACACTGATATTTTCATTGCGTTTTGAATATTGTCTGCTGCACAGTAAATGGGCCATTTTTTTTTTAGCTCACCTGTCACAAAGTGACAAGGTGAGCTTTTGTGATCGCGCGGCGTCCGTCGTCCGTGCGTGCGTGCGTGCGTGCGTGCGTCCGTAAACTTTTGCTTGTGACCACTCTAGAGGTCACATTTTTCATGGGATCTTTATGAAACTTGGTCAGAATGTTCACCTTGATGATATCTAGGTCAAGTTCGAAACTGGGTCACGTGCCATAAAAAACTAGGTCAGTAGGTCTAAAAATAGAAAAACCTTGTGACCTCTCTAGAGGCCATATATTTCACAAGATCTTCATGAAAATTGGTCAGAATGTTCATCTTGATGATATCTAGGTCAAGTCTGAAACTGGGTCACGTGGGGTCAAAAACTAGGTCAGTAGTTCTAAAAATAGAAAAACCTTGTGACCTCTCTAGAGGCCATATTTTTCATGAGATCTTCATGAATATTGGTCAGAATGTTCACCTTAATGATATCTAGGTCAAGTTCGAAACTGGGTCACGTGGGGTCAAAAACTAGGTCATTAGGTCTAAAAATAGAAAAACCTTGTGACCTCTCTAGAGGCCATATTTCTCAATGGATCTTCATGAAAATTGGTGAGAATGTTCAGCTTGATGATATCTAGGTCAAGTTCGAAACTGGGTCACGTGGGGGTAAAAACTAGGTCAGTAGATCTAAAAATAGAAAAACCTTGTGACCTCTCTAGAGGCCATATTTTTCATGAGATCTTCATGAATATTGGTCAGAATGTTCACCTTGATGATATCTAGGTCAAATTCGATACTGGGTCATGTGGGATCAAAAACTAGGTCATTACGTTTAAAAATAGAAAAACCTTGTGACCTCTCTAGAGGCCATATTTCTCAATGGATCTTCATGAAAATTGGTCAGAATGTTCATCTTGATGATATCTAGGTCAAGTTCGAAACTGGGTCACGTGCGGTCAAAAACTAGGTCAGTAGGTCTAAAAATAGAAAAACCTTGTGACCTCTCTAGAGGCCATATTTTTCAATGGATCTTCATGAAAATTGGTCAGAATGTTTACCTTGATGATATCTAGATCAAATTCGAAACTGGGTCACGTGGGGTTAAAAACTAGGTCAGTAGATCTAAAAATAGAAAAACCTTGTGACCTCTCTAGAGGCCATATTTTTCATGAGATCTTCATGAATATTGGTCAGAATGTTCAACTTGGTGATATCTAGGTCAGATTCGAAACTGGGTCACGTGGGGTCAAAAACTAGGTCAGTAGGTCTAAAAATAGAAAAACCTTGTGACCTCTCTAGAGGCCATATTTCCCAATGGATCTTCATGAAAATTGGTGAGAATGTTCAGCTTGATGATATCTAGGTCAGGTTCGTAACTGGGTCATGTGCGGTCAAAAACTAGGTCAGTAGGTCGAAAAATAAAAAAACCTTGTGACCTCTCTAGAGGCCATAATTTTCACGAGATCTTCATGAAAATTGGTGAGAATGTTCACCTTGATGATATCTAGGTCAAATTTAAAAGTGGGTCACGTGCCTTCAAAAACTAGGTCATTAGGTCAAATAATAGAAAAACCTTGTGACCTCTCTAGAGGCCATATTTTTCAATGGATCTTCATGAAAATTGGTCAGAATTTTTTATCTTGATGATATCTAGGTCACATGTGCTCAAAAACTAGGTCACTATGTCAAATAATAGAAATAACGACGTCATACTCAGTTCAACACTGGGTCATGTGGGGATAGGTGAGCGATTCAGGACCATCATGGTCCTCTTGTTTTTAAAAAGCATGTAATGCCCCATTTTTTAAAGAAAATGTTTCTAGAACCATTTGTTTGGTTTTATTAGCTCGACTATTCGAAGAATAAGTAGAGCTATCCTACTCACCACGGCGTCGGCGTCGGCGTCGGTGTCGGCGTCGGCGTCGGCGTCACACCTTGGTTAAGTTTTTCGTACCAGTCCACATTTTGACAAAGTCTTTTGAGGTAAAGCTTTGAAACTTTCCACACTTGTTTACCATCATCATGGCCAGTTATAGGCAAGAGCACATAACTCCATCAAGGATTTTGGCTGAATTATGGCCCCTTTTGACTTAGAAATCATGGTTAAGTTTTTCGTACCAGTTCATATTTTGACAAAGTCTTTTAAGATAAAGCTTTGAAACTTTCAACACTTGTTTACCATCACCATGGCCAGTTATAGGCAAGAGTACATAACTCCATTAGGGATTTTGGCTGAATTATGGCCCCTTTCGACTTAGAAATCTTGGTTAAGTTTTTCGTACCAGTTCATATTTAGACAAAGTCTTTTAAGATAAAGCTTTGAAACTTTCAACACTTGTTTACGATCACCATGGCCAGTTATAGGCAAGAGTACGTAACTCCATCAGGGATTTTGGCTGAATTATGGCCCCTTTCGACTTAGAAATCTTGGTTAAATTTTTCGTACCAGTTCATATTTAGACAAAGTCTTTTGAGATAAAGCTTTGAAACTTTCAACACTTGTTTACCATCACCATGTCCAGTTATACGCAAGAGCACATAACTCCATCAAGGATTTTGGCTGAATTATGGCCCTTTTTGACTTAGAAATCTGGGTTAATATTTCGTACTAGTTCATATTTTGACAAAGTCTTTTGAGATAAAGCTTTGAAACTTTCAACACCTGTTTACCATCACCATGTTCAGTTATAGGCAAGGGTACATAACTCCATCAAAGATTTTGGCTGAATTATGGCCCCTTTTGACTTAGAAATCTTGGTTAAGTTTTTCGTACCAGTTCATATTTTTTGTAAAGTGTTTGACATATGGCTTTTAAACTTTTATCACTTGTTAAGTATAATAGTCTCTATCTGTAGGAAAGAGAACATAACTCTGTAATCTATTTTGGCTGAATTATGGCCCTTTTTGGACTTTGAAATTGGTTCTGTTTTCATACAAGTCCATGTTTTGTCAAAACTATTTGACATATGGCTTTTAAACTTTGAACACTTGTTTATCATTATGATTTCCATCTGTAGGCAAGAGTACATAACTATTTTGGCTGAATTATGGCCCTTTTTGGACTTTGAAATTGGCTCATATATTGCCATTTAGTGCAAGACTTATCGAAATCAAAGTAATACAGGAACATTGTTTGTCTAATCTATTTATTTCTTTTGTCTGAATATCCGTGGAAATATTTTGACCCCATTCTTCAATCAATTCTTCGAATAGTCGAGCGCGCTGTCATCAGACAGCTCTTGTTTTTTTGACCTCATTACAAAGTAAATGTATCTGAAAGTGTTTTTTTTTTTCAGTTGGATCACCACAAAAGAAATACAGCCAAATTAGTACATGAAAATCACCAAGTTTGATCTTAATGCGTTAGCATCTGATTTTTAGCTCGACTATTCGAAGAATAAGTAGAGCTATCCTACTCACCACGGCGTCGGCGTCGGCGTCACACCTTGGTTAAGTTTTTCGTACCAGTCCACATTTTGACAAAGTCTTTTGAGATAAAGCTTTGAAACTTTCAACACTTATTTACCATCACCATGGCCAGGTATAGGCAAGAGTACATAACTCCATCAAGGATTTTGGCTGAATTATGGCCCCTTTTGACTTAGAAATCATGGTTAAGTTTTTCGTACCAGTTCATATTTTGACAAAGTCTTTTAAGATAAAGCTTTGAAACTTTCAACACTTGTTTACCATCACAATGGCCAGTTATAGGCAAGAGTACATAACTCCATCAAGGATTTTGGCTGAATTATGGCCCCTTTCGACTTAGAAATCTTGGTTAAGTTTTTCGTACCAGTTCATATTTTGACAAAGTCTTTTGAGATAAAGCTTTGAAACTTTCAACACTTGTTTACCATCACCATGTCCAGTTATAGGCAAGAGCACATAACTCCATCAAGGATTTTGGCTGAATTATGGCCCCTTTCGACTTAGAAATCTTGGTTAAGTTTTTCGTACCAGTTCATATTTTGACAAAGTCTTTTGAGATAAAGCTTTGAAACTTTCAACACTTGTTCACCATCACCATATCCAGTTATAGGCAAGAGTACATAACTCCATCAAGGATTTTGGCTGAATTATGGCCCCTTTTGACTTGGAAATCTTGGTAAAGTTTTCCGTAACAGTTCATATTTTTTGTAAAGTGTTTGACATATGGCTTTGAAACTTTTATCACTTGTTTAGTATAATAGTCTCTATCTGTAGGAAAGAGTACATAACTCTGTCATCTATTTTGGCTGAATTATTGCCCTTTCTGGACTTCGAAATTGGTTCTGTTTTCATACAAGTCCACGTTTTGTCAAAACTATTTGACATATGGCTTTTAAACTTTGAACACTTGTTTATCATTATGATTTCCATCTGTAGGCAAGAGTACATAACTATTTTGACTGAATTATGGCCCTTTTTGGACTTAGAAATTGGTTCATACATTGCCATTTAGTGCAAGACTTATCGAAATCAAAGAAATACAGGAACATTGTTTGTCTAATCTATTTATTTCTTTTGTCTGAATATCTGTGGAAATATTTTGACCCCATTCTTCAATCAATTCTTCGAATAGTCGAGCGCGCTGTCATGAGACAGCTCTTGTTTACTCCTTTTTCAAATTGAAAGTTCTATTTTCCAGTTGAACAAATCATTTAATATTTTTTACTGTTAAAAAGAAATTTTTATTACCTTTACATTGATATTTATAATAATTCAAGACATATAGTGCGGTAATTTTATTACTATAACTTTTCAAATAAAAAATGCTCTGCGTAATACCTGCAGATTTTTAAAAACCATTAAGTACTAAATTTTTATCACATTAAAGAGCTCTGAACATGAACTGAAAAATTTTCTGTCTCAATCAATCAAACTATATGTCCCTCCACATTAATTATTTAAATAGAAGAAGCAAAACTTGATTAAACACCGATTCTGATTCAGTTTTACATACTGATTATAAAAAAGGTGAAAAATGAGTAATATGCTATGTTTTAAAGAAAATAACTACTAATGTGTAAAGGTTGTCTGTAACATCCGTCTAAGCATGGCAGCTAATAAATTGTATATCTACTTTATTTCAAAGGCTAAATGAACATTGTTTAATTGTTTAACTTATATTTACAAAACTAGGAGAAAATACATCAAAATGATAACTATTTTGTGGTCATAATATCTCATTTAAAAAACAAAACAACATTTAGGAATTTAAAAACAAATTTAAAAAAAAATGCATTTTTAGGAGGTGCGGGGTTGGCGGGGGGGGGGGGGGGGGGGGGGGTCTTTCCTATCAATTTTAACATTTTAGTCAATAAATAAGGCGAAAAAAAATCAAATTTCTCGGGGGGGGGGGGCCAGAAAAAGTTGCAGATTAATAGGTGTTAATAACACCTTATCAATTAGTTATAAAAACATTGAACTTCAGGGGCATGAACTAATAAACAAGTTAATCCCCACTCATAAAATTGAGGTCAAATGACCTTTTTTATTACCAAATTGGATTATGTATGGTTAACAATAAATGGACCCTGACCTTGCTCCTGTAAAGACAATATTAAAATCCTAATGAGCTTTGATTAGACAAATGGGTCATATCTCACCAAAGGAGGGGGAGGAGCTACCTGTCAGAATATGCAAATTAGAAAAGTGACCATTTAATGCTAAGAGCCTATAAATTCATATGTTTGAAAAAACAGTATTGTTAAAGTTCTAAAACATGGACCAACAAGCTAAAAGAGAAAAAAGAGACGTCAGAGAGAAAAACTTTAACGAAATAAGATATTGTATTGAAATTTGAAAATTAACTTAATTTTTTAGTAATATTTGTAATTGAATTCTATATTAATTCATGTATTTCTGAACAAAATTATTACTCTACATTAAAAGTTCAGTACTGCAGAGTAAATAAAATCATTAAAAAAACAAACATATATATTGGCGAGGCTAGATGTGATTTATGTCACTGGCAATGTGATTATTTATGTAGATCAAAGCTTTATAAAAAGCTAAATCTGATGTACTGTATACCTATGCATTTGCTTATGAAAAACATCGAAAAACAATGTTCTATAACATTCGTCCCCACCCCTCACCCCCATTCTTCATAGTGATTTGTGTGTTATTTTGAAATATATTTGCAACTTATTGACTAACAAATGAAATGTTTATATTAAAGATGTGTCTGTTCCTTTCTTTTAAAGCTGTTTTGGTAAACATCCCTTTGTGTTTATGTTTGATATTGAAAACCTAAAATTTTATACTTTCTTCTTTCTGAAATCTTGGGATTCAACAAGTGAAAAAAAAATATTAGATATAATATCAGAAATATTTCTGTATCATTTGTTAAGGAGAACCCATATAACAACAAAAATAAGAAATTGACATCTAAACAGCAGAAACCCTCTTCAGAATATAACATTTAATATGTGTATGTAACATATCTGTCCCCTTGCTCGACTGCCCGGGGAAAAACTAAAAAAGAAAAGAAATAATAACTAAAAAGTTATATTTTCTTTACTTGAATTACAATATAGACATACTACAGCCTTAAAATATATCATACCGCTGCTTTTCTATGCAGTCTTATAACTCTATTTCTTATTTTTTACGGCAATATGCCTTCTTCAAAGAAACCGTTTTGACAATTAATAGATGTAGCTAAAACAAGTTTTGTGCAAAATCATTTTTTCTCTGAATATGGCATATTGCTGAAAAATGCAGGAAACAGAGTTAAAAAATATCAAGTGATTTATTTTCCTCTGCATAGGAGTCAAAAATAGTTTTAAAGGTACTGTAGTCAATTCTGACATTTTCGAAATATTTACTTATTTAATTCGTGAAAATAATTTAATACAATGAATCTGAATTAAAAAGCACAGTATTGAAATAAATGCGAATTGATCAAGTTAGTAGTGATGGATAGATTGTTTTTTGGGGAGACAATCAAAATCCCCTTAATCAAAATCCCCTTCGCTGAAAAATGACAGGGTGTTACAAAATCCCCTTCATACTTTTGCAGGGGGTATCATAATCCCCTCTGTGATTTTTACTTATTTCATTAAGTTCAAATACATCTATATACAATTTAAAAGTCTATTGCATAAAACACGTAAATACAATGCCTTTAGCAAACATAATATAATTTGGAGCACTGATATCTATATATCTATAATGAAAATCACAGAGGGGATTATGATACCCCCTGCAAAAGTATGAAGGGGATTTTGTAACACCCAGTTATTTTTCAGTGGAGGGGATTTTGATCAAGGGGATTTTGATATACACTCTGTTTTTTGTTTTTTTTTTGATATTGAAAATTTATACTTTTACAACTTCAAATGCATAAAAATAGTAGATCTATATTAAAATTATTTAAATCAAAATAATTGGGAATATTAATTCTAATTCAAATGTTTTAATTATTAATTAAGTGTGCTTTATAAAAGAATGACATAGTGTCAGTTTTTCACACCTTAACACATCCTATGTTGTCTGCGTTTTCCAATATCCTTCTTTACCTATCTGGTCTGCATAAGAGAAAACCCTTCTTTGTGTATGTGGTCTGCAGTCACCCTATCTGTATGTGGTCTGCGTTTTACCCTGTCCCCTTGTGGGATTAATACCATAAACAAAAGTAGTACGACAGCACCATACTCTGTATATTGTCCAATGCGCCTTATCACAGGAAGTGAGCGTAGTAATCTTGATGTCTTTAAATATTGCTTTCGTCATTAAGGGTGTGATCAAAATGTTTGTTAAAATGTTCGTTGTATGCATCAAAGAATTGTCTACATCAGTTCCTTTTTTTTTTCAAATATCTTTCATCGTAATATTAACATGCGGATGTGTTTTAATTCTACGGAGGAAAGTTTGCTTAAACATTTTTATACGCCCGAAGGGACGTATTATGTTATGACGCTGGTGTCCGTCTGTCCGTTAGCAATTTCGTGTCCGCTCTGTAACTCTTGAACCCCTTGAAGGATTTCAAGGAAACTTTACACAAATGTTCACCACACCGAGACGATGTGCAGACCGCATGTTTTGGATGTCTCACTTCAAGGTCAAGGTCACACTTAGGAGTCAAAGGTCATATCAGTTTGTTTCGTGTCCGCTCTGTAACTCTTGAACCCCTTGAAGGATTTCAAAGAAACTTGACACCAATGTTCACCACACCAAGACGACGTGCAGAGTGCATGTTCCGGATGACTTGCTTCAAGGTCAAGGTCACACTTAGGGGTCAAAAGTCATATCAGTTTGTTTCGTGTCCGCTCTGTAACTCTTAAACTGCTGGAAGGATTTCAAAGAAACTTGGCAGAAATGTTCAGCACGTTGTAACGATGTGCAGAGCGCATGTTCCGGGTGACTCGCTTCAAGGTCAAGGTCACACTTAAGGGTCAAAGGTCATATATGACTTTGCTTTGTGTATATTGCTCTGCATTGCAGTGGTCTTGTTTTTATTTGGCAGATCTCTTTTTTGTACTTAAAATATTTTTTTTTTTTAATTACTTCCCTTTTATGTTACTATAAATAGCTTATTTTGAAACTTTTTTATTATTGGCCGTAGGGAAAAACCGAGACCACTTTTCTGTGGTACAACATGGATGGTACCTCCAATTTTAAGGTGTATTTTTACATACCTATACCTGATAAGGATTTTTTTGTAGACTTTGATTTTTTTTTGTGGACTTAGATTTGTTTTTTGAAGTTTTCCTTTTGTTGTTCCAGTCCTTTGGGGCTACAACAGTCAAGTTCTTAAAATTTTGCTCCAATCCTATGATGTAAGCCTTCGGGCGTATATTGCCCCGCGTGGCGGCGCTCTTGTTAAGTATGTTACACCGCTTTCCTGCAAAACAGCTGTTATATACAGCGAGTTACTTCAAGGAATCCTCTTGCTGTACAACAAACTAAACACTTTCGACTCTCAGGGAAAAAACGAGAGGGATTCATGACAAAAGGAAGGACACGGAAAGGCATATTACGTTTGAGTTCTGATTTTTTTCTATATATAAATTAATTAGGATGAACGGAACAGTTTTAGATTGGACAAAGAAATGTGTACTTTGAAGGAACTCTCCAGGTCACGTGATTATCCGCATTGTGTTTACTAATGATTGTTCCGGAAATCCAACTGACAACACAAACTTACTGAACGGTATCCAATGTCAAGGGTAGGGCCTCTTCTTGTACGTGACAAATGTAAAGTTGCTGGCAAATTCAATAGATCCGTACTGACACTCGGTTATTTCCGTACAGTAACGTATTTTCCGTAAAGAGATTTCGGCCTTCTGCTGATGGTTGCTCGTATAAACTACGTAAGCAGCCGAATGATGCCGAAATAGCATTCGGAGAATACGGAATCGAGCGACAATTGCCGAATGTCATCACGTGTCTATTACCTTAATCACGCAGATGGCGCTACTTGCTAGAGAAGTACTGCAACAAGATATACTCATTTTGCCATTTTATTTTAACGTTACGTTTCTTAAACTATCATGGTCCAATAATTGTCTGTCTTATTATAACTACTGTTATTTTTTATTTCATTTTTATGATATAGTGTGTGTTCAGTTGTCAGTATTTGACAGCAGTTGAGTTCGACAACAAAAATAACAAATGCTTTCATTTTGTCGGTGAGGTTATAATAAAGGGATAACGCATGTTTTTCCTGTTATAACATCTGCCGAGGTATTGTAATTGCCTAACCCCGATAAATCTTTGAAAACTGACAAATCTCTTGTTTCCAGCGTTTCCAGAAAACAAAATCTACAAGAGAAAACATTTCAGATTCGTGAAATATGTTATATGAAATAATGTAAGAATAAAAGTAATGTCGATGAAATTACATTTTATAGAATTTTGAAAAAATGGTCTGAAGTTACTTCGAACCTGTAGTAACGTGTGTGAAAGTCAGAAAAACTTTCTACTTCACCACCGTGTCATTTGGCTTACTTAATATATCTTATTAGAAAGAAAAGATATATTTGAGCCACGCCATGAGAAAACCAACATAGTAGCTTTGCATCCGCGCGATCTGGTCATGATCCGTGCTGTTCGCTTACGTTTTTCTAATTGCAAAATGCTTTGAAAGCGAACAGCATTGATCCTGACCAGACTGCGCGGATGCGCAGGCTGTTTTGGATCCATGCTGGTCGCAAAACTACTATGTTTGTTTTCTCATGGCGCGGCTCATTTTTAGAATGTGAATATTGCGTAAACAAACGAAAACACCCGAAAATATTGGAGAAAATTTATAAGTGCCAGTCAATATCAACTGTAATTATGAAGATACTTTAATCTTATTCATTTTCTTTGTTTGCTGCTGTGTATAAGATTAATATTAAGATGTTTTTATTTAAAACACTCAGTGTGTACACTGCAAATATATAAACAATATTTTATACAAATAATTCATTCTAACATAGTCATCGATGATACATGGCATAAAATAATCAGAGGACAACAAGATATCCTTGGGATAACCTCACAATTTTATGCAATGTATGTTTTTGACATCACAGAAAATGACGTGACTCGACCTTCAGCTATTTCCGGACGTAAAGAAAATGAAAGTAGACATGCCAAACTTGAAAACGAAAGTCGCCTATGGATTGGTCGATAGTTAGGGGCCACGCGCAGGGGTCATCCCGTCAATATGTATGTATACGGAAGCATAAAAGGGCCATCAGACGCTAATACGATTAATTACGTTACAGCTGCGGAAAGGTTATTAATTAAATGTACTAAAGAATCTGGTGGCGTTTACGGATCTATATTTCACACCACCTCCTAATTAGGATTACCGCGAACAATGCGAGAACGAGAAGGTACAACTTCAATGTCAAAGAAACATCATAGAGAAACAAACAGTTGATAGATTTGTGAACAATTAGTACATAATTTGAATGAAGAAGATTACCCTCCTTCGATAATGCAAACAAGCGCCGTAAACAAGACCGTAAAACTCCACTTCCGGTTCCGGTATTACATATAGAGCGTATCGAGCTGCGTGATTCGGCTATACTCAATTCTATCCGGGAATAAACGCTCAAGGTCGTTTTGATGAAATGTTTTGTATTAAAAGATCATGTTATGATGTATTGAAAAATGAAATAAAATACTAGGTCACCAGCTTTGTTTTAATTTATATTGCCCCTAGATATATTGCTATTTTAAAGGTGCAAAATAAAGACAAATGAATAGACATAAATCTTAAAAAAAGACTACACATTTTGTAATATAGTACTAAACATTATGATAGCCGTGCAATATTCCCTTGAAATCAACACAAGAACAGAGAAACAAATGATTGTTTCTATATTTTCTTAGACTGACATGGGGGTCATTTTGTCCTACTTTCATGTTTATCGTTTTTCCGTAATCGGTCGGAAATTCTTCGGGATCACGTGATCTTAAAATTGTTTCAAACGAATATCCGTTTAAAGGGCTATATTCAAAGACAATACTCCAACACCACTCATTGAGTACACTCAAATAAATTGCCTAACGGTCACGTTTTTACTCAGGAAAGATTCCATTGGTATTCATAAAGGTGAGTGACAGTCGAGTCAACTCCCAAGAGTGAGCGACTGTTCAGGGAGGTCCTGGGGACCCTTGAGTGTTTCTCAAGGTCTCATAATGTAAGTTTAAATGATGAATTTACAATATTTATTTAATTTGAAGGTAAGATAACAGTGTCATGTTAAAGCGGAAGTTCATATTTGTGCAAGGTATTTCCAAAAATATATTATGTTCTTTTTTAATACATGTTGTTGAGGACGACGAAAACGCAAAAAGACACAACAAATTAAAAGACTGTTTAATTAATAAAACGGTTAAAATATATATAGGAAATCAAATATGCGTCTTCGAAACCTAGCCAAACGGGGCTCATCAGTCACTCCCAGAAACACGCGTCGACTACTAGTAATAAATAAATTGCACTGCTGACAGCAGTATTTACATCTCACAAGCCTAGATATCGGTTAATCCATACTGAAAAATATAAACAAACCGTCAAATTAAATGTCATGAAGAACCTATCATTATTGAATCTCATTGTTTAAATCACAACGGAAACAGTTATTTTATAAAAAGATATGAGCCGCGCCATGAGAAAACCAACATAGTGCGTTTGCAGTCTGGTCAAGATCCATGCTGTTCGCTTTCAAAGCCTATAGCAATTAGAGAAACTATTAGCGAACAGTATGGATCATGACCAGACTGCGCCGATCCGCAGGTTGGTCTGGATCCATGCTGGTCGCAAACGCACTATGTTGGTTTTCTTATGGTGCGGCTCAATTATGTTTTTAGTAATTGAAATTTAAAAACATACGCGGGCTGGCATGCGGTAAACATCAGCACTTAAAAATTCAGTTGTTTAAATAAATTTCAATTTCATCGGAAATTAAACTCTGTATTTCTAAGTATAAATTAAATTTTACTAATGCAGATGAGTAGACTGGCTGATGGACGGACGAACGGACGGAAGGACGTATTATAAAACAAATAGACGAACGGACGGACGGATAATCATACAGACGAGCAATAAGATGACAACTTCCAACTACAAAAATAATGATCAGCACTTTTGCACATCTTTGATGTTATTGTCATATAAACCGTTATAATCCTCTAAATCCATTGTGTACAATGAAACCATTACTCGAGCTGTCCTTCCGAAAGTTAAGATTGAGTGGAATTTATGAATATGACTTTCGAACTCCACTCACACTCCCGTAAGGTCTACTCGAGGTCCACTTGAGTGATACTTACCCAAGTTTGAGTCAAGTGTGAGTTTGAGTAACGACTATGAATATAGCCCAAAGACTCGCGACAAAATAACTGTATTTCCATGATGGTAATTATACACGACTTGCACGAAAAATATGAAATGTACAAACTTTATGCTTAAAATTGACAGTGACATATATTAGGCCAATACAATGTGTTTAATGTCTAAAATCTTATTAAATTAATGTAGCCATATGTACATAAATCAGTGTATTTAGGTAAATTTCAATCACATTTTGTTTCGGCAGTGTAAGACAGTTATTCATTTATATTCTTAAAACTATACTGAAAAGAGATTAACTGAAAAAGTTTGCAGACGAAGTTGTAAAAACACTTTTATTCGGGAAGGGCCTGAATTGTCCTCCCGCAAACTTGTAGTATAGCTGTTTATTGGACCCCTGTTTATTACCTGTATTATAAGAATGATTTTCATGAAGGTTTTGTGAGTTACAAAATTGTTGAATTCCATGTGCTAAGTTTGTAAAAATCACGTTATCGTTTGGGCATATAATATATTTTGCATCTATTTATAAATTATAGCCTCGTTTCGGAGGATTCTTCCGAAAAAAGTCCGAAGATGCTCGACGGGTTCGTAAGCAGTCGGAAAACATACTTTCGGCTTGACACAGGCAACATTTTTTGTTTATTTGTTAGTTATTCGTGAACATATTCATGACTATTTGGTCAGATCCGATGCAGTGAGCCATATTTTCAGTAAATAGGAAGTCTCAGCTACAAACTCTGGTTTTCATATAATACTCGTTCGGGTTTTAGTAAATGAACCTTTAAACATTTTTCAAAATTTCTGTAATCCTAAAATATATTTCAGTAAAGTTCAGTATTAGCATTTATAAACCCAGTAATCAAAATAACAAGAAACTTCTATGTCCTACCTAATATCTTATTAACAATGATTATGATTTAGATGATTACAAACGTTGTTACAATACCTTATCGAAAATGAAATGTTAAAGCATGTGACAGGCACACAAGGGGAGAAAGACATGTTCCCGCTATCAATAGGTACATCTGCTGTAATCTCCCTTGCAATAGTCAGCGTGAAGAACACTGTAAATCGATATTTCTGTCGTTATATAGTGCGTTTTATTCGATCTGGCGATGCGGAATTGATCTTTGACTTATACAAATAATGGTATCTCTAAAAAGAGAAAAATAGTTATTGCAATTATATCTAGTTTAAATCTTGTAATCTTCGGTTTGACAACGTCTAAAACTTCAACGTCATGATACATGTACTAATAATCGTCGCAAAACCCCGCCGCCAGGTCAATAAAATGCAAACTATAATTATGTTACCGTAGTTAATGTTCAGTTAAAGTTCGACCATGTATCATAAAAATATATACCCGATATACATTGATTGTGTGATTATGCATCCTGGGCATGGTCGGGCTAAATTGCATTAGCTTTAGGCGTTTCGGGGTGGGTGATATAAAAACACTATTGGTCTTATAACTTCGTATTTGACCATGTCTAAAAGATAACGGAGCCAGGTTCGAGCCCTAGGCCAAAGAATATTACTTAATTATAATGTTCATATAGGTATGAGTTCCTGGCTATCAACTGAGACACGTTGAGTGATCTGACTTCCAAGAGTCCAGGCAGGTATTTAAGGTCACCGGAAGTTGTTAAAGGTGAGGAAATAAATCAATTTTAACCAGTTTAAAAGGCTTAAACCGATTCGAAACCCCTATGACCATGATAATATACAGTATCAAACATGGTCGGCAAGGTAGGTCGGGGTCGAATAAGAGCTGCGCACGTAGTATTGTCTTTACTTCGTTTATTTGACCATGGCTTAAGGATTTTCGACGGATTGAGCTTTTGTGTCAAAGAAATATACATTATATCCTACATGGTTGTATAGTGTATGTCCTGGCTGTCGAATGAGACCCGGGTAGTACCTCAGGACAGCCCTAGAAGTCAGGACATGTCATATATGGCTACAAGCTGCTCCAACATAGAAAATAATTGCTTTGTAATCATGGCTGGAAAGGCCTTTAGATCAGCTGAATCCTGTTTAGCAATACATGTAACAAGTTTTATGCCTCGTCGACTAAGTGTGGGTCCTGGCTACAAAGTAACACGATGTTTTGAGTACTGGTGGCCATCGTTATCAGAAGAGGTAAATACATGGGAAGTACAGAATCTCAGTAGATATTGACATAGTAAGTTGACTTTTATTCGAGTTTCTACATCCCGCGGTACCAACCTGACACCATATACGGATATATTGGGAAGTCTAAGCAGATGTTATACGAAAGTAATATGCCCATGTTTTTGATATGTTGTTTTTAACTTTTTTAAATGTTGGAATATAATTCTCGATCTGATGTGAAGGAGTGTTTCATTTTCCCCTTTTGGATTTCCTTCAATGGGGGACATAAAGAGTTCGTTTCCAACATTAATGCATTCAAAATCCCGCTGGATACGGAAACTTTTCAAGGTTGCACTTCTGTTTTACTTGCTTACGTTCCATGTGGGTGTCAAACTGATAAAATAAAATAAAAAAAAAAAAAAACAAAAAAAAACTGCCGTATTTGTCTAAACTTACGACCGTTTTGGCTGATTTCACAGTAAAAATGACACATGGTTTAAAAAGGGTCATTAAACCCATTATAATGCTGACACGAATGATTCGGCCTTTGCAAATCTGAGTTGATCAAAATATGACATGTTCGTATCAGTTCAATATTTTTTGTAATACTCCATTTTACCAGTTACTGGTATTGTTCCAGTGATGGATAAGTCATATAGAAATTTGGCAGGGTAGGTGTAAGCAGGTGCCTGACTAGCTGCATTGCATTCGGCTCTCGTAGATTTAGCCAGACCAGACACACTATGCACAAGCACTCGTGGTTACCCAGGCCCTGGCAAAATCAAAATCTTGATTCCACATAACGTCTTTATCAACACGAAAATCCTGTGCAGCACGCAAACATAACACAACCTAGAGTTTACGGAAAGGCGACTATTGACAAGGCTAAAATCTTCTCCGTCGTGTTCGACGTAGTACTAATAAGATCATTATTTTACAAGAGATTTTTACGCAAAAGTAGGAATTATGCAAATATTTTTAGTAGATATTAAAGTGCTTCCAACATAGTATCATGACTTGAAGGAATTTTTGTTTTTCCCTGTTTGTAGTATGCGTCCATTGAAAGATTCTGACACCTGATACGCGTCGCTTTTATAAATAAATGTTATTTCATTTGGGACGCTAGGTAGTGGCGTGATCAGGGCAGGAGATCAGAGCAAAAAATTATCGAAGGAATTTATGTTTTAAAAACAATAAAATTTGGAAGTAAAGTAGGTTTATTTTGACGGGAGAAGCAAACATAGCAAGAAAGTTTAACTTATTTCGCGTAGTGAAAGGACCGGAATTGTGACTGCAACAGTTGTCAGTAAAATGTCTGCTGCAAGATCGGTACAAACCTAAAATAATCTTTTTTTTTATTTACTCGGGCAGTTAACGTGGGAACATATAAATCATGCTTACGACATTTTATAGCAGTTTAGTGATAAGAAAAAGTTATGTTACAAATAATATTCTATTTAGAAATCGGTTCATTACACAACTTGAATTTTGAATAAGTCATCTCATTTGAAATGGTTTTGGGACATAAAATAACAGGAACAGTTCAGATTTAGATGACAATCTTCTACAGATTGCTCTAACAAAACTGAGAGACACTCTGTGTGAGAAATGTGAGTTCAGTTAGACCTTCCGTTAAGCCAGTCGGATGGCTTCTCCACATGGAGGCTCCGAACCCGCAACGATAAGGGTTAAGTGATTCGAAGGTCAGACAAGCGATCGTAAACATTCGGCACGCCCACTAAAACCAAAACCCAGCGAAGTACATGAAATCTAGATTGCTTGAGATATGCGGCTTCTACAAACTCAACAAATATGCAAATGGACATATACACCTCCATTTTACCGGTATGAAATAAATGGTGATCTAAAATGTTAAAGTTTCGTTGAAATCTACACTCTAGAAAGTTTTCTATTCGCGCAATCGTCAAAATTGTTATTTCCAACAGAATTTCGCTGTGAAAACTGGTATGAAGTTTACAGCTTTCAAATAAAGACAAAATACTCACATAAAAACAAAAAGCACTCGAAGTATCTTTCTTATTGTCGAAGTTTATTTGATACTCTGGTATTTTGTGAGAAAAAAGGGTTTACTTAAAAACCATCCATCGTTGAAAAACATACCTCAATGTGCAGATTCGTATTTAAAAGGTTACTTCAAGCCGCATATGAGAGTGACTTAATACAAATATAAGGAAAATGCAAGTTTGTGGATATAATTTTGCCTCACTGCAGTACATAACACAAAGCTGTTAATTACAGTGGCCTAGGCGGATGCCAGGTCGTGTATTATTTCCAAATCATGATTTAGAAAATACGAATAAAATAAAGGGAAACTGTGAATACACACATAAAGATAATAAGCACAACAAAGCACTTTGGTTTTGAGAGATAACATTGCCAGTTTGCACGGCTCATGTTACCGTAGCATATTATCAAAAGAAAACAATCATATTATGTTTATTTATTGGTAAAATGAAACGCATAGAAATAAAGGTTCGTAACTTCTGAAAATTCCATTATAACGGGTCTGGCGCCACGCATGCCGGCATTCTTTTGTCTTTTAACATTAAAGCCATAACTTAGAAATTACGCTAAAATAAGGAGAACGTAAAAACTTGATAGAACCTAAAAATGTTAGGAACTTTGACAAGTTGCAACGGCAGTGATCTATATTCGGAAGATTAAACATTGGGGGAAAAACAAGACAAAAAAAAAAACCCAAACAAAAAAAAAAAAAAAAAAAAAAAAAAAAAAAAAAAAAAAAAGTCATGTTAATCTTTCGTGGCTTCTTTATGCTTAACTGAAATACATCAGCCTTTAATGCTCAATGCACGGAGTCTCCGGACCATAGTCAGCCAAAGCGGGACTTTTTTCTTTAAACTTCTCAGAAATTCAAACCATGGCCTAGAGTAAAGCATCATAAAGTCATGTAAATGAACACGTAGATTTATCAGACGTTCAGTTAGCTGCTACGGATAGTCAACTCATGATTTGCAGTCGTTTTCATCTGAACTAAGTTTGGTCCGCCAGCTAGTAGAAAAGTTATAGGCAGGGCAGCCTTAGAATAATCATTGTGAAAACGTCCTTTATTGATTTTAACATAGTAGAGATATATAGATATAGATATTATATATAATTGTAATTTTTTTTAGAATCAGTCGCTAGTCGAGGATTTCATTATAGATATTCTACCAACCGGTCGCTAACTTTAGTTTGTTTAGGTAAACATAGTTATTTCAAAACAAAAAAATTGCATATTTACAATTCCAGGATACATGGTAAAAAGATAATGCCTGAAAGGGATCAGAGCCGAAAGCAACAGCTATAGGGTCTTCTCCTACAGAAACATATTGTTGTAGGTACAGTACGGCAGCGCTAACTTTATGCCGGTACGATGCAAGTTTCAGGCCACATGGCCGCTAGACCGACAATTTCAGCAAGATACAGTTTACTTAAGTAAACGTATTAAACGTGGTTTCAGACACATATAAGTGGTGTTTTAAAATGCCAACAAGCTGAAATTCAATATACATACGCTATCATAGCCCATGTATGATGGACAGAGTACAGTTTAGATTGACTTATATATGTTCTTCTAGAAAAATGGCATCTGTTTCACGTATTTTTAACAAGCACTTTTTTATATTTCAGACATGAGGAGATGTGATAGGTCTCTACAGGAGAGAGACACACACCCATACCCTACCCGTCACCTTTATTGGAGGAAAAATGCAACGCTCTCCTTGAGTCTGTCATACCAGACATACGGGTCAGGGAAAGTCAGAGGGCGCGTGATTAGGTTGGCAAAGAAATTAGACAAAGGTTACGTCATTGCATGATGGTTTTATACAAGGAAAAGAACCAGTCGTAAAATGACCTTGCTGCGGATGCTGGGTTTGGGAAACAGCATTAAGTAAACGGGCTCGTTTAACGTGGGGTCAAGCAAAAACTGTATCCAAAACGAAGATGAACATTTTAAGAAGGAAGACATTAGTACAATGTCAATTGGGACTTTTGTGTTTTTGTTGTCTTTACGTGATGTTCCGAAGATGGGACATGATGAGATGATCAAAAAAACACATAATTAATGATCTAGCACACACTATTTCAACTGTGATTTTGAAAACATTCTTCTAAAGAAAGATGCCTGATAATATTGGATGATTGGGAAGAATGCACACACGCAAAAAAGAGACATGCCACACGGAAAGCTAGGAGGACATGCACACTTTCACAACACTAGACCGTGGAAATTGGGCGGTTCAGTAAGTACGTTGCAAGTGAAAGAGAACGAAAGTTAGAATTGTCGGACTAGTAAATCGTCTGTAAGAAGATTAAAAAGGATGTGTGATATCCTTATGTGGGGTGAACTAGACATAGAAAACATATTCAAGAGTTTGATCGCGCTGTCAGTAAAGAGGTATTTCGGATTTTGAAACTATCCGCTCTACTGGGTATTCTTTTGTGTTTATGGTGTGATGATGCTGAAAACGATCTAGGAAAATCAGAACTGAGTTATTATTGTCAAATAGCGTAATCTTTACTGAAACGAACGTTTGAAAAATATCCCGAAATGTGAAACAGTCATGCGAACAACCAAAGAGTGATATCCCACAGGATCAGTAAAAGAATGAACATTGTAGGAAACACTACAATCTTCTGGATGATTTTAGGAAAGATTAGCATTGAAAACATTATTCGAGTGAAAACGAAGGATCAAAATCTTAATTGAAATAGAAGCGGCAGACAAAGTCTGAGTGATAAAGATTTGCTTCAGTGAAAGTCGTCATTCAGGGATAATTACACATGATAAAGACAAACGAAAATAAATAAGCAAATGCACAACAAACCATGCCTTTCACAAGACGTGCAAGAATTTTTTGCAGCATTATATATCAGTGTAGCGGGATCAAGAAGAAGTACGAACTCAAGTTCTATCGTTCTGTAATGTGTGCACGAATTCTAGCTATGTCGAAAGTGTCGTTTTCACCAGGCGGGAAGATTATAAACGCAACAAATTTCCTCATGTCAAAGGATTTAATGGAAGTAATTGCGAAGATCAGACAACGAGCGAATACAGATCCACGACTGGTTACAACCCGACGCGAAGCACCTTTGAAAGACATACAAGAACATGTAAATTTCTTGTATGAAAGAAAAACACGAGCGATACGGAACTCAAAACTTTTCTGCCAGATTTTTTTCTTTAGTGACAGATTCGATAAAGAAGAAAAATACTTTACATAGTAGCACAGGGTCGCGGGGCACATTAAAAACAAACATGGCGTCATAAATATCAGCACAGAACAGTGGTGTAGTTTACGTCGTGAAATTATGGATTGTGTGAATTGCACGAACTGTCCAGATCAATAAAAATACTACCGGGGTGGTAGGCGGGGTAAAGTAGGGAAAAAGCACAGCTTCCTGCTAAGGTTGGGACAAGTGGCGAAATGTGTACTGTTAGATCGCCTGGTCTACCTCGTGGTTCTTGGAGCCGTGAAATGGTGGAAACATACAGAATAATTCTCTGTTACAAAGCAATTCATATCTACGGTTTCAAGATGAGCCACGATTTACGGAATGGACTTTCTGAAGTATATCATAAACAGAAAAACAATGACGGCCGATTAATTGTGGGCGCTTATACTGACGAGCACAGCGTCGTGTACTTCAGTTTAGATTTAGTCAGCATTCAGAGCTAAGGAAGTTAGAATTGGGCGGATACCTAAAGTGTCACAATTGAAGTTAATAGTCAAGGGGGAAAACACGTGGAGTGTACAAATCATCTAGGTGAACGGTTCGCGCCTCCTGAAATGGCGATATTGAAAGTGTTAAGTTGAGGAGTGTAACCTGGCTTGCTTCCAACATTGCTGATCTCGTTAAGGTAGTGGGAGAGAGAACTTTCACACAAAAGCACAGAGTAACCATAAGGTCTGTAAGATTTCGAACCGGAACAGAGTTTGAACAGTTTTAAAAAAAAAAACAATATATACGCTCAAATCAGAATTTCCGAGTTACGGAGGATTATAGCTGGTGGTGTGAGGTTTGAAACAAAAGTTGAAAAGAACTTACTAATAAAAACTCAGACATATGTGTCCAATGTATATAACCATTTATTCAAAAACACATATCACACATTTACACACAGACATATAACATTTTGTGACCAGTACAGATGGGGAAATATTAAAAAAATAGTGTCAACGCGTGTGGAAAACTTATTGTTGGAAGCCAATCGTAGGAAAGATGGACGTTGTTATCAGGATTAATCTACAAGTAATAAGTTCTTTATTTTGCCTTATATTATATTCTAAACTGAAATATTATATTTTAACAGTTTTGAAGAATTGAGCCCCGCATTAAAAAAAAGGGCCACTTTGTGAAACATGTTTCCTTGAGAACAGAAAATCGTTAATTGATCTCTGTTCCCACAATTGACGATAGTTAATTTTACATCTTGAGAATGGAGTATATTTAAAGTTTTATAAGCCCAACCACCCACTACCAAATCACACCGGGCCTGCATCTACTAGTCGGACATCCGTCTGTCCGTCGTCTGTCTGTCCATCCCTTTCCGAGTAAGAACAAAAGACAACTCTTTACTATGGATAACTGAAACACTTGGTCAAATACGTTCAGACGTCATAGGAGTGATTGTCTAGGTTCAGTTAATTACCCCAATCATTTCAGGGTCAAGGGTCAAGGTCAAGGTCACAATGACCGGAGATGAAGACGGTCCGTCCGTCTGTCTGTCTGTCCGAGCTCACTTTGCATACTTAGGTGGATATAGAAACAATAGGTAAACGTACTTTTTCTTTGATGTAGTTCATTCTGTTAAGGCTTTTTATGTGGCTATTTTTCTTTTAAGGGCCTAAAGAAACATAGAGAGAACAAAAGAGTAGCCACATAAATATCATATGTAGGAAAGGCCGTCGTCTCTTTCCGATTTAGAAACAAACGAAAAATACACACTCTTACTGGATAACCTAAAAACCTTTGTCAACATAGTCAGATGTCATAGGAGATTGTCTGGGTCAGTCCACGACCCCGTTCATGTCAAGGGCAAAAGGTCCAAAGGGCAAAGTGTCACAATGGCACTGGAGACTGAAGACGGTTTTTAGATCGATAACTGAAAAATACTTGGACAACAGAAAGTCAGACTTAATGGATGATTGCTTGTGGTACAGTAAATCACACCTATGTATAAAGGTCAATAGGGTCAAAGGTCAAGGTCACAGTGACCTTGGGAAATGAAATGGTTTCCATGATAACTGACCGAGGCTTACCCAAAATCTTAGTTCAGTTGAGTCTGAAAAAAAATTTAACTAAAACGGCGTCAAACTTCTAAGGATTAATTGTTTGGAGTCAGAAGAGTGACCCCTGTTGTTTTCCCGGTCACAGGTCAAAGGTCAAGGCACAGTGACCTATAGAACTGAAAAAAGTATAATGATTTAACAGCCGAAAAAGTTTTAACCTACATGCCACCAAACTGTACAGGATGATTGCATTGGTGGTCAGAAGATGAACCTGTATGAGTTTTAAGGATCAGAGGTTCCCCCAAAAAAGGGGTCAAGGTCACAGTAATCTGGAGACTGAGACGTATCCTGACTAATAACTGAAAACGATTCAACCTAATAGATAATTGCCAATTATAGAATGGTTGACTAAGGTCAAAGATGACTCCTGTAGATTAAGGGTTTTGAATAGGTCAAAGGTCAAGGTCCGCAGTCACTTTAGACTGAAACGTATCTGATAATACCTGAAAAGTATGTTTACTACATTCGCAAAGGACGAGTGAGTGTGGTCAGATGATGGCCTGTAGTTTATAGGACATAGGGTCAACGTCAAAGTCGCAGTGACCTTAATCCATGAAAGTATCCTGATTAATAATGAAAAAAATTACCTTAATCCGACAAAATATAGGATAATTGCATTTGGTCGAAGAGGCCCCTGTGTTTGTACCGGTCAGTACGTCAGTCAAAGGTCAAGGTCGCAGACCATTTGTGAAAATGAAAAAACGTATCCTATAATAACTAGACAAGATTTTAACCTAAAATGTGCCAAAATTAAAGGATGAGTGTCTCTGGTCAGTAGATGACCCTGTGTAATTTAAGGGTCAGTAGGTCAAAGCTATAGGCCGCAGTCAAACCGGACTGCAAAAGTATCCTGATCAATAAATGAGAAAAGATTTTAACCTCTATGCGACACATTTTATAGGATTGTTGCCAGTGGTCAGAGATGACCCCTGTAGTATAAAGGGTTTAATAGGCTAAAAAAATCATAAATCGCAATGGCCTTGAGAATGAAAACGCGTTTCACGTTAGTTACTATAAAATTCTATGGCCTTACAGGGTCAAAATGACAGAATGAGTGCATGTGGACATAACAAAAATCCCTTTTCTTTTAAGCTCAGGTAGTCAAAGGTAAAGGTAGCAGTGACCTTGAAACTGAAAATGGTTTCCACATTTGTAATGTTCAAAGGAATGACTAAGGACGTCCGACGAAATAGGATGATGACATGTATACATTAAATGGCACCTGTTGAGTCAAGGTCAAAAGCCAAGTGTCAATGTCACAGAGACTGAAAACAGTTCACATCGTAAATAAAAAAATAAACTTCGGCTTACAGAATTCAGACTTCCTGGATGATAGGCCTGTGTCAGTAAATGACCCCAGTCGTTATTTTAAAAATATCCAATTAGATCAAGATAAGGTCGCAAGTGGACAGTGACACTGAAAAACGGTTTCCCCCAGTTGATAACTGAACCGGTGTTTAAGACATTCAGTCACAGCTGAGTCTTGTAAACATATAACCAGATAGGCGTCAAATTTCCAAAGGATAAGTACCTGTGAGTCAGAAGATGGATACGTTTTGTTAAACATTCAAGGTCAATAGGTCAAGGTCAAGGTCGCAATTTTCTTGGAGACTGAACGTACATGATAAAGAACTTTAAAGGATGATTGCCTGTGGGTAGAAGGGACCCCTGTAGGTATAAGGTAATAGATCAACAGATCATAATTGTTTACAAGTGACCTGAGACTGAAAACGGTTTCACATGATTACCTAGGGGTAGGGTATTATAAATGTACAGAGGCCATTTTATTTTGTTCTGGTGCCACTGCCGTGACTGAGATGAAAATGTTTTCACACGATAATAGAGAGACTTGGCCACTGGTGTCAAATTTTATTGTTTATAATGTCTGTGGCAATAACGAAATATTTATATTTTGAGTAAAGTGGTCCAGGTCATAGTGCAGGGACTTAAGTGATGGTCTTACAATGTTAAAAACGCGTGTTTAAATTATTTCAATTAGCGGAAATGCTGAAAGACGGCCATTTTTTAATGATGGGTAACAGTATAACACATCGATTTATTTCCTTTTCAATTTAAATACCGTATAGGAATTGGTTAGAAAGACAATTTTCAATATCTCGAATGGTATTTCAAAATGCCATCAACTTATCAACAACTGGTGTCATCCTCCTTGTTAGATCATGAATAGCATTAATTATCGACAAGTGTCGTTTGATGTTCATAGTTTTATCTTGGTTAAAGAGTATTAGTCGATCTTCTCATATTTATTCTTCAAAATACGTCTATTATATATAAAACTAGAAATATTCTGAAGGTGGTTGAATGAATGTATCCCATGCACGCCACTGACAAGCGTACGTTGCAAGTTGACGAACCCAAATTTAAAAGTACAAAAAACAAGTCATAATGCTGATGAGTAAGTTTTGTAATCGAGCGGTTTCTTGGTGAAAGCTGTAATTGGCGGTACAAAAATCGCGGAGTTAAGATTTGCGCTATCAATGTTGACCGCGAATATAGCGGAAAATTAAACTCCGCGAAATAACCCGCTTTACAGTAGTTTAGGTAACTAAGCTGATTTCCGCGGCGTCGGTTTCAATACCATGCCACTTAGAAGGTCTGCTATATGCAGGTTTCTCTTAAGACTTAAACAAATGCTTTAAACTGCACACACACATTTGCATCAAAACTGACTCACAGGACAGTTGCATGGTAATAGTCTAGCTTTTTTGTCGATATTATGTCGGTAAATCACCTGTAGCTTGTATGTTTATAGTTATACCCTTTTAACAACAAATTTCGCTTAATGAAAAGAATGACATGATGCCTCGTTTATCACGTATATTGGAAAAACCGTGTTCAAAAATTATTTAAAACCTTTTGCACCATTAAATTGACTTCATAGGGCATGGGACTGTAATGTAGTTTTTCATCAAACTGGTCCCTTTTAACTTAGAAATAAGATTATATACCAGTTAAAAGAATTAGATGCTCTTGGTATATAATACAGACATATTCATACATATTTGTATGTGACTTTCTGAGTTTCCTCAGTGATAAAATTTAAAGATTCCTTAAAAGGACTTAATGTCTCACTTTTACAAAGGCAGCTGACTTTGAAAAGAATATAATCAAGCTTAAATTATCCGAAGGCAATTTCTCTTTTCCAATAAACACCAACAAAAGCATTATATCTGCCATAAGAAATGACTCGTTAACAAGGCGGAGAAATGGCATATATTGAATGAATACAATCAAGCGAACGAAGAAAATATCGGCGAATACTGGACCAAGGAGGCAATCCGGCGAATACATCGGCACTCCGGCATATTACATCAAACGCACATGGAACCAGAACAACTGCATTCATACGAATATGTCTACAGTACGCGTATGATTTATGGAAGAACTTATCTTGAATGTTCTACAATTTCTTGTTACATTTGATACTGCGGAACGTATATCTTTTTTATTGATTTTAAGGTATCTTCTAAGCACTCTGGATCACCATTAAAAATACAGCTGCATTAATATGGTATTTAAAAAGTCGTTTAGGTCTTCTTAAAGTAAATGCCATTTATAATATAAATTTAAAGCTATGAAATTATATATCTTCCTGTAAGTTTAACCACGAAACGCGGTTTCAAACACTAGTTTATAGTTTACAAAGTTCGTATGTTTTAACAGAGTATAGTTTTATAATCCCCCGCCAAAGTGGGGGTTATAGGGAATGGTCCCGTCCGTCCTTCCATTCGTCCTTCTGCCTTCCGTCCGTCCGTCCGTCCGTATGTCCGTAACAAATCGGTCCGCTCCATATCTCCTAAACACCTTAATGATATTTTTGAAACTGGGTCAAATGATAACATCCATCAGCGTATGCAGAACCAAACAACGAGTCAAACTTGTCAGCGAAAGGTCAAGTCAACAACTCAATGTCAAGGTTTGAGCCTTCCATGGTGTCCGCTTTTTCTATATATACTAAAACCCTTGAGGATTTAATAAAAACTTGGGTTCAATGATCACCTCATCAAGACGATGTTGCAGAAGAACCATATGAGTCAGCCATGTAAATCACAGGACCAAGGTCCAACTTGAGGGTGAAAGTTAAGCCTTCCATTTGGTGTAGTCCTGCTCCTAATTCCATGAAGTATTCAGATGAAACTTGCGTTCAAAATATGATCATATCATCAAGGCAAAGTGCAGCATCATAAATCAGCCATACCGGCTCAAGGGGCAAGTGTCAAAACTAAAGGTCAAATGTTTTAAACTTTCTTTGTGTCCGCTCAATCTCTCTTAGACCCGTTGAAGGAATTTTATAACCTTTGGTCAAATGATCACCTCATCAAAGCAGTGTGGCACTTATGAGTCAGCCATGCGGCTCAAGGTCAAGGTACAACTTAGAGGTGAAAGGTTTTTAAGAATGCCCTTTTGTGTACACTCTGATCTTCTAAACCCCCCTTAAAGGATTTCATCAAACTGGGTTCAATGAACAACCTGATCAAGAACGAATGAGTCAGCCATGTCCGTTAAAGTCAAGGAACAACTCAAGGTCAAAGGTTTGAGCTCTGTATCTCAATTCCGTGAAGGCTTTTCATGAAACTTGGGGTCAAATGATCACTCATTACAAGACGTTGTTGCAGAATATATGAGTCAGCCATGGCAGTTCAAGGTGAAGGTCACAGCTAAGGTCAAAGGTTTATACTTTCACTATCAATAGCAGATGGCGGGGGATTTAGCGTCTTTTAGACTGCTTTGTATCACTTATGCTCGTCTGGCAGGTGCGGTATAACTACGTGTAGGCCGACATCGGTGTGGCATTCGATGAATACATTCCGGTAGCTGTTCGTGATTCATTTGGCGTCTCCTAGTTTGCCGGTAGCCTAAAAAAGAGTATAACGGGGCGGTATAAAAAAGAAGGGACTGAATAAAACATTTGTTATGCATCCAAATTCAGACCTTTGACAAGTATTGGAGAAAGCAAGTAAAGAAAATAGGATTTTAAAAAAATAGATTGAATATTTGTTTGTGTGTCCATAATGAAAAATGTGGCAGCCGCATTTTAAAAAAAAAAAACCATTATGAGCCGTTGAAAAAAAGTAATAAAAAATGAATGTGAAAGTCAAATGTCTGGATAGCTCGATATTCCGCGAAGTTTAATGTCGAATGTCAAACGGTCATTTGGCTAGGATTGAATGTATTAGGCGAGCTATGCTTAAACTGTCTAATGCTTGGTGAAGCAATGCAAGAATATTTGAAATGTTATGACGTTACATTGTTACAATACGCAGCAAGACGATAGTAATGGGTATTAAAACGTGATTATAAATTGTCTTTTTCAGGTTGAGTTTTTCCTATTACTTCAGTTAAAAGGATTGACGCCAACACCTCCAAACCATAGGACGTACTCCTGTATCAAGGCTACGTTATACACGGCATATTATACGTGAATTTACAAATTGCCCGCAATGCTTCTAGGAATTCCGGTGGGCTTGCCTACACACACAATAACATACTTGGCATGACCTCGTGTGCTCCGGCCATGGGACAACAAAAACTTGCAGGATATAATCGTAGTATATATAGAAGTCGTGAGAAAAACAGCTTTCCAGTTATTACTTTTTATTACCAGCGACAATCATATAGGTTTACTTAAATAGTTGGTCAAGAAAGTCTTATTAACTTGTCGCAAATCGCTTTTGAATTAAAGTTTGTACATTGTATGTATGTATGTGGAAGGGTTTCAAGTAGTCACGCGCGCTGTCGTAAGCAACTTTTTTTAGAAAGAAGCTTGATTGGACTTTTTTTATGGCCATACACAATGAACATGTACAATGATGAAATTCGCTATGTTTGACAACAAATGTACCACAGCCGAGGAAAATACATTTTTACGGAACTGTTTCACGTGACTGGGAAAACCCAGGAGACATGAAGCCATCGTCACATAAAATTAAAAAAATGTTCAATAAGTCAGTGCTGATGAGCCCTGTGTCACATGGCTAACTTGTATTATATGCAAGGGATGAATGAAACTATGTAAGATTACCTGGTCTTTATTACAGCATGTCAGCTTTTAATCTATGAAAAAATATTTGAGCTCTGGATAAAACAAATCCCACATGAGTCCGTAACAGGCCATGGGTACATTGATAGCAGAGCTACCGGCGCCGTGAAGCGGCGCCGACAGCGTCGCATTACGGTTAGACGTGTGAATAGGAAAATGAATAAAACTGTGTACAGACGTACATTACTATCGAGTTGAAAATTCGTGGTAAGTTTTTGGAATCGGTGTTGTTCGGGTTTCTTCCAGTACGCAATGTTCATAGTAATTAATCAGTAAGACGTCAATAGACGCTTGCTGTTTTCAGTTGACAAAAGCGTTTCGCTTACTGCTTTGAACGTTGAATAAAAATATAAATGAGCGCCTGATAATAAGAAATTAGTGCTAAATACATTTTCTACGAAGAAAGAGAGGTAAAATACAATATTTTCAATGTGAAACGATTTTCGTCACGCTGCCGCAACTGAAATTTATTCTATATACTTATATTTGTGTTGATGACGGCATACTTCCACACTGGTGCAGTGCTTAGCGAGGTCGCGTAGAAGTCCAAAGGTCGGGAGTTCGATCCTCACCAGAAGCGTCTTTTTTTTTTAAATTTCTTTTTATTTCAGTTTTTTTTTTATATTTTATTTATCATGGGTTTTGAAAGTATTGTAAAAAAATAAAGTCATTCATGTGATATTTAACAAGTGTTTTGTTAGTGATGTCAGGTTCCAATGTAGTACTGTCTGTAGCCTACAGTAGTCAGTAGATAAAACTTTTTTTAAAAAAAAGGTTTTTGGATCATACCCAGAAATCTAAGCCAATTTGCTGGCTTAATGGCGAAATTGTCTCCCTTGAAAACAGCTTATCGAGTGTATCGATTAGCCATCATCGGTCAATTTACGCCTATTGAAATAAAGAAGGAGAAAATCTTTAACACGTCAAATGACAATAAAAGCATTATCTGACAATATTTATTAAGTTATTGAAGTAATCTGCAATATTTACATTTTCTTTCAATATAATTTTTAATAAAATAAATTATGATCTTCTTGCTTCCCTAAGCGTTTGAAATAAGTAACTAATTCTGACTTTGAGTCCCATTGATTTCTGTAGGAAATGACAGATTTTAAGCTTTACATGGTCTTTTTAAATGAAATATTCTGATATTTATACTCGACTCACAACATTTATTAAGTTATTGAAGTAAACTAGAAACGTTAATCTTTCTTTCAATGAGTTTATTTATAAGTTATTTTTATGACTTCTTGCTTCCCTAAACGTTTGAATATCACTGAATTTACTAATTTGGAAATTCTTGCCCGTCTTAGTACACGTGTACTGATGACATCGGATAAACTGGTATAAGTGTCTGAAGACATTTGTGTCAATCTAATTTCGTGTTTAATGTCATTACTTTGTCAGATTAAATATAAAAAAAATATATTTTAAATTACATGTTTAAATAAAAAAGTATTTCATTTTTTTAATTCATTAAATACTAATTTTCACTACTAGAATCATTTACTGCATTGAAACCTAACATAATATAAAGCTGATTAACATATAGAACTATATGTTCATAGTTAAACTTGAATACTAGTATTGTACATGTAAATACAACACATGGACAATGAAAGAAATAATTTTTATTATATTCACATTAAAATATACATTAAATTTTGCAGTTTACTCTTTTTTTCGAGTTCCCTCTTTTTTCCAAATACTTCACTTATTAGATTTGTGGACGAGGGACCTATAATAGCCCAAGTCCTTAATTTGTGAAATAAACTATTTCTTCTTAAAAGTAATGGGCAAATATGAAAACATATTATTCGGCTGCAATCATTGTAATTATTGCATATCTGTACATGATAAACCCCAATCAAGCATCGTCAAATAACACGTTGACATATTTATGGTAACTAATTGGATTAGTGTCTGATTGTCTGACATGCCCCGCGGCAAGGGACAATTATTACGGCTCTTGTCTAAACACTTTTAACTTAAAGTTAAAATCTATATTATGGATATGAAGTTATTATTTTGATAATTTATATTACCGTTCAAAATCCAAATTCACATTATTGTAAAGTAAAATGCATTTTTACCACGGCTCCATAGTATTAAATACTTACAAAATTGAAAAGACATTTTTTTTTCAAGGAGACCCGAAATACACATATTTTGCCCTATAAATAAAAAAATAATAAATACATGTTTAAAAATACTCTGAGTAATGGGAATAACATGCTTCCAAACAAATTTGAAACAAATACCAGATTATCATTCAAAATCACCAATTTGAAGATATTACAATGTTATGTATTTCAGATAATAGACATGTACGTCTATATAATTCCGTCTTTGTCAAATTAAATAAAAACTGTTATTTTAAATTACATGTTTGAATAAAAATATTTACATTTTAAAAATTATTTGTTTTAATTCATCAACTTTGGATTTATGATTCACACATATTTTTGCCCTTAAAAGATATAGTCAAAAGATCAAATACATATCTAAAAGTTACGCGAGTATTGGGAATAACCTTCCCGACTCTCAATTTTGAAACAAAAACCCGATTATCATTCAAAATCACCAATTTGAAGAAATTAAAATGTTATGTTACAGCAAGTTGCCTCGGGCAAGGTATAAACTCCGCTCATTCCATGTCGTTACAATACCCCTCATTAACAGTGTAAAGTCAAGATTATCAAGATAAGAGAGATACTCGCGTTAAAATGGTATAAAGGGAAACAATCAAATTTAAACATCTTGGCTTAATAATCAAGGGACAAAACTCTTCAAAACACTGTCTCATTTCTGGACATGCAAAATTTACAGGCATTGAACTGTGAAAAGCACAAAATGCTCTTCTCCCTGTTAACATAAATTTCATCCACAAGCTTCAAAATCACTGACCGGAGTTTATTACTAGGAAAAAAACTATTGACTATGAATTATACTTGTTTAATTTTATGTAAGTAACCTTTTGAAGGTATTTCTGCATATAAAGATTTTAATAGTTTTATGTTGGTGACTTAGTCATCTTAATAGATATTAGGTTTTAGAATATGTAAATGTGTATAGATCACATTGTCTCTTATATTTCTGTATAGAAAGGCATACGTGTTTTTTTGAAAATATTGTAATATTATAATGTTTTACCATGCTATACGTATGAAGAGACGTAAATAAACTATTTGACTTGAAACTATTTGATCAATAAACATCAGAAAGGCTCCTACTAGTAACTACCATTCCTATTCTATATCAGTTGTGCTAAAAGATTAACCATAAAAAGGTTAACTTCGCAGTTCAGTAAATAAAACAGAAGTTTTCGAGAATTTCGGCAAAAAAGTGATTTTCTCTGGGTAAAATTCTCATCATTTACCTGTACAAAGCTAGTCTTTTGGTTTTTAAACAAGCTTTGTACATGTAAATGATTTTCATTCTCCCATACCAGAGGTCTATCATAGCAGTATTTTGCCTTAAAGTTGGACACATTCTTCTTTCTAAAAAGAACTGTAACTTTCTTTAGATTTAATCTTAATGCATTCTAAGACATTCATTCAGAAATCAGGAATTATCATTAATTCATGAAAATTTTAATAGATCTTAAAGAACATAAACTTCCTAAAACGGATCCATAATTCCAGATCATTCCAGCAGCACTCCTTTAATTTTCAAGGGGCACTGGTGATTTTTCAAGGGAGCTCTGCCTTCTAGGTAGCACCTAAGTTCATATTACGTTTTGGTACGTTAAGGCTGCGGAAAGGATATTACAATAACTGAGTCCTACACACGCAATATGAATGGGGTCCAATATACATTCTTTCAACTTGACTTTTTCTTATAGATATCTTTAAGTACTATTTACGTATTTTAACTGCAGACGTGGAAGTTATTGCTCATCTTTTAGAATCGATACCTTTCACCCAGCTAGTATAACGGTATACGTAACTCATGCAATGTTGTTTATGTTTTCTTTATAATTTACTTGATCCGGTGTAATGAAGTATTTCGACCCCCATAGAATAACAACCCCCTGGTCATTATTCTATAGAAAATGTGACTCCTTTCCTGTAAAATATTGACTCCCCTTATAAAAAAACTGACTCCCTTTGAAAACTCTATAGAATAATGACCGGGGGTCATTATTCTATAGAAAAACTGACCCCTCCAAGTAAAATACTGACTCCCTAAAGATGACTTCCTTCGAATCTCATAGAATAACGACCCCGGTTATTATTCTATAGAAAAAGTGACTCCTTTCATGTAAAATACTCACTGCCGAAATTACTACATTCGAACTCTCATACAATATCGATTCCCGAACATTATTCTATTTAAAAAAAGTTACTCTTTCCGTGTAAAACACCGGCTCCTAAAAAGACTTTCGACGATAATATCTATTAAAAAGTGATCCCCACCAAACCTAACGGACAATTTTACTAGATCTACAACTCTAATACCCTCCATTGCCAATAGTTAACATTTTGATTGTACTACTACTACTGGTGCCGCTACTTCTATTGCTATTACTACATGTACTTCATCTTCTTCTACTACTACTACTACTACTTCTACTACTACTACTACAACTGCTACTACTGATACTACTATACCTGCTTCCACTCATACGTCTTGTACATCTACCTCTTCTTCTCCTGCTGCTGTTGTTGCTGTCACTTATTCCTCTGCTGCTGCTGCTGCTACTGCAACTGCCACTACCACTGCCACTACTACTACTACTACTACTACTACTACTTTCTATTGTTGCCGCTACCGTACTTTACTGCCACTGCTAAGTATTGCAACTTCTATTAATATTAAGTTCTATGCTAGCAGTTTCTTGTGCAGTTTTCTTCTGAAGAATTACTTCATACCGAAGTTTGCAGGGATTATTGACACTGGTGTGTTTTGTGAACGTATTGTGAATTGTTTTTTTCCTGAAAAAAATGTATACACCAAGATACAGCGTCTAGAAACAGAATTCCTTTTCCCGTTGCGGAATGCTCTGATTTCTGTATCAAGTGATGGTATCTGGGGCTAATGGTCAAACGGAAGGACGGACGGACGGACAAGGGCAAATCTATATGCCCCCTCCCCCGAGTGGGGGCATAAAATGCAGCAATTAGGCCTTAGATACATGTGTTATCACTAAATTTGACCGGGGTCGTTTTTTTTATGGGAGTCAATATTCTTCTTGAGGTTCAGTTTACTTCACGTGGGGGAGTCATAGTACTATGATCTGGAGGTCATAATACTATGACCGGGGGGTCATTATTCTATGGGGGTCGAAATACTTCATTACACCGGCACAGATGTTTTCATTTTTATATATAAAATGTATCTAGAAAAATACATATACCGTGCGTAAAATTAATATACTTTTTGCAAGCGCTCTTCTTTACCATCTATCAAAGATCAATTATTGAAGACAATTTACAAAATAGTGTATACGGGTATTTATGATTGATTACGTCGTTTATAAAAAAATGTATACCTTCCCAGGACATAAAATCAGGTATTATTACGCTAGGGTCACTAATTTCTTACAAGTTTTATTTGAAGGTTATCCTTTTTTGATATAATGATCCAAATCACCGACATTTGAGACAACGCGGTGCGGTGTATGTGTTTTTTTATAGTTTAACTTCAGTGATCATTTTTGATAGCTCGTAAATAATAGTCTTCTCTGGTAATTAAATAGTTTAAAGCGATGATATTGTACACAGGATTGTCAACGTATCTCTGTTATATTGTTTAAAGACCTGCTCCCGTCCTACCTTTTAACCTTAAACTGTCACTGAAAAAGCATGAAAATCCTGACTATGAACAGTGCCGCCTGTCAAAATAGAGTCTATTTTATATAAAATTATATAAAATACTTGTGCAGAAGTGTGGCACGTGGCCGTTAACTGTTACCTATTGTAATCATGGGTTGCTACACACAATAGAATTTGAATAGCCGCGGAGCAGATCTTTAATGCTTTTGTTCATAATTACTATGAATGAATGAATGAGTTGGGTTATACGGCGAACCGACACAAAAAGATCATATATCACCGTCATAATTATTGAAATATTAACATTTTAACAATGGATCAATTACGACGTGTCGGTTTTAACGGAACAATGAAAAATAAGCGACTGATATAATGTTTGCTATGATCAAAACATGATTTCCTATTGATAAATGTAATATATTAAAACAGATATTTTCTAATATCTTTAATTTTGCGCACATTTTAATAACAAGCCCCCCCCCCCCCCCCCCCCCCCCCCACCACCACCACCACCTCTTCCACTTCGAAAATTAATTTTAAATGTTCCAGTTTTAATTGTTTGAAATAATCATTTTTAGAATTTGGATCATGGTTTGCCTGAAGTTATCGGACTGCTAAAAATATAAGACATAAATCTTAGCGTTACAACTGCAACATGAAATGAATCATTTCTACAACTGACATCTGTGAAGGTTGACTTCAAGTATCATGTAAATTGTAAATAGTGCATAGAAATATACTTGATCACACAAACCCGTTTTAACATGTTTAATTTTAAACAAATATTTATTTAAAAGGTATGACAAAAATGCAAAAGACAATAAGAAGCCGTTATTTGCACCTTAAAAATCAGTTTTAAATAACAGAGGTAACATTATTCAAGAGATTATTAATATTTCAGCCACGAACTTAGATATACATGTACACTGAAAAACATCTTTGTTTCGATGGTTTAACACCGTAGTATCCTATTTTCGTTGCTTCAATATCCCAATTTCACGAAAAACACTTAAGTAATTACTTTGTTAAGTATCTTGGTTTTAAATCATACTGTTGCTTCAGTGCTTGTTATTTGATGTTGAATTTATCAATAAAATTGTTTTAATAGCTAAATTATACTAAAGTAAGTAGTATTTCTCTGCAGTATTTTTAAGGTAGGATGACTGATTTTTCTGCCATTTCGTGTTGGCGTGTTGGTGGAGCGAAAACACGGCAACACGGATACTTGAAAAATATCTTATTTGTTGAGTTTTCGTATCGGCGGGGCGAAAACACAAAATACGGCATATTTTTTTTTTTTTTTTTTTGGTGGGGGGGGGGGGGGGGGGGGGGGGGGGGACTCGACGCTTAGAGGGCGCCGATACAACAAGTTTATCTCTCGAGTTTTTGTGTTGGCGGTTATAAATACCTTTTTGAGTTTTCGTGTTTTCGAGTTTTTGACCCGCCGACGTGAAAATACTTTTCAGAAGTTATTTTAAGCCATTTGAAAAGAATTTTAGAGGCAATTTTCTTTCTGTTCGAATGTCCCGTCCATGCAGTATTCGGTAAAGCAGCGGTAGGAGATTTGAGATTATAAGACAGTGCAATCATATGTCAAATGTCAGTTACCGTTTTAACAATATGAACTGTATGTATAACAGACCCGGTTTCAGACATATTTCATTTGGGTGGAGTGGGGTGGGACTGGGAAAGCAGCATCAGTTAAGTATGAAGGTTGCATGGTTAAGTACAGAAGATTGCAACCCCTCTTGATAGTTGGATGAGAACATGTCCATCTCGAAATGTTTGAAATATATGTATAAAATGGCAGTCCCTGCTATAATTACGTATACTCGTGGGCCCTAAATGGAGATTTACATCCCTCGTTAAGAAGGGTTTTGACATAGTATTTTCATTATGATATTGTTCTTATTAAATCATTAAATGTATGGCATAGCAAAATCTTACCATAAAATGCTACACATCGGCCTACAAATAGATACATTGTTATACTGTATTATTGTCAAGGGATTAATATCAGGTATATCGAATATTTATCCCGCAATTTTACGAAAATGGTGATTTGTTTAATGCTTTTCAAGTGAAATACTGAAATTTATCAGTGAAATAAATTAATATTTTCACTGTTTCAAACAGTGAAAATATCATTTTTATTTTTCCCTGGTACGGAACTACATTTGAATGCGAAAGAATATGAATTATACAGATAATAGGTAATTGCCTGCAAAATATACTTCAGTAAAGATATAGATGTATAGAAATACTAACAGGGTCATAAATACATACATTCTATCATGATAAAATATGAAAGAAATCAGAAAACGTAATAGAACTATTTACAATTTTTCTTCAAAGATATCCTGACGTCATGACATAATGACGTCGTAATGCGATGCACGTGACGTTGCGCGGACAAACTGGATATAATTTTGTTAATTAAAACCATTTAAAAAACATATAATGAAGAGAAAATTTGTTTGCTACAGTGTAAGATCGAAAGATATTTCACTCGTGAACACCATAATTTACAATTTCACTCGTGGCTGCACCACTCGTGAAAATATTGCATTATAGTGTTCACTCAGTGAAATATTTTCGATCTTACACTAAAACAAACAAATATCCTCTATATCTACATATGTTTATATATATTAGCTAACATTTTTTTTCGTTTAGATACTTCGTAATCTAATAACTTAGACATTCGGCTTCCATGAAAAGAGATTACACGCATCTGAAACTCAAGACCGTGCTTTTTTAGCCAAAAGCACGTAAAACTAGAATTTCTTTCCCAAATGAGTAGGTTTAGTCAATACGCTTTGTATATGTTGAGCGCAAATAACCAATCTGCGCTATTTACCAAACGCGCAGCGCATATAACAAATATTTGTACGTTGGTTACATGCGCAACAGGATAAATTTAACCTGCGCAATTTACCAAATGCGCAGCGCGAATAACAAATGTAAATTTTATATATCAGAAATTTGCATTTCGTGTTTGATAAGCATGCAGTTGGTCAATTTATTAATAAATATAGATGTCAAATGCTGAATATCTTGGTACTTAAATTATGTGTCATAAATTTGTTTCTACATCTGATTCAGTAAATACACGGCAGTCGGTCACCAGGTTTCAATACCTTCGATCTTATACAAGATGCAATAAAACCCAAACATGCGTGAAGGTGTGATTTCCTCCAGCTTGCACAGGTCGTCCTCTGGTATGTTTTGGGCTATTTTTATAATTTTCTACTTCACCCGAGCACACACTTAGCAAAATATCGTTTATATTATATTGAAATATCCTGAAATTTCACAATAATATTAGTTTTACCAACGGGAGCGTATCTCTCAACATGTCTAAGATAAAAGATGAAATACAAAAGTCACAGAATTAAAAGAAAATTCTTACAGATCTTATCTATATTATTATTATTATTATTTTATAGTACAAAATCGATTGAATAAAGAGTAGACCTAATTTTCATCAAAACGTAAACGAAATTTTATATTTTGTAGGTGAACAAGATATGTGTTCGGTGCCCTGCGCTAAACGAAAATCTGGAAATTACTCTGATAACTTGAATAGCTTTTATAAATCATATTAAATTTTACTTAGATTTACGATTACAGACTAAAACTATAGCTTTTTTACAAATCTAAATGGATCTATAATGTTACACCTGCAACTTGCGTGGGAGGTCGGTCCTGCTCTAATAGCAAAGTTTGAAATTACACTGTATTTCAAATATATTTCATTCATAAAACATACTATTTATGTAACTTTCAAATGAATACTGTAAAAAATGATTAGAAAAAGAGTGATTTCTGTCATAACGAGAACGAAATATTACATTTTTTACCTGCGCAAGATGTATGTCTGCGCTAATAATAAATCTGGAAATGACTATGATAACTTGAATATCTTTTATAAATCATATCAACTTTTACTTTGATTTACAAGTACATACTAAAACTATAGTTGTTTTTTACAAATTTAAATGGATCTATAATGTTACACCTGTAACTTGCGTGGGAGGTCGGTCCTGCGCTAATAGCAAAGTTTGAAATTACACTGTATTTCAAATATATTTCATTCATAAAACACACTATTTATGTAAATGAGTACTGTAAAAATGAATAGAAAAAGAGTGATTTCTGTCATAACGAGAACGAAATTTTACATTTGTTATCTATGAAAGGTATTCAAGTAATCCGGATCATTTCCAGATTTTTATTAGCGCAGGGCCGACATCCCGCGCAAGATGTAACAAAATATTCATATGGCAAAAGCTACAATTACAGCCTGTAATCACAAAACAATGATAAAGTTAGCATGGTTTATGAAAGATATCCAAGTTATCAGGATTATTTCCAGATTTTTTATTAGTGCAGGGCAAACACATCTTGCGCAGATAACAATGTAATATTTCGTTCTCGTTATGACGGAAATCACGCTTTTTTCTATTTTTTTTTCTACTCCGAAAACATTTTTTATGAAGTTACATAAATGGTATCTTTTAGAATTGAAATATGTTTGAAATATCGGCGACAGTTCAGAATTTGCTATTAGCGCAGGAACAACATCCCGCGCAGGCTACGGATGAAACATTATATTTAGATTTTCAAAAGCTACATTAAAATCTTTTAGACTGTAATCGAAAAACGAAGTAAAAGTTAAAATGGTTTATAAAAGATATTCAAGTTATTGGAGTAATTTTCAGAGTTCTATTAACGCAGGACACATCTTGCGCACCTATAAAATGTAAAATTTCGTTCACATTTTGACGAAAGTTATTCTTAGTTTCTGTCTCACTATTAAAAACATTAAAAAATGATATAAGTATAAAAGATCTGTAAGAATCGTCTTTTAATTATGCTTATTTTTGTTTTATTTTTAATCTTGGCCATGTCAAGAGATATGCTCACGTTGGTAAAAAAGAATTGCGCTTTTTTAATATGATGACAAAAAGCGATATGGTGAATTGTGGTAAGTGTGTGGCAATTCAGTCTTTTATGTAAGTCTCCTTTATGTTCTTTATCCGGTATAAAATGACTGCGTGTGATCGAATGAAGTAAAAATACTTTAGTTATAAAAAGAATAGAGAGGACGATATGGCTATCCGAAGGAAATCACACCTTCATGCATGTTTGAGTTTTATTGCATATTGTATCATACTGCAAATATTGAAACCTGGTGACCGACTGCCATGAATTTACTGATGTTGAAATAAATTTATGGCACATTTTTAAAACCAAGATTTGCAATATCAGTCTGTAATTGTTAAACAATGTAAAAGTTAGCATGGTTTATGGCAGTTATTCGTATTATCAGAGTAATCATCCATATGTTAAAAGCGCAGACTCATTTACCAAACGCACAAGGCACCCTGCGCTTATAAGAAATATATAAGGTTGCCCGATTTACAAATCGTTGCGCAGATAACAAATTGGTTATTTGCGCTGCGCGATTTACCAAATGCGCAGATTGGCTATATGCGCGTAACATTAAGATAAAGCATTTAATAAATAATTTAGGTACCTATATGATGGTATAAAGATGATGACATGGCAAAAAAGAAACGGCTTTCTGTTATAATGCAAGTTTCATTTATCTAGTAACAGTAATATATATCCTTTAAAATTCAAAGTTTCAGCTTAATAAAATCTTTTTCACGATGATTTCATGGCATTTTAATAAAGCAAGTCAGTGCGGAAATTTTTTACTCAAAAATACAGTACAACCTCTCAAAAACGGCTCTCTCTTAAGCAAAAAACATCTCTCAAAGTTTCCTCTGAAGAACAATAACAATCAATAAATGTATCATCAAAAGGGTGTTGCTCTACAGAAGTTGTACTGTACCTGTCACGAAACAACTTTTAACCATTTCTCCTATTGGCCATTTCTTTTGTTTTGCACTTAAATTTGCAAGAAAAAAACATACACTAGTAAACTTTGTTAAATATACATTATCTCTACTCTGATATAAATGGGAAACATTTAAGCTCTGAACAGCATTTTCTAAACAAATACATCCAAAATAGTGAATACGGAATTTTTGTTTAGTTTACACATTATTGCAGCAAAGTGTAGACTTTCCATCAGTTGTTAGAGTCGTTAAATGTAAAGCACCTTGCCATAAAATCAATCCTCTCTGATACCACTTTCTGAACAAATTTACAATATCTTTGAGATGAGCCTAGAGAGAAAATGTTTTTCTGAGAAAATATCAGAGTCAGTATGAAGAAATTAAAATTATTACAGATTATTTGATCTCAACAGATTTTGTAACTCTACGCAAAGTGCAATGGTATTTCATTTTCTATCAGAATCTGACCAAAATAAGCCCGTTTATACCCATGTCTGGAAAACCTCAAATAATGAAACAGTTGCTATGTTCATTAGCTATTTTTCTTCTTTTTTTTTGTTTTTTTTTAGGTGGAGATATATATTGAGGGCTAAGCGCAAAACTATTGTATCTTGTTCTGTATTTATAAACAGTTACAATAGTTTCGCGCTCAGCCCATGATATACCAAAACAATAGGTCCACATTCTATTTGTCAGGTAAGGTTTATCACATCATCTCATAAATACATTGTAAATACATAGTTGCTACTTAAGCTAACTACTTGTAATTAAGCAATGTTTATTTTCGATAATTAGTCTAAATTTTTTTTTTTTTTTTTTTTTTTTTGAACCACTTTTAAGGCCCGTTTATTTCGTAAGTACATCAATACATCAATACATCATATACAGAAATTTATACAATATTATAATTTTGAATGCACTGTATAGCTAGAAAAAAGGGAAACAAACAAGAAGAGTATGAACAGGAATAATGTAAAGAAAAAAAAATAGTAACGGCCTTGGTAGTAAACATCGTTTGTACATATTACATATTCAACATTGGTATGAAATTTCTCCAATCATTGTTGAAAATGTCAAGAGAAGAGTTTTGAAAAGCTCTATACTTTTCGATTTTTAATCTGTTAGACAGTTTTTGTTTAAAGATAGATATGTTTGGTATTGTTTTCTTCGTTTTACAATTATATATGTAATATTTGGAAAACAAGAGAATGAATGATATTATTTTATTTCTTGAATGAAAAAAGGATATAAATTTATCTTGAGTAACATCTATACCAACTTCAATAAGCCATTGAAACAATTCGTTCCAAAAATTTGTGTTTTTTGGCAACTCCAAAATAGATGTTCTTGACTCTCTATTTCCATTTTACAAAAGTCACAAAGACTGGACTCATTTAACCTGCAGTTAAAAAGAAACTTATTTGTTGCAATATTTCTGTGCAAAAGTTGTAATGAAAATTTTGTAGAATGTTATCTTGACAGATACCAAACGCATTCTTATATATTTCGTGCCAGTTAAAGGATCTGTTTGGGAAGTAATTCTCCCATTTTAATTGGGACTTTGGTTTTACATTTTGAATCATTAGCCTTTTTTGTTTCTGTATTTGCGTTAATTTTTTGTTTAAAACGTATGACTCTGTTTTTTCTAGAATTTCATACGTATTTGTTTTGTCAGATATTATAGGGGGTATAATGTTTTTTAACTTTCGTTTCCATTCTTTTGGAATTGATGAAATAAGTATGTGATAGTTTAAGAACTCATTATTAGGAATATTGTATTCTATTTGTAACTGATTGAAAGTTTTGAAATTATTTGTGTCTGTATCATAAACATCTTTAATACGGTTTATGTTTTTAATTTTCCATAGCGGGAACAAAAGTAGAGAGTTATTATTCTTCACATATGAATTTTGCCAAACGATTTGTTCTAATATGTTTTGAGGATTTTCAATAAAATTAATTTTACTCCATGCAACTAATATATCATTTATGAATTTGTTTTTTAACTTTAGTTTTAATATGTCTTTTGTATTTATATTGCATTTGAATAAAGATATTCCTCCTAAGTGTTGCATGTGTTTCTTTATTACTTCTTTCCATAGTCCATTATTTGAGTCGCTTATTATTCTTTTAATCCAGCTTGATTTTAAGGAGTTTAAAAATATTGGTATGTCGATCATATTCAGGCCCCCGTTTTCAAATTCTTGTATTATTATGTCCCTTTTAACTTTATCCCTTTTTGAGTTCCATATGAATTCATAACAACTTTGAGTAATTCGTTTTATAATTTCATCCGAAGGATTAGGTAGAACAGAAAACAAAAAAGTTAACTTTGGAAGAAATTAGTGATTTCAATACTGAAATATTACCTATAGTTGTAAGGTGTCTAGCTTTCCATCTATTAATGTCCGATTGAAATTGTGATAATCTATTATCATAATTTAGTCTAAGTATTTCATCAGTACTTGAATGAAAAGTTACACCTAGGGTTTTTACACTTTCTGAAGTCCATGTAATGTTTTCATATTTTTTTCTACAGTATACTAGGTCATGTTGATTTCGGAGCGAGCCTATCCTAAGAACTGTACATTTATTATAGTTTAGTTTAAGGCCTGAGATAAACGAAAATTGTTCAAAGATGTTTATCGTTTCTTTAAAACTGTTTTCAGAACTGTCTAAAAGCAGAGTGGCATCGTCTGCAAACATGCTGTTTTTAACTTCTATATCAAATATCTTGAATCCTTTAATATTCTTATTTTCTCTAATGGCTAAAGAGAGTAGTTCAATAGCTAAAATAAATATGTAAGGGGACAAAGGACAGCCTTGTCTGACTCCTCGTTTAATATTAAAGGAATCAGACAAGAAACCGTTATATAGTATACAACTTGTCGGGTTTTTATAAAGTACATTTACCCAAGTTTTCAAATTTGGACCAAAATTAAAAAGATCCAGTGTTTCAGCAATAAATGCGTGATTTAGGCTATCAAAAGCTTTTTCAAAGTCAGCAAAAAATAAAATGCCCGGTTTATCATTTTTTTCTGCATACTCTATTACGTCATATATCAGTCTTATGTTTTCACCGATGTATCTTCCTTTGATAAAACCCGTTTGACTGTTATCAATTAAATTATTTAACACTAATTTTATTCTGTTAGCAATTACTTTAGTTAATATTTTGTAATCAACATTTAACAAACTTATAGGTCTCCAGTTTGACAACAGAGATAAATCTTTATTTGGTTTTGGAATTAATGTTATCAAACTTTGTGCTTGCAATTGGCTTAAATAGTTATTTTGGAAAGAGTAGTTGAAAGAATTAATGACATCATTTTTTATTTCGTTCCAAAATATTTTGTAAAACTCAACATTTATACCATCTGATCCTGGGCTTTTCCCATTTTTCATGTCTTTAATTGCCTCTGCGCATTCTTTTTCTGTAATTATTCCTTCGCAAATTGTTTGTTCAACTTGGCTCAACTTTGGTATTTTTGTTTCGTCATAAAAATTATATTCCGAATTACTTTGTTTTTCTTTTTCATAGAGATTTTCATAGTATTTCTTTTGTTCCAATAAAATTTTGTTTTGGTTTGATGTAACCGAGCCATTTACATTTAAGTTCTTTATCAGTTTGCTCTCAGCATTTCTTTTCTCTAATTGTTTTAGTAATTTGATATTCCTTTCACCATTTTCTACTTTACTACTTTTAGTTCTCATTATTATACCGTTTATATTTTCATCGAAATATCGATCTAATTCTGTTTTTTTCATATTTAGATTTCTTGTAAGATTTTCGTCAAATTGTTTGCTAACTTAATTTCAATTTCTTCAATATCCCTTTCAAGTTTGTTAATTTGTTCTTTTTCACTTTTCTTTTTATGTCTTGCGAATTTAATTGTTTCATTACGAATAGTGCTTTTAATAACTTCCCATCGAATTTGAGGATTTGTGTCTACATTTAATAAACGTATTTCAGTTATAGTTTTTGTGATCTTTTCCTTATAGTCTGTATCCAAAAGTAAACTATTATTCATTTTAAAAACACCTGGCCCTCTCTCTACTGGATCGAAATTGAAAGTAATGTATGCAATCGAGTGATCAGATTTAAAACTTGACCTTATACCCGATTTTTTAACGAGATTCATCAAATCATTTGAAACAAGAAAATAATCTAACCTACACGCTATATTTGAACGTACTTTCGAACGCCAAGTAAATCTTTTTGTTTCGGGGTTCTGGATCCTGAATGTATCTGAGAAATGATATGTTTCAGTTATATCTTTTATCTTTTTACGACATTTCAAATGTGTTTGTGTGTTCCCACCTTGTTTGTCAATATAAGGGTCCATAACAACATTAAAATCGCCTCCTGTTATAAACACCTGGTCATTTCTCTCTTGTATAAATTTTTCGAGTTTTGTAAAAAATAAAACATCATCTTTATTTGGTCCATAAACATTTATAATTACAACCTCCTTATTTTCAATCTTTACCTCCGCTGCTAATATTCGTCCTATTTCAATTTCATACGTGTTTACCAACTGAACATTTAAACCACACCTGAACAAAATAGCCACGCCTGCCTGGTTACTAGAATTTCCACTGCAAATAATTGTCCCACCCCATTCTTTTTCCCATTTTTCTTTTTCTGTTTCTCTAAAATGTACCTCTTGGAGTAAACAAATATCAACGTTTTGAGTTTTTAACCATTGTAAAACAGCATTTCTCTTCTCTTTACCTGATATTCCATTTACATTATATGTAAAAACTGTAGTATTAGTCATTCAAATGACTTTTTAGATAAACCTATACTACCAAAGCAGTTCCTTTAAAGCAAGATTTCAAGTGCGAGACTAAACGCAAGAAGAAAAAAAAACTATCAAAAATAAAAAATAGAATTTCTTATAAGGATAAGAAAGTAGTAAATTATCCGGTCGCCATTTTAACAGTACGTAAATTACATATTTTATTGGATACTCGTGTGTTAAGTTTTAGAAAAAAAAAATATCTACATGAATGTTTAAAAACAATCAGAATTTCATAATCTATACAACCTTAATTAAGTGTCTGAGAATATTCATCACTACTGGCGTAATTCTAGTCATCATACAGAAAAACAACAACATAGAAACCTACTTCTAATACACATACATCTAATGAGAAAGGTTACAATTCAAAGCTTAAAAGGAAATATAACTGTAAGTTGTCAATCCATGTTCTTTTTTCTTCTTTCGAAACAAAAGTAAGAAGAAAAAAAATCGAGAGACTATGTATATTAAATATAACCACTTAACGTTGATTATGTATATACATATATCTATATACAGCAAACATCAACTATCATTTTGACAAATAAACAAAAAGAAACAAATGATATGAATGTCAATATCAGCATACTGTGTACAGGTTTTGGTTACTACGAACATTGCTCCCTGTTTTCTTACAAATTGTTTAAAGTAACACAAATCAGTTATTATTACGTCTTTACAGACTATGTTGCAAATAAACAATCTGTCTATCCTTCTATTTTTATTTACTTCTACCGAAAGCTCGAAACTTTGAAGGATATTTGAAATATCTTTTTTCACGCGTATAGCTGGTAGCAGTTTTGCGAATATATATAAACTGTTTTATTCAACATCGCGTCCGATCAACAATTAAAATATTTTACCACTATTTTCTTTTGAAGGAAGCGTATTTATTATTTATTCAAAATTACTTATGTTTTTGAATAATCCTATATGTAAGTGTAGCTTTCTATTAGAATTATTTGCAAAATTATACAATAAAGGGAGGTAATAGCCTCCAAGATATGAATAGAAAATGTTTCTTGCTATCTGTCGGTTTTAACAGTTTAATAACGTTCAATATATCCAATTTTTATCCAATAGGTGTAGGATTAAATTGATATAACGACCCTCAGGCCTATTTGATGGAAATTATCACAAGTACACAAAAACATAACAAGTAATGTAAAATACTCTTAGTACAATAATAAATTTATAGGAAAGTGATGAAGTGCATGGTTTCAGGTTTAGTGTTCAAACTGTTTGAGCCTTCGCATTGAATAGGCTATATAGTATTTTTGATTTAACAAAAGTTATTACATATTTTCATTTATAAAGTTTTTCCACTAGCATTAATAATTTATATATTATTTTCAGAAATTGTAATCATACGATTTAATACAATGATATTTTGAAGGATTTTACTAAAAATGTACAAAGCCGCCATAAAGGGAGTTAATAAAACACACTTAAAGGAATCCTATTTCAACATTGACTTTACGTTAATAACATTAATTGATAAATGTAGAATATTTGCTTTCTTATTCTACCCAGCGGTAGAGAAGAAGTGTCTTTATGGCCTCTATGAGCCTAGATTGTCTTTTCTCTGAGTTTCAGACTTTGATGTGCTGTTTCCACGCTCTGGCCACGGAAGTGTAAGCCACCGGTCGTACTCTGAAAACCGTATTTGGCGAGTTGTTGTATTTCCTGGTCTTGTTGGGTTTGTTGATTTAAATGTAGCAAACAGTTTGCCTTCGAAAGACCATGCTTTTTCGATTCTCGTTGGGTCTTTTAATCGTAGGGACATCAAAGCCTGTTGATTTACATGAGTAAGGTCATCGTTGAGATATATTCCCGTACCCTTCAAAAGTTTTGCTTTTTTCAATATGTCTATTTTTGTTTGTCTTCTCACAAACTTCACAATGATTGGACGATTACTATTTGCTTTGTATGGTCCAAGCCTATGTGTTATGTCTATGTCTTCATCACGAATGACGAGCCCAAGATTATCCTTGCACATTTTTAGAAATTGCGCCTTTGTTTGAAGCGAGGACTGTTTTTCAATATCTCCTTTGATTCCAGTGGCTCGGAGGTTGTTTCTGCGACTATATTGTTCTATATCATTTGCACTTTCTTTCAATTTTTCATTCTCTGCTTTTAATACTTTGAATTCTTTGGACAGCCCTCTTCAGATTTTTCGATTTTTCCTTCTAATATATGTTTATTCGCACTGATCTCAAAGTAGATTTTTGACGTGGAAACAGATTTGTTGTGGATTTCATCTTCTAAAATTTCTACACGTTTTATGACCGATCCTAATAGCTGTTCTTTCATCTCTTCAAATGTGTCTTTTATTACATCTTTGATAAATGATCTATCATCCTTTGTCAAGACATTATCCAGTTTTTCATCAATTTTATCGAGTTTCTTTTCAAGTTTCTTTTCAAGACTAGATTCTGCAGGTTCAGGCGAAGACATTATTTTTTGTTTTTTATTTTTCTTTCTTTTTTGGCGGGATTTGGTTTTAACTTTTGTTTGCTTTTCAACCGACGGATTTTGTGCAGATTCTGTTTCTTCTAATGTCTCATTTAACCCGCTAAATGAGTTAGCTAAATGGCTGGAGTCTAGATCGCTACAACTTGTAGTAGATTCTTTTTTCCTTTTAGGCGTGCCACTTAATCCATTCATACCGCCTATGGTCAGAGATCAGAGATCAGAGATCATAATGGTCACGGATAATGGGAGCGTTTATCTAATGTTTGTTATATGTGACTGTATAGAGGCTTACTCAAGCGTGACGAAATTTTTGTTATACCGTCCGTGCGATGTGCTCACCAATTTTCACCCATATTTCTCAATATCCCACCCATCGTCAATGTTAGTTTAATTTTTTGTATTTAAATTGTCAGATATCACGGCAGTGTATCAAAGTAATTTTCATACCATTTAATAGTTATTCCTCAGTTTTCTTAACACACATTTCTCCATTCACAGGCGTCCAGTAATTTTCTCAAAAATCTTTATTTTACATTCTTTGACTTTTTGCGTGTTTACCTATCTAACGGAAGCGGAAGCCATTTTATTATGAAGATTTTTAAACATTCCCTGAACAATTGGCGTTGCTTTCAAATAAAGCATAAAATAAAATAAAACAGAGTCTAACGAACCAAACCCAAGATTTCGACAACCGATGTACACAGTCCCCAGTAAATGAGGGAGATTGTTACATTTTAAGAGACTTGAATTCTAATCAATATCAAATATGTTTTATTATGTTTTAAATTGTTTAGATTAATCAAATGAAACTATGTACAATAGTTACTATATAATAGATAAATTCAATCTGCGGAGCATTGTCTTTCTCGTCTCTATTGTTTTGTTGTGAATGACATGAGACAAACGATCTCCAACGTCAATGGTATTTACACTTTGTAAAGATCAATTTGTTAGATAAATCTGTAAATAATTATTGGTTAATCCTAGCATATATTTAATCATTGAACAACTTTGTAATGTTTAGTCTTTTTTAAGATCTGTTTTGTTGCTTCTAACTAATTCTGCAGTTGCTAATTTGGCAGATATGTAATTGATATTTGCAGACCCTTACCTTCAAACAAGGTTGTGTCCAAGACTGATACTGCATTTTTTAGAACGTGACTATGTCTTTTGGATCTATGTTCTTACGAGTTAGTCTGTAGAATTTGAAAGGAGCTTCTGTATTACAATATTTGTCTTCCATTTAATGCCGATTAATCTCAAGAATTAGGAAAAATTATGTATACCGTCTAAATTAGTGATTTGAAATATTGCTTTACAAAAGGCTTAATTACTTTATATATATATTAAATCATTTATGTAAAATGAATAAAACATTTGAAAACTTTGCGCTGAAATTTGTAGAAAACAGTCTGCTGGACACAGCATGCAAAACTGTTTTGTTGAGTATTCGAATAATAATTGCAAAAGCAAAAATAAGTCGATTCTGACGAAATGAATACCTTACGAGGTAATCAAGACGTGTGCTAATACGCCATTATAAGGTCAAAGTGTTTATCTGCTTAATATAAGAGGTCATCACTATTCAATATCAAATAAATCGGCATATGAAACAACGTGACGAGGAGCAAAGAACGTAATATCTATAGTTTTAAATCTCGGATCATCTACTTTATTATTTCAAAATTCGAAAACAATGGCTACCGAAGTCTAATTCTTCCATGTGGTAATTATACACTGGCAGGCGATTATATCGGATTCATCATTGTCAACATATCTCTGTTATATTGTTTTATGCTTTTGTTCATAATAACAAAAATGTCAATAATTCAGCAATTCAGCAATTCATATATGACAATGTGTCGGCTTTGATTATACAAGGATTAAACAATATTAAATCTAAGTCATTCTTTGATCCGCTGAATATAATGAATTTTAACAGTTTTATATTTTTTTTTGCATAGCAAACGGGGATTTCCCCGTTTATCCCGGTGGTTTACAAAGCTGTTAATGACGTATCACGTACTTCTAATAAGTTGAAAGTTGTAGTAATTCTACTAATTGTATTTTCATATGCAACTACAGCAGCTGGAAAAAATCTCTAACAGTACCGAGAGTATGTCCTGAATTAAAGCCACTGATTCTGTTATGCAAGGTATGTGGCCTGTGGTCTGCATATTGGCGGTGAGAGCCATTATACAAGACTGGACGATTGATAGACTTGCTTAGCTATTGTGCAGTACATAGATTAATTAATCTATCTCTAAAATGATCTGTCTAGATTGCATGTTATTATTTTCACCTTTATAGCAAACAAGTTCATACCTTTATAACGAGTTTAGAAAGCCTGATTAAATTAGGGCTAAACAAATAAAGTGATAAGATACAACGGTATTTTTATTATTAATAAATTATGTTTTATCACTATTATATCTCATTATAGAAAATAAAAGAAAATGCATTTAGGCACCTGAGGCATGGTCTAAAGGAGTTATAGTACCGGTATATCAAAAGGATTGTAAATCTGAACCTGCAAATTACAGAGGGATTACACTGGTAAATGTTTTTTTCGAAGATTTTTTCATTGCTACTTAGAAATCGTATTAACAAATGGTGTGAATCTGAACAAATTTTTAATGATGTACAATTTGGTTTTAGAGATAATCGTTCTACAGCTGATGCTATATTCCTTCTACATGCCATTATTCAAAAAGTACTGTCTAAAAAGTCTAAATTATGGTGCATTTTTATAGATTATCAAAGAGCTTTTGATACAGTTAACAGAGATGCTTTATGGTATAAATTAATACAGACAGGCATTAGCTGTAAAATGATTAATATTATTAAATGTATGTATCAAATAATACAGTCATGTGTTAAGATATCAAGTACGATGTCATTTTCAGACTTCTTTGATGTAACGATAGGATTGAAACAAGGGGAGCCATTATCTCCCTTGCTATTTATTTTGTTTATTAATGATATCACAGAAAACTTAAATTGGAATGATTTTACGGATAAAGATCTTGAGCTTCTTTCTAAGTATTTAATATTATTTGCTGATGATATTGTATTGTTTACGACTGATCCTAAGAGCTTACAGTCCCAAATCGATTCCATTTATCAATTTTCAATAAAGTGGGGTTTAACAATAAATGTTAATAAAACAAAAATTTGTATTTTTGAAAACAGAAAAACTCATCATAATGAAGATGTTTACATTAATGATGATAAAATAGAAATAGTTGATGAGTTTACATATTTAGGCATTAAATTTTCTCACACTGGTTCTCTTTTAGGTGCAGTTAAGGCACTGAATGATCAGGCTTTAAGAGCCTATCACAATATACTGTTATTAATTGATAAAGTCTGTTTAGATGTTAAGACAAAATTATTACTGTTTGATAGAATGGTTGTACCTATTTTACTGTACGGAGCAGAAATTTGGGGTGTTTACAATTTCAAAGGTGTCGATAATTTACATTTGAAATTTTGCAAATATTTACTAGGAGTAAAGAAGCAAACGCCAAATAATGCTGTGTATGGAGAATTAGGTCGCATTCCATTATCTACTATTTGTAAAGAGAGATCTGTTAAATATTGGTTGAAATTAATGAAAAATGTAGATTCTCCAATGAATAGTCTGTATCAAAATCTATCTTCAAATTTTATTGGTAAGAACTGGGCTAAGCGTATGCATTCTATTATTGACCATCTGGGTCTGACACATGTGCGTCAGTATTTTGATCCGAGTATTAACTATCTCCATACGTTCAAACAGAGATTACGTGACCAATTTATTCAAGAATGGTATGCATCGATTAATTCAATGTCAAAGCTAAAATATTATTAGTATAAAACAGTCTTTTGTTATGAAGAATACATTGACAAAATTGCCAGTGAAAATTAAAAAAAAAATGTTTACTTGTTTTAGATTAAGCTCCCATAAGTTAGAAATCGAGTCTGGTAGATTTAATAATATTGATCGAAACAATAGAATATGCAGAATATGTAATCAAAATGCAGTTGAAACTGAGTACCATTTCTTGTTATGTTATGAAAATATAAAGATGTTAGAAATAAGTATTTGGGAAATATAGCTTGGCCTACAATTCAGATGTTTAAAAATATTATGTTAACAAGAAATAAGAAACGTCTTGTAAACATTTGTAGATATATAAAAGAATCTATGACGATAAGACATAATACCCTGTCAAATCTTGCTGTTTCTTAATATATTACTGTTTGGTATTTTATAGCATGAGATATTCTCATGAATGTTCTATGTATATGCAATTTATGATATTTTTGTTTGCCATGTTTATTATTTGCTGTATGTTAAATGGCCAAAGGCAAATTTAGTTGCCGATTTCGCTAATAAAGTTGATTGATTGATAGATATAAAAGTAATCATTTATTTATAAACCATCCATGCGTATTTTGAACAATAATGTCTGTTTATTGCTGGGTTTTATTGTAAATATACTTATTTCTTTTTTGATTATCTATTAAAATGCAACTTAATGCTTCTTAATTCTGATAAAATCCGGCAATATTCATTTTTTTCTGGTTTTATTTTGTTATTTAAAAAAGATCATAATAATTGAAAAATACTTACTTTTCAATTATCTTATTGAGTTTTAAATAATTATTCTATTTTTCATTAGGTGAGAGTTTTTTTTAAAAGGGTGAGAATTGCCTTGATGCAAGAGTTATATCTCAATTGGTCAGGACATAATTACAATATGTATATATTCTGAAAAAAGCTGCATTTCAATCAATGAAATGAAAAACACTGGCAATAACCAAATATCTTTACATATCAATAACATTTATGATTCTCTGACATGGACTACATAGTCAAGATTTTCATGCTTTACAGTGACAATTTAAAGTTAAAAGGTAGGACTGGAGCAGGGCTTTATTTTGTAACCATATTAAAATGTATATTTTCTATTTAGATGGTTGTTTAATTTGTTTCAAAATAAAAATTTAAAGCCTTAAAGAACTTTGAAAAAGAAATGTACACACCTTATAAACATGATACGTGTAATATTAAACAGGAAAAAAACTGAATTCATTGTGTTTGTTCACTTGAGAATAAATTAAGTTTTGCACGATATCACAAAACATCCAAGTTTTTCAGAAAACGAACAACATCTTTAAAAACAACTTGTCTGTCTAATACATTTTACCGCTCTGTTCCGTTGAACTGGAAATTTACAATATTCTAAAGGAGTCCTCCCTTAAATGAATGTCATTTGCAAACAATTGCTAAAAACGATGCTTTATAAAGTTATGTAAAGTTTAAGCACTAAGACATTGTTGCAAATGCATCAAAACGAATATGGTTGACAGCTTTTTAAAAATGGTGATTTTAACGGTGTTAAACTGTCCAGAAGTGTGGCCCTTTCGTGCAGTCCCTTTCCGGAATTCAGAGTATATATGAGTAAATTGACTATGGTTTTATAGAATAATATAAATGTGTTATATGCTGTCATATTTTCATGTAAAACATCTCTTTCTTTCTATGATTTGATGATGTTCGAACTTTTTTTCTTCAAAGCATGGACCTTACTCTTAATGATAGCTTTATTTGTCACGCGAAAGCTATAATTTCAATCCTGGCCATATTGCAATACATGCCTGGATTAATCAATTTCACACACTAGCAGTTCACGGGCGTGGTCATCATTATTGCTTAATTTTGCTGCGAAATTGCACCATAGGTTAATTTAGGTTTAGCAGTATATCACAAAACTACAGAAATATTTAGTAAATGAACAACATCTTGACAAACAAGTTATCTGTCCAATACATGTTTTACTGTTCTGTCCCATAGGATTTGTTACTTGAAATATTCTAAGGAGTTAAATCGAATGTCATTTGTAAAGAAATTAATGTAAACAATTATCAGAAAGATGTTTGATTTCATGTTTAAACACTGATACGCTATTGCAAATGCATCAAAACGAAGACTTGAAACAGCTTTTTATAAATGGTTTGGTTTTTAAAGGCGCTCAACTGTCCAGAAGTGTGGCCCCATATTGCAGTCTCTTTCCAGAAGTCAATATATAAATGTGCAAAACTGACAATGTTTTTGTAGTATGAAAGAAATTTTGTATAGTTGAATGCTGTTGAATATTCTTGTAAAACACTGCTTTTTGATTTGATGATGTTCGAACATTTTTTCTCCGACTCTTAAAATATCACTGTAAAGATTTAAGTTTCAATGGACAGCCGCGACTTTTGTTCCCGTCACGGTTAATATACTACTGCAACCGTTGAACGTAGTGTAGTAAAATATTCCAATAAATACATGCAGAATAAGGTCTGTTTTATTTTGGCAGTGTTATTTAACATAAACATTAAATATATATGATTACTAAAATCGGCTTGTCTTTAAAAGGCTTTTGATACAGCGGCTGTATCACAAATTCAAGCTCACTGCCTAGTCATTAGATCAGAATTATAATTTAGCGTTTGACGTTGCTTCACTTATCATATGTTTCAAGGGTGAGCGTTCTTAAATCTTAGACGGGGTTTTGACCTGAACGGTCGTTTAGCAGAAGTCTTCGAAGTGATTATCACTTATTTCGAACAGGGTTTACCAATTCTCCGGCCAGTTGATCAGTGATCTGTCGAAAGTTGAAAAAATGCAATGTATTTGTAGGTCGGTATATATGATTTATATAAAAAAATATATTTGTGGACCAATTTGCTACACACATTTAACACTTGGGTCTATTGAAACAAAAATTTAAAAAAAAATCGATCCCATCAGATCATTCCGCAGGACATTTGTTAGTCGTATTAAGTGATCTGTTGTTTTCCACTCTTCCAGTTGTACTAAAAATCTACCTTGAATATGGTTTATTACAGTAGGTATATCGGTATAACCGTGCATCAATTTACATATTAAATATGATTCCCTGTGTTTTTATTACTTCTACTTTTGCATTTGAAGTTAGGTAACGAATTAATTTCAAGCCGTGTAAGAATTTATAAAAACGGCAACATCACAACAGTTTTAGATATAAATACAGTGAAATACTCCAAAAACCGTACAAACTTTAAAATTTACCTCTCTAATCCGAGCCCTGGTCATTATTATAATTGGTTCTGATGTTCATCTGACTCATTTTTGACATTTCTGGGTTTGTTTACATTTTTATTATTGCTTTTCAAAAATGTAACAACAAAACATATGTAGTCAGACACTAGTAATCAAATATCCCGTCACATTTTACTTTGTACATGCATGCAGATGCATACAGTTGGCATGTATGAAAGATGCAATTCCATGTAAAATTAAAACAGGTGAATGATAACTAAAAGTGAGCTGTCGGTCTCTTTACTCAAGGGCACATATGGCTTAACTTACAAACGCTTTCTGTTTGATAATAAAACAGACGTTTTCTTAATTTATTGTCGATAGATATGTCATTAAAACTAAATTTGTAGAACACTTTCTATTCACAAAAATCGTATTTTTCCTAAAGACGCTCGTAATAAAAACATCGGAATGTTTGTAGGAGTCTAGATATCACAGTCAACAGAACATTAGAATAACTATAATAGTGTAGATACCTCAGCCAGAAGAACACCGGAATAACTGTAATAGTATAGGTACCTCAGCCGGAAGAACACTGGAATAACTGTAATAGTATTGGTACCTCAGTCAGAAGAACACAGGAATAATTTTATAGTCTAGGCATCTCAGGGAGAAGAACATGAGAATATTTGTAAAAGACTTGATATCGCGGTAAGTAGAACAGGAGAATGTTTATAAAAGTCTAGATATCGCAACCAGTATTACACGAAAATGTTTGTAAAAGTCTCGACATCAATGTAATCGGAACAGGAGAAAGTTTGTTAAAGTCTAGGAATCGCAGTCAGTAGAACGGGAGGGTGTAAAAGTCCCAATATCGCTATCAGTAGAACAGAGGAATCTTGTAAAAATTTATCTAAACGTTTACAAGCATTCTCATGATTTACTTATTGCGATATCAGCTAGTAGAAAAAGAGATTCTAAGTAAAAATCAACTTATCTCAGTCAGTAAAACGAGGACATATTTGTAAAGGTCTAGGTATTTCAGCCAGCTGCATATGGGAACATGGTATTGGATTTACAAGGGCATGTTAGTAAAAGTCTAGATTTCTCAGCAATATACATGACCTATGCCAGTCAGTTGAAAAGGAAAATCATTGTATATCGCAGCCAGAAAACCATTAGTATGTTTGTAAAAGTCTAGGTATTGTTTAAATGTTATTTTTAGTATTTTTGCATAAAAAGGTAAGAACCCGTCTGTTGTAAACACAGACAAAGGACAGCGTTTGATGCCAGTAAAAATATTGTAACCTGAAGGACAACAATACTGTTTGCACGAATACTTGATAGACGAACGGTACCAAATATACGTTACTAGTACTTCTTTGTTCACGTACTAACTCGGAAGTTGCGACGGAGCGATTTACCGTATATCTCTGATAGAGGTAGCTCTGTTGTCTGCCAGGCATGGCAAAGCATTTTTGATATTATAAAATATTGTTCAATTAACCAAAGGCATGTATTTATCATGCCATCACTATAACAATTGCATGCTCAAGCCAGTCTGAGAAAAAGCAGTCTTTCTGAGAATACTTTACAGTATAAATGATAAAGTTCAAGGACATCAGATTGTAAGAGCCCTGCCTATCTTTTTGTGATAAACGAATAGGGTACGGTATATTCAGTAACCCGCACTGCTATTTAACAATAATTAGTATTTGTTTATTATAGCATGAATAAATAGAATGACAGGTTACTGTCTTTGAAAAAAGGGTTTCTCAGACTCGTCAAGATATGGTCATTCTAGGACCTCGTCTGAGAAACCCTTTCTTAAAAGACAGTAAACTGTGTTTCTGTCGACTTTGCTAAATAAATGGTGCTGATGTTGTTTTATGGTTTTAAATGAGCAGTTTCTTTCATTTTCCATAACAAGCTGCATACCTTAGTCCTTACATATATAAGCAGACAATGCAATTAGACAGACAGAACAGAGAGAGACGGACACGGGCAACATGCCATCCTTGCAGCTTTGAAGGCGGACAGTGAGGCAGGTGCGGCTACAGAAATGATTGACTTGTATTCTTCTATGGAAAACAACATTTTTTTTTATTACAGAAAGCCTCCATATCTGTATTATTTGATTATCTTTTTATATGAAAGTTCGTCTCAGCAGGATCGCGTACCTGCATTTAACGCATTGATAAAAACGTTATTTCTTCTTCGATATAAGTATGCCAATGGTTGTGGCCACAAACTCTAGCTATTTTTATACTAGTCTATACAAATGTACTTGGCGTATATATGGCGTATTGATTTTATATATAAAAAACACTGTGGCTTGAGTAAATTGTTTTTATTTCATTTGGTTTAAACAATATTTTATTCATATATATTTACAACATGAAACGTTACATAATTACAGCAAGAAGGACACGAGCCATAACATTTAACGCATTGATTCATATCATTTTAAAATGGAGCATTTTAATTTGAAGGATTAAGAATTTTGCAAAAGATTCAATAATTCTAAGGACTATTTCAACAGGTAAAATTATTGCCAATAACAAAAGAAATGTATACATACGCCATAATTTTTACATGCAAGTAACATTCAATTTACAATTCCTATGTATAAAAGGCGAACATATCTGCATATAGGCAATGATTACAGGATTTTATCTCGATCTGTGAAACAGACTGTATAAGTACAAACCTAATGAAACTATTAATCTATTAATAATTTGATTGAATTAAACATCTAATTTAAACATAGAATAATTACTGGCGTTTCTTCTTCATATATAATTTAATAAAACTACTAATTAAACGTAGGCAATTAAAACAAACTGATGTAAGTGAAACGAAAATTACCTATACGTATGCAGTTGTTGTCAATTCCCGTTGATTGTGCCTCCAAAAGTCCCAAGCCATTGGCGATTATTTCGTAGGTCTTTACGTATTCACAGCATTTAAAACTTTCCTCCTATAAACACAATTTATACAAATGTATTTAATTTAACCACTGGTATTATCTAAATCTTATGTGTAAAATGATTCTGATTTTCTTATGTTTTCTTAAAATATATACAAGAAAATGCATTTAATATTTAAATCCAGCAGAGATAAAAACGTTATTTCTTCTTCGATATAAGTATGCCAATGGTTGCACATGTGGCCACAAACTCTAGCTATTTTTATACTAGTCTATACAAATGTACTTGGCGTATATATGGCGTATTGATTTTATATATAAAAAACACTGTGGCTTGAGTAAATTGTTTTTATTTCATTTGGTTTAAACAATATTTTATTCATATATATTTACAACATGAAACGTTACATAATTACAGCAAGAAGGATTGAGTAGAAAGCCAAGCTTATTTGACACTCTCTCCTTTATCTTATTTAAAGACTGAAGTACCACGGTAAGCGTCGAACATGACTGGATGTCAAATCATATAATATAAAAAATAGTGCTTACCAAATAAAGTAACCGATAAATGTTTGTAACCCATTTTCACTCACAAGTGCTGCTTTTTAAAACACACATTTTATGAAAATGTCGCGTATAGAATTTGTACATGTGCTTGAATATAAGTATTAAAAGTAGTCAAAACTACAAAAACTTTTTAAAACAAGTCACTTTATTTTTAACCAACGTTTCGGCTACATTAGCTTCTTCATGTGCTGGAGAAACAGTCAGTCAAAATTAATGATTAAACCATTAGATTTTAAATATGAAATATTTTACTGCTTTACATATCGAACATTAGGAATAATGAGATTTCGAACATTAGGAATAATGAGTTATCGAACATTAGGAATAAGGAGTTTATGAAAATAAAATACACAATCAGAGTAGGAATCTTAACTGTTAATATTTCAAAGGGTTCCGACGGAGAAGGCGAAAAATGAGCGCACATACAGTGTAGAAATACAGGAGTAGGAATCTGAACTGTTAATATTTCAAAGGGTTCCAACGGAGAAGGCGAAACATGAGCGCACATACAGTGTACAAATACAGGAATCGTAAGATAAACAAACAATAAAAAGAAATTTGGTAGCTTCAAAAATAAATATACATAGAATGGCAACGTTAGAGTTAAAAGTTAATGTAAACTGTGAAAAATATAGCACGGTGAAGGAGTCAAAATATAAAAAAAAAAACAAATCAAAGCTTACAGGATGTCAACGGGGAAGTAAAAATAAAACTATTAAAATAAAAAGACATAAGATTTCAACAGAGAAGTCAGAATGTAAATACAGAAACCTTACATCAACGGATGGCAACTGAGGAGCCAGAATGTGAATATCAAAATGAAAATAAACAGGATGGGAATGGAGAGGTCAAAAAGAAAATATTGAAAATAAATTTAAGAAAATGTCAACGCATGAGTGAAACTAAAAATAGCAAAATATAAAAATAACACGGTACGACACTGTAGGATTCAGGATGTTCATTTCAAAACTTAAATAAACCGCATCGTAAAGGAGTGGTCACAACGTAAATATTGAGAATAAGGATATAATGGATGGCAACAAAGGTGTGAGAATGTAAATTTTGATTATTGGAAAAAACAACGGATGGTAACGGACGAGTCAAAATGTAAATATTAATAACGTACATAAACAGGGTGGAAACGAAGGAGTAAAAATGAAATTATTGAAATTCAAGATACACAGGATGACAATGTATATAGTGAATACTAAATTAAACAGGACAGTAATCGAGCAGTCAACATAAAATAACATTAGCAAACAGTGAGGTTGTAACAGATGAGTTAATGTTAACAGTTACAGGAAGGCGTATAAACAGAAAAAAGAGATACGCAAAAAGTAATAAAATTATACAGGAGGGCAAAGTAAAGGCATTATGCCTATGATATACACAGGACAAAATATGAAAAATATTGATACTGAAAAAGTAAGATAAAAACCCAGGATGTGCAGAATGCAAATCTTGAATGACAAAAGTAATCAGAACTTAACAGACAAAGCGTGTAACCAGTCAAAAGCACAGGCTTAGAACGGGATGAACAATGTAAATAATTTGATTATAATGAACAACGGATAACATGTAACGTAGCCAGTTAAGTCTATTTCTGTTGTTTTAGTAATTTATTAATCAGTAGCAATATCTTCTTTGTCACCCAAATTAAATGCTAGTCATATCTAAACTGGCTTGTTTTGTTCGCTACTAGCATGACTAAACCACAATTTATAACTCTCTCCCACAAGGTAAATAATAACAACAGGTACCCAAATTCATACGACCCTACATTTCATACTACTGAACTACTGCTGCTGTTGTCATCACTGCCTTTAACGTACAGACTGGAACCTGATTTTGATAAAACATGTAGACTGCTCTGTATTATCAGGTATCTATGAAATATTTTTCAATACCGATGAGTGTAACTGACATAAGCAAAGTACTTCATATTGACATTGGCTTATTCCTACATACGTCAGTGAGAATAACATAGCAACATACTAGTTTATGATAAGTTGCGATTGCTTAATCTTGTAAACATGGCAACATGCTAGCTTATGATGTGTTGCGATTGCTTAATCTTGTAAACATGGCAACATGCTGGTTTATGGTGTGTTGCGATTGCTTAATCTTGTAAACATGGCAACATGCTGGTTTATGATGCGTTGCGATTGCTTAATCTTGTAAACATGGCAACATGTTAGTTTATGATGGCATCATGTTAGTTTATGATGTGTTGCGATTATTTATTCTTGTAAACATGGCAACATGCTAGTTTATGATGTGTTGCGATTGCTTAATCTTGTAAACATGGCAACATGCTATTTTATGATGGCAACATGCTAGTTTATGATGTGTGCGATTTTTAAATCTTGTAAACATAGCAACATGCTAGTTTTTGATGTGTTGCGACTGCTAGATCTTGTAACATGGCAACATGCTAGTTTATGATGTGTTGCGCCTGCTAGATCTTGTAAACATGGCAACATGCTAGTTTATGATGTGTTGCGATTGCTTAATCTTGTTTACATGGCAACATGCTAGTTTACGATGTGTTGCGATTTCTAAATCTTTTAAACATGGCAACATGCTAGCTTATGATGTGTTGCGATTGCTAGATCTTGTAAACATGGCAACATGCTTCTTTGTGATGTGTTGCGACTGCTAGATCTTGTAAACATAGCAACATGCTAGTTTATGATGTGTTGCGACTGGTAGAGCTTGTAAACATGGCAACATGCTAGTTTTTGATAGGCTGCGATTGCTAGATCTTGTAAACATGGCAACATGCTAGTTTATGGGTGTTACGATTGCTAAGTCTTGTAAACATGGCAACATGCTACTTTATGATGTGTTGCGATTGCTTAATCTTGTTTACATGGCAACATGCTAGTTTATGATGTGTTGCGATTTCTAAATCTTTTAAACATGGCAACATGCTAGCTTATGATGTGTTGCGATTGCTAGATCTTGTAAACATAGCAACATGCTTGTTTGTGATGTGTTGCGACTGCTAGATCTTGTAAACTAGCAACATGCTAGTTTATGATGTGTTGCGACTAGTAGATCTTGTAAACATGGCAACATGCTAGTTTATGATAGGCTGCGATTGCTAGATCTTGTAAACATGGCAACATGCTAGTTTATGATAGGCTACGATTGCTAAGTCTTGGAAACATGGCAACATGCTACTTTATGATGTGTTGCGATAGCTAGATCTTGTAAATACACCAATCATGACGTAAATGTATTTATAATTAGTACGGTTACCAGAGTGAATACTATTACTATTACACCATAACTCCGTATTTGCAGATAGCTTTAGCAACGTATAACATAGACACATATACAAGTACAAGTACAAGTACAACCAATAGCTTGACTATTTGGTCCTTGTGTGTATAGAAAATGTGGCTCTCAAATGAATGTGTTACTTGGTCTTCTTTTTAATGTATTTTCTCTTTATCACGTTGATAAGTTGTTCAGGTAACGCCATTAATACTGGTATTTCTTTCAAGTGAAGACTTATAGTAATTGCCAGTATTGCGTATTGACACTGAATAAAGTGACCATCTCTTTTAATTCAAACGGAGTTAATGTTATGTTTATATTTTGTTATGATTCTATATATAGTATGTTTAGGTGTGGATTATTAGAAATTGCGGCTTTGATCTACCAGTCACTGTACAGTATCTTCATTACTGGAGGTACAAGTATGATATATATATATTATATGTATCTACTTGACGTGTACTTTGTGCACATGCCAATAAGATGTTGAATGTACTTTGTTTGCTTGAGCTGAAATACATTAGATACATTGTATTGGCATTCAGTCATTTCAAAAATAAATTGTTTGGGATAGATTGTTCCTTCCTTATATGCAATACCTAAATATTAGACAAATATAACTAATCGCAAAAGCTATTATAGATTCATTTTTAAAAGAGAATTTGTCAATATGCAAAATTATGGCTTGCCTTACACGTACATTAACATTCAACTAAATAAATGGCATAATTTAATAGTTATTATACATTTTGGCATGTTAAACAACCATATATTGTTTATAGTTCCTTTGTAATTGAAGATTTAAATGATAAAATCCGTAGTAAGTACATAGGTTAAATAGATCTTCTATGTCTTTATGACAATGTGTTTTAATAAAATTTATCGAAGATCTCTTTGAACGAATAAAACACAATGAAGTAAATCATTAGTATGACTCGAGTTTGATGAAGCCTGTAAATGAAAGTAGTAATGAAATCTGCAACAACCATCTTGCCCCTAACACCGACTTCAGCATAATGTTACTGTTCAATGTAATTGATTGGACATCACGAATGCAGAAGGACCAACCTTTAGAAAAAATGAATAATCGAATAAATTAGCACAAGGTGAAACAGGTAGAAAAGTATAACTGAAAAAAAAGATGTTATAATATCTATAACAAGGTCCTACTATTTACGATATATAAATCATGGCATCAAAATTTCCACATAAATATAAAATGCATGATTGTGTTTCAATGAGAAGTGTTCTGTGCTTCCGTAACATCTATCCAAACCTTTCATTTCCTTCCGGAACATCTATCCAAACCTTTCATTTCCTTCCGGAACATTTATCCAAACCTTTCATTTCCTTCCGGAACATCTGTCCAAACCTTTCATTTCCTACAGGAACATCTATCCAAACCTTTCATTTCCTTCCGAAACATCTAATCCAAACCTTTCATTTCCTTCCGGAACATCTATCCAAACCTTTCATTTCCTTCCGGAACATCTATCCAAACCTTTTCATTTCCTTCCGGAACATCTATCCAAACCTGGAACATCTATCCAAACCTTTCATTTCCTTCCGGAACATCTATCCAAACCTTCCATTTCCTTCCGGAACATCTATCCAAACCTGGAACATCTATCCAAACCTTTCATTTCCTTCCGGAACATCTATCCAAACCTTTCATTTCCTTCCGGAACATCTATCCAAACCTTTCATTTCCTACAATAAATAGTAAGGTCTCAAGCTTTTACATACTTTAAAACGTCCATATATTTCATAAAATGAAAATTTCTTATTAAAAGAAACATCTGTGGACATATGGTTACTGTCGTTGAGTTCGAATAACTTGTCTCCCTAAAGAGAAAAGATAAAACACACCTGTCCCATGGTAAATTGTTCCAATAACAATGGGACTCTTGATTCTACGACTGAAATGCATTAAACGACTGTTCTCCTTGTCGTTTTTCCCTTCTTTTCCTTTTTTTTTCTTTGAGAAAAAAACAAACAAACAAAAAACAACAACAACAACAAACATCGTGAACGTAGATGTTGTGTTTTGGAATGCATATAGATCTGTATCTGTATATTTATATAAGTGACTGTAAAAGCTTCTTTCTTTCAAAATCTATCTTTCATTATTTTTTTATATATATACAAATGTTAATTAACATACTGCCAAGCGTACTGCAAGCTGTGGAAAAGTTACTTTACGTGTGTCGCCAGGATGGCCCATATTCATTACATCCACATTTAGATTTATTATGTGGATACACAGTATATAAGTACAGCACAATATTGTGGATTTTTTCCATGTTAAGCAGTATATAAAGAAACAGTAGCATTCTTGTTTAAAACAAAATATATTCCAAGTTCGAACAATAATCTACTTGTTGGCTGTGGGATGTATTAAAGGAAATGTGATTAATTTCTTATGGTACTTTTGACGGTTTAAGTTCTGCATCGGCCTTTTATACTTTGCTTTACATACTTTGTGTAAGTAAATTATTTTATTGTTTCTTAATTAGTTTTTGTTTTTACAAATCGAGAGTATCTTGAGATAATCAGTACAGAAATAATGGCCGGGCTAAGCTTCTCAAACAAAAAATATGAAATCATCATTATTATTATTAAATAAAAAATAACCCGTTGTCTTTTGAATATCCCATGAGAACACAAAATAAAAAAAAAACTTATTAAATACCAGTCATTGTGATTTTCGATTGAAAGATTAAACCTGTTCAAGTGATCTAGTGATTACTTTATTTATTAAGAAAAAAAAAATGTCGTTGCATACAATGTAAATGTATGATTAAACAAGTATTAATTTTACATCTTATCTGAATATATCTCAATAAGCGGACAGAATAAAAGCTATGAGCGTAAAAATGCTGTCGTTTGCAGTTATATAGGGTTATATGGATTAAAGGTTATTTAAGACAGCCATTTGTTCAAACATCAAAATACTAAATTTTCAGAAGTTAAACTTGAAATATGTTGGGGTTTATTTAGTTCTTAGAGATAGAAGAAGTTGTGATATGCTGAAGAGTTGTAAACGTACTGGTACCATTTATTACGTCTTTGGTATGACGCGGCCGGAGATCGAATCCACGACCTCCCGCACTCGAAGCGGACGCTCTACCACTAGCCTAAGGCTATCTAGGAGGTTAATTATCACTTTATAGCATTTTACTATCTTTTAATTTACTATTATTATTATTATTATTATTATTGTTATTATTATTATTATTATTATTATTTTAAATGCAGTTTCGGTAGCCACTGTATTTTACGAAGATAATTATTAACAACAATGCGTCCTAAAACAAATGTGATGATACTTGGTTTTGGGCCTGTAATTCAGTGCGGAATTACTAACGCAATAGCTCAAGCATTAGTTTGCTTTGATAACAGATTTGTTTTCAAATATTCTATATTATTATTAATAATTGTTGTCAATAGTTCTCTTCGTAAAATACATATTTTTTACGTGTTGGACGGTACGCTGTCAAAATACACAATACATTTGACTTACTAAATCATACTAACTTTTAGAAGGTTTTTTTCTTGAAACGGTTACGAAGGGGCGAAGGTGAAACATAATCCATTGATATATGTTGTATTATTAATATCTATTCTAACCTAATTCTAATACGTGCTTAACATACATGTATTTACACTAAATTGTTTTGTGCAAACTTGAAGTTGTTCCCATATTATATTTCTACCGCGTCAAAATAATTAACTTGTTTTTTAATTACCGTTAAAGCAGATCACTTGATAATAACAATTATTATCTGCACGCAACTTTATGAAAACTATCTGTTTGAAGACTTCAGATCTACATTTATCATAAATATAAATCAATGAATTCCAAACAAAAGATATTGTTCTCTTTGTTTGATTATCATACAAACGTTTGACTTTATCCGTTCTTGTCACGAGCGGGTATATTAAGTCAGAAAAGCGTGGTCCCCTGGAGTCGAAGAAGTCTATGAAGGTTAAGAAGTATACAGCTCTTTGGATTAATTACTAATGATTTGAAATTAAACATATTAAGTTTGAGTATGTAAGTAATACATTATAGAGCTGCCCTGTATCATGTTTTATCGTTTATATCAAACATGATTTGGGATTGTTTATTTATAACATTTCTGAATGAAATAAATCAAAGGTCTTATTTTATACAAGAGGGATATATTCATTCTATTACAATCCTTTTTTATTGTTTCTTACATTTCTTAATACCTTTTATGTTTTCTTATCAGCTTAATTCATTATTGAATATCGTTCGCGCCCATAGTCAATTTATCTGACCGATGTAGTTCAAATTTAGTAAATAAATGTTAAAGATGGGCTCATTAAATCAGAACAAAAACGACACAATGCTTCAGAACCTATTTCTGTCAGTGATCTTGATAGTGAAATGTTTTTGTTATACATATTCGCTGATAGAAATGAGATTTGTAGCTATGTCATTTAGAAGGATTTTTTCAGGATTTTTGAGATTCAGAGAAGTTGTTTCTTTGAGACTAGAATAAGTATTATAGACAAATACTTCAATGTATCTTTTAAATTAAACAAATCGGGGACAAAATCAGTTCCAATGGGTCGATAGTCGTAGATAGTCGCACTTGTCATAACTTTAGAAAAATACTTACACGCTGCTGAGATTTCTGGCAAACCGACACCCCTTCATCTTTAGACAGATGTCTTTTTTTCTAAAGACGTCTAAAAGTTTCAAATTGAGAAAGGGCCTTCACTTATCGTACACCTGATCCAGAGAAATCGTTCTACATTAACCTGTCTTTGTTAGGAATAAGTCCAGAAACGTCAAAGTTCTGGCTTCGTTCGTTCAGATCAGGTGGAGCTACCAGCGCTAATAACAGGGGTGTTCCTGACAGATCAATAAAACGACATGATCGTTGGAAAGCGGATCTTGCCAAGAATGATTATGTATGAGACAATCTGGTAGAGAAATAGTCAGTTTATATATCTCGGTGTATGATAACGTTCCATATTAATTGCTGAACTAGTATCATATTTTCTAGACAGGTCAAAGTTCTGGCTTCATTTGTTCAAATCAGGTGGAGCTACCAGCGCTAACACTTTAAAAGGAGCACCACTGGGCATCTTCTAAGTTTCATTTTTAAAAGAAGTCTATTTTTGTTATACCAGATTTCATCAACAGCATGTACCTATGTATTCGAATACTTGACATGTAACACTGAGCAGCCACTTCAATTCTGGTGCTATCAGTCCATTATTTTGGTCCTGATTATTGAGATATCTCTATACATATATCTGTCAAATATAAAACAAGATAATATATGGAAATCAGTGAGAAAGACGTCCTTTTATTACTTTCATAATAAAGCGGAGAAATCACAAAACTCCATACGAAATGACTAACCTTTAACCTGCTGGCGGCAAATGGTTTTACCCTTTCGACCAGTGCAGGCTCAGCATCCGTGCAGGTTGACCATGGTCTGCACTGTTCGCTATTCAGTCAGTAAATTTTCAGTGAACACCCCTTGGAATGATAAATGGTATGGCCCAAACTTAATAATGGAACAGCCCATTTTAATTTAGTAGGGTATGGGTTAAACATACATTTCTAATAGCGGTCTAACTCAATGAAATGGGTCATTTTGTTCATAACAGAATACACTGAAAGTGTCAAGTTGTTGACCACCTTTAAGATACAGAAACACCTTTCTCTGCCATTCTATGATTTTGCAAAACGAAATTCAAACAGTAAACATATCAAGATTTTATTATTACTTTGTGATGAACAAACGTGTTTAAAGGGAGGTAGCAATGATACTGTCTCTTAATTATAACTGGATTGCCTCGTTTTAGACATTGATCTCGATCATCACATGCTTGAACTGATATTTCATTGTAATCAGGAGCATACATATCAAAAATTCAATTATATACACTTTTTTTGTAAACAAATCCACTTCATATTCGTCTGCTACGGTGTCCAATTAGGGTCATCGTCACGTAAAATTACACACAAAGCACGATACTACGATGATAAAAAAGTCAAAACAACGCAACCACGGTGTTGAAAAGTTGCAACAAAAATGGTGAAAAGTTGAAACTGCGATGGTGAAAACTCGAAACAACGGAACTACGATGGTGAAAACACGATATTATTACGTGTTTTCATTATTGTTGTTCCGACTTTTTACCATCGTGATTTCGTTGCGTCGTTGCTTTAACTTTATAATAATATATTTTCTACATTTCAATATCATAGATTTGACTTTTCATTATTATTTATTCATTTTTTTGCGATCGTAGTTTCGATATTCCAACATCTTAGATTTTACTTTTCACCACGTTGTTTCGACTTTTCGATATCGTAGTTTCGACTTTTTATCATCGTAGTTTTCACTTTCTATCATCGTAGTTTCGACTTTTAACCATCGTTGTTTCTGCTTTCAAACATCCTGGTTTCAACATTTCAACATCATTCGACTTTTTACCATCGTGATTTTGTTGTATCGACTATTCAACAACTAGGTTTTGTTGTTTCGACTTTTCACCATCGTGGTTTCGATCGTTATATTATATTTTAGTAGTAATAACATTCACGAAACGATGATGAAAAGTCGAAACCATGATAATGAGAAGTAGAAACAATGATAGTGAAAAGTTATCTTCATTTGTTTGATAGTATGTTGAGTCGACATAGATTATGTCATATCGCAAATTAAGATCAAACTTTTCGTCACAAAAGAATATTATACACAGATGAGATGACCAAGTAATTTGAGGTCGACAAACCTTTAGAACTATTTCAGAGACAAAGCATTTTACCGCCTTAAAGTATTTCAATCCGCACCTGCGGATTCTTAATAAAGAGACAAGATTTCTGAGTTTGCCCTTTGAAACTGATGTTTGCTCATATCATGAAAATCAGAACATTAGTTTTCTGTAAGCTATCTTAAACAAACGCTTAATCAAGAAATACAAACATGTTTCAAGTCGGAAAACAAAGCCGGGTTGCCTTGGCAATAGAAACTGTCATACCATCACTTGATCAGTGCAGTACGGAGGAATTCTTACTTAACGACCGTTTATCAAGAAGGCAGTTTACCTAAAATTATACCACTTTGTTAACTTTAGATTGAAATGTGTCCGGGGACAACTTCGAGGGGGGCTAGGAATCAATACATGTTTTGCACCCCCAACCTTTAACCGTAAAATAACGTGAAGTCATCACAAAAAGAATAAACTCGACAGTTTCCGTAAGTTTCCGTGTGTTTCCGTGTGATTACGTATGTTTACGTATTTTCCTTTTACGACATCCACGGGTAGTAACGGAAAGCTTTGTACGCGTTGAGCTAGGTACATGCCAGAAGAATGCCGAATTATCTTATTATTATTATTATTATACCACATTTATATAGCACTCTTTTCATGCACTTGTACACGTTCAAAAGTGCTTTACAGAATAAATTGCAAAAATACAAACAAATACGTATACAAAGATAATGCATTCCACATTAACAAAAATCATGAATGAAAACAAGTATAATTTAAAAAAAAAAAAAAAAAAAAAAAAAAAAAAAAAAATGGATATTTACGGAAGCCCTGGAGGGACATTTATTACTTATTACCTATAATTTACAACTTATAACTTATTAATTAATATTGATAACTTATAATTTATAAGTTATGGATATTGCTCGTTATGGCGGGAGATCTTTATGTTTGAGCACACTGAGAGCTTAGACTATCGGCGTGTACATCGTTTCTATTCATCGAAAGGCGGCGTTTTCTGAGGTTTAACATTCACAGGAACAAAAAAGGTATAAATACACATGTGCAACCGAAAATACTGAATATTTTTATTAATGTTTATAGAAAAGTAGTATTTTGTGCTATATGTAACCCACACCCAAAGTGATCTGAGACCAAGTTTGACCCAACCCAATGGTCTCCCGGTGACCCCTATGCAATCCTTCTACTTTACAAGCCTCTCATGAAACTACGAGTAAAATGACTTAAAGAAGTGTAATAATTAATTGTATATTCGAAACGCATATAAAATTTTCTGTATGTCGCAGTGTTTAAATAAGACTAAAAGCCAGTTTTAAAATGGCAGACAATGCAACTTCGTAACTTAAATACGGTAAGACTAAACAGCGTTCGGTTTATCCGGGTTATTGACATGCGGGATGATACTATAGTTCTACTAAAGTTTGTTCTTGAACTGTTCCTAAATTGTTTGTGTTGTGGTTGTTTCGCTCATTTTTTCCAACGTAACTATCAAAGGCTTATGATACTGCCATGAATTGAAGACCCAATAATATTTATATTATATGTGTCCTTCAATTTGATTGGCGTACAGAATTCTTTTACAACTGTGAAAAACAAATTTATTCGGATAACTTTTGTGCTGCTCCGGATGTTAGACTACTTTTTTCACTTTTTACTTATACTTAAAAATGATTGACTTGAAATCAATGACTATAAAAAGAAACAAAAGCAATAAATGTCATATTTTTGTTTTGTTTTACACACTTGTAAAACCCGAAACCTCGTACACATGTCTACGATAACGGCCTTATCGGATATGTGTACTTCTGTTTTAGATTTTACAAGTGTGTAAAACCAAAAAAATATGACATTCATTCCTTTAGTAAATATCGTTGTGCCATCAGATCTCGGCAGCACTATATCAGGTAGAAAGGTAAGGGATTGCCTGTGGTGACTAATGAGGATAGGGGCGACCTTTTCCCTAATGTCATTGTAATTTTGCCCACTTTTCCCATGAGACTATACCATGATATACCTGTGAAAATTGATATTCAGGCTTAAGACTGTAAAAACAGTACCATTAAACAAAGAGCAATACGAAGTATACAATCGTGTTGATGATAGACCCCGTATACTCCTACATGTATTTGCCTTCAAAGTGGTACTCATTGCATACAGTGTGTCTATTGCCAGAGAAAGCAATTCATAGAATAATATTCAGGCAATATCACAAGTTTTCGACACCCGTGAAAATCAGAAAGGCCTAGTGCAGGGGTCTATTAAGGTTGTTTCCAGCTAGGTTAGATGAAAATAAATTTATTGTATTACGAGGGGCATGCAAAACGTTTGGCACTTGATTTGTTTTCAAAAAATATTACGAGCTTTGTGAGTGGATGTATTAGAGGAGGCATTCAGGGACATGTTCTGAAACTGGTCCAGATTATTGATGAAATGAAACCACAGTGGCTGCGTGTATAGGGTGTAGTCATACCAACTGAACAAAAACCTAGAAAAAATATGAATTGAAAGATATAAGAACTTACCGTAATTACCATAAGTTTTTTGACACCTTTGCATTCAGAATTCCTTAAATTTTGGTACACACAGTATTTGCTTTAAGTTTTTGTGACCATCGAATAATGTTTTAATTACAAATAATGTTTCATTTTCGAATGAATCGTAATTGATCTATCTGGATAACTTTTTATATTATAAAGCAAAATAGAAACAGAAGGTTTTAAATTGCGTGATTTTGCTGATTTCTACATTATTACTATGACCCTAAAATATATTGGGACAAGAAAAATAATTAGTTATTTTTACTGTCCCAAAACTTAGGGTTATTACAGTAAAGCTTTCAATAAAGTAGTTCCCGACTAGGCTTTGGTCAATCCGCTTCAAGACCAAGGGAAGACCAACAATAAAATGGACCAGACACACAAAGTTCGGTTCGACATTTCGAAAGCATTCCATAAAGAACGGCCAAATTGAAGTTCCCTCAATTTGTTTACTTTTGATCATATATCAGTTGAAAACATACAGTGTAAATAATGATTAAATACATTACTTAAGACAAGACACAAGACAAGACACAAAGCTGGAAAAGACACATGACAAAATAAAAGACACAGTACAAGACAGAAGTCAAGCATAAGAACCAAACACAAGATGCAAAACAAGGCACCAGACAAGATAAGATTAGACACAAAACAAGACATTAGGCATGAAAAGACAACAAATGAGACACAAGACAAGACAGAAGACGAGACATGCATTGTAAGTTATATGTACATGTAATAGGTTCTACGTAACAAATGATAAGGAATAAGTTATAACAAATAAGTTATAAATAATAAGTAATAAATAATAACTAGTAAGTTATAAATAATAAGTAATAACTAATAAATTATAAATAATAAATAAAAGGTAATAGATAATAAGTTATAAATAATAATATAGTTAAGCTACCGTATAAGATGTAGTCATAACAACTGAACGAAAACCTAATAGAAAATGCATATGAATAGATGGCCGTACTGCTGAACGAAAGGGATAAATGCATGGATTATCTGTCTTTTATGTGTAAGTGTCTAAAACTATTATTTTAAATTGCAGATACATGTACAAGTAATTGGAAAAATGCTTCGGAGTGCTGTGATTGTACTTTTTCCGACAGTTATGATGTGGACCATAGGTAATGTAGGAGCTGTCGTGCCTACATATTTGCCGCCAGCAAGTCGAAATACGCAGTCTAGACTTACACTGGTGAAAGAATACTTTTACGCTGGTTTTAGATACTTTGAAATTGTTCTTCTACTGTTATGTCAACAACATATTAAAATAAGTATTCGACAATTAAAACGAATATTGAAAGCGAATAATTTGCGTCGCCGTGGGGATGTGTATACGCGGCTAGAAGAAGTAAAAGACTTGATAGAAAAGGAACTCCAACTCAATGGAAATTGTGTTGGTTATAGACGTATGTGGCGTCGATTAATGTACGATTATAAACTGAAAGTTAAGAGAAGTGATGTTATGAGGTTAATGAAAGAAACAGATCCTGAGGGAGTAAGCTTGAAAAGGATTCACAGGCTAAACAGAAGAAGTCCAAATTATATCTGGCACGTCGACGGATACGACAAACTTAAACAATTTGGTTTATGCATTCATGCAGCAATAGATGGGTATAGTCGCAGAATAATATGGTTAGAGGTTGGAGCAAGTAACAACGACCCGAAATGCGTTGCAAATTATTATCTGGAAACAGTAAAGAGTTTGACGTGTGCTCCACGGATTATCAGAGCTGACTGCGGCACTGAAAACACGTACCTCAGTTACATACAGCCTTTACTTCGACTGAGTCACAATGACACCATGGCGGGAATCAAGAGCTTTTTGTTCGGGAGAAGTACTTCCAATCAACGAATTGAAGCCTGGTGGAGCACATAGAATGCGTCAGATTTTGTCTTATGGATGTGCTGCAAGCAGAACTTGACCGGATAGCACAGCACTGGAATTTGCACAATATTCGGCCTCAGAAAACTGTAATGTATCAAATTCAACTAATAGTGATATACCTTGGTTATTTCAGCAGGTATATTGAGTGGGAAGAATTATGTGAAGTTTCAATCCAACACAGACAGTTGTTATTGAGATACATCTTCACAGTTGCACACAAGTGCTCCACGGATTATCAGAGCTGACTGCGGCACTGAAAACACGAACCTCAGTTACATACAGCCTTTACTTCGACTGAGTCACAATTACACCATGGCGGGAATCAAGAGCTTTTTGTTCGGGAGAAGTACTTCCAATCAACGAATTGAAGCATGGTGGAGCTACCTTAGACGCCAAGGTATACACTGGTGGATAAATAAACTAAAAGATTTACGAGATTCTGGCAGATTTAACGCACTCAATCTGATTCACATAGAATGCGTCAGATTTTGTCTTATGGATGTGCTGCAAGCAGAACTTGACCGGATAGCACAGCACTGGAATTTGCACAATATTTGGCCTCAGAAAAGTGTAAACGAGCTTCCCTCAGGTAAACCCGAAATCTTGTTTAACGTTCCCGAATTGTTTGGTGGATATGAAATGGGTAAAAATGTTGATGCCGTTGATATAATTCTTTATCAAGAAATGTATGCTTCGCCAAAACAAAAAGGTCGTGCAGAGTTTCGTGAGCAGAGTTTCGTGAACTGGCATATATCCTTAAACCAGATCTTCAGGCTCCGTGCAACGCAGATGATGGTTTCAAGTTATATGAAGAACTGATCAGTCTGTACGAACAAAAAATATGATGGGGTAAAACTAATAGACTATGTTCATCAAATGAAACCTATTCACGATAACCATAGTGTTTTGGGAAGTAGTTATCACTATAAATAATATGATATTGTGTATGTGTAATATAATCTGGAAAATGTCATAAAATGGTTAGATCTTAAACATCTTTAGTCTATGATAAGCAGTTTTTAAATCCTACCAGGACTGAACTGTTTTGATATCTGTCTTCTGGCCTGTTTCGTCGGGCCCTTAAGGGTGTTTCTCTTGTTGCTCTGACTTCTGAAAAGGCACTGAGTACATGTGTTTTTGGTTCTAAAGGTTTGTTTTTATATATTTATACACAAGCATTTTTTGTGTTTTACATGCCATGCCTTTTTGTTTTCATTACATGTGTTAGAGATTCACCTGGAGGGGATTACTTTTGTTTACACTGTCCCGTGTCTTTGGAACATGGTGGGGACAAGAGAGAGGTTGGGTGCGCTCCATAAACCGGTTTAAGCTTCCCAGTGGTGTTTTTGCCACTGACCGTTCCAAGGCGGTGCCCCACTGTGTTCCTTTGTTTGTTCGTTTTGTCCTAATGTGTTGGCTTTGTGTGTATGCGCGTGTATGTGTATGTGTGTGTGTGTTTGTGGTGTACGCGTCTGCGTGCTGTGGGTTTCGTTTTGGGGAGGCTGCGTTTTTGGTACGTGGCATTCCCTGTTTGATATATTCTTTTTTGGCTTTGTGTGTGCGCGCGTGTATGTGTGTGTGAGTTTGTGGTGTGCGCGTCTGCGTGCTGTGGGTTTCGTTTTGGGGAGGCTGCGTTTTTGGTACGTGGCATTCCTTGTTTGATATTTGTCTTTGTTTTTTACATACAGGCACGTTAAGTTTCTTGTATTACTTTAACTGCAGTATAGGACCTCAAAGTCACGGTGGTCATTTTCAGTCTTTATATGCATGCAATTCTAAAAAATTGTATATCAATTTCTTTGAACCAATTTAGATAAACTTCCTGAGTAATATAATTCTGGAAATGTTTTCTTTCTTTGGAAAACTGTTGATACTGAGCACTTTCTAAAAATCACCAGGCATCCTTCTTGAAGAATAAAAATAAATACTAGTAACTGTAAGTGTGGAGTTGTTAACATCCGGTCATGAAAACCGAAAGCAGAAAACAGAACTGCCACTGAACAAAATTTCAACTACAGAGTTATTTGTCCCTTCCTCTATATTCCCAACCCTCTCATTCAAATCCCCACAAATTTTCTATAATTTTTCATCTACCTGGTACTATGTTTTCCTTTGTAATAATGAATCTGACTTTTGACCTTTGACCTCTAAATGTGACCTTGACCTTGGAAGTAAGGTGCGCATGGCGCATTGCAAAGTTATTTCAGATTCCCTTTATGCATGAGGAAGTTGTAATGCGGACACGAAACCAATTCATTCAAAATTTGGCCTCTAAGGGTTCTTTTAAAAATGGTCATATTCTATTATACATATATTTTTATTACAACCATGACCATATTTTTCTATTTTTAGTTACCCAATTTGACACCAAAATAAAAAAAAAAAAACAAAGAAAAAGAAAAACATGAGCTCGTAGAACACGAAATGCCCCGCTTGATGCATTCAGTTATTGCACAAGAAACAAAAATCATTTGCTCACTGTAAACAAAAGTTCTACTGTTCAATGTGACCATGACTTTTGACCTATTGACCTCAAAATCAACAGGGGCATCTGCTGTGCAAGATCAACCTGCCTATTAAGTTTCATGATCCTAGGCCCTAGTGTTCTCCAGTTATTGTCCGGAAAGGGTTAAACGGTTCAGGATCAATGTGACCTTGCCCTTTGGCATTACGACCTCAAAATCTAAAGGGGTCATCTACTCGTCATGACAAATCTCCCTATCAAGTTTCGTGATCCTAGGCCTGTGTTATCAAGTAATCGTCTCAAAACGGTTTAACTGTTTCGGGTCACTGTACCCTTGACCTTTGACTTACTGACCTCAACATCAAAAGGGGTCATCTGTTGGTCATGATTCTTTGCCCAAGCGTTCATGAGTTATTGTCCGGAGACCGTTCAACTGTTCCTGGCCAATGTGACCTTGACCTTTGACATAATGACCTCAAAATCAATAGGGATCATCTGCTGCTCATGACCAATATCCTACTAATTTTCCTGATCCTAGGCCCAAGCGTTCTTGAAATATCGTCCGGAAAATGTTTTACTGTTCCTGGTTAATACGACCTTGACCTTTATTATTATTATTATTATACCAGATTTATATAGCGCCCTTTTCATGATCAATTTCACGTTCAAAGGCGCTTTACATAGTTCAAATGCAGCCACACAGGGCGCATAATTCATCCTCTACTAGTACAGACACAGAGCGATCTGACCAGAGGGACAGAGTGAGACAAAGCCCCCACGACAGAGAGATCAGAAATCAGATACAGGCTTGTCCGGCTAACTTAGCCTAGCTCGTTGCGAATAGACAGCCTGGTTCTTTAACGTGCCCAGTGTATAGCACTGATACACGCAAGGATTGCCTGGGTTCCTTACCAGTACACCTCTAGTTAGGTGGGAAACACTGAAAAGCGTTCTGAAAATTGCTGAGTAGCTGCCGGGGATCGAACCCCCGACCTCAGGATTGGAAGGCCAGTGTGCAAACCACTGAGCTATCCGTCCACCTTTGTCCTACTGATCTCAAAATCAATAGGAGTCATCTGCTGGTGATGACCAACCTCCTTATTAACTTTCATGATCTTAGGTCAAAGCGTTCTTGGAGTTATCATCCAGAAACGGATTGGTTTACATACCGACCTACAGACCGACATCTGCAAAACAATATACACTCTTTCTTCGAAGGGGAGGGGGAGGGGGGCATTAAAACAAACTGAATCTCAGTGAGATTTGAACCGACACCTTTCCATTCCATAGCACAAAAATCTATTTTGTATTTCAAATATGACCCCATTTTTCTATTTTTAGCTACACTGACCTTGACTCTGATCCGAGTGATCTCAAATACATTCCCAGCCTTTCGTGTTTAATAAAAGCTATCTACACACCAAGCATACTGACAATAAGTGTGCCCAAACTAAAGATATTGAGTGGAAACCATTATTCTATTTTAGTAACAGTGACCCCAAATATCACTCAAAGCTAATTCTTTAGATATACTGGCTGTATACAAAGTTTGGTGACAGTATGTAAGTTCAAACTAATTTTATAAAGCGGAAATCACCTTTTAGATAATCATACAGAGAAAAAATCTACTTTAAGTGAAAAAAAAATCTATTTTAGTAACTTTGACCTTGACCTTGACCAAAACAAAAACAAACAAAAAAGATCTAGACCACTGCGCCACCATGGAATTTTCTAAGTGTAAAGATAAGTTATCCTGAACTTGACTTAGGCCCCATATACAATCCCAACCTTTGTTTTTCTACAGGCTACCTATAGGCCAAGTTTAATTTCAATACATCAATGCAAACTAACGTTATTGTGTGGAACCCAATTTTTCTATTTTTAGAAACAGCGACCTTGACCTTGACCATTATGACCCCAAATTGAATCTCAACCTTCGACTCCTTATCACCTATCTACAGGCCAAGTTTGGTATCCATAGCATGTTCTAAACTAAAGTTATTGCGGGGAAACCACAGTTTGATGCCCGTCCGCCGACATACCCCAATCTAATAACTGATTATCTACGTTAACCTGGTTAACGAGATCTACTAATGATACTAGTTGTGTGCAAGTTTGCTATAAAAACTAAAAAATGGCATGGCACATTTCAGTGGAGGACAAGGAAAATACTGCTTATTTTAGCCCCTATAGATGATCAAGAGATGATCAAGATGCATTAAGATTGAACCAAAATTAAGGCCTCTATGTTGTTCGAAAGCATTTCTTGTTTTACCAAACATGGCCCACTTTCAATCCTCACCTATATAGGGTCAAGATGAAACGTCTGGTCAAGTCAGAAGAGAATTGAATCAAAATATGGTTTCTAGACTATTAAAAGCTTTTTCTATTATTTTACGTTTCTGAACCCATGTGACCCAGGTTTAAAGCTGACCTAGATATTATAAAGCTGAAAAATCTGACAAAGTTTCATGAATATTTGACGAAAACTGTGGTCATGGTTTTTCTGATTTGACCTTGTGATCTACTTATTGACCCAACGTGACCAAGACTGAAACTCGGTCTAGATATCAAGGTAAACATTCTGGCCAAGTTCCATCAAGATGTGACTAAAACTGTGACCTGAACTGTGTTCACAAGGTTTTTCTATGACTTGACCTAATTACCAAGTTTTGGGCCCCACATGACCAAGATTCAAATATGACCTAGATGTCACCAAGTTAAACATTTTCATAAAGTTTCATGAAGATTGGGCTAAAACTGTGGCCTCTTTATTAGTTCACAAGATTTTTCTACGATTTAACATAGTGACTTAATTACTGACCCCACATGACCAATTTTTAAAACTGACCTAGATATCATAAATTTTTAAAGCAAACATTCTGATCAAGTTTCACGGAGACCAAATCTGTGGCCTCTACTGTGTTCACTACCTTTTTCTTTCATTTGATCCAGTAACCTGGTTTTTGAAACATGACCTTGATTCAATCTTGACACAAATATCATCAAGGTTAACATTTTGACCAAATTGCACGGAAGTTGGACCAAAACTGTGACTTCTATTGTATTTACAAGTTTTTTACTACGATTAAATTTAGTAACCTAGTTTTTGACCCCACATGATCCAAATTAAAACTTGACATTGATATAACCAAGGTGAACATTCTGACAGAATTTCATGAAGCTTTGGCCAAAACTATGGACTCTTAAGTATTCACAAGGTTTTTCTATGATATTACTTTGTGACCTAGTTTTTAAACCCACATGACCCTGATATGAACTTGACCTAGAGATCATCAAGGTGAACATTGTGATATTGAACCAAACATTTGACCTCTTGAGTTCAGGAGGAAAAGTTGAGGGATGAACAGACAACGGGCACCAGACAAAAGTTGATCACAAAAGCTCACTTTGTCACAAAGTGGCAAGTGAGCTAAAAATTTGAAACATGGTAAGAATATGGTGGTCCATGTTCAAGGAACTCTCACTTCAAGCTCTGGCTGAGCCAAAACAAAATAAAGCAACTGACTGTTAAAACTTTTATTGAACTTTTATAACAAAAGCACCAACGATTCATGCATAAAAACTTCAACAATACCATATTTCAAATTAATTGTAAATATAAGATAATGCTCAATGAATCCCAAAATTTCAAAAATAGCCCAAAAATGCTAAATCCGCCACTATTTAAATATGTATATTTTTGTTCATATAGGTTGAAAAGATCTAAAAAAAATTGGCAGTTGCACATCATTTCTCAAATTCTGAGTTTTTCCACACCTAAACAATGCCAAAACAAAACTAGAGCTATGACGGAAGGTGATGAATGTACCCCCGTCCCCTGCCCACTGACACAGTACATTGCAATTTGATGCACACAGGATTGTATAATTACGTAGATTGTATGTATATAGTATAGAAACAAAAAAGGAAGTCCCATAACTCTGCAGAATGTTTTTCTGAAAGAACCTTACATACACAACGCACAACCAGCATTGGTACTGATCACTTGTGTGAAGTTTCATTAAATTGTTTTCAAGGGTTCTGGAGATTAGACGTACACAAAATTGCATATGCAGACTCAATTTATATAGTAAAGTAACAAAAAACCCAAAGTCCTACAACTCTGCAGAATATTCATCTAAAAGAACGTAACATGCACCATGCACAACTTAGGTTGGTACTGATCATTTATGTGAAGTTTCGTCAAATTGTGTGCAATGGTTCGGGAGATTAGGCACCCACAAGATTGCATATACAGACTGTATGTATGTATTAAATTAACAAAAATAAAAGTCCCGTGACTGTGCAATTTTTTGTCTAAAAGAACCTAACATGCACCATGCACGACAAAGTTATTACTTTTCACTTTTATTAAGTTTCATTAAACTGTGTGCAAGCGTTCAGGAGATTAGGCTTGCACAAGCTTACATATGCAGACTCTTATGTATATACTACAGTAACAAAAAATAAAGTCATGTAACTCTGCAATGCACCATGCACAAGTACTGTTGTTACTGATTACTTGTTTGAAGTTTATTTAAATTGTGTCAAGGGGATGAGGAGAGTTGGTGCACACAGACAGACAACCTGAAACCAGTATATCCCCCTTTCAACTTGGTTGTTCAGGGGGTACAATAGAGCAACTATCAAAACTGTAAAGAACTTTAAAACAAAAGCACAAAACCTTTATGCATGAAAACTTAAACCTCATATTTAAAACAAATTTTAAGCATAAATCATAAGAGAATGCCAGACGAACCCCAAATTTCAAACAAGAGAGTCACGATGACCCTGAATCGCTCACCTGAGTAATATGAGCCACATGTTTAAAATGGTACACTGATGCTAAAATATTAGAAAATAGGTCACATTTATGATCACTGAAAGTCAGTTTTAAGATCGATGTGCAAAACTGTAAATGTCAACGCTGTATTTAAAAAAAACAACAAGGAAGTAGCTAGGTCAGTAGGTCAAGGTCACAGCCAAGTAACCTCTAATCGCTTGTGGTAATCAGGTAATTATAATTAAACTGTCTAGGAAATATAATCTGATAATTTTTCAAGTATTTATTCCTATATAACTCATATAACAAGTGACCCCCAGGGCAGGCCTCGATCTTTTTACCCCAGGGGAATAATTCGAATATTTCCCGCCAGCTGTATACCGTAACTAATAAATTATAACTTATAAATTTTAAGTAATAACTTATAACTTATAAATTATAGGTATTAAGTTATAAGTTATAAGTTGTAAATTATAGGTAATAAGTAATAAATGTCCCTCCAGGGCTTCCGTATATTCGTCTGCACTGCTAAAGATTTGATGGTGTGAACCTTTATGGCTTTTTCTTTGTTTTCGTTGTCCAAATGTATTTGAGAAAATATAAATAGACTATGTGTTTGGCTGGCCGGTCTCCTCTCCAACATTGAAATCGCTCCTTCGCCAGTTGCAGTGTTAATTTAATTTCCTTTGAATTCTATATATGCCACGGATACAAAAGTTACATTGTTGTGAACAATCAATTTTTTTATCATTGTAGAAATGAACTTTCTCACATTATTACTTCGACACTGTGGGTGTGCAATTTTAAAACTTTTGTTAAACAGACCTACGTATGCCATACACAGTTTTTAAAAGCCGATGGTGCAAACTGATTTTCAAAGTTTAATATAAATAAAGTTTTTAAAAGCCGGTGGTGCAAACTGATTTTCAAAGTTTAATATAATAAAGTTTTTAAAAGCCGGTGGTGTAAACTGATTTTCAAAGTTTAATATAATAAAGTTTTTAAAAACCGGTGGTGCAAACTGATTTTCAAAGTTTAATATAATAAAGTTTTTAAAAGCCGGTGGTGCAAACTGATTTTCAAAGTTTAATATAATAAAGTTTGTAAAAGCCGGTGGTGCAAACTGATTTTCAAAGTTTAATACTAGCTAATGCCACTTTTTACCATTTTAGCAAGCAATAGGAAAACATGAACATTTCGATAGAATGCTAAGCGATACTTACTAAAACGCGGTAGGGTAAATGGAAACACGTTGAAAAAGGGCACGTAGAAAGGGAGGAAGATAAGCACTATCTAATTTTGTAATTTTGGACAACTTGTGAGGCTTGCGTTAGATTTGGTATGTACCCAAGAAGGATAACAAACAATATTTAAGGACATGTAATATCTTTGTTCTATCCCTTTAAACATGGCTATTTCTATGAAGTTTAAAACAAGTATTTTACTTCCTGTTTTCAAATAGTCTTGTTTATTTGTAATACTATTAATAACGTATGACATATTATTGTTTTTCAATACTTATTCTGTAACAAAGAGATTTATTTTTTTAATTAGAATCTTTTGATCCATATCATACAAAACATATATGGATATAAGTAAAGTATTAGGATAACACCTTCAATAAAACAGATTTATGTACAATATCTCTTTAAATCAAGTTTTAAACAAAACGATCCAAGTTTCAGTGAAGCATTCAACCTTGAAGACATCTAGTCCTGAAAAAAAGGATTCTTGTCATAGAAAATACTAGTTACGCAATTTGCCCGGGATACGTTTTCTCTTTTCTTTTTTTTTTTATTGTTTTCCTTTTTTTTTTCAAATAAAATAGATAGATGCACTGTAAAATAAACCTGTGCTTGTATCGATTTTCCTAGCTCCGTGTAGACGGCCGTGTCATATCTTACCTGAGGTAACAGAAGTCAGACGAAATGGAAACGGTCATCCAAAGCCATCCATACATGATTCTGCTCAAATTTGCGGAAAAAGCAAACGGATTTGACTTGTTTGTAGGGATAACGCATGCTTTTTTCGTGTTATAACATCTGCAGAATCCAGAGGGATTGGTTGGTGCCCGAGCCCGTTAGGGCGAGGGTACGAACGTATCCCGGGGGATTCTGCAAATGCTATTCTAGCATAAAACGCGTGAAACCTGATAAATGAATACAATGGGACTCAAAGTCATCAAATTTCCACGAAATGCGCGGGAAATGAGTTATTTTTTACGTTGACGTCATTATTATATATCTTACATAAAACTTCTGTAAATGTCACTTTTCGGGATTGTTTTAACAGGAGAGAAAACGTGTGTTAACAGAGAGATTCTCGTGCTCGCGTGCTGTTATAACAACTTTTGTATATACATTGTATGCGCGTTCCGTGTCAAAGCGTAAACTTATTACGTTCCCAAAACGGATTATTCAAAAGAAAATGACGTCTACGTGAAAAATCAACGTAGACTTTACTGCGCATTTCATTGAAATTTAATTTCGTTGAGGGACAATATATTCATTTACCTGATTTTTACGCGTTTTATGCTAAAATAGCGTTAGCGCATGTTCTTTTCGTGTTATAACATCTTCAGGATCCCTCGGGAACCAACCATTACCTCGGGATTTGCAGCTGTTATAACATGGAAAAGCATGCGTTATCCCTACAGTAAATGAATGAAGAATATTTGATGTTTCGATAGGAAAAATTAACATATGATAAAAAGAATATTACATTTGTGACTTTCCAGGTTGAATAAAATTGATCAGATGCTAGGCAGAGCCTCGCATTTTATCATTTAATTCAACTCGTTTAATGAATTTAATATGAAAAGACACTCATGTAGTATCCTCTATATATCCGCTTAACACTTGCCTGTTATTTATCAGAATTGTTTTATTTTTGTTTATTATTTAACTTTTTTTTTCGCACTAGTATCAGCGCAGACTTGCGAAATTTTCAAATCTAATGTCCCTTGCACCCAAAATGGCGGCGGCGTGAAATTTCATGTACAATCAAAGCGCTCAAAGCGCTGATGGTGGCTGCTAATCAATGTTTAAAATATTACAAAGAAAGCGACAACTGAGGAATTGTTAATATAAACCAAAAGAACATTTTTTTTGGAATTTTTTTAATATTCGGCTTTGGTTTCAAAATTAATCCTTTTTCACAGCCCGTCATTGTTTACATACACACTGATTCAGTCTTTAACGAATAGTTTTGATCCTTTTTGATTATTTGTGACGAAAACTACAACATAAATTACATCGAAGATGTTTTACTATGAATAAATAATATAGGCTTTTCTCCAAATCATTCAGCTTTTAAGATTTCTTTTTAAAGCTTTTGGGCAGTGTCTGTCATGAATTATTATACACACTGATTTAGTCCGTATCAGATAGTTGTGGTTTTCACGAGACTTTTGTGAAAGAAAACAACACAAACATGCACCATAAAATGCACCTCAGAATGTCAGTTCTGCAGCCAGTGTATTTTAGAGGTACATTAATTATCACTTCATCTGTTATACTCAAAAGTTCGCTAGACATAAGAGCATGCTGGACATTAAGTCAGACAAACTTACAACTTTAGTCAGACCGAGAACAAAGTCGAAAATATGTAACTGGCGAAACGAAACCGTTTTAATTTTTATACAAATATTTGTATCCAGATATTATTGAGACGCACCATGAGAAAACCTGCATAGTGCGTTTGCTACCAGCATGGATCCAGACCAGCCTGTGCATCCGCGCAGTCTGGTCAGAATCCATGTTGTTAGGTTTCAAAGCCTATTGCAACTAGAGAAACCGTTAGCGAACAGCAAGGATCCTGACCAGAGTGGTGTGCGGATCGGCAGTTTGATCTGGGTCCATGCTGGTCACAAATGCACTATTGTTGTTTTTCTCATGGTGCGACTCGAATGAATTTAGCTGAAGGGAGCAGAATCTGTCTTGAAACAATTTAATTTTTAAGTTGGTCAAATCTGTTATCCGACGACTTGCTACAGTCTATTAGTATCATCGCTGGGCTTACAAGTTGATGAAATCGTGATACAGTAGCACCACTTAGTCAAAGCGAGCATGCAACACTTCTCAGCTTTGGCGACCTGTGGGTTTCCACGTTGATAATTCGTGTGTATCTATGCATACATATAGTATCTTATATTGTACATTTGCTGAAGGAAGACTATCCGTGAGGGAATATTATTTAGAAAACATGCATGTCTTTGATTCTCACGGCAGGTCACAATGCAAACAATATCGAATGAATTTTAACTGAATGTTCTTTTATTTTTGTTCACTCTCGTATTGCTAAGCATGTTTTAGTATATTTTGTTCTTGATAGTGATATAACGATGAACTGTACATGTTCATGTTATATCAATAAAGTACTGTCCTGTTCATAAATCATCTCATTAAATTTGCGCTAATTAGTGTTAATCGGCAGTATCAACGCCTGAGAAAATCCATATCACTGCTGATTTTTCGATTTTCTATAAATAGCCTAATTAACATGTGGTCATATTTTTGCGTGCTTGAAATGCAGTCGAAAATTCAGTAACATTCCTAGATCACTAGGGTTGCATTAATATAATATCTTACAATTTGATAGCTATGACGAACATTTAAGTTTGTACTGACATATTTGAAAAGTGTTACAACTTGCTGGAAAAGCTATCAGAGGTACAAACTGGTATTGTCTACGGACCTGAAATGTTTGGAAACTTTTCCGTTGAAATTCCGTTTCTATTTTTAGCCGCAAATTATTGCTAGCAGAAGTCATTGTTCTTTATCAAATAAAGCCTTAAATTTCGGGAGTTATACATGTGACACTGCGGTCAGGAAACATTTTTGAATTGTCAGTCTGGATTCCCAGGCTAGGTTTCTATATATATAAGCTAACTTTTCTACGTTATAAGCTACGTGACCTCTGGGGCAGTACTATGCAATAGCTAATCAATTTCATCGCTCCAGTTCAGGTGACATGAGGTCATCGTTTATTCACGTGACCATAAATTTGCATATTTGTATTCATACACGTGGTTGTTTTAATAAAACGTTGACTTCAGTTTGTATTGATTTTAGTCGCCGAATTTACATTAAAATGGTATTAAGGCATATATTATAGCTTTGCATATTCTGCAAGTTGTGTAGATAATTGTTTACCTGGAAAGCTTGGAACTATTTTTGGTGGTGTTGTTAGGATGGTCTTAAGAACTGACAAGATTTTTCAAACGGAGTATTCTTTTTGACACTGGTGACAGCTAGCAGCCACCAAAAACTGAAAGAAGCAAAAAAGAGTAAATACAGCGGGTTATATAAACGAACTGTAGTTTTCTTGCTCACTGGACTCGCGTTTCCGGTGAATTTACTCATGCCGGTAAAACCCATCTGGCACCAGATGACTCTAGTGCTGTTGATAATGTACTGTTTATGTAAAAGTACGAAAAAAGCAGGTACCTTGATTGTTTCTCTCCGTTCCTTATACTATATTTCTCGATTCAAAATACGTTAGTTTACCGTAAGAACATAACGTTACGCTACAAACCATAAAACTAAAATGGAACTTTGTTATTGGTTAGAGACCACCATTTGTTTTCCCATACACTAAGATTGTAACATTATGGCGTGTACGACCTTAGTTTTACCAAAATAAAAACATATAAATAGTGATACTTTATTTAATTTATTTTATTGTGAATGAGAGGACTCCCTGTTTACATCATTGACATGGTGGGAGAAATTCGTTTGATAAAACTTTTTTTCAATACACATAAAATGTAGCAAATTTTGTCAAAATGTATCATAAAATACTGTAAATGCAGTGAAAAAATATCAATTTTGAAAAAATAATTTACATGACTGACCAATCTGAACGCACAGACTTTACCTTATTCCCAGGTATACACTTACCTCATTCCCAGTAAGTTCCCTGTACTTTTTTGAATTGGTGGTTTCTGACCTATAGATGAATGTTTCGTATCAAGTTTTCCAATTTTACAGTGATATTGTGAAACATGATCCATTACCAAATGTCTTACAAAGTTTCATAAAGAAATGTTCAGTTTTAAGAAAGATATACCATTGGACTTTTACTGAGGCCCCCCCTGCCGTTTTATGCAAGACTCAGTCCCTGTCGTCGCGATTGCTTTTTTCGTGAAATTTCAGTTATTGCTTTGATTTGCCCGGAAAGTTGTAATCGTTCATTCGTAAAAAGTAGAAATGGGTCTAATAATTTTGTCTTCTCTAACATTAAGAGAAAAAAAATAATTTTTTTGGCCCAAAGTCACTAAAGATAAAAACCCATTCAAATTAATGTCCCTTAAAAGTTTAAGGAGACTGTTGTCATATTTTTTTAAAGTCTTTACTTTTTGGAGTCTTCTTCCCCAAACATGGAGAATAATACTTTAGAGTTTTAGGTTGCGGAAACCCGTTAGAATAATCGGGCAATATTTTATATTTTGTATGCTTTTTCGGTTTTTTCCGTTTTTTCAAAAGTTTTATGCAGTTTAGCTACTGCGTCGGAAAATTGCGAATTACGCCGGCAGTCGTATTAAACGGAAATTACCGGTGTCATTCGTCCCATTTACCTTACTATAAGGAATTTAACATTTTTTCAGTAAGTATTTTGAGTACACTGTAAAACAGAAATTTGAAACCTCAAAAAATGAAACGCCGTAGTTGCAAAGTGTTGTGACAAAATTAGGGGTTAAATGAATACTTTTTATAAACTGTTACCCACTTTACTTTTCCCCTTTTTTGTTTTTACGGCAATCTATAAAATTGTAGGTCATAACAATAACTTGATCAGTCTGTTGCTCTTTAAAGGGTGCAAATCGTTTTGTTTTTCTTTAATTTTAAAGGGTAATTTTCAAAAATTTTCTTATTGTTGAATGAAGATTTATTGAAATTTTGGATACTTCGTTTTTTTAAATGAAATAAATATTTTGGATCTGAAAGGAATACTATTTTTATTAGTATTTTAACACTGTTATTCTGGAAAAACTGATTGAATATTGGCATTGCTTTTTCAAAAAAAAATGCACTTTGAAAGCCTAAGTTGTTTTTAAAAAAATTGCGACGTGTGCTTTTACTTTTATGCTGTTTTTTAGATGTTTTAGGTGGTTTGTGGCGCCCAGTTTCGGAAGCTAACGTTGTCAACGCCCAAAAAAGTGATCCCGCATAAAGATATTGCATCACAACATTTTAGTTTAGTGGCGTAACATTTAGGAAGTGTCCCAAATACAAACGCGAGAAAAATTTTTCAATTTTCTTTTGTTGGGTTGAAAGTAGCATAAAATTTTTAATTTTTTTTAAAGTAGATTTAGAAGATAAACAAAAAAAATCCGGAAATATCAAATTGCTCCTTTGAAATACCGTAATTAGATTAATTTTAAATAGCAAAAATAATTGAGAACAAATAAAAAAAAAGACACAGAAAAATAGGAATGTACCCTTACTGTTGAAAGATGGGAATGTACCCAACAAGGTCAAGTTTTTGAATTTAAAACCATTTTCTTAAAAATTCTGATTTACTTGGTATGGCCCATTTTTTTGGGTTGTATCCGTTTCGTAAATATTTACATCGGGAACACACCCGTTTAATCTTTTTCGGAACACATTTTTTCACTGCAATTAGGGGGGGTGAGTTTGTGCCGTGCGGGGGAAATTTTGGGCGGTATTTTTTATAGAATGTTTTGATTTTTTTTTCGTTCTCATTTTTCAGTCTAAACTGTAAGATGTCAAAATGAATAGTGCATCATGTGTTTTTTAATGGGGGAGTAAAAACAAAATTTTATTTGGGAAAAGATTTGATATGTTTTGTTAATATTTTTATGGGGCTGTGGTCTGAAATCTTCGCGGTAAGCTTTTTTAAAATGAGGGGGTGTATCAGGGAAAATGATACAAAAAAAAAAACAACACTTTCATCATTTTCCCAAAGAATCCTGCACAGTTGCAAAGCCCTTTCCAAAACACATCTGGGTGTAATAATGGAATCGGTTTTGTAAAGTATAAAATTTTTCTTGAGCGAGTTGTTTTTTTAAATCGGAAATTTTCCGTGTTTTTCCCGTAATTCTGGGTGGGTTTCGCTCCTTCTGTCATGATGGGAATCCTTTAAACGCGAAATTTTGATCATAAATGTCTTTTTCTATCATTTTTTAAATACAGTTTTTTTTTAAAAAATTTAAATTGGTTTTTAAAACTACGTTTTTGATTTCATAAAAATCAAATTTTGGTTTTTTTCAGGGGTTTTCTTATCATGTTTTCAAATTGGTAATAAAAGAAAAAAATTTTTTAAAAAATGCTAACATACCTTTATTCCCCCGTCCTCCACTTAGTATGTCGTTTTTATGCTGGGAAAATTTGTAAAATAATATTGGTTTTTATTTTCGAAGTTATTAAAATTTTTGATGGGACTAGATTTTTGTTAACTTCTCAAAACGTAAAAAATGGGGGCCTCGTTGCCCTGAACAAAAATTTGTAACACTCCAACCCACCCCCTTAAAAACCCCTCGCCCGGGAAAAATGACTGGGCTCCCCTTGTCCCAATTTCCCGAGGCGTTGGAGTTCCTCGCAGAAGATTTCTACATCCAAAAGAGGGTCTGCGTCGGTGAGGGGTTGTTTTTCGAAGTCAGTCCCTTTAAATTAAACGCTTGAAAAGGGGCCAGTCGATTGTGGTGTTTAAAAAATCCCAGTACTAGTATGAAAACCCTAAATTTTTTTATTACTTTGTGTTAGTGTGAAAGCGTTTCTTTATCCCTTAAAATTTTTTTAGGTAGTGTTTACTTTTTTGAAAAGCGATTTTTTTTTTCTAATTTGCGAAAATTTTTTTAGTGTTTAATTTAAAAGGTGAACTAAAATGATAGGACTAATTTTTTGTTTTAGGGTTTTAAAAAGGGTTTTCCCCGGGGTGCCTTCAACAAAAATATTAACTTCTTTAACAGAAACTTGGAAAAAGTGCCTGGGCGTTCCGAAGGCATTTACAGGTATTTAGTATATTTTAGGAGATGCAATTGTGTATTTGTATTAATTACAAAAGCACTAAAAAAAAAGACAAAATGTTCGTCTTAATTAAAGAATTTTCTTCAATGGGGTACTTTTAAAAAAAATATAGCGTTGTTTTTTTGGTTAAGTGTAACTCAACCGTCATTTTTGGTCATTTGGGGGACTTCCCCGGGTCAAGGAAATCCCAGGTACCCCCTCCAGCATTTTTTGTGATGAGTGGCAACTTGATGAACCCCGCACATCCAAAAAAGTGAATTAATGCTTTCCTACATAAAGAATTCTACTCCACACCGGGTTTAGAAACCCTTTTGTCGAGAGGCAAGTAAAGTCACGACCGTAGCCACTCGGGGTGAGGGTCCCAGCTTTTAAAAATTGATCGTTGGCGGATATTCGAATGCTTCGTAGCAAATGTGACGTTCAAACGAATAAAGACGAACCCTTTTTTTGTTTATTTTCAAAACGACAAGGTTTTCACACAAAATATAAAAAATTAATTTTACGGAAAAAGAACAAAAAATAAAAAAATTTTTTGCAATTTTTTTGTTTGTAAAGAAAAAGCAATTTTGATTTTCTTAAATTTCTATTAATGAAGACTTTTCCCCTTAACATATGAACAGCTTAGCTTTTTTTTTTTTAACTTTTAAATTTGAATGAAAGCCACTTGAAAATTTTTTTTTAGGATATTTCGTGCTTATTTGCCGTACGCCCCTGGTGACCATTGCTACATCGGGTGATATACTGACAGCTTTTCTTTGCACGGTTTTGGAGATTGTTACAGTAAATAGGGGATAGCGGTATGAGGTAAGTTTTATTGCTTTGGTGGGATTAAATTACCCGGGGGATTTCATGTAAAGTTAAATTATTAATCTGTATTAAAACCGTTCTGTTTTTTAAATTAAATTAATTACACCAGACATGGGCCCGGTTAAATCCTCGACAACACATCTTAAGATTTTTAGTCAGTATTCCAACAATTGCTTTTTAAAATAAATCAGCGGTTGCCTGCCTATAGTAGCTGAGAAACGTGTTTTTTAAGCCTAAGAAATTTTTTTATCAGATATTATTTGGAAATGCTTTTTTTAACATTTAAAGTAAAAGTAAATCGGAAAGGATTTGAACCGTAAATGTTATTTTCAAATAATGGTCTAAGGGAAACTCTGCATTATATTGGTGAATTGTCTTCCTAGACCACAAATTAGCCTAAAATTTTACGGTTCAGTATTCCGTTTTGTAATTTCGTTTACGTAGAAAAAGGGCTATTATGGATTCTCTTTTCCTTTTTGTTTTATGTTGATAACGCCCCAACGGCATAAAATTTTAGGCTGCGGCAACTTTAAAGAAAAAGTATATTTCTCGTTTTGTGATTCCTTGTTTTTTTTTCTAATCAAAATTTTTTTATGAAATGAATTAAATTTGGAATTTTGCTTTTTGAAAGTCGATTGCTTTATAAATTTTATTTTACATTTTTTTTTGTTAAAAATATCTGATTGGAAAAAGTTTTTCATTTTTAATTTTTTGTACAAAACGTGCACTGTTGAAAGGGACTTAAGTTTTTAAAGTAATCTTGCGCCCCGATTTGTATATATTTATGTTTTTGTATGGAAAGATTTTTTCGTATTTCTGGGATTCTATGAGGTTATATATGCAGCCCGAGAAAATTTTAAACTTACGTTCCAACGTTTCGTAGTGGCCCGCATAAAGACGTATTACTCACGCGTTATATTTTACGTTTACGTATGATGTCAACAGGATTTGGAAAAAGTGTCACCAAAAAACCCATGGGAAATTTCATGGCGTTTGTTTGTACAGACTTTTTGTGAAACAAGTGTTTCCCCGGGGTGACTTCGGGGATTTTTGAGATTACGTAATTCTCCGGGTGATTCGGAAACCTTCTGCATGATGGGAAATTTCAGGTCAGATAATTTAAAAAATTCCAGTGTAGATCTTCAGACATTTTCAATTTAAAAATGTTTTGATATGCTATTAGATGTAACTTACTACGTTCTGTAGTTGTTTATAGATGTAACTTTCATACGTTTGTTTGTTGTTTTTTAGATGTAACTTACCTGTTCGTTGTATGCATAGTTGTAACTTTTAATACGTTCTGTTTTTTGCTTTTGTGTAACTTTCATATTTTTTTAGTATGTTATATAGTTTTTAACTTACTACGTTCTGTTTATGCTATTAGAGAACTTACTACGTTGTTAGTATGTTGTCTCGTTTTTAGAAGCTGCTGTGTTGACGCAGTTGTTTTTGAAAATGTTCCTGGCAGTGACGGTGGTCACTCTGTTACATGCGATGTTTTGTGAAAATGCTCCTGGCGCAGGGGGGTAACTTGTTACTGCAGTATGTTTGTGAAAATGTTCCTGGGAAAGTGACGGGGGAAATTTCTGTTACTTGCGTAGGGTTTTTTGTGAAAAATGTTTTAGGACAGTAGACGGGGGTTTAACTCTTTTACATGCAGTATGTTTTTGTAAAAAGGGTTTCTGACATAGACGGGGGAAAAACCCTCTTTTAAAATTTCCCGGATTTTTTTGGGGAAAATGCCCTTAGCATAGAGGGGTGGTAAACTCTGTTACTGGGGTATGTTTTGGGGGAAAATGTTTCCTAGACATTTGGGACGGTGGAAAACTCTGAAAAAGCAGTTTTTTTTTGTGAAAAGGTTTCTAGGCAGTGAGGGTGGTAACTCTTTTAAATGCGGGTTTTTTTGGGGAAAATGTTTCTAGCCAGTAGACGGGGGTAACTCTGTTACATGCAGTATGTTTTTTGAAAATTTTTTGGGCAGCAGACGGGGGTTTAACTCTTTTACATGCAGTAGTTTTGGGGAAACTGTTTCTAGACGGGTAGACTGGGGTTTAACTCTTTTTTAATGCAGTATTTTTTGGGGAAAATTTTTCTAGAATTTTTGATGTGGAAAACTCTTTTAACATGCGTTTGTTTTGTAAAAAGGGTTTCTAGACATTTGACGGGTGGAAAATCTGTTCCTGCAAGTATGTTTTTGTAAAAAGGGTTCCCTAGTCAGTAGACGGTGGAAACTCTGTTACATGAAAGTTTGTTTTGTGAAAAGTTTTTAGACAGTGGACGGTGGAAACTTTTTAAAAATTTTTGGGTTTTTATTTTAGGTAAGATGAATTTTTTGGTGGTGTTTCATTATTAATTTGCTGGGGGAAATCGTTTTTTTTGAAACTTGCCCTTATTTACGGGGTGATATGAAAGTTTAGCGTTACACGTGCTGAAAGAAACAATGGTTTTAAAAACCAAAATTTCCCCCCAAAAGGGAAAAAAGGGTAAAATACAAGGGACTTTCAATTTTAAAGGTAATTTTTAAAGTAAATAACCCACCCTGGCAAATGAACAAGTCCCCTTTTCAAAATTGTTCCAAAATTTAAGAAAAAGTTTTTCCCAACCCTTTGTTTTCCCTTTTTAAAATAAGAAAGGTCCCAAGATGTAACAACCACCGGGGACTATCATTTTTATGTCTATCATAGTTATTTTGTTTAAAAGTTTTTTTTGGGGAGCTGCTTTGAAATATTGATTTGACCTTTTCTGGGCCAATTTTGACAAAAAAAAAAATTTCACACGATATGGTCATTGACGTAAAAGGTAAAACCCCATGCCAAATGAACATATAGTCGCGTTTTAGTTGTTTTAAAGAGAAAACGAGTTTTTTGCCTATTACTTTCGCATTTTTGATTTGGGTTTTTTAAAAAACCCCCATAAAAATTTTCATTCTTTTAAAGATGAAAAATTTGATCTCTTTTGCCCAAAGCTCGACAAATGGGCCCCAGTTCGGAGAAAAGCCCCGGTTAGGGAATTCAAAATTTTTGCCCCCCCCCCCCCCCCCCCCCTATCGGCAATTTGGTGGTTAGATACGGCTTTCCCCAAAGACAGACCCTGTGAAAAGGTTAGACATTTTTACAATTTTGTTTTTTCTTAATATTTTGATTTTTTAAAGATTTGGGGGTTTCATAAAATTTGTCTGGAATTTAAAAAATTTTCCCCTTTAAAAAAACAGGGCGAACGTTTATACCCACAATTTTTTTTTTTTAAAAATTGTTTTATTAGGGACAGCAGATCAAAATATTAAAAATTTGTTTTATTGAGAAACGATTTTAAATTGGGAAAAGGGGTTAAAAGATTTGCCCCCCTTACATTAAATGTCTTTAAAGTAAAAAACGGGCCCTAAAGAATTATCCCCCTTTTATTAAATTTCCCTGTTTTTCTCTTTTTTTTTGTCTTGTGCTTTTTTGGCCGGGGAAGGAGGCTTAAAATCATTTTTTTGGTCTATTTTTGAATTACTGATCGTAGTTTTGGGAAAAGGGTGCATATCCGTTTTTTAAAATGGGATGTTCGTGTTGAACATTATGCACTTTTTAAATCCCCAGGGGAAGGGTTATTTTGGGTTTGTTTTTGACTAAAATTTTGCTTTCCCTTTAACCCTTTGGGTTTTTCAGACATTTTTCAAAGTTTTTAAAACATTATTGTTTTTGTCCCCAGTGTTCAATTATAAATTGTAAATTTTCAAAATAAGGGGGTTGTTACCATTAGCGGGCCCTAAACAATAAAAAGGGGGAATTAGGGCCCCTTTTCCTTTCATAAATGAAACGCGAAAAAGGAAATTATTGGACATTTTATTAAATTTGGGACAAAATTTAATGGAATTTTTTGTTTTTCGCAAGACGAACATTTGGGAAGGATGTTTCATTTCTTCATAAAATTTCCCACATACGTAAAAGGCTACAGTGTTTTTTTCGGGGGATCATAAGGTCTTTCTTAAAAACATCGGGCGTTGGGGGCCCCCCTTTTGGTAGTCGGCGCATTTTCGCTTTGGGGGGCCTTGTAGGGGGGTTTTTTTTCCGGGAAGGGGTGTTAAAAGGCGCGTCTTGAAAAAAATTTAAATTTCGGGTGTCACTGTCTAACCCCGGGGAAAACCCGACATGGGTTTTAAAGATTTTACGTGCCCGGGTTGATGAAATTTCATGTAACAGGGTTTTCATGGTGCCCTTCCAGCCGCATTGAATTTAAAAAGAGATTATTTTTTTTGTTTTTTTTTTTTAAAAACCCTTTAAATAAAAATTCGTGGCTTTAAAAGAAAGCCCAAAAAATTAAATTTTGGTCTTCTTTTGTTTTCAATGTTGGTTTAATAACCTAATGCAGGGAAAAGTTTAGATTTTTAAAAGTTGAAGAATTTAGTTTCAAATTGACATTAAACTTTATATTAACCCCAAAGGACAATATGTTTAAATTTTTAAATTTATTTTATTTTGTTAATCCCCTATTAAAATTCTGTAAAAAATGGGGCTGTATTTCACAATAAAAATTAAAACAAAAGACAAAAATTTCCCGTATTGTCCCTTTTTAATTCCCGTTTTTTTACCTTCCGTATGTATGCTGCAGGATGTTTTCTTTAAAATATGCGGGCCCGCCACATTTCTTTTAAATAGCGCACATAAAAAACCCCCACTAATTTCCAATTTAATATCGATAAAACTTTGAAGGTTTTTTCCCAAGAAAAAAAAAGAATCAAAATGGAAAAGGTATAAAAAAAAGGGGGTCTTTAAAAAAAGGTAGATTGATCTGGGGGATGCATTTTTGGCTCGAGTGGATTTTGCAAGGTCGGGTTTCCCTCGGCCCCCCCCCCTTGCCCCGCCTCGTAAGATCCGATCTAGCAAAAATCCACTCGAGGGAATAATGCATCCTGATCAATTACTGGGTTTTATTAACCCCCTTTTGTTTCTTAAAACTTTTTCTTTAAAAAAGGTTGTCTGAAAAAGTTTAGATGAAATTTTTAAACACAAAATTTTATTTCGGAAGGAACCCCAATATTTTCCAGCTGAAAAATTGTGTATGCTTTTATATTACTGTATTAAAGAATGCTTTTCATGAAATTTTTTGGGTGGGAAAAAAGAAGGTCACTAAATCGTGGGGGACTTTAAGATATCCTTGAAAAACTTTTAAAAAGTGGGAAAAATAACATGTTTAAAAGGAAAAAGTCTTTTTTTTCCCCTTTTTAAGTTTATTTTTCCAAAACCCAAAATTACCTTGTACAGTCCCAAAAAATAAACCCAAAGTGTTTGTTAAATGGACGGATCCCAAAAGGAAAGGGAAAAAAGCTATTTTATAAATTTTTTCCCATGGCAATAAAACAATACATATTTCCCTAGCCCTGACCCCCCCCATAAAACCCGGGAAATCTTTTTTTTAAATAATTTAACACGGCTGACCCCTTTAAACGAGCTCAGTCCCCTAAAAATTAAAAAAACGTGTTTGTAAAAAGGAAAAAGGGGATTCCAAACCAAAAGGGGGAAAAAAAAAAAAAAAAAAAAAAATGGGGGATTTCATAGAAAAATTTTAAAGGTAAAAAACAATTAAAATCCATAGCCAAACCCCCTTTTGAAAGGGCCCGTTTATTTAGAAGTGCAACCCCCCCCGGTTGACCCATTTTTAAAAGAGCGTGTTGTGTTATGTGACATTTTTTTTCAAAAATTTTTTTAAAGGGAAAAAATTTTTAATTTTCCCCCAAAAAAAAAAAAAAAACAAAAAAAAGAAGCGCTATATTGGATGCGGGACCTGAAGTGATATCTCGTGGGCGTGCGTCAAATGAAATAATATCGTTGGGGATGATTTAAGGAAATTTGGGAGTTATATGGGGGGAAAAAACTATTTAGTCTCAAAAGGGGCCCCAAAAGAAATTTCCAGAAATGGGTTATACAAACAAATTTAAAATTCGTTAAAGTCGTCGTAAATTAATTAATTTTTTCTTGGGAAGACGTTTTTATTGGGATACTTTTGAGATATCCCAAACCAGTGGTTTTTCGCTGAATACAATGATTTTGTTTTTTGATGTTTTTGATTAATGTTTTTGTTTTTTTTTTTGTTTTTTTTTTTTTGGGGGTGTGTTCAAGTGAAAATAATAAAACATTTTTTTTTTTTTTAGATAAATTTATCATTTTAGAAATTTTTTTCAACGAAAAAAAGTATTGCAATTCTTTACCAGCAAGGGGGGGGGGGGGTTAATTTTAAATTTTGCCCGCCCCCCCGTCTTTCCAGGGGAAAATTTTTGTCTAACAAAAGCGTGCCGTAGGTGACGTACATAATATTGGCACCAAAACTAAAGTCATGTGACCATGGTCTTTTTTTGGCCTGATTGGCAAGAAAGGATGGTTTTTACCCCAAAGTCCCCCTGTACAAAAACCCTTTTTTTTTCCCAACCCGGGAAAATCTTGGGGTAAAGACCATCGCTAACGCTCAATTTTTCTTTCCAAAATGACCCCCCCCCCCCCCCCCGGGGGAGTGGGGAAAATGTTGCATTTGGGAGTTTTTAAGATCCTTATAATCTTTAAACCGTCTAGCAATTTTTTACTAATTTTTATTCCATTTTATTTTTCTTGGAAATTTAAACCCAAAAAAATTTTTTTCATATTCTTTGTTTTTAAACAGGGGTTTATTATAATTTTTGTTTTTGGGGTTGGGGTTTAACTTTGAAATTTAGCTAGTGACTTTAAAATATGGAACAACTGTGGGCGTCCTTTAGGAAAAGTTTTTCCCCCGGGCTTAACATGAGGTTTAAAACAGGGGTTTTAAAAGGGTTAAAGGGCAGGGCATTTTGGTCGAAAATGGGTTTTTCCTTTGGGGAAGTCGAAAGAAGTCCAAAATTTCCTATTTTGGGCGCAATTTGTGTATTCAATCACACGGTTTCCCCTGCTTGAATTCAATCTGCCCTGTTTTTTTTTTTTTTGTATAACCCCCTATGGTCGTTTTGTACCCTTAAATAGGACCCCTTCCGTCGTCTAAACTCTTTTCCTTTTTTGTGTTTTTTATGATAGAAAATTGTTTGAGAAATTTATGTAGAAAGAAAATTTTTTCTATATAGATACTTTTAAAACGGGGCATAAAATTGTCGTTTTTAAAATGAAAAAAAGAAGGAAATTTTAATTACCCACTTCAATCTTACAGATCCGGGTATTTTGAAAAAATTTAAATCAAAAAAAGTCTAAAGAGCACAAATATGTTCCCATAAGAGCAATGGGTTCTCTGAAAAAGGGATTGACAATTCAATTGATTATTTTTTTTAAGGAAAGGGATTACCGACACAATCAGTTCTCGTGGTGAGCGATGCCCCCCGACTTACTAATTTTACCCCCCCCCCCGGGACAATCGGAACATCTCTGTAGTTTGTACAGGGCAGTGAGGGAGAAGCCCGAGAAAGTGATAATTCAAACTTTAGATAAATTTTCTAAATGGGAAAAAAATCTTTTATTTGCGACTCCTTTTTTTTCTTTGAAAAGGTGGAAATAAATTTAAAGCTTGGTTTGGAAAAAAATTTTTTAAAAAATCCCCCAAAATCCTTGGAAAAAAAGGGAAAAGTATGGCACATTGGGTTTTGTAAAAAGCGTCCTTTTTCATTTACTGGTTCTAAGTTTTTGGGTCGGGTTGTTTTAGGTGGGTCGGGGGAACGATTGGCAATCTGGGGGAAAGTTTTCCTGGCTCCTGGCTTCACCCGGGATTTTTTTTGGGTAAATTTCTGCATGATTTAATGGTAAATTTTAGCCTTTTAAAAAACACATTTTCATTGGTTGCTTTGTTCAGGTCCGGGGAATAAAATGTTGTATAGGAAGAAAAATATCTTATAATAAAGCAAATTTACAAATGAGGAAATTTTGAGGAAGGGGCAACCCCCCCCCCTTTTAGATCAATTATCTCGCCATGACCGTATCCGGAAAAAGTAGTGTGCAAAATAAATCCCGGCTGGTCTATGGGAAAATCTTAAATCGAGTATTAATGGAGGAAAGATTTCCCCTGAATTAATTAAAAACGATGGGTTTGGGTTTTTTCAAATTTATAAACCCTTAGTTTTCAATTTTTACGGGTTTTTACAATTTTTGTTTGCAACCCCGGGCAGTTTTTTTTTAACCGTTAATAACTATGCGGGGGCCAGTTATATATTTCAAGGGTTTTGCTGACTTTTTTTTGTTTTGGAGCACCCTTTTTCCGTCTTCTTTTTAGTATTCTGCCTTTAAAATTTAAAAGACCAGGTCAGCGACTTGTGCCTTTTTTAATAAAACCCCAAACCCAGACAAAAAAATCCGTTACGTAATTGTTCTTCTGCAAAACCCAAAAAATGGCGGGAAATGTAACAAAAAAGCCAAATTTTCATACTAACATCTGTTCCCTTTAAATTTTTATCTGAAATTTTAGCTCCTGGGAAAAATATTTATATTTTTATAGTGTTCAAAGTTCTTAAGGGGGGACGTTGACGGACCAAATTGATTCAGTGTGCATTTAATCGCTGTAATTATAAAAAGTCCCGGTTGTTCGGGCGTTTGACGTTGACGTCTTGTTGAAAAAATCCATTATGGCCGGGTTAAAAAGGGTTTTAATTTGTTTTTTTTTGATCAAAACTAAAAAGATGTTTCCCCTGTTTTGATAAAAACAATTAAAATTGGGTACTAGTTTTGGGAAGGGTTTTAAAACACAAAGTTAAATATGAAAAAAAAGGTTATTGAAAAAGTCAATAAATGGACTAGCCGTTTATGGTTGGGCTTTTTAAAAGGGCTCTAGAGCAATTTTTCACTTTTGGGGGTGTCTTTATGGCATGAAAAAAATTATCTTGACCGGGGTTTTAATATGAACCCTTTTATGCGGGGGTCTTTTCAACTTGCTTTTTGTGATGAGTTGAATTAAAATTTTAAATTTTTAAATTTGGGTTCTGTTTAAATTTTAAATTGAAATTAATTTAACCCAAAAACACGAATTACCATTTTTTACCACACATGAACTTTTGCCGAAACATCCAAATTTGAGTTTCTTTTTTTTTAGGAAACCCCATCCCCCTCGATCAAATTTCTGCACCTTTAAATGAAGCCCAAAGGTTTATATATTTTATTAAATTTTTTATAGTAAAAACGTTTTTTTTTAACAAACCCGGGGGGCAAATGGATCAGCGTGGGCCTATACAATCCCGTTAAAATTCCTCCATTGTTTTCCCTTTTTTTTTGGGTTCATGGTTTGTTTTTAACAGAAATTTTTTGGGCATGTAAGGCGGGCGTTTTCCTAAAACCCGGTTCCTGATTCGGGACCAGTCCCGCCTTTTACTCCGGGAAGGGAATGCCAAAATTTTCCCCCCCAAAACAATTTACTTTTATCAAATCGCACCCGGGGAAAAATTCGCCCCGCCCGGGAATTGAATCACGACACCGCAAAACGTTTGCTGGGCGCTTTTCCTATTAGGGCCCCCCCACCCCCCAGATCTTCTGTTTTGGGGGTTTTAAAAAGTTTCGAGTAAAGTTTAAACTTGCCGGAATTTACCCACCGTTTACGGGCGATAGGGGCCCCCCCCCCGAACAACCAATTTTACAAAGTTTAGGTTTTTTTTAAAATGAATGAATTTTTCATGAAAGAAATTCTGTTTTTTTTTAAAACAGGGAACATCGAACGTTTCGGGGATTTGATATTGTTTAGAACACCCCAAAGGGGTTCTCAAAAAAGTAAGAACCGTTTCAAGACTAAATGTCAAAGTTGAAAAAAAATGCCCACATCGGGCCCAAATTTTTGTTTATGACGGTCTTGAACAAAGAGAATACCCATCCCCCGGTGAAACCCCCTTAAAAGGAATTAAAACCCGTTTCAAAGAAACGCGTCCTTAAACAGAGCCCCCTTTCCCCAGCAAAAAAACAGTGTCCTCGCTGGATATATACAGAGGCCCTCTACCCTGGCCCAAAATACCCCCCCCCTTTTTTCCTTGCGGGTATAAAACCGAGACCCTCTACCACTGCAAGAATACAGTGTCCTGCTGGTTTTTACCGAGGGCCCCCTACCACTGCAAGGGAAAACGTGTTCCCTCCTTTGGGTTATAAAGGGGGCCCCCCTATCCCCCCAAAAAGACTTCAGTTTTCCTCGTGGTTAAAACAGGACCTTACCACTGCAAGAATTTCAGTTTCCTCGCTGGGGTAAAATACAGGGGCCCCCTTTTCCACTGCCCAAAAAAATAAAAGTGTCCTCGTGGATTTAAAACAGAGACCCCCCTACCACTGCAAGACCCAGTGTCCCCGCCCGGATATATTCAGAGCCCCCCTACCCTGCCCCAAAGGCTACAGTGTCCTCGCTGGATATATTCCCGAGACCCCTTCCCTGCAAAGAATACAGCGTTCCCCGCTGGAAAATTTTTTTTCCAAAAATCCCGTGTCCTCGCTGGATATTTACACAGACCCTTACCACTGCAAGAATACAGTGTCCTTGCTGGAAAAAATACAGAGAAAACCCCTACCCCCCTGCCCCGAATTTCCCCGTGTCCCGCTGGGGTATTCAGAGACCCCTCTTTCACTGAAAAACTTTCAGGTCCTCGCTGGGGTAATTCCAGAAAAAACAGTGTCCTCGGGTGGGATTTTTACAGAGCCCCCTGACCCCTGCAAGGGAAAACAGTGTCCTCGCTGGGTTTAAAACAGAGACCCCCTGACACTGCAAGAATACGTTGGGCCTCGCGGATATAACGAGACCCCCTTTCCACTTTCAAGAATACAGTGTCCCCGCTGGATATATACAGGACCCTCTGTCATGCAAGAATTCCCCCGTGTCCTCGCTGGATATATACAGGGACCCTCTGACACTGCCCAAAAATACCGTGTCCCCGCTGGATATAACAGAGTCCCTTGGGCATCAAGGGAAAACCGTGTCCCCCGTGGATATATACAGAGACCCTTACCACTGCAAGAATACAGTGTCCCCGCCGGGGGTATTACAGAGAACCCCTATCACTGCAAGATACAGTGTCGTTTCTGGAATTTAAAAAGACCCCCCTTGGCCCCGCAAGGGAAAACAGGGTCCCGCTGGATTTTAACAGGGTCCTCTGACACTGCAAAAATTCCCGTGTCCTCGCTGGATATATACAGGACCCCTACCACTGCAAGAATCCCGCAAAAATACAGTGTCCCTTTGGATATATTTCAGGGGTCCCCTTACCCCTGCAAGAAACCGGCCTTCTGGATTTTTTACAGAGACCCTTCCCCCTGCAAGAATACAGTGTCCCCCGCTGGATATTTCAAGTCCTCTACCCCTGCCAAAAAATACAGTGTCCCCGTGGATATATTTCAAAGCCCCCTTTCCCCCGCAAGATATGCCCCCGAATCCCCCCGTCCTTGGGGTTTTATACAGGGGTCCCTCTTTCCCTGCAAGGAAACAGGCCCTCCCTTTCTGGATATATACAGAGACCCCCTACCCCTGCAAGTTTTCAGTGTCCTTTTCTGGATATATCCCGAGACCCCTTTCCCCTGGGAAAAATACAGTGTTTCCTCGCTGGATTTTTACAGGGTCCCTTTTTTACCACTGCAAAATACGGGTCCCAGTGGGATTTTCCCCCCCCCTCACCCCTGCAAGATACAGGGTCCTCGGTGGATATATACAGAGACCCTCTACCACTGCAAGGGAAAACAGTGTCCTGTTTGGTATATTCGAGACCCTTACCCTCGCAAGAAAAACGGGGGCCCCTTTCTGGATATTTTAAAATGATTTTTTTAAAAAAATAACCCCAAGTCAAAATCCTTAAATCATTTATTTTCTTTTATTTTTTTTAGATTTGGGGAAAAAAATACTTAAAAAAAATTTGTTTTTCATTTGGCAACATATAAAAAATTTTTTTAACATATAACCTTTTAAAAAGGGCATGCCCTAAAAAAAGTAAAGAAAAAAAATATACAAACACATCCCCAAAGGGCGGGAAAACAAAACCCGTGATTGTGTTAATTCTTTTACGTTTATGAAAATATTTTTTCAAAAAACTGAAAACAGCCGGCCCTTTCATTATATGCTTTTGATCTGAAAAAAATTGCCCAAATTTTTGTTAACACGGTCGGCCAAAAAAAAGGGGGAAAAAAATGATTTAAAGATAAAAATTAAAGTTATTTTTATTTTAAAAGTATCTAATGGCATTAAATTTTTAAGGGTGAAAATTTTTCTCGTTCAAAAAAAAACCCGTACTGAACCCGTCGATTTGAATCCTCTTTTTAAACTTTTTCTCATAAATGTTTGACCTCAGGTTTAAAAGGGGGTGATAACATTTTGAATGGGAAAAAGTGAAATAGGGCCTAAGGCAAAAATTAACATAAATTCCCTTAAAAAAATTTGAATTTTGGAACAAAACTATGTACAAGTAAATTATATAAAAATTAAAAATGCAAGTATCATTACTTAGTACTCAATTTAAACAGAAGAATATATCAGCTATGGAAGGTAATATCCGCCATAATAAAAATTTTCTAAAAAACACAGTATTGGAGAATGGTGATTACAAGTTCCTGACCCTTAATAGAAAATTCTAAATTCTTTGGGTTAAATTTAATTTTTTTTGCAATTTTTGGGCATCTAAAATGAAGAGATATGACCCTTTAAATTTTTTAAAAAGGTATTAAATTCCAAAAAGGGTTTTTAAAAGAAAAATAAATGTATTTATTTTCAAAAAAAAAATAGATTTATTAAAATTTTTTAAGCAGTAGCGTTAAGTTGTGTCCATTTAACATTTTTTTAAAAAAGGAAAATTTTTTGAGAAGGAAAAAAAAAATCTTCTTGAAACCCTGGAGAACATAAAAAATTTTGTAAAGGGACCCTAAAATTTATAGGTTTTTTAAAACTTTGTACGGGGTATATGCACAAATTCTGCAGCGGTAAAAGTTTGGGGACTTTTGGTGCGCAATATCTTCCGCGAAAGAACGTGAAAAAAAACACCTTATTTTTTAAAATTTCTTAACCCCGACTGAGTCCGTCTGTGATTATTATTTGCAAAATTTTCATAAACGGAAAATAATAAACGGGATTTGGGAAAAAAAATGCAAACTTTTTTTTTTAAATTGCAACAATTTTAAGTTTAAAAAGGGGTCAAAAATGGGGCCCCCGGTCGCCCCACTGGAAACACACCATAACACACCCTAACGGAAAACATGTTTGGAAACCCAGTGATTTAAAGGGAAACAAATGTTCTGACCAAATTTATTTTAAAATTGGACAAAAACAAGTTTTTCCTTGATTTGGGCCTTGTGGGCCTAGTTTTTTATCCCCGATGGGCAATATTCGGGAAATTGGGCCCGATTTTATCAAAGGGTTACCATTCTGCCCAAAAATTTTTTTGAAATCAGTTTAAAAAATTTCAGCCTCTACTTTTACACAAGGTTTTTCTTTGATTTAAACCCCTTTACCTACCCCTTTTTAAAATACAGATGGGCCCATATTCACATTCAACCTAGGGTTTTTTCAAGGCAATTCTTGATTACTTTCAGAAGATAAAATTTAAAAAAAAACCTTGTCGCATACACAGGTTTTCCCTTTTATTTGACATAATGACCTACTTTTTGATCCCAGATAGCCCATATTTAAACATGACCTAGAATTTACCAAGGCAATCATTCTGACTACATTTCATAAAGATCAATTGAAAAATACAGCCTCTATTGCATACACAAGGTTTTTCTTTGATTTGACCTAGTGACCTACTTTTTGAACCCAGATGACCAATAATCAAACTCAACCTAGATTTTATCAAAATAATCATTCTGACCTTATTTCATAAAAAAATCAATAGAAAAATACAGCGTCTATCGCATACACAAGGTTTTTCTTTGATTTGACCTAGTGACCTAGTTTTTTTACACTAGATGACCCATTTTCGAACTCGACTTAGATTTCAACAAGGTAATCATTCTGACCAAAATTCATGAAGATTAATTGAAAAAAAAAAACAGCCTTTATCGCATACACAAGGTTTTTTATTTGACATGACCTAGTAACCTAGTTTTTAACCCCAGATGACCCATTTTCGAACTTGGCCCAGATTTCATCATGGTTACTATTTCTGACCAAAATTCATGAAGATTAATTGAAAAATACAGCCTCTATCGCATACTCAAGGTTTTTCTTTGATTTGATCTAGTGACCTAGTTTTTGACCCCAGATAACCCATTTTCGAACTCAGCCTAGATTTTATCAGGATAATCATTCTGACCTTAATTCATGACGATTAATTGAAAAATACAGCCTCTATCGCATACACAAGGTTTTTCTTTGATTTGACCTAGTGACCTAATTTCTAATCCCAGATGACCCATTTTCAAACTCGGCCTAGATTTAATTAAGATTATCATTCTGACTAAATTTCATGAAGATCAGTTAAAAATACAGCCTCTACTGCATACACAAGCTAAATGTTGACAGACAGACGACAGACAGACGACGGACATCGAGTGATCAGAAAAACTCAGCTAACAACATGGAAAGTCGAGGTTGTCATTCGTGTACATTCGATTTGTATTTACCAATTTTATATTTCAATTTGTATCATAGCAGATAAAACCCACCATAACCATCTATAGTCAAAGCATAAGTGTACAATATGGCATTTAAGGTAGTTGTGCACCTTTGGTAAACCAGACCGCTGCCTGAGTCAAGCCACATAGATTCAGGTATCGAACATTATCATGTGATTCATGCTGAATTACAACGTTTTGAGCAGATGACGTACGACCATTAGTAAAGATCACAATTCCTCTCCCCGAACACTTAGTACTTAAATAAACAAGGCAGTCTGAAAGACAGCTAAATCCCCCGCCACTGCTATGGATAGTGAAAGGGTAAACCTTTGATTTTAGCTGTGACCTTGACCTTTAACTGACATGGCTGACTCATGAATTCTGCACAACGTCTTGATGATGTGATTATTTGACCCAAGTTTCATGAAAATCCTTCAAGGGGTTTAGGAGATACAGAGCTGAAACCTTTGACCTTCAGTTGTGACCTTGACATTGAGTTGACATGGCTGACTCATGAGTTCTTGATGAGGTGATCATTTGATCCAAGTTTCATGAAAATCCTTCAAGGGGTTTAGGAGATACAGAGTGGACACCAAATGGAAGGCTCAAACCTTCGACCCTTAGTTGTGACCTTGACCTTGAGGTGGCATGGTTGACTCAAAATTTCTGCATATCGTTCTGATGAGCTAATCATTTGACCCAAGTTTTATAAAATTCCTTCAAGGGATTTAACAGATATAGATCGGACACGAAATGGAAGGATCAAACATTTGACCTTCAGTTGTGACCTTGACCTTGAGCCGACATGACTGACTCATAAGTTCTGCACGTCGCCTTGGTGAGGTGATCGTTTGACCCAAGTTTGATGAAAATCCTTTAAAGGGTTTAGGAGATATAGAGCGGACACAAAATGGAAGGCTCAAACCTTTGACCCTAAGTTGTGACCTTGACCTTGAGCCGGCATGACTGAGTCATGGGTTCTGCACATCGTCTTGATGAGGTGATGATTTGACCCAAGTTTTATAAAATTCCGTCAAGGGGTTTAAGAGATATAGAGCGGACACAAAATGAAAGGCTCAAACCTTTGACCTTGAGTTGTGACCTTGACCTTGAGCCGGCATGGCTGACTCATGGGTTCTGCACATCGTCTTGATGAGGTGATCATTTGACCCAAGTTTTATAAAATTCCTTCAAAGGGTTTAGGAGATAAAGAGCGGACACAAAATGGCAGGCTCAAACCTTCGACCTTGAGTTGTGACCTTGACCTTGAACCGACAAGGCTGACTTATGGATTCTGCACATCGTCTTGATGAGGTGATCATTTAACCCAAGTTTCATGAAAATCCTTCAAGGGGTTTGGGAGATATCGATCGGACACGATTTTGTTACGGATGGAAGGACGGACGGACGCAGACCATTCCTATAATCCCTCCGCCACGGCGGGGGATTAAATACATGACCCAAAGTTTTCTATTTGCCGAAATTCAATGCTTTTTGTATGTGTCTACAAATAAGTTTTTAATCAAAATGAATATACCCAAACGCACAAAACTACCTTAAAACAAAAATGCATTCCATCAGAAGTTAACCTATATTTATATATGACTACATATTTCATCATCATCATCATCATCATCATCAACAACAACAACAGCAACTACATTTTCAATGGAATCCATTTTTTAAGAAGCGTGTGGCATTCAATTATTGAACAAACAAAATTTTATCTATATACAGTAATAAAATAAAAATGAAATTAACATTTTTTATGTAAAGTAACTTAAGTATCTTTCATTGAAAGCTTATACTTCTTCATTTCCCTAACATCCCCATCATTCAATTCAACTCGCCCAATAAGCTAACTACTGATGCTGCAATTGTCATGATATCCTCTCCATAAAAATGTTCATCATATATTATATAGACATAAAATACTGTATAAACAGTTACAACGTAAATAAAGCAATTTACATAAGTCATACATCAACTCATATTATATAACAAAACTATGTACAAGACATCAAAACATATGCAAATCCGCATATTTCACTACTTAATGTTTTGTTTCACGTAACTTTGTACTCCATCGACAGTAGTAAATAGCAATAGTCACTACATAAAATATTGTATGAACTGTATTTAATATGACATTTCATGCAGTTCTGTGCCTATGATATTCAAGACTATTGCCCGGCATATGTCATCATAAATTATTGTATGAACTGTATTGAATATGATATTCAAGACTACTGCCCGACATAATTTATATCATCATAAATTATTCTATGAACTATATTGAATATGACATTTCATGCAGTTCTGCGCCTATGATTACCAAACTACTGCCAGACATATGTCATCATAAAAGATTGTATGAACTATATTGAATATAACATTTCATGCAGTTCTGCGCCTATGATTACCAGACTACTGCCAGACATATGTCATCATAAAAGATTGTATGAACTATATTGAATATAACATTTCATGCAGTTCTGCGCCTATGATTACCAGACTACTGCCAGACATATGTCATCATAAAAGATTGTATGAACTATATTGAATATAACATTTCACGCAGTTCTGCGCCTATGATTACCAAACTACTGCCCGACATATGTCATCATAAATTATTGTATGAACTGTATTGAATATAACATTTCATGCAGTTCTGCGCCTATGATTACCAAACTACTGCCAGACATATGTCATCATAAATTATTGTATGAACTGTATTGAATATAACATTTCATGCAGTTCTGCGCCTATGATTACCAGACTACTGCCAGACATATGTCATCATAAATTATTGTATGAACTGTATTGAATATAACATTTCATGCAGTTCTGCGCCTATGATTACCAAACTACTGCCCGACATATGTCACCATAAATTATTGTATGAACTGTATTGATATGATATTCAAGACTACTGCCAGACATATGTCATCATAAATTATTTTATGAACTATATTGAATATGACATTTCATGCAGTTCTGCGCCTATGATTACCAGACTACTGCCAGACATACGTCATCATAAAAGATTGTATGAACTATATTGAATATAACATTTCATGCAGTTCTGCGCCTATGATTACCAGACTACTGCCAGACATATGTCATCATAAAAGATTGTATGAACTATATTGAATATAACATTTCATGCAGTTCTGCTCCTATGATTACCAAACTACTGCCCGACATATGTCACCATAAAATATTGTATGAACTGTACTTTATATAGCATTTCCTGTAATTCTGTGCCTATGATGAACCAGACTACTACCCGGGCCCGGTATACGTTATCAAAAATATACACAATAAAGCCAATACGCGGGTAAAAAAGCAACTTTACTATTTCTCTTGACATAAGTATAACAAAACTGCTAACACTGCCATACAAAACGTATTTATTAAGCTTTAGATAAAATGTTGTTAAGTATGAATTTCTCTGTGAAGAATTGATCAAAACGGAAGGAAAGTTTGTTGTTTTTATGACAAGGCAACTCGGGCTAAATTCCGACTCATACAAGGTTACATTCTACCAATTCATTTCATTCTTTATCTTCATACAATTTTCAGTAACGTATGCTAGTCTGCCAAATTTCCTTAGAAAAACCTGTTGCCAAATAATTTATGACCACTTCTCCTTGCTGAGGCTTATTCTTGCCATATTCTGTTATTTGTTTACAGTAAACTGCACTCACTTTTACTGTGAAATATACCTGAACTTAGCCCTGACACCTAAAATTTAGCATTATTTAGTCAGTAAACATGCATTTTTAGAACAAAATACACCCTAATTCTATCATAATATGGCCAAACTAGCCCATTAACAGCCATACCTAAGCAAGTTTCACATTTTACCCCTGCTCAACTTCTGGGTTACATTCTGGCAATTCAGTTCATTCTTTACTTCATATAAACAATGAAATATTAAGACCTTATTTTAAACTCTGTAGAGTATTTTAATGATATGAAAACCATATTTGCTCATAAAGTACGATATACCCTCTTATCAAAAATAGAAAAATATCAACATGTTATGTTATTTACAAGAAAAATAATTCGTTCTGAGAAACACCTCCCTCTAAAATTGCCCTAGGAAAACAGCTGTTTAGCAATTACGTGTATGTAGACATTTTCTCAAAGAATAAAACTTACTCAAGGAAATTCACAACGAAAATGCTCCAATGCTCCAAATATTTCTCAATACAATAAGCAATAAAACTAAGCCAAAATATCACTGTCACATCCTGTCACTTATGACTCATTATACCAGATTTCATAAAAAAGGAACTACATTTTGGACTACTTTCAAACAGAAAATAATCTGCTGAAATATTATATACAGTACAACATCACAAACTTGACGAGAAAAAAAAACAGACAAAAAATTGATACTATAAACCTTTAACCTGCAAGTTAAGGCTCTGCTAAATGAGCAGGACAAGTCATATCATTAAGGTAGCGTTTCACACTTAATGAAAATTTATTCAGATACAGAATTCTAAGATGCGTACATTCTTTTTTGTCATTTAAGAAATAATATAAATCTGTAAATATTTTAATGTTTTTAAATCCCTGAACAGATAAAACAATATAATACTGACATTGTGCATACATGCACAAAATATTTAGGTCGCTATATGGAATACAATATTCAACAAATTATCAATAGGCAGTGGCTAGGTAGCCGGTTCTTTCAACAATGGCCCTGACCTTTAACCAACAGACAATAGAAAATTGCCTCGTGAACAAGAAAAATGAGCAAACTAAAGCTTTTATAGTTTCTTTGTTCAAGAACACAAAAATTACCAGAAATCATATCAGGTCCCTGCAACCTTGATGTTCGAGTCACTGACCCCAAACTCAATGGGCAAATTCTCAGACTTACCATATCATTATGTAATTCTGAAAGCAAGTAACTGTTACACTTTATAACTTCCATAAACATTTTCATTTTCTGAGTCAGTGCGATATGACCTTGACCTTAAACACAAAAATCCTAATCACGCGCAATGATACAAAATGGGTGAAACACCGCTAATGCAGCACCCAAGTTCCTAAACATGAAATCAAAAATATGTAGACACTTTTTCCGCTTAATTATCGTCGAATGGCACTAAGTGTTCTGCAGGGAACAACATTAAAATAACTTTGGTAAAGGGCTATACACGGCATATCAAGACAGTTTCATGAACTTCCGCCAAATGGTCTCGGATAATATGTCTTTTAAAGAAAAGTTAAGACGGACGGCAAATTACGGATGGCGAGTGTTCACAAGAGCTCATCCCGAATACTGTGTGTCCAGGTGAGCTTAAAAGGGAGATAATCCAAAAAGGAAGCAAGGCAAAATTATAGTTTTTACAATGCACTGCAATTCCTCTACAGCGTAAGTTCTAGTTCTAGACCTAAGGTCAAGTTTAAAATAAATAACCAAGTTTTTGAAACTGACCTAGATTTTTCACACACAAAGACTGATAAAGATTTATTATGTTCATGTAGAAAACATTGTTTGACTTAGTGACACAGTTTAAAGGCTCGTTCAAAATATGGCTGCCGCATTTTTTGTTCTGACCTTCAAATATGTCTATTTCTTAATAAATCCTTATTTCAATATTGGTTTTCTTATATATTTGCCAAAGGTTTGAATATCAATTAACATCGTAAAAGATATCATTCAATCAATCATCTAAGATTGTCTCCCTTTATGGTCCTAACTGTGTAAAGTCCATTACTTTGTAAGGACCGTTTAATTATGCATAAGAGTTAAGTTGACAGCTGCTTTATCTATAAACTTAAAAACCTTATAATGTAACTTTAAGAATTCGGTTAACCCAATTTGAAAATGACCTACATTACAGAGTGCAAACATCCTCGCAAAGTGTTATAGAACGTTGTCTCTACTGTGCTAATTTGAAATATCTATGATTTGACCTAATTTTTGAACTGAAATAATCAGGTTTCAAATTTGACCTAAATTTTATAGATGTAAACATTTTGGAAATGGTTTATGAAGATAAAATAGATAATGCAGCGTCTGGAGATTTAATTAAGAAATAATTTATAGCAAAACAGTGCTTTATCACTATTTATACACAATGGGCGGTTATACGTCGGGCGTAATAATTACACGAGGGCGCGGCCCGAGTGAAGTTATTTCGGACGACGTATAACCACCAGAGTGTATAAATAGTAATCAAAATAATGAAAACAAAAATCCCAGTATATCTATTCTTCACTTAAATATAAGATCTTTAAGAAATAAAATTGAATTTATACAAGATAACCTCCTTGATTTCGACATACTCTGCTTCACTGAGACACATCTTACTGACATTGTTGAAAATGAAAAATTGTTTATTCAAGGTTATAACAACTGTTTGTATCGTCGAGATTCTACCGCACACTCAAGTGGAATTTTGATATACGTTTCTGAAAAAATAGTATCTTGCCGAAAACTAGAATTTGAAAATCCTTCAGTAGATGCTGTTTGGTTAGAAGTTAAATTAGGTATTATGTCTTTTTTACTGTGCTGCGTTTACCGACCGCCAAATAAGCCTGTAGCATTTTGGAACGATTTAGCGGTAATGCTAGACAATGCTTTAGATATGAATGAAAACTTAATTGTCGTTGGAGATATAAATGAAGATCAGTTTAAACATAATTGCCACTTAAAACAGATCATGCTTTTATATAATCTAGATAATGTAGTCACAAATCCGACACGGGTCACGGCGACCTCATCTACACTTATAGATCCAATTCTAGTTTCTGATGATTTATCGTGTCTACACAGTGACGTTTTTACAGTTCCTGACAATATCAGTGATCATAAAGCGACTTGTGCATTTTTCAAAGCCCCGTTTTCTTGTCAAATGTCCAATAAAAGGAAAGTATGGTTATACAATAGAGCCGACTTTCAGTCCCTAAATAACTATATTGCAAATGCTGATTGGTCGTTTCTTAACTCTACTAACGTTAATGATGGTGCAGTTTTATTTACTGAAAAACTATTAGATTATATGAAAAAGTGTATACCATATAAAGAAGTCACTATCAGACCATACGACAAACCATGGTATGATTCAACCATAAGACTGTATTCTCGCAAACGTGATAGACAAAAATCCATTGCAATTTCTACTCATAATACAAACCATTGGAATACTTATAAAAAATTAAGAAACAAAGTAAACAATTTAAAAAAACATGCCAGAGAAAAATTTTATGTTAATTTGGAGGACAGCCTTGTCGATTTGAATACAAACAATCAAAAACAATATTGGAAGCTTCTGCGTAGTTTTCTTAAAACTAAAAATTTTTCAGAAGTTATCCCCCCTTTGAAAACTTGTAATTCTGACGGCACAGAAACGTACTACTTCTCTGACTCTGAAAAAGCTAATTGTCTAAATGAATACTTTGCATCAATATCACACCTTGATGACGTTGATGAAGTGCCATCGCATATGCCCGACTATACAGATGCTAGTTTATCTACTATAGAAATACAAGAATCAGAAATTCAGGACATAATTAAAATCTTAGATATTAATAAAGCGGTCGGTGAAGACCTAATTAGTCATAAAGTATTGAAAAATATTTGCAAAACAATTTCCAAACCTCTTTGTACATTATTCAACAGGTCTTTGTCAGAATGTGTTTTTCCTGAAATTTGGAAATCAGCAATTGTAATGCCACTTTTTAAGAAAGGAGATAATAAATTGACTTCTAATTATCGTCCTATTTCACTTTTAAGTTGTCTAGGAAAACTTATGGAAAGAATTCTACACAAACACATGTATAACCATTTGGTAGCTAATCAACTTATTTACTCTAAACAATCCGGCTTTTTGAAAGGACATTCTACGGTTTATCAATTATTAGATATGTACCATCAAATTGTTCAATCTCTAGATACCAAAACTTATACTTGTATTGTATTTTGTGACATCTCTAAGGCCTTTGATAGAGTTTGGCACAAAGGTCTCCTTTATAAACTACAACTAAATGGTATCAAAGGAAATTTGTTAAAATGGACCAAGAGTTATCTTGAAAACAGAAACCAGAAAGTTTTTGTTGGCTCTTCTTTATCTGAACCTCTCAGCGTCAATGCCGGGGTGCCCCAAGGCTCAGTCCTTGGGCCCCTTTTCTTTCTAGTATATGTTAATGACATCATTGAGAATTTGTTATGTATTGCACGTCTTTTTGCGGATGACACTTCTTTAGCATGTACTACATCTTCTTTGACTGATCTTGAAGGAATTGTTAACCATGATCTTGCCATGATAAATGCATGGTCTAAAAAATGGCTTGTAGATTTTAATCCGAATAAAACAGAAGCAATGTTTTTTACTTTACAACAAAATATCAACAAACCATTTTTGACATTTGATAACGTACCTGTTAGATTTGTTGAACGACATAAACACTTAGGTTTAACACTAAGTTCAAATGGAAAATGGCATGACCACATTGACCAAATAACTACATCAGCTTCAAAATTGTTAGGTATGATGAGAAAATTAAAGTATACTCTTAATAGACAGACTCTTTATCAAATATATATATCTTTCTTAAGACCTGTTTTAGAATATGCTTCTGTAGTGTGGGACGGCTGTACTCAGTACGAAAAAGAAACACTAGAAAAAATTCAACATGAAGCAGCCCGTATTGTAACTGGACTTACCCGGTCTGTCTCAATTCAAAATTTATATCAGGAAATTAACTGGCTCTCACTATCTGACAGACGATTATATCAAAAACTTTTAATCACATTTAGAATTCGCAACGGTGATGCGCCCGAGTATTTGAATAATATTTTTCCAAACATTGTCAACAATTCTACACATTACAACTTAAGAAACGCTGAAAATTTTATAATCCTCAGTCGAAGAAATCAAATATTTTCTAATTCCTTTGTGCCTTCTGCTATTGATATTTGGAACAATTTGAGTCCTGAAATAAGAGCCACAAACACCTTATCAAGTTTTAAAAGATTGTTAAAAAATACCGTTTTTCCAACTACAGAAACTCCAAAATGGTATCTTGTAGGAGAAAGAAAATTTTCTATAATTCATGCAAGACTTAGAAACGCGTGCAGTAATTTGAATTTTCATTTATTTTGCAACCATCTGTCTCAGGACTCAATCTGTTCTTGTGGAGAAGATATTGAAGACGTTAAACATTTTCTTTTCACTTGTACGAAATATACAAATCAAAGGATTAAACTTTTCCACGATCTAAGGCAATTTCATCCTTTAAATACCCAACTTCTTTTAGTTGGTAATTCCGAATTGTCATATGAAGACAACTGCAAAATATTCTGCTCAGTCCAACATTACATAAAATCAACCAAACGCTTTTGAGACTCACCATATTTAGCAGGCAATATTATTCAATTTATTCATATATAATTATATAAGTTTATTATTGACAAGACCCCAGTTGTTTCTTTTTTATGTTCTTTTTCCCCAAATGTAGTACATGTTAATGCAATTGAATTGCATCTTCTTTTTTTTTTGTACTCTTACATCTTTTTGTACACTGACTAGTCACAAATATGTTTGTCTATATAAGTCACATGTACTCGTTTCTCCTTTTTAAAGTTTTTTTCCCTAATATAGTACATGTTAATGCAAATTAATTGCATCATTTTTACTCTTACATCTATCTATACATTGCCACTAGTCACAAATGTGATTGCTTTTATAAGTACACATGTACTTGTACCCCATACTTATTTCAACTCTTTTTTTTTTCTTTCCATTTTTTTGTAGCTATTATATTGTAATTTTATTATTTACCACACATGTACCTGATTAGTTGTCATTGTTGTAAATTAAATATGTAAATATTTGCATTAGGGAAGACCCGTCACTAATGTTGCGAGAACTTGTGGGTCGACCCTTTTGCCTATTATATGTACAATTGACGTAGTTATCTGTTTATATATGTATATATTGGCAATAAAATATGTTTAAACTATAAACTATTAAAATCGTGCCAAAATTGTTGACCACAGACGAGGACAGAAACAGGACGATCACAATAGCTCACTTTGAGCATTTTATGCTCTCAGGTGAGATAATAACGTGTCATTAGTAACCATGTTTAGATTAAAACAGCATTTATATATTATCATGTATCCTTCTCATAAGCAAACAATAAACATATCTCGTAAAACTCAAAACAATTCATATATAGTACAAATTAACTAAGGGGTACAGACAATATATCTACAATAGTCTATCAACTGTATATACACAAGGTAACTGCTATAATTCAGAAAGGAAACGACTTTCTTCCTTTAGAAAAAGAAGACCTGCATAAAATGTAATATTACATACACTTCTCAAATGCGCCCATTTGATTGGTCAAAAGGGATGATGCATGCGCGGGTCCGTAAAGGCGATATTGACCCGCAAACTTTGCGATAATACCGATTATTGGAAAAATTGAAAGTTCAATATGAATGGTGACTCTTCTGATATCACTTTTTCCTATATGTATAATTAAAAGAGTTCATTTGAGAAGGGCTAATAATATAACAATGATACACATGTGTCGGCCAGTATGTGTTTTTACGGACCTATAGAAACACATATTGACCTCAACATAAGTCAGTAACTGTACAACATTTGTAAGCTAACAATACTCGAACCCTATTAATCATAATCATAGTCCGTAAGACCCCTTTTCGTAGTTTAACTTTTGTTGACTCTAGCAAAATCTTTTCGCTTAATAAGTACAAATAAGTGAAGTTTTATAAAATTTCATGTAGAGATAAAAATGGCTGTGACTAAATACAGAGTTGGTGCGCCCGTGATATATTACAGACTCTGGTATATACCGGATTAACTAAATTTGAACAAAAATACCCGTTAAGTGTATATATTTTGTAACCATGGTGATTCTAACCCTAACCTTTAGTCAGTATATTATGCACATTATACACTAAATGCGTGCGGACATGCAAAAAAAGGAATATTTTTGCCATGCGTTCCATTTCGTAATAATTCCGCGCATGCGCAGAACGGCTGCACCAACTCTGCAATGAGAAACATTCGATAAAAATAGTTTTCCGTTCATTAAGTGATTTAACAATACAAGTAGTCTCTGTTCACATTGGAAAGCTTTCATCTATTGTTTTATCAATTACTTTTTACAATAATATGAAACAACAAGAGCTGTCGGAGGACAGCGATGCTCGACTATTCAACAGCCTTGTCGACTAAATGAATACGGAAGTCGGAAAAGGGGCATAATTTATTAAAAAGTCAAAATAGGGTTATGGAACCTGCATAGTGCTTAACAGCTCATGACAGTGGACAAGTGTGTGAAGTTTAAATCAATGCCAATAAGTGGGTACTGAAATACCAGCTTACATATAAGAATTTAAACCAAAACTCCTAAGTTGAAAAAGGAGTATAATTTTGTAAAATGCGAAGTTGAGTTATTGACCCTTTGCACTGCATGTCATATCATGACAGTGAACTAGTGTGTGAAATTTCAATCCTTTCCCATTAGTTGATACTGAGATACCAGCTTACATACAAAACTTAACCAAAAATTTCTATGTTGAAAAAGGGGCATAATTTTGTAAAAAAAGCAAAATAAAGTTATGGCACCTGTTTTGTGCATGTCAAATCATGACAGTGAACAAGTGTGTGAAGTTACAATCCATTCTAATTAGTGAATACTGAGATACCAGCTTACATACAAAACCTTTACCAATACAATTCCAAGTAGAAAACAGGGGCAAAATTTTGTAAAAAAAATAGAGTTATGGAACCTGTGCAATGTAAGTCAGTTTATCACAGTGAATAAGTGTGTGAAGTTTCAATCTATTCCCACAAGTGGTTACTGAGATACCACCTTACATACAAAATCTCAACCAAATCGGGACGCGGACACGAACGACGACGCATGGGTGAGTCCAATAGCTCTACTATTCTATGAATATTCGAGCTAAAAATGATTCCCAGTTTTACTTTTTTATCAAAATTATGAAAAGTCCGCCACGGACTCTACAATGTTTTCGTAAAAATATGTTCTTCCTAATGTAAATATGAATGTCGTCTGCTAGGAACAAATAATGTTCTACAGAGAGTCTAAGTCATATAATAGTCGTCTGCTAGAAACAAATATTTTTTTACAAAAAGTACATGTCATATTAGAGAAATAGTCCTTTAATTAGAAGACTTTCCTCTGAAAATAATAGATGTTGTAGTATATGGCTACGGACCATGCAAACAAATAGTGATTTTGAAAACGACATGATAATATGCCCCACAAAGTATTTGTTTCTTAGAGCAAAATGCATTTAATATTTCAACAATTCCATCTTTGCCGCGGTATGTCAAACACAGCAAATTTCGTTGTACATGTATTTGCCATAAAACGGCAATTTCCAAATATTTTAATTTTATTATCCTAAAATAACAATTAACCATTGTTAGCAATTAGCATCATAATGAAGCCAATTCAAACCTTTCTGAGAAAAAAAAGACTTATGACAGCGCGTGTGACTTTTTGAAAGCCTTCTACATAATACCAACGTATATACAAAACTTTACTTATTAACGTTTCTTATAAGAAAAAAGTTTAAAAGCGACGTGTTAACAAAAGTGAAAGTCAGACATTTCTTTACTAACTAATAAGAAATTCAGTATGATTTGTCTCTAAAAACGAAAATTTATAACTGAAAGCAGTTTTTCTCAGACTTTTTGGTATAATACGATTAAAGTCTTGCAATGTTTTTTGTCCAATGGCCGGAAACAAGAGGTGATGCCAAGTACATCATGGTGTGTGTAGCCTAGCCACCGGAAGTATAGATCTTTGGTCCAGAAGTATTTGCGGCCAATTGTAAATCCACGTATTTTATGGCGATATATACGTAGCATGGCCACCGGAAATACGTCTATAGTTTTGAGGTGTTGGCGTTGATCTTTTATCTGAAGTATCAAGGAAACTGACCTGAAAAAGACATTGAAAATAACATAATTAACGTTTTAACTATCATTTGAATACTCGCCTTACTGCGCATATGTAACCATGAAAAAATCATAACCAATTTCAAATTTAAGCTTGCCTTGCTTCACATAGGCATGAGACAAGTTTTAGCATAGCTCGCATACCACATTCAAATCCATGGACACGTTTAAGAATGTTGACATATACGACACACAAATGTGCTGGCATATTTTTGAACTTCGAGCCAGCTCGACATTGAAACTTCATTGAATGTCGAGCTGCCCAGACATTCGACGTTTGACATTATATTTTTATGTTTCTTAAATACAAGTCACTAAATTTATTGTACTTTCTGAATGTCTCGGTAGTCTAAACATTAATTAACTGAATGCCATGTATAAAGTGAATTTTTACAATGGTGAGAAAGAAGGCATGTACATGTGAAAACCAGGTTTATAGTTATGGAAGGCAGAATAAATTACCTTTCTATAAATGTAAGGGGAAATGAGAAATCGGAAGAGAAATCCTTAGTAAAAACTAAAATACTAGCAAAAGTTCGGAACCTATAACAGCGACGCTTTGTGGATAAGATGGAGAAATATGTTATGTTCAGTAATGAATGCTACCAACAGAAAAGTTAATATTTGCACTTAACAGTTTACATTTAGTGTTATCACACCTATTACAGCGAATATCATACTTTGTAAAATTACGGGAAGCAGGTGTGACGGTGACGTCATTCATTGCGTTCTCGCACTGGCTTTAAGGTAGTTCTGCACGTTTGAAAAAACCGGAAGTGATGGCGTAACGTTATTTATTCGGAAAACGTAGCATAAAGCCTGGATTCGGCGTACGGAAATGAAAATCAATTTATGAATTAATTGAAACCTGTGAGTAAATTTATTACAATGACACTGTTGCTATATTTCTTAAGTCAAAATATGATATTAAAACATGCGGCACGTTAAAAAACTCAAAATAATTTGTTAAAATGAGCGTGAAATGTCCGGTTCACTTTAATCATGGTCAAATATCACAAAATAAGCACATGGACCTATACATTTTATTTCACCAAATTATAGTCCATATTTTTATTAACAACCGTGGGAAGTTTCATCAAAAGCACACGACCCTATCTTTTTTATTTACTGAATTTTCTAGGTACATTCTGATTGAGTTTAATCAAATTCTACATTATAGAAAAAATTTCGACCCAAACGTGCAGAACTACCTTAAGATTTTATTTGTTTGTTTGTTTGCATTCACGCAGAAACTTGACATGCTTTACACTTCCTGACTGTTTTTTTCTTCTTTTTTTCACTAGCGTATACAGTTTGCATTATGAAAAAAAAATGTTAAAGAATCACGTTGGCGTGGACAATGAATTTTTATGACTGATTCGCAGTATCAAATGTAAAAGAAATGAAACACATTCAATTAACAAGTTACTTTTTTTATTTCAACTGTGATGGCATGATGCTGTTTTTGACATTGCGCGTGACGTTGCCGGCAAAAATGCCCCCATAAAATCTCACGCGTACGTAGACATATTCTTAGTGAATGTAGTAGTTCTGGTTTAAGTGTGCGCTTGATGGATGTAATATGCCGGATATGCCAATGTTATACGCCGGAAATGCCTCCGTGGTCCAGTCATTCGGCGGATATGTCTCCGTGGTTCGCTCGAATGTAGTCAATATCAGTAAAGTTCCATTTCTCCGTACTGTGAAGGTCTTTTTATGGCAGATATATGCTTCATTGATGATTAATCGCAAAGAGAAATGTCTGCGGATGATTTTAAGCTTTGATTATATTTTTTTCAAATAGCTGCTTGTAAACCGGAAGTGAAAATAAATACTTCCTGGTGTCTGTCCACGCAATACTAGCGTTTTTATCGCGTTTCCTTAAATAAACAACTTAAATAACCATCTGAATGCAAATTTCTTATAACAAAAAGAAGAAAAAGAAAAAACGGAACGTACTGAAATAAGAAGGTTTATTCTGCGAACAAAATATGGAAATATGGCAATATGAGGGCTGCATAGTATTTTCCTTTTCGTTTTAAGCAAATTAGTCTGTGTTTTGTTAATAGGAGAGAACTCCTGAGGCTATTCAAATTTAGTATAATTATGTCCCTTTTCTTCTCAAAACACAGATAATCAGAGCCAAGACTGATGAAGTCAGAATATATAAAAAAATATTTTTTTCTTAAAAAAAAAAAAGATTATCTAGTCGGTAGCCAGACTATAAGCAAATGTATGGATGCTTTTTTGAACATGTGTCGATAATTCTTCTATTGGTATACTAAGTTAATTTAATTTTTGATAAAAAAAAAACTAGATATTAATTAAATCGTAAGTTTAAAAAGGGGATAGCTATTAAAACAATACAAGCTACAGTGATGTTACTAACCCAGTTCGGTCAACTAATAATATCGAAGATGTGTGCGACATTTTAAAGCATTTGGACAAATTCATTTCAGAACGTCATCCCTACAGGGAAAACTTAGATAAAGAGACATAATTTCGACAAAACAAAAGCTGGACTTAACATGCAACTTGTCCTGTGAGGTCAGTTGTTGATGCAAAATGTGTGCGTGCGGTTTAAAAGCATTTGTCTTAGTCTTAAGAGAAACCTGCATATATGCAAAACGTATGAGTTGCGTGGTGTTGAGACCGACGCCGACGGAAGTCAAGCTTAGGTAACTAAACTGTATGTACGGAAACTGTTCCCTGTAATGTGACGAGCCTCAATTCTTAACAGCCAATCTATGTTTTGCTTATGAATAGAATAAATTTCATGAAAAGATTTCATCATTTTCTTAATTAAGATAATTAAACGCGTTCTACAATTATAAGAACATCACTATGTCCCTGCGACTATGACCTGGACCATTTGACCTCAAAAATATAAATATGTTGTTTATTGACCACAGACAATTATATAATGAAATTTGACACCAGTGGTCCAAAGTCCTTCTTTATTATCGATGTGAAAACATTTTCAAACTCAAGGTCACTGCCACTGGTCATCCCCTGACCACAGGCACTCATCCTATAAAGTTTGATGCGCGTAGGTTAATTTGTTTTCAGTTCTTTATCAAAATGTACGTTTTCAGTCTCAAGATAATTGTGACCTTGACCTTTGACCTATTGACCTTGAAATGTTAAACAAGAGGTATCATCTTCTGACCACAGGCAATTATCCTTTAAAGTTTGATGTGCGTAGGTTAATTTTTTTTTCAGTTCTTTATCAAAATGTACGTTTTCAGTCCCAAGATAATTGTGACCTTGACCTTTGACCTATTGACCTTGAAATGTTAAACAAGAGGTATCATCTTCTGACCACAGGCAATTATCCTTTAAAGTTTGATGCGCATAGGTTAATTTTTTTTCAGTTCTTTATCAAAATGTACGTTTTCAGTCTGAAGATAATTGTGACCTTGACCTTTGACCTATTGACCCTGAAATGTTAAACAAGAGGTATCATCTTCTGACCACAGGCAATTATCCTTTGAAATTTGACGCCTATAGGTTATAGTGTTTAAGACTCAGCTGAGACTGAGAATGTCTTGTAAACACCGGTTCAGTTATCAATGGGAAACCATTTTCAGTGTCAAGGTCACTGCGACCTTGACCTTTGACCTACTGGACCTTAAAACAAGAGATCTTTTACTGTCCACATGCAATCATCCTATCAAGTTTGACGCCTGTAGGCCAGAGAATTTTATAGTAACCAACGTGAAACCTTTTACAGTCTTACGGTCACTGAAATTATGATCTCTGACCCATTAACCTTTTATACAACAGGGGTCATCTTCATCCTATAAAATTTTAAAAATAGGTTAAAATCTTGTTCAGTTATTAGGATACGTTTTCAGTAAAACTACAGGGGTCATCTTCTGACCTAAGGCAATCGTCCAATAAAGTTTGTTGCATATAGGTTTTTTTTTCAGTTATTAATCAGGATACGTTTTCAGTCTTAAGGTCACTGCGACCTTGACTTTTGACCTACTGACCTATAAAACTATAGGGGTCATCATCTGACCACAAGCACTAATCCTATAAAGTTTGGCGCATGTAGGTTAACATCTTTTTCAGTTATTAATCCGGATACATTTTCAGTCTCAAGATGACTGCGACCTTGACCTTTGACCTATCAACCATTAAAACTACAGGGGTCATCTTATGACGATAGGCAATCATCATATTAAGTTTGGCATATGAATGTTGAATTCTTTTTTCAGTTATTAGTCAGAATACGTTCTCAGTCTCAAGATGACTATGACCTTGACCTTTGACCTGCTGATCCTTAAAACTACAGGGGTCATCTTCTTACCACAGGCAATCATCCTATAAAGTTTGGTGCATGTAGGTTAAAATCTTTTTCGGCTATAAATCATGATACTTTTTCAGTCTTTGGGTCACTGCGACCTTGAACTTTGACATATTGACCGGTAAAACAACAGGGGTCATCTTCTGACCTAAAGCAATTATCCTTGGAAGTTTGACGTTTTTTAGGTTAAAATCTTTTTCGACTCAATTTAAGAAAAAAAGAATGTTTGTAAACATCGGGTCATTATCAATGGGAACCATGTTCAGTCTCAAGGTCACTGCGACCTTGACCTTTGACCTATTGACCTTTAATATAATAGGGGTTATTTACTGACCACAAGCAATCATCCTATTAAGTCTGACTTCTGTAGGCCAAAGTATTTTTCAGTTATCGACCTAAAACAGTCTTCAGTCTCCAGGTCATTGTGACCTTGACCTTTGACCTTTTGACCCTTAAAATGACGGGGGTCATTAAGTTAGACATTAACTGACCATAGACAATTATCGTATGAAGTCTGACGTCTGTTGACCAAACTCTTTTTAGTTATCCATGATAAAAAGCGTGTAGTTTTCTTTTGTTCTTAATAGGAAAGGGACGGACAGACGGACGGACGGACAGACAGACGGACGAACGGTCCGACTAGTAGATGCAGGCCCGTTATGGTGCGGGAGTGGAGTAGGTTGGAGGCTTATAAAACTTTTAATATACTGCATTTCTCAAGATGTAAAATAATTACTATTGTCAATTTGATGGCACAGCTCGATGAAGGAATTTTGTTCTCAAAGAAACATTTTCCACAAAGATGACCCTTTTTACATGACGGGGCTCAATTCTGTAAAACTGTTAAAACTATTAAATTAATTAATTAATATAATAAATAAAAGCAAATAAAATAACTTACCTGTGTATTAGTCCTTGTATATAGGAACATCCATTTTTTTCCTCCATTTCCAAAAATTTTGTTGTCACTATTTTAACACGCGTGTATTTATATACACAAATATATGTCATATGTCTAACTGTGTGTAATATATTTCAACTGGAATGTTTACAAAATATTTACACTATGAGTCTGAGTTTATATAGTAACTTAACTTTCAACATTTGTTTCAAACACAAACTCCCAGCTATAATCCTGCGGTATAACTCGGAAATTCTGAGATGAGTGTATATATTGTTTAACGTGTTCAAACTCTGTTTTCGGTTCTATCTCACACCCCCAGTCTATTGTTACTGTGACTTTGTGTGAACGTTTCTCCACTACCTTAACGAGATCACGCAATGTTGAAGCAGACATGTTTACATTGTCCAAATAAACACTTTCAATATTCGCCATTTCAGGAGGCAGCGACATTTCACCTAGATTGATATTGAACAACTTCACGTGTTTCACTTGACTATTAACTTTCAATTGTGACACTTTAGGTATCAAGCCCAATTCTAACTTCCTTAGATCTGAATGCTGACTAAAATCTAAACTGAAAGTACACGAATGCCTGTGCTCGGTACAGTCTAAGCCCCACAATATAATCTCCGTCATTGTTTTTCTGTTTATAATATAATTCAGAAAGTCATTCAGTACATCGTGACTCATCTTGAAATCTTCGATATAAATTGCTTGTAACAGAGAATTATTCTGTAATGTTTCCAACATTTCACGGCTCCAAGAACCACGAGGATGATAAGGCGGTAAAACAGTGACACATTTCGACGACTTGTCCAACAGTACAGGAAGCTGTGCGTTTTCTTCTTCACCCCGGTAGTATATTTTATTGATCTGGAACAGTTCGTGCAATTCATTGCAAGAATCGATAATTTCACGTAAACTACGACCACGGTCTGTGTCGATATTTATTGACGCCATGTTGTTTTTATTGTGCCCCGCGAGCTGTGCTAAATATGTAAAGTATTTTTCTTCTTTACAATCTTCACTAAAGAAAAAATCTTGACAGAAAAGTTTGAGTTCCTTATCGCTCGTGTTTTCTTTCATACAAGAAATGTACATGTCTTGTATGTCTTTCAGAGGTTTACAGCGCTCATCAGTCGTTGATCTGTATTCGCTCGTTATCTTATCTTCGCTGATAACAGAAAGAAATTCCTGTGATACTGAAGAAATGATTTCTGCATCCACCATTCCGCTGATGAAAACAAGCACTGTCGACATATCAAGAATACTTTGCAAACTTTTGCATTTGTTTAGAACATTGTTTTTGACATCATTTTCATTTTGACAGCTAATGTACAATGCACAAAAAAATTCTTGTACAGTTTTGTGCGAAAACGAAAATTTCGAAATTTGCTTTGTTAGTGTCTTTTCTGTACTTTGTGTTAATATTCCCGAGTTAAGACTTAATTTCAAATACTCTGGGGTTAGATGTTTCTCTGTCACTGACTGGCTAAACACAAGGGTGCTTTCTTTGTTTTCACTGAATAACGTTTCAAATGCTAATTGTCCTAAAGCTTGCAGAAATGTGTAGTGTTCCTTACAATGTTCATATTCACTGAAACACTGTGGGATATCACTCTGGGACTGTTCGCGCGACTGTTGCATGTCGGGATATTTTTCAAACGTTCGTTTAAGGAGCAGTTCAACAGCCTGACAATATAACTCAGTTCTAGATGCTCCTAGCTCTATTCCATCACACCATAAACACAAAAGATACATCAGTAAGAGCGGAATAGTTTCCAAATCCGAAATACGTCTATCACTGATAGCGCGATCAAACTCTTGGATATGTTTTTCTATGTCAGTTTTACCACATAACAGTGAGATCACAGTCCTCTTTAATCTTTTAGAAGACGTTTTACTTAGTCCAATAAGTTCCAACTTTCGCTCTATTTCACTTGAACGTATCTTACTAACGCCCAACTTCCATGGTCTAGTTGTTGTGAGAATTGTACAATTCCTCCTAGCTTTCCTGTGTGGAATGTCATTTTTTGCGTGTGTGAATTCGTCCAATCCATCCAATATTATCAGGCACCTTTCCTTAGAAAGAATGTTTTCAAAATCACTAGTTGAAATAGTGTGTGCTAGATCATTAGTTATTTGTTTTTTGATCATCTCATCAATGTCCCATTCTTCGGAACAATCACGTAAAGACAACAAAAACACAAAGTCAAAATTCGACATTGTACTAATGTCTTCCTTCTTAAAATGTTCATCTTCGTTTGGGATACAGTTTTTGGCTTGACACCACGTTAAAACGAGCCGTTTACTTAATGCTGTTTTCCCAAACCCAGCATCCGCAGCAAGGTAAATTTTGCGACACGGTTCATTTTCCTTGTAGAAAACATCATGCAATGACGTAACCTTTGATCTAATTTCTTTGCCACCTCCACGCGCCCTCTGAATTTCCACTGACTCTATGTCTGGTATGACGTAGAACTCAAGGAGAGGCGTGTCATTTTCCTCCAATAAAGGTGACAGTGGTAGGGTATGGTACTCTTCTCTGTAGAGACCTATCAAATCTTCCCTCAGGTCTGAAATATAAAAAAAGTCCTTTGTTAAAAATACGTGAAACAGATCCATTTTCTAGAAGAACATATATACAGTCAATCCAAATAGTACTTACTTACATCATACAATGGGCTATGATAGATGTATGTATATTGAAATTTCAGCTTGTTGGCATTTTAACACAACTTATATGTGTATGAACACGTTAAGTTGTGACCTTGATCTTAAGCCGGCATGGCTGACTCATACGTTCTACAAATCGTCTTAATGAGGTAATCATTTGACCTAAGTTTGATGAAAATCCTTCAAGGAGTTTAGGAAATACAGAGCGGACACATAATGGAGAGTTCAAACCTCGACCTTAAGTTGTGACCTTGACTTTGAGCTGGCTTTGCTGACTCATAAGTTCTACAAATTGTCTTGATGAGGTGGGTATTTAACCGAATTTTTATAAACAATTCTTTAAAGGGTTTACGAGATAAAGAGCGGACACAAAATGGAAGGCTAAATGATTAATAAGTAAACTGTATCTTGCTGAAATTGTCGGTCTAGTGGCCATGCGGCCTGAAATTGGCATCCTACCAGCATAAAGTTAGCGACCTGTTGGTAGAATAGCTATAAATGAAAATCCGCGACTAGCGACTGATTATAAAAAATTACAACTAAATATCAACTAGTTAAAAATCAATAAAAGGACGTTTTCAAAATGATTATTCTAAGCTGCCATGCCTAAGACTTTTTCTACTAGCTTGGCGGACTAAACTGAGTTCAGATGGAAAACGACTGCAATCATGAGTTGAATATCCGTAGCAGCTAACTGACTTACTGAATACAATCTACGGTTCATTTACATGACTTTATGATGATTACTCTAGGTCATGCGTTTGAATTCATGAGAAGTTAAAAGAAAAAATCCCGGCTTGGCTGACTAGTGGTCCGGCAGATTCGTGCATTGAGCATTAAGGCTGATGTATTTCAGTTAACATAAAGAAGCCACGAAAGATTAACATGACTTTTTTGCGCGAATAGAAAACTTTCAAGAGTGTAGATTTCAACGAAACTTTAAACAATTTTATATCAACATGTTTATTTCATAACGGTAAAATAAGGTGTATATGTCCATGTGCATATTTTTGAGTTTTTAGAAGCCGCATATCTCAAGCAGATCTAGATTTAATAGTATTCGCTGGATTTGGTTTTAGTGCGGTGGCCGAATGTTTACGATCGCTGTCTGACTTCGAATCACTTAAACCTCATCGTTGCGGGTTCGAGCTCCATGTGGAGAAGCCATCCAGCTGGCTTACGGAAGGTCTACTAAATCACATTTCTCACACGAGTTTCTATCAGTTTGTAAGAGCAATCTGTAGAAGATTGTAGCTAAACAGTGAACTGATTCCTGTTATTTTATGTCCCAAAATCATTTGCAAATGAGATGACTTATTCAAAATTCAAGTTGTGTAATCAACTGATTTCTAAAATTAGAATATTTATTTGTAACAAAACTTTAGTTACTTATCACTAAACTGCTATAAAACTGTCGTAAGCATGATTTATATGTTCCACTTTATCAACTGTCCGAGTAAATAAAAAAATATTATTTTAGGTTTGTACCAATCTTGCAGCAGACATTTTAATGACACTGTTTCAGTCACAAGTCCGTGTCCTTTCCCTGCGCGAATAAGTTAAAAATCTTGCTATGTTGCTTCTCCCGTAAAATAAACATACCTTTACTCCAAATTTATTGTTTTAAAAACAAAAATCCTTCTATAAATGTTTTAACTCTGTATCTTCTGACTGATCACGCCACTACCTGCGTCCCAAATGAAATAAACAGCAGATTTATAAATAGCGACGCGTATCAGGTGTCAGAATCTATGGAAGCATACTACAGACAAGGAAAACAGAAAATTACTCTTCAGGTCATGTGTACTATGTTGAAAGAATGTTTAAATGTCTAATAAAAAATATTTTCATTAACTTCCTACATTTGCGTTTAAAATCGCTTGTAAAATTATGATCTTATTAGTATGACTTCGAACACGTACGGAGAAGATTTTAGCTTGTCACATAGTCGCTTCCGTAAACTCGTGGTTGTGTTTATGTTTGCATGCTGCACAGGATTTTCCCGTGTTGATAAAGAAGTTATTGTAACAGTACAAAAGTCTGCAATATTTTGATTTTGCCAGGCCTGGGTTCCACGAAGGGCTTGTGCCGAGTGTGGTCGGGTCTGGCTAAATCTACGAGAGCCGAATGCATCATTGCAGATCAGGCACTGCTTAAACCTTACCCTGCCAAATTTTTATTATGAACATATCCATCACTGGACAATACCATTAACTGTTAAAATAGGGTGATTACAAAAAAGATATTGAACTGAATAGCGAACAGTACAGATCTTGATCAAACTGCACGGATTTCGCAAAAGGCAGAATCAATCGTGTGCAGCATAATAAGGGTTAATGCCCCAATTTTACAAACATTTATCATTTATACTGTGAAATCAGCCAAAACGGACTGTAAGTTTATTAAAAAACGGCAATGTTTTTTTTTATTTTATTTTTTTTTTATTTTGACACACATATGGAACGTCGCAAGTATGTTGATGAAATTAAATAATACACATGTATATATAAACTAGAAATGTTTCCATGGGACACAGATGCCCCCACTACGTGCCAAAGGACACAGATCAACTTTTGGAAAACAATTGTGCTATTTAAAAAAATGCAAAAAAATAACCAAGTCAGGGGTCATAACTCCTACACGACTGAATGAATCCGGACGCAAAGCCCCATACGCACAACTGCACATGCTGACCAACATTCCTGTAAACTTTGGTTTGGTGACTCTAGGTCAAATAATTTTGGAGCTACGTGCGACACAACATTAAAATGACAAATTCTTTTACTAAGTAAGAGGCCAAAACTCCTACATGACTGAATGTATCCGGACGCGAATCCCCAGGTGCACAACTACACATGCTGACCAACATTCCTGTAAAGTTTTGTGACTCAACGTCAAATACTTTTGGCGCTAGGCGCGACACATTCTCGGACGGACGGACAGACGGATGGATGAATCCGGACGCGAAACCCCAGGTGCACAACTGCACATGCTGACCAACAGTCCTGTAAACTTTGGTGACTCTAGGTCAAAACTTTTGGAGTTACGCGCGACACAATATCAAAATGGCCAATTTTTAACTAAGTCAGGGGCCATAACTCCTACACGACTGAAAGAATCCGGACGTGAAACCCAGGTGCACCACTGCACGTGCTGACCAACATTCTGTAAAGTTTTTTGACTCTACGTCAAATACTTATGGAGCTATGCGCGACACAACACTAAATTGACCAATTTTTACAAAGTTAGGGGCCATAACACCTACAGGACTGAATGTATGAATGAACCAGACGCAAAACCCCAGGTGCAAAACTACACAATCATGCTGACCAACATTCCTGTAAAGTTTTGTGACTCTACGTCAAATACTTTTTGGAGCTAGGCGCGACACAACATTCTCAAAAGAACAGACGGACGGACGGACAAGGGCAAATCTATATCCCCCACCCCCAAAGTGCAGGCTTAAAAACAAGGCAGTCTGAAAGACAGCTAAATCCCCCGCCACTGTTATGTACAGTGAAAGGGTAAATCTTTGACCTTGAGCTGTGACCTTGACCTGACATGGCTGACTCATGAATTCTGCACATTGTCTTGATGAGGTGATCATTTGATCCAAGTTTCATGAAAATGAGTGCTCAAACCTTTGACCTTGAGCTGTGACCTTGACCTTGAGTTGACATAGTTGACCCATGAGTTCTTGATGAGGTGATCATTTGATCAAAGTTTCATCAAACCTTTGACCCTAAGTTGTGACCTTGATCTTGAGCCGGCATGGCTGACACATACGTTCTACACATCGTCTTAATGAGGTAATCATTGGACCTAAGTTTGATAAAAATCCTTCAAGGAGTTTAGGAGATACAGAACGGACACATAATGGAAAGTTCAAACCTAGATCCTTAGCTGTGACCTTTACTTTGAGCTGGCATTGCTGACTTATAAGTTCAGCAAATTGTCTTGATGATTTGGCCGAATTTTTATACACAAAATGGAAGGCTAAATAATTTGACCTTGAGTTGTGACATTGACCTTGAGCAGACAATGTTGTCTCATGAGGTTTGCACATCGCCTTGATGAGGGGATCATTTGACAAAAGTTTCATGAAAATACTTCAAGAAGTTTAGGAGATACAGAGCGAACACAAAATGGAAGGCTCAAAACTTTGAACCTAAGTTGTGACCTTGACCTTGAGCCGGCATGGCTGACTCATGGGTTCTGCACATCATCTTCATCAGGTGGTCATTTGACCAAAGTTTCATGAAACTCCTTTAAGGGGTTTAGGAGATATGGAGCGGACACGAAAGTGTTACGGATAGACGGACGGAGACCATTCCTATTATCCCCCCACCGCTCGTGGTGGGGGATTAAAAAAATCAAGAAACTACATACACAAATGATATTTCTATTCAGTATTCTATTTATTCTATTTTTTTTTGTTTCATCTTCTTTATTTATAATATTGAATTTAATAGCAGATGTACGTTTAATAGGCTCTTTTTTGTCTCCACCCCTTGTACCCTTCATCTAAATACCTTGTCTTTGACACAACAGTTATGTTCGTACTACTGCCTTAATTGTTTTGTTATATATATTTATATAAACAACTTATTCATTATTATGATCATATGGTCACTTTTTAGTTTTCAAATAATACCAGAAAAACCCGAGACAATCTCTGATCATTATTCAATCCACGGGCGAGTGCTCTGATAGAACCACCGGGATTTTTTGACTTTTGATGAAATGATTCTACAGTCTCAAAGGGGATTTCGAACTAATAACAGCAAAGGACAAATTCTTTAATCTCAGTGACTTTTAACATTGACATCAATGTGTATTAATTACCTGCCAGACTTGCTTTAAAAAACTGTGTTTAGGACACTAAATGTGGTATGAACGTATTATTTGGTATAACAGAAATCGTTGTAAATGATTTGGATACACTATTTCGGAGTAGATTTGACAATAAACTATTAAATAGAGTTTACTAATTGCTTCCGTTACGGCTTTTGGAAGACATATATCGCCTAAATAAGTAATTTACACTTTTACAGTAAATTTACAAGAGGAAGTTACTTTCCCTTCGCAAAGTCTGAGGTATTTTTTCAAAGTCAGGAATAAGATAGTGTAACTGCACACTATTTTTTGAGACGGTTGACACACAATATACCATATAACAATGCTATGTAAAACACGATATACCACACGACAATGCTATGTAAAACACAATATACCACACGACAATGCGACGTAACACATGATATACCACACGACAATGCTATGTAAAACACGATATACCAAACGACAATGCTATGTAAAACACGATGTACCACACGACAATGCCATGTAAAACAGGATATACCACACGACAATGCTATGTAAAACACGATATACCACACGACAATGCTATGTAAAACACGATATACCACACGACAATGCGACGTAACACACGATATAACACAATGTAAGGTGATACACGATTTACCTCACAACAATGCGAAGAGACATACGATAGGCCACACGTCAATGTGACCTGATACACAATATACCACACGGCAATTCGACGTGAGACACAATAAGCCACACGACAATGCGACGTGAGACGCAATATGCCATTCGACAACGCGATGTGAGACATGATACGTCGCATGACAATGCGATGTGAGACACATATGCCACACGACAATGCGATGTGAGACATGATACGTCACACGACAATGCGACGTGGCTCACGATATGCTACACAACAATGCGACGTGACACACGATATGTCACACGACAATGCAATGTGACACACGAAATACTACACAACATTGCAAGGTGATACACGATATGACATACGACAGTACGATGTGTCACACTATATACCACGCAACAATCAACGTGACACACGATTAGCCTTACCGACAATGCGATATGAAACACGATATGCCATACAACAATGCGACGTGACACAAGATATGCCACCCGACAATATGGCCTGAAAAGAAATATCATTTATATTTTTCACAACCTCATTTTTACTAAATCCGGTTTGAGTCATATTGAGCTAAATACGGTACTCGTCACGGCACATAACAATGCAACACACTCACTTCAATAGTCGATATTGCGACGTGACATAATAAATTTTTATACGGAATGTCGCGTTGTTCCACTGTTATGTGTCGCGCATGTGGTATGAAATGTCGCGTTGCATTGTCGTTTATCGCGTCGCATTGTCGTTTGGCATATTTCATCTTTGAATCATTTTGAGAGATTAGTGTTATAATCAGCTGGTAATACTGATGTTTTCTCTAAGTTTTTGCTGGCAAGCCAGTTTTTTGATAGGATTTTACTATGAAAACTATTTAAAAATCCGAAAATCTCCAAATTGCAATTCCTGGCTCCCAGCTTTTTTCTTTAATTACAAGGAGCAAGCCAGCAGCCTAAAACAGAATGGCGGTTAGTTGATGAAAGTAACAAATCAAAAGCGGGCTTACGAAAACCATAATGTTATTGCCCTTTAATGCTACGGCCATCTTAAATGAATAAAAAGAGCTCACTGACACACAAAGGACCAATCTGGTGCAACTAGAATAGTGTATCAATCGCCTCTCCCATATTGCAGAAATGAGCTTAACAGTTAGGGAATCTTTGGGTGACTTCTATATACGGCGCAAGCTCTATACGGCGTTACAATGCATCTGTTGAAATATAGCCCGGCTTATAAATCCTAAAATATGGCCGAACCTTGCACATTTTAGTAGAGACTTAAGATAATATATTTCTTAAAGAATAATACCAGAAGATAAATTCTGGATATGGAACACTCGAATCAGTCAACCATGAAAGCCTGGGCAAACTGTTTTATGACGTCATCTTTAGGACTATTAAATTCGTAAGAATAATTTGATCATGTTCAGCAACGTTTAAAATTTTATCTCCCTTTTTGAAATTTCTAATAATCTGGTGACAAAACAATTCGGCTATGTAGAGCTTCTCAAAGTTACATTATCTTTAGAAATATCAAAGAAAGGTTATTTTTGGAAAAATTTGCATGAACAGGGATAAATTATCTAAAACGACGTATCACATTTCTTAAACTTTACATCCTGTTTTCAAACAAAGACAAAGTTTTTATAAAATAGTGTTATAAAAAGAGGAAACATGTGTTCATAATTAGATTATATCGCTTTAGAATTCTTCCGACTATAAATGCCTTTTCGGGTCATTTTAAACTTGTCCACACATACGGGAGAGATGCCTCATATTTTGCTCATTCTAAATGTTGTATATTTCTTTCTTGTGGATACTAACTAAACCTCGCATTATGTAATAATCAATTCATAGGTAGATTTTAATTTGAATTAAATACTTTTCTATACTTTTGCAGCGATATATTACTTGATATAACATGATGAAGAACAATGTAGAGTGGTTAATTTCATGACTTTTTCGCAACATAGCTAGGCTAAGGGATGGCATATAAAATACTAAGAAAAGCAGACCTTTCTAATTAGTAAAAAGCAAGAAACGTATATATAAAACTGAAAGAAGAAACATTCCCTTAAAGAATATTTGTAGGGATAGGTCAGAGAGATTTTATTAGTACCGCGATGTTGCATACAGCTGTAAACTGTATGACAACATGCACTTACCAAATCTTCCAGCGTCATACTTAGACTTTTCCAAATACGTGACAAATTACTACATGCACATATTTTTACTTATTTAGAAAAGTATATTGTTTGTAAAATGTCAAAATTACAGCTAATTAAAATATGCAATATCAAATACTTTTACTCACATCAATGCCTCAACCCATTTAGAAGCGGCTCAATAAAAAACTTAATATATCTATTTGGTGTGTGTGGGGTGGGGGGGGGGGGGGGGGGGGGGGGGGGGAGAGAGGGGGGATACTCATCCGAAACAATTTCCTTACTAAATTTCATTTTAGTGGTGTTTTTACCTGTTACAGATACATTATTTTATTATATAAGTTTAAAAAAAATGTATGATTGCTTAATGTTTTTTCTTAAAGTGTGGCAACTTTGATCTAACATATTTATATCAAACTGCATTTCACCAGATAGATGATATACTGTGCTAGTCTGTTGTATGACTGAAGATATTTATAAATGTACTTTTACATATGTTTCTAAGTCAACAAAGTACATATTACAATTTGGACATGCTACCTCATTAGTATATGTTAAAATTGCTTCTGCAATATAAACGATAAACCTATGTACCATTACTATGACTTTACGTAAAGGTGGAACAATTGCGGTATGGTAAATGTGTATGTTACCGGATGTGACCAATGGGAAAACTGCATTGTGACACCACATTAATACATTTGCTGTAGGGTTCCCGAGAAGTATAACTCCCAAAATATGTAAAATTTGACTGAATATTTCAAGTAGTAGTTACAAGATACACATCACCATCGTGGTTTACAAATTTATATTTTGGTTTGAAATACATGATTTTTATTTAAAGCGCGTGTGAAGACTGCCGCCTTCTGTAAGCTAAACACGTCCATATGTTTCATACCCAGATGTGAACCACTAAATCACAGTCTATTTCTTAATGAAAGGGAATGTAAGATGAACATAAGCATTTTACAACTTAGTACTCTAAAACGATTGCATTTGATGAAATGAAATGAAATAAACAGTTCTACGGAAGTTAATTGGCTTTCCAAAACGGGGCTACAAATATCAGAACGTTTGGATGTACGATTGCTTACAGACGTCGCGTCGTCATTCTTTTGTGATTACACTAGACATTAGTCATAAGACACTTCCATGATGATGCATGCTAGTATAAATATATGACGTAAGTTGAAAAGTTTATCTATAAAAACTTAAAAAACAGTTAAAGTAATGCAAAACTGAATCAGTGTAAACAATGTTAAAGAAAGACAAATAAAAAATGTGCTTATATGATATAAATCGCAAATTAGCAGTTTCCATTTTGGTATGTACTACATTGGTGCGTTCGAAATACGCGCCACTTAACATTTAAGACACGAATATATTTAGCTGTTTTATTTTACACTATGGCCATAGACCTTTAGGATGATAGGTCAATAATAACTCTGTAAGACTTTTTCATGCTTTGTGTGATTAAATTATGTTCTGATGTCAATTTTCTTTCAATCTAAAATATTCATTTGTCAGATATAAATACAGTTTGATTAACGTAAGAAATAAATCGCGACTTACTACTGTTCATTTGAGTATATCTTTAATTACGTTAGTTTGCAAAAATATACAGAATGATATACACAACATGCCGTTACAAAGAGTACTGAATTGTGATAAATCAGGTGAAAACCCGCTTGGCGGCATTCTTTAAATTTATTCTTACATGGTCATTGAAATTTCATGATAAAATTTTGCTGGGCGTCATTTATCCAAGTAGTAATAAACCGGACGTCATGCCACCATTTGACGTCATAATGGACTTCATAATGCTGTCTTACCCGTTCGCGCGTCAACCGTTGTTTATCGCAGATTTTAACACAACCGAATTCATTTTCCTAGCTGATTAATATGTATTTTTATATATCAATACATTTTCCTCACGTCACAATTATTACGTCAGTCGCACAGGAAAAGAAATCAACACAAAATAGACAATAGACAAATACTAGCATTTGGTGGATGTCGTCAAGGATGTACTTTAAAGTCCTTCGTAACGTGTTAGAATCGAAATAATATATCAGATTTAGTGATTTGCTCTTCATTGTTTGTCATCTGATGCGTATAATAATATCACTCGAGCTACGCCCACGTGATATTAATTCTTATTTCTTAAATATACAGAGATTGACTACTTTCTTCTTTGTTTAACATGCTATAGCTATATCAGAATGTGCACTTTACTTTATGGTGATTTTATGGTAAATCGCCATGAATTATTCCACTCAATTATTCTTTTTGAGACCACGAACCTTTTAATCTAAATATATAAGTGCCTGGATACTTGTAACCAACCAATATTATAACACATTAATCACGGTAATGCGACAATGCACAATCTATTTCTACTTACCGATTACCTCCCTTTTAATTGCGTTAACTGATTTTCTTTTTCTTCAGGAAAATGGTATATTCGATTGCGGATAATGTCACAAAAGCGTAATAAGTGTTGTTTTAAGGGTTTTGTATTGAAAAATGAGTATTATATTACAAACATTTTACGGTAATTTTGAAAAAAAAAGAAGGACCGGTAGCTGTTTATAAAACACAATGAATATTTTTGTCTTTTTCTGAAATATATTATTCATTTACATTATTTCAAATCTTGCATTCCTATAAAGATAAATTATATAACAATTTTGTCAAGATTCATTAAAAGATATAACTACTAAGAGCATTTTTATCAAAATAACGGAAGTCGTTGCGCATGAATAAACTTGAGAGTAAACCTGCTTTTAATACTATAAATAGAAAGATATTAACACAAAACACTTAAATCCCAAAATTCTTAATGTATAATAAAAAATTGAGCGAAATATGACGATTTAAAAAGAAATTTGCTAAAAATATCCTTTATGAGTTGTCTGCCCCTGACAACAGAAGGTGCGAAAAGTCAGTGTTCCATATCCAGATTTCTATTTGACATAACCTTCAATCATTTTATGTTCATGGCTTGTCTCTACTAAAATGTGCAAGATCGAATGACTTATAAGCCGGTCTAATAATGGTTACTGCTTGTTATTTAAGTAACGTCGGGCATATATATTTTACACAAAGCCGGGCGTTTTATTTAATGTCTTAACATACTCACCGTGTCCAACGTATACGTCGCATTTACGGCGGGTACGCTATATACATGGTATATTTCCATTACCGGCATTTCCTGTTGATTTTGTCAACATTCTGTATGGTGAGGTAAGAAAAACTACTTATTTTCATTGAAGTTCAACGTGTTTATAGAAGCGATATATTCAGTACGAGCTGCAGATCATTCACGCTCCCCATGGTAATGTGATTTTGGGCAGTAATTCTCTAGTTTCTTCAAACATTCGAGTAAACTGACGTGTGAATTCGGTTTCGAACTCGGACGTTCACTTTCAGATTCATTTTCTTTCTCTTAAAATCATTCTGTTAACTTTTCACCTGTTTAACGCGAGAATGGTATATCAAGTTACAAATGAAAATATATATCATGGTGTAAATTTATGTTTTAGGGGAGCTTTATGCCAAAATTAGCGATGTACGCCCTATAAAACGGCGCGTCTACAGAAGTACGCCACATAAAAAGGCCATTATATTTATAGTAACTCATTACAAATGTCTTCACTCGCATCTATTCTTTCATTTTATTTACATTTTTTAAACATTTATAAGCGGTTTTGAAATTACATAATGTAATAATGGTAATATTAATCATTCGAAAGATAAAACAAACATGCTCGTTTTGTATAAACAGTACAGTATAGAAGTTTTTACCTGGGAATCATAATTATTCCATATATTTTCGTAAATTTATCTTCGGTGTCTGAACCTAAAACGAATTAAAAATTGAAAATGTATTTCACAAGTAACATTATGTCGCATTTACAGGTAGCAGTGCGGACAAAACCTTTCTCACTCCTAATTTCGCATTTTTTAAAAAAAAATTGTTGCCTATATCTGGCCATATTTTTTTTCCAAATTTTATCTGCAGACTTAACAGGAAGGAAAATTCTCATAATACCCCAGTCACACATACGGCGCGGATAGCTACGTCTAGCCACGGATAGAAACGTAGTAATCCGTATCGATCCGTACCTGAGCCGTTTCTATCCGTGGCCAGACGTAGCTGTCCGCGCCGTATGTGTGACTGGAGTATAAGGGAGAACGATCTCAGGTTGAATGTGCCATTTTTCAAATTTTGCTTTGTTCTCGAGCGCTGTTTCAGTTTATCAGTACATTAAGACCATGTTTACATGAAATAATATTTCCGTTTTAAAAAAAGAGATGTAACAATAGCGGATACAGTCTTTAGTTTAAGAATACTGCTAGTGTAAACGTGGCCTGTCGAACATCACAATTTACCCCGAATCTGGGGTAGGTTGTGGCAGTATGCGGGGTACACTGTGCGAGGTACACCCTTACCTTACAGTATGGTATAGCATTATAAAACTACATGGCATTTAACCTTTTCGTACTTCCGAATTCACATAACTCAACATGCTAAATTTCATAATATATCTTATGTCGATATATCTACAAAATAACGAACTGTCAGAACACGTCAAATGTTTAATACGTCAAAAAGTACTTATAGTGGTCCAAATCGGTATTTCAAACACAGTTTCGTTGTCGTTTTGTTTACAATGCTTGCGCTTTCCAAGACGTGTAATTGAAAAATGTTTAAAGTATTTGCAAATGACGTCTAGGCTCTTCAATACAGATGGGAAGTCACGTGTGGCACAACCAACCCGTGGCACATTCAACATTCTCACCTTCTTATCTGATCAAACTAATAATCATCATTTCTTGTTCATTTTCTGAATGAAAAACACTTGTATTCAAGATAACCGTAGAAGGAATTGTCGATTTTTCTTTTGAAGTATCTTAGAACTAGAGTTATTTTCATTTTAAATGCCAATCTGTAAATATATATGTATGAGAAACAAATACTAATGTGCATCATATCTAAGATAAACTCTGTCTGACCTTACATGAACAGCTGGAAGTCAGCAGTGATGTAACCATGGGCTGGAATACCTAATCATTGACAGATCTTATATAATCTAAATGGCCAGTGTGAATGGATAGAGGATGAATCAAAGTACTGAGAGGACTGATGGGGGCAATGCTTTGCAGTTTCAAGACTTGATGTAACCAATTCATGTCAGGGACATGCAGGCATTATGTAATGCACTTGTGTGTGGCAAGAACTGGAGTGGTCACAACTTTAACAGTGCACAACAATAAAATTTATTAATTTTGTGTTTAATACACTTCTATATTTTGTTCAAATGGTAAAGATAAAAAATCTAGTCTTGTTCAATAGCAGTTGTTCATCGACAAACAAAAACCTTTCATTGCCAGGTTTGATAAAATGTAAAAAATAAAGCTATACAATGTATTTCAATTTCTTCAATACTTCTGTTTGCACTCTATGTCCTGACATCACGTGTTCTTGACAGTCTAACAGAAACAGGCAAATTTTGTAACACTTTATGAAAGTTTGGAAAGAAAGTCAAAATATTCCAATATGTGAAAGTTTAAAGGAACAGGATTTCCTTGAACTGACATTGAAAAAAACTAGGCTATGTTTTCTAATGTGTACAATACTTATCAATTAAAAAAGTCAGGAATGTTTTTTTGTTACAAATAAGCAACATTTTAATAAGAAGTCGTCATAAGTTAACACATAAACACCTGTAAAAATTATTTTTATAGATCTACCTTTTTCCATTCCAACTATTGCTAATGTGTACAATACTTATCAATTAAAAAAGTCAGGAATGTTTTTTGTTACAAATAAGCATCATTTTAATAAGAAGTCGTCATAAGTTAACATATAAACACCTGTAAAAAATATTTTTATAGATCTACCTTTTTCCATTCCAACTATTGCTAATATTCAGTAACTGTTTTCTTAAAAACATACATGATATATGATGCTATTATTATTCATATTGTTTGTTATGTTTGTTGATAAAAATAACATTGTCTGTTTCAATTTTAGGTTATTTAATATACACCTGTATTTCAGACTATCAATATCATAATATAAGAAATACATTAAACACTATGAAAACCGTGATTCGTCATATCAATGAACCTACCGAACTGGCGTATACAGTTAGGTTCGAGTAAATTAGGATACAAAACGCCCGTGGAAAAAGAACAATATTTCTGGTGGTTCTGCCTCCGAATATCACCATCAGAAACCATTTGCACCCTCAGATAGATGAAATACATTAAACTGGTAACATAAATTTACATCTGCAGGGATAATTACCAAGGAAATGAGGCCAAAATATAACGGGCACCTGCGGCAAGTTATCTTCGCGGAATGGCTGATTACCTCCCATAACAAAAATTACTCGGTCTGAAAAATGATAAAATACGTATATGTACGCGCAATTATTACAGTATTTAGCGCACTCTTTACGTTAAACGATAATTTTCCTGCAGATAAATACCATTTGATCAGCGTATATGGCGTTTTTCGATATAAAACTCTGGTAATGATTTTTTTCTTCGGTCCTTTTTCAAGGATTTCCCGAACATTTTATGTTAAACACGTCATATACATAATGTTCTGATCTTTAGACTAAAAAATCGGGCACATGTTCAGTTTGGGAAATGCTGTACTTTTCCAGAATAAGCGCGTTTCTATTGGCCCTATAGTGAGGTCGGATTTCTGGAAAAAGTAAAAATATATCTCCCCTGATTTGCGGTAGCGTGGTGGTTGCTATTGAAATGACTGCATGCCCGCAAGATTCTGATGCCATAACTTTTGACAACATCTCTATGGATTCAAACCTTCCCTAGATGACATGTATATTCAGGATGCTCTCTCCAATTCACAGTGCATATCCATATCGATGGACTCTTTGCGAAATCTGCTATATAGGCGGTTTCTTTGCGTCGGCACCGGCTATTTTTTGCTATAAACAGTGCCCAGGTTGGTATGGGAGGCGAAGAATCGAGCTGCCATCCATGATCATAGGTATGCTGCTCAAAAATAACTAGAGCACGGAACATTAGACTGTCTTTTCTATGTTTTATAGTGTTTACTTTTTAATTATCAGCGATTTTGCTCGCAACTCGATGAAATGTGTTGATGGTGTACTGACATGGAACACTAGCCCGACTTTTTTCACAGTCTTTAACCAGTTTTTGCTTTGATATCATACATATCAAGCGCACTATTTGTATTCATTTATCAATATTCTTCCAAATAATAAAGATAAATATGCCGAAATGTAAATGGAATTTTTCAAAACCCCTTACTTTCGGTTTTGTCATGGCACCGGCGGTCTCTCTGCATACCAGTTTTTTTCTTTTTTTCTTTTTTGATGCACAGACAGGCTCTCTGCATTACGCACAGAGAGGCTCTATGCTAATGACTATCTGGAAACATTATAGCTTAATTTATTTGGTGTGTATATCTGACTTTTTATAACTGCCAACCTGTTTATAGCAAAGAATCGCCGGTGCCGACGCAAGAAACCGCCGATAAAGAATATTTCACAAAGAGTCCGCTGATATGGATATGCACCGTGCAATTGTGTATTAAATTTTAGCAACTATTTGAAATTCAGTTCATTTTTATGCAACTTGTGTGGACAAGACATTTTGATTAACGATTTACAGCTGATTTCGAGATCAAAATATATAATTATACATAATATACAATCACGAATAAGGACGGTCCGACTAAGTACATAAATATACCTGTAAGCTTTAAAATGTTCTTAATAGTTGGTGAAAAACAGAAGTAATCTGTTCATAGTTGATTTTACGGATTCAAACAATGAGAGAAAAAATCTACTGCCGATTATTAGATTAGATAATATGACAATTATAAAAGATCAAACTGTCAAATTAATTTCCCCTAAACAAATAAGTCATAAATTCAAACTGACGAATAAGTAATGATTTTTTTCTGCCTATTCTATTTCAAGTAAAGCACTGTTTTTTATTTGTTTTTTATTATTATTATTTTTTATATAGTATTAATTTTTATAAATAACATATCTCTTGAAAATATTTTCTTAGACATGTGAAAAATATTTCATTTCAGCACTGTATTTTCTGAAATAATATTTTAGAAATAACACCTGCACGGAAAAGATATTTTAACAGATCGAAATCGGGATCTATAGGATGTTGCCGCATATTTATAGATTCGCCTACTGATAAACGGTAGTGATCGCCGCAGACAGATAAAGTTTCCTGATGATACACATCCACAACGGTGTCGAGGCACGGCGATGAAAAATAGGCTATATACCAATAAAAGAATTTGTTCTTTGTTTCATATAAAATTCAGCTACTTCAGACCAATTTTGTTACAGTTTCTAGATTTTCACTCCGTCGTAGACCTATTTTCCACAAGATATCCATACATTTGCTTCAAGAAAACGAAAAGAAAAAGGGGTGTTGAATAGTATGCAGTGAAATGCAAGTCAACTGAAGTCAGGTACCCTCATATTGCCGCATTTCAGAAAGCGGTCCGCAGAATAAACACCCTACTTTCGTTTTCAAGTAAACAACTCGAAAACATGCGAGTATTAGCATGAAACGTGTCCTATTTTATGTAAAATTCATTCCACGAGTGAAATAATGCCCATTTGGCCCCCGATTTACGCGCAAATGCGCGAAAAATGGAAAAATTAGGATCTATTTATTAGGGACTTCTTTCGACTACACCACGGAAGCACATTTTGGACCGAATTACTGCATTATAACCTATAAGAGATATCTTTTTATCAAATTTCATAACATTTTCATCTCTATTTTCAAGAAAGATGTAATACCGAACATGTTAACAAGTTTCATTGTAAAAATTCGAGATTTTAGAGAAATAAAGACATTTAAGTGAGGCCACCCCCTACCCATTTTCTGGGCTAAATTTAGGCTCTGTGGTCGCTTCATTGTAAATTTTGGTAAAAGTTTCACCTGTATGCATTATTTTTCACTTTGATTCTGAAATATCATTCATTCCGTCATGAATATGACTCAAATGGACGCATTTTGTGCATTTTCACACATTCTGGAGACAAAATATTTGCCTTTCTATTGCAGAAATTGCTGCCGAAATAGGCGCATCTACTCAAAATATGGTCAAAATTCAATTTTTTTCAAATTTAATGATTATTTTGCATTGAAAACATCATTTTATAACATATACAATCGATTTATGACTATGAAGACTAATTGTGATGTGTTTCGAGAAAAGTCTTATTTCAGCTCTTATAAGAGATATCTTTTTATCAAATTTCATAACATTTTCATCTCTATTTTCAAGAAAGATGTAATACCGAACATGTTAACAAGTTTCATTGTAAAAATTCGAGATTTTAGAGAAATAAAGACATTTAAGTGAGGCCACCCCCTACCCATTTTCTGGGCTAAATTTAGGCTCTGTGGTCGCTTCATTGTAAATTTTGGTAAAAGTTTCACCTGTATGCATTATTTTTCACTTTGATTCTGAAATATCATTCATTCCGTCATGAATATGACTCAAATGGACGCATTTTGTATATTTTCACACATTCTGGAGACAAAATATTTGCCTTTCTATTGCAGAAATTGCTGCCGAAATAGGCGCATCTACTCAAAATATGGTCAAAATTCAATTTTTTTCAAATTTAATGATTATTTTGCATTGAAAACATCATTTTATAACATATACAATCGATTTATGACTATGAAGACTAATTGTGATGTGTTTCGAGAAAAGTCTTATTTCAGCTCTTATAGGCTATATACCAATAAAAGAATTTGTTCTTTGTTTCATATAAAATTCAGCTACTTCAGACCAATTTTGTTACAGTTTCTAGATTTTCACTCCGTCGTAGACCTATTTTCCACAAGATATCCATACATTTGCTTCAAGAAAACGAAAAGAAAAAGGGGTGTTGAATAGTATGCAGTGAAATGCAAGTCAACTGAAGTCAGGTACCCTCATATTGCCGCATTTCAGAAAGCGGTCCGCAGAATAAACACCCTACTTTCGTTTTCAAGTAAACAACTCGAAAACATGCGAGTATTAGCATGAAACGTGTCCTATTTTATGTAAAATTCATTCCACGAGTGAAATAATGCCCATTTGGCCCCCGATTTACGCGCAAATGCGCGAAAAATGGAAAAATTAGGATCTATTTATTAGGGACTTCTTTCGACTACACCACGGAAGCACATTTTGGACCGAATTACTGCATTATAACCAAAAATCAATAATCTATCGGCTTATCAGTGGCGTTGCAATTCCTTAGTAGTTACTATTTTCACGCAGAATCAAGAACACATTTTTTTGGGGGCGTATTGAAACTAGTTATTGGATTTCAGAATAGGTCACATGATCAAAACAAGTGTCGGTTTCAGAATCGATCACGTGATCAAATCAAGCGTCTTTATTATTCTTACGCTTAAGGTATGAAGGTATTAAATGCGTCCGCTACTATTTTCTATATAAAATTAACAACTTATAACATATTTTTATCAAGATTTCTAGCCTTTCACTTCCTGCGAGACTACCCTTGTCTTGAACGTCTGTCTTTAGGCAATCGAAATATACCCAAAAAATATGGGATTGACCATAATGCAGTGAAACCATGGTCACGTGACTGAGACACGTGATGAAAACGTTAATATTACGTAGGTAGACATCAGGAAATACCTACTTTCACTTTCATTTTACAAGGCAGCTTCCAATAAACTTTTGAAGCATATAACGTAGCTTAAAATCATCTGCGGACATTCCTTTTTACAATCAAGCATAAATAAAGCTTATATCTGGCATGAAAATGGCCTTTACTAGGCGGGAAAATTGCACTATATATTGATATGGACTACATTCGAGTGGACCACGGAGGCATATCCGGCTAATTGCCCCCTTCATGCCGTAAGTAGGTCTATTATAATTTATATTTATAATGCAGTTTAGTTTTCTTCAGATACTGTTGTAAATATAAAATGTGTAGATCTATTTAATCATATCTGGATCAAAAATATAATTGCAAAATGCAATAATAAAGTTATGTTTGGTAAATACTTTGGAACTTGTTTTCTGTGTGTTGTCAGGTTGGTCATAAGCTCGACAAGAAAATTGAAAGACGGTTTGTTAAATCTGGGGGCATTGCCCCCAATAAAAACTACTTGACCATTGATAATTCATCCGCATTGTTCATGAATGGGACTACTTTGTGTAGCACATGAACAACATCCTTTGGATGTGATTTGGAATCAAATAAAGATGCTACAACGGGGAGCGGTGGTCTAATGGATAAGGTGTCGGCCGCTCATTCCAGAGGTCGTGGGTTTGAACCCCACTGGGGTCACGACCATGACTTCTCATATGACACCAGTACTGGTTTTTCCAGGAAGCGGATTCGAGAGTGGTTCAAATAAGCTTGAAGCTTTCATCACAATCGAGCTAAAACAAATTAGTATAAACTAAATAAAGATGCTACATGATTGTCAGAAATACACTTAACTTTGGTAGCGGGATAAACCCGCAACCAAAAACAGAAAGACAGATTTCATGTCGTATGTGTTTCCAGAAAATGAAATAAGCCGCGCAATCTGAGAAAACCAACAAAGTGCCTTTGCGACCAGCATGGACTTTCAAAGCCTATTGCATTATGAGAGAAACCATTAGCGAATAGCATGGATCCTGATACGCAGGCTGGTCTGTATCCATGCTGGTCGCAAAGCCAATATGTTGGTTTTCATGGCGCGGCTCAAATCTACAATAGAAAACAATTAAAATTTGTAAAAAAAATGTTACATGTACGTGAAATAATATAAGAATAAAATCAATGCCGATAACATTACGTTATACTGAATTAAAATATAATGGTGCACGCCGGTAATTTCGAACCCGTGGTATCGAGCGTAGACACTTCTACGCAATCGTGTAATTTGTGTTTTCTATACATGTAACTATTTTCAGGATACGATTCTTTCGTAAGCTAACGTAAACGCCCGAAAATATTGGCCAACATAACGAGTGCCAGGTAAATGCTTATGGCCAACTGAATATTCTAATTGTACATGTAGCTCTCCAAACACGGTGATTTTATATATTTAGTCAAGTTTATTTGATAACATTCGACATTAAAATTATTATTTTAAAAGAGACTATTTACAAGGAATTTATCATAGTACGCAGTGGTTGGGTTAAGGTATCCTCCCTGGAAATTCCTTACAATAATGACATTAACTGTTGCATTTTAGCTAAAGATAACGGCCTTTTTATGTGGCGTACTTCTGTAGACGCGCCGTTTTATAGGGCGTACATCGATAATTTTGGCATAAAGCTCCCCTAAAACATAAATTTACGCCTTGATATATATTTTTATTTGTAACCTGATATACTATTCCCGCGTTAAACAAGTGAAAAGTCAACAGAATGATTTTAAGAGACAGAAAATGAACCTGAAAGTGAACGCCCGAGTTCGAAACCGAATTCACACGTCAGTTTACTCGAATGTTTGAAGAAACTAGAGAATTACTGCCCAAAATCACATTACCATGGGGAGCGTGAATGATCTGCAGCTCGTACTGAATATATCGCTTCTATAAACACGTTGAACTTCAATGAAAATAAGTAGTTTTTCTTACCTCACCATACAGAATGTTGACAAAATCAACAGGAAATGCCGGTAATGGAACGTACAATATACCATGTATGTAGCGTACCCGCCGTAAATGCGACGTATACGTTGGACACGGTGATACTGATGCCCACATGTAGCCTGTTTGCATCTATTTTCGCGGTACTAACAAAACAAATGAAAAATCAAACAAAAGAAAAACTTACCTTTATTTTTATTTTGAAGTAACAAATTATGTATCCGTTTTACTTACATAAAAAAATTGAATTTTATCACGTTATTTAATCGATTTTTTTTATTTATACACTTAACATTTGTCAATTTTTGTAGGGATTTTTAAGATATCAGCTCTGACTAGCCAAAGTTTATATAGTCAAAATACATGTATATACAAACAACAAAAATGGCGGATGACAGTTCTCAAACACGGAAGTAAACTTTGATTTTTAAAGATACGTTAACTGTATCACCAAACGCGTCTTAATAATAGGTAATTGTTCAGATATTGACATGCAGAAGGCATAATAAAATGTCTAAGGTTTGTCAATGGGCAAAGAAGTATACATTAATTAAATGATTTTATTTTATAGCTCTTTGCAATGGGCTATTTCATTAGATTTTTAATTTTATTATCAGACCCCACGAAACGGAAGAAAATTCTGCGAAAGAAAAGACCAAGGTCCCTACTCGGACAGGAAGCCCGGACCTCATGACCCGTAGGCGGGCACTCTACCCACGTCGCTAAATTGTAAACCCAACATCAGACATATACATATTTTGATTAAGAAGTGCTTAGCACTAGTACTGCTGGTCCTTGATTTGTTTATGAACAGTTAACCATTTTATTTTATTTATCTTATCTTGTATGCCTAAGGTGGTAGTATTTAACTGAATATAAATACAAGTTCAAACCTGAAACTCAACAGGTAAAATCAGAAGTGTGACAAAGAATTGCATGTAGAAATGAATTATCACATTGTATTGTTAGTGAATATTAACATCATGACATTACATTTAGATACAAGTTATTACTTTAATTAATATTTATGACAGAAAATACAGCACAAGTGAAGTGCCACAATACTATAATCCTCTGTAGTCAGAAAAGCCCATGGCCTAGATACAAGAATTTATTTACAGTCAGACCTCTTTGGTCTTGTAGGGCTAGGCACATATTACTTTAAACGGACTGATATTTTTCAACCATTAAATATATCTTGACTTACTTTTCAATGTATTGTGACCCCCAAAAAGAGAAAGCTCAAGACCTATAAATAACCCATTGAGCTAAAGCTTTATTTCCAATGGGGTACATGCTAATCTTATAAAAGATACAGTATAAAAGATACTAAGAATATGAATCTGATGTTAAAATATAGTAAAAAGAAAGAGATGTGTAAATTAGGTTACATTTACTTGGAGCTCTCTGTGATTACTTCTGTTTTAATAATTTAAAAGGAAATTTTGTATTTTTCAAATTTAAACTGAATGACTTAACAATTCTATTGGAATGGTAAAACTCACAATGAAAAGTTTAGAAAACCCTTAACAGGAGATGTGTGTGTTTTAATGAAAACAAACACACCAGAAGCATTGTTGCCAATCAATGACAAAAGAAAGTATGCAATTGAAACACTAACATCCAGCATCTTCTAAGACAAACTATTACCTATTCACAATTCATGGTATATACATTAACTGATTTAACTGATTTTACAGTTTATTTATCCACCTCAATTTTCTCAGGTAATTGAATTCCCCAGAATAAGCTGTCATGGTCAGCTGAAAGCATTTGTCACTAGCCAGTCACAAAACACAGTAACGTCCCTGTCTGGTGTCTTAGGTTATCCTCAAGTGATATAATCAATGTAAGACTAGTATAACTCACAGCCTAACAATGATTAATTAAAAATTCCTTTTTAATCAAATGATGATAACCTGTGATGATTCATACATATTATTATATCCTTTAATGTACATGTATCCAGCAGAATGGTTAATCCAGCAGTTCAAAGAAATAAATTCAATAACTATCTGTTTATCAGTAGATTTCAGATGATTTATTGTTTACATCTCCCTCTATGTTCAATCAAAATGTTCCCAGAAAGAAAGAAAATGAAATGGAAACACTGACGCTTATCAAGTTAAAAATATAATTATCAATAAGTAGAAGTAGAGGCTGCCATTTTAACGTCATGTGACTGAAAGTAGTCCAATATGGCGCCCTATTATGTCAGAGGTCTTTTGCGTAGCATAAAGGCCGAGGTGATCAGATTGCCTAGCTCCATGTAGACGGCCGGGTCTAAAACTTTACCTGTGGTAACGGAAGTCAGACGAATTGGAAACGGTCCTCCATCCATCCAGCTTCAGCTCAAATTTGCGGAAAAAGTAAACAGTTATGAGATACTTTTCTTCCCACCATTATTTTCGTCTGGCCACATGCTTTAAAAATATGCATGTGTTTTAGGTCAGTCATTTGCAGATAATACGGTACAGGTCGCGCAAGGAGTGCATTTTGGGCCATTTTTGTCTAAAAATTTAGTGTCCTGAAACCTGCGTTTTACTCGTTTTTATCACAGAAGCAACAGAATCGGCAGACTGAAAATGTCACATAATGAAGTGTTATGTCTATGCGAGACATTCGCTCAACAATTGCCTTGAATTTGTCGAAATTGGAATTTTTATGATTTTTTTCGCACTGGTATCAGCGCAGAGTTGTGGAGTTTTCAAATTTACTGTCCCTTGCCCCCCTAGTGTTCAGTTTATTGTTACCTCTACTAAATCTTTCCTTCAAATATCCTTGGGTGCCCGGAGACTTTCTGGCTGTGACAAATAATCTCAGGTTCGTGACGTCATAAGATAGGTCACATTTTGGGAGCGGAAGAGATCTGCAATTTAATAACGATATAATGCGCGTAAATTTGATGTCTGAAGAAATCATTAATTACACGTATTTCTACACGGAAGAAATGATTATGGCGGCAATAATTTCGTTGATAACAGTACGAGAAAAATAATATGAATTTTCAGGGAAAAGTAGAGCGAATATTTTACATATATAATCGTCTGCCAATTATCATTAGTAAAAATAGGTGTTATTAATTCTCAGTGATATTTATTAGATTTATATACCTTCTGAATGAGTTATATATCCCACTAAGGCCTTAAAAAAATTCTTTGTTTCCGGTAACATGCTGAAAAAAATTAGGGTAGGTAGGTCGGATTTTTTTTTTTTTTTTTTAATTTTTTTTATTAAGGGGGACTTTTCGGAAATTATTTTTTTGTCAAAAAATGATTACAAATAAGGGGGTTATGCCTTTAGAGCATCAGTAAGTTGATTTCTAACATCACTGGCTATGTTTAAAGCATAAAAAGTGCAGTTTTGCATCTTTTTGTTAAAAAGTTGAAAAAAATATTCTCCAAGGCCATAAAAACATTTAGGGTCGGGCCAAAAATTTAGGGTAGGTCGGGATACCGGAAACAAACAATTTTTTTTACGCCTAAGCAGAAACTATCAAATGGATGAAACTGCGATAAAACTTGATAAAACATGAAATAAAAAATGTTTGTTTAACATGTTTTATAAGTAGATCTATCACTGTGTGACTCTAACTAGATCTATGAGGGTCACATCGACTGAAAAGAAGTCTTTTTCGCCCTGGTAATCCAATGTTGAATAGAGACATTGGTTGGAGAAAAATACGTGCAACGTTCTATTAACTTCTCTAATGTGACGTAGGAACTGTCGTTTTTAAGATAATATGAAGGAACGGACAAACAGACTGACAGATCTACAGTTTGCTCCAGAGAAAATTTAGCTATTAAATGCCACGGTAAATACGTCTAAATCAACTTTTCGTTGGAAATGACACAAATATCCATAAAACCAAGCCGCATTGAGAAACAGTTCTACAAACTGAACATGCTGAATATGTTTTCATTCTAAAAGCGGGACTTAAAGTAACGTGTTAAATGAAAATGGCCAAAAGTATGGACAGTTGAAGAAGAAGCATTAGCATTTGTAATTAGGTATACCCGCATGGAATGACACTTTAAGCTTACAGAAAAGCGAGACTATTTCAAAAATGGCGTATAAAAACACTTAGTGTGTGGTTTCTGTACAGCTGTGTGACCATTTCTCCTTTCTTGTCCGATTTCACTTTGCTGCATAGCAAAAGAAAATGTTTTGATAAAAACATTCACGGACTTTGACGCTAAAAGGGTTTTGTTTCCAATTTATACATTTCAAATGTTCCAAATCCAAAAATATATTTATGCTTTTATTTATACACTTTACCTGATACGTTCTATCGAACTTGAATATGCATCCTCAATGACGTCAGCATACCTCAATCACGTCAGCATGCCTCAATCACGTCAGCATACGTCAATCACGTCAGCATACCTCAATCATTATCAGCATACCTCAATCACGTCAGCATACCTCAATCATATCAGCATACCTCAATCACGTCAGCATACCTCAAGCCGGCGTTCTCCGCGTCTTTGTGTAAACTTACCGCTTTGTCCAACTTCAGCTTTACGACCAATTTTTCCTGCAGTCTATAAAAAGAAATTCGTCCGGTAATTTTATTTCAAGGAATGTGCCATAGACATGGTAGGCCTGCCTACCACCTGCGTTTTTTCTTTAATAACATTTTATGTGAAAAAAAAAAACATGTAGATCTATTTTCATTCGAATGTGCGTGCTATATATCGTCTGCTGTCCATATGCATTGACCTGGTACTCATTAATCATATTAAGGTAGTTCTGCACGTTTGATAAACCGGAAGTGATGGCGTAACGTCATTTATCCGGAAACGTAGAATAAAGCCTGGATTCGGCGTACGGAAATGAAAATCATTTAATGAATTAGCTTGAAAAGTGCGGTTCACTTTAATCATGTTCAAATATCTCAAAAATTAGCACACGGACCCTATACATTTTATTTCACCATGTTATAGGCCATATGTTTATTTTTAACTGTGAGACGTTTCGAATAATCTACATTGTAGAAAAAATTTTATATGCGAAAACGTTATGAAAGTTGTGATTTTCCAATAGACTCCCATCATAAAGAACTGCGTGAGGTTCAAATCGATCTAGTAAAAAATCAAGCACATGACCCTATCATTTTTATTGCTGAATTTTCTTTTGAACTTTTATAAAATCATGGTTTAATCAAATTCTTCATTTTAGAAATTGAAGTTTGGTCATATTATGAACATCAGAACAAGAATTTTTGTTTTCAAAATATTTTTAAAAATCCAAATCAAGAAAAAAAGTGACCGCGTTGGGCACCGAACCTCGAACCGCCGCGGCAATAAAGACATTTTCCCGTCTTCGTAACAAATAGCGCTATAGCTGAGATAATAAAAAACTTCAAAACATAGATATTTATAATCGAGACAACTTGACTGGAATAATTTAAGCGTGCCGAACGCTTTTCGATTTTCATCGTAGAAAGTAGTAAAAACAGCAAGTTCTCATGTATTTCCTTAACATTAAGTTTTTCAGTAATTAACTTTTATAGCTTTCTTAAGAAATATAGCATTTATTTCAAGATATCTGAAAAAAAAGTTTTTGTTGTTGTTGTCGAACGATCTGGAGGCCAGTCGTTTTTTCTTCGACAAGATTTTCAGCCTTTTTCGTTCATTTACGCGATATTTATACAAAATGTACCCTCTAGATTAATTAAAATAACCGATATCGGATATGGTTAACCAGTTGAACGTTGGTGTAGTGGTAAGCTCTTTATGCACGTTACCATGGTTCGAATTCACTTTTAAGACCATGTTTCTATTTCAGCGTAATTTTGTAATTATGTCAATATTACTTTTATTCGCACTTTATTTACGTCACATATCAATTTAATGACGCAAGCACCTTGAACAGACCGTTGAATGAATGAACACTGGTCCGGTTCTGAAGATTATAGTTGACATTTTGTAGAAAGGTTTACTGACATGTTCATGGAAGAATGTTAAATGGTTGAGTGTTTCTTTCAATACATTATATTATCGCATAGTGCGGCAATTTTCCTTTGATCTTTGCAGCATGTTATACATAGTAACACACATTATTACTACAAAACTGTGCTGATATCTTACAAAACTGTTGCGATATATATCAACACGGAAATCTCTATGGAGTTTCATAAGAAACAAGAAATATCTTTAAAAATGATGGTCGGCGAATTGTAATAAGGAAAGAAGTTTATGAATTTTTCATCTAACATTCATCTTTCATCTAACAGTTTTCAAATTGCAAAACTAAACTCCGCACTTCAACAATTTAAATGGTTCTCTTTTAATTTTTCGCAAAGGTTTCGTAGGGTTGCAATTTTGTTTTGTTTATCCTTAGACGAATAATTACAGCAGTAGTTTGATGAAGATTCATGAAGCGGTTCATGAGAACTGGTCATTAAACGTGTTTATACTCTAGCTAAATTGGTCCCTAACCCCATTTGTAACAAAATAGCAGGAGACCTTACGATATTGTTACACATCGAGTTTGATAAAAATCCTTTACATTTTAGTGGTTAATGCGAAGAAAGGCATATCTACTTTTAGCTATAGTGGTCCCTAATAGGGCCCAAGTTCCTATATAAATAAATTTGGAAGAGGACCTTATAATGATGCTCCAGACCAAGTATGACAAAGATCCACCAAGCTGTTCATGAGACGCTGTATAAAGGCATTTCTAGTTTTACCTCTAGCAGCCCCTAAAAGGGGTCAAATGTCCCAGCTGAACAAAGTTGACTGCGGGCCTAATAAAGATGCTACAAATCAAGTTTGATTAGAATACATGAAAAAAAATCAATTAAAGGATTTTTTTATTTATTATTTTTATTTATTTCTAAAAAAGGCCAACTGATCCCGCTTTAACAAATAGCATATTCACTATTCATGAATCTTTGGACAATGACGTCACACCCTTAAAAAAGTGAAGGTCAAGCAAAACATACAATTGTAATTATTTCTGTTTCATAAGCAAAGTTTGACCGTAGTCATATCACATAGATAAACTGTATGCAGCGTACCTTCATTTCAGTGTAATGAGATTCAGTCATTATAAATCATATATATAATAAAACAGATTTCAACTGAGCTCAATATTTGCATACCATACTAAAGAAAAATATTCATATATAATAAATCAGTTAAACAATTTATAACAAATATATCAAAGCAAACAAGTACTCATTTTAATATGCAATCTGAATAAGTCACAAAAGCAAGAAACCTTTTCATATACAGACGACAATTGTAACAAGGAAAATCTTTTAAAAAGCACTTCTCTACATAAAAGACTCTTATCACACCCTTATTCATGTCATACGCAGACCGTATTCAGCTCTTTCTTTAATTTGATATATGTTGGTATTCGAACAGGTTTTTATATGTTGGTATTTGAACAGGTGTTTATCATATTTATTAAACTTACTTATCATTTTGAGATATATCAATATTCTTGCTAAATATACTGAGCCAAAGTTAGCTTTAAAACTGTGAACAGCGTCGTTTAGTGTAAACGCTTTGTCTACATTTCACTCAGCGTAGCACAATCAACAGAGTGAATGAAATTGACACCCTCGTCCAATCAGGCAGAGTGTTGCATAAATCTTCCATTTTGATAAATTATCTACAATGCGTTATCAAGTAGTTTGATTTGCAAACTGAAGTCACGTGGCATAGGTAACGAGAACGAATTTAGACGGCATCGCCGAAAAAAGTGTTCCGATATATATCAGCACAGTAAAACTGTTCCGATATATATCGGAACACTTTTTCTCTATTGAGGTCCTATCAAGGGAGTATAATTTTTTCCTTTCAAAGAAAAGATGATTTTAGCTCCAATTTACAGTTCACAGAGAAAGAATTGTCACAAACACCTACATTTATAAAGTAAAAGAATAAATAAACTAGAATATTTCAAAAACTTGATAGTTATTGCAAACTTCAGAAATACATGAAATATATGAAATTCTGAGATTTCTCAAATGTTTCTTTTTCTTTGATTTTTTTACAAACAAAACAACAAGTTTTACAATATGTCTGGCCAATGAAATGCAAAGATTTAAAACCAATGCAGAAATTTGTTGGGTACTTTCATCTGGGGAACACATTTTCTAAAACAGAAGTTTTAGTGTTTCAGTCAGCGAGGCGCAGAAAGGGAATCAAAATAGTAAAAATAATAATAAACAAATTTAAATGAAAATAATATATAAATTTTAATGATAAACTATGCGATAAAACAGTTATAATATGTAATGCTCGTGTGTTACCAGGATATATCAGAGCTAGGGGTACATCTCGTTATTTTTCTCTTCACATATCTGTCTCGGCCTACCGGCCTCGACGATATGTGCAGAGAAAAATACCCTCGATGTACCCCTAGCTCTGATATATCCTGGTAACACACTCTCACACATACTATAACTATTACATAACAATAAATTATGATAAGTGAGACAATTTTCATAACTATTAAGTTTAAAGATAAGAAAGAACAATTAATATGGTCAGACAGAGAACTCGAACCTACCCTTAGATAAGTAGCAGAACACTTTGTCAGTACATCTGCACATGCGACAGCGGCAAGGGCTACATAAGGGGCCACACCTTTAGACAAGTTCAGCGCCTTTAAAAACTCACCATTTTCAAAGAACTGTTACGTAGATCTCCCTTCGTGTAAATGTATTAGCAATGTCCCAGTGCTGAAATTTCAATAGAATAGCTGAAGGTAATTTTCAGCAATTGTTTACTTTTATTGTTACAAATGGTATTCATTTCTAAAGGGGGACAACTTTTGAAAACATTTTAGGTATCCATCGTAATGGACACTACGACAGAACATGCTTGTTTTGTCATTTAGGTCCGGACACCGAAAACTAATTTACGGAAATATACGGAATATTCACGAGTGCCAGGTAAATAGTTACGGACAATATATGCACGTGCTATATATGCCGACGTCTGCTGTAAATCATCCGACGAAGTAATTGAATTACACACAGAACGTAAACACGGCTTTATATAGCAAAACTAGGATTTACAAATCCTGTCTCAATATACTTACTAGAATCATTTGTTGTGCACACGAGTTCAACACGGTCAAATTGAGATTTGTACCTGTGGTATTTGAACGGTTCGAACATGCATCTTCTGATATCAAACGCAAACTATCATCGATGTTTTCTGCAAGAGTTTAAAACTATTCATCCTACCCTCATATAAGATATAGCGCAAAATCGACCTGCCTAATAAAACTTTGCTTTATCTAGTCAGTGTCAACATATCACTTTTGCGGGAACTTTTGAAATCACTTATTTTATCAAAAGTTTGCATTTAAATCATCACCATTGTATTGGAAATGTCTGAACTTGGAAAATGAGTGGTCAAATCAAAGGATTTTATCCTGAAACAAAAAAGTTATTGCTATTTTTCACTTTTATAGCGCTTCAGCCGGAAATTTTGAAAACATTTTATTCCCGAATTTTTCATTGAAACTGTTATCATTGTATTGGAAATGTTCTAACTAAGAAAATAAGTGTTAAAATCAAAAGTTTTTATCCAGAAACAAAAAGTTATTGCATTTTTTCAATTTTCCACAAGCTGAATTACACTAGCAAACGTCATATTATATGACGTCAAGTCTGCACGCTCTTGCTCTTTCCAACGACTTTTTCCTAATTTTCTGAACAGGTAGGATAAATAGAATATTAAATTACTGTCTGAATAAATTTAAATTTATTAGGCTCGTCTACTAAAAAATATAAGGCTCGGCAGAGCCTCGCCTAATATATTTTCTTTAACTCGCCTAATAAATTAAAATGTATCAGACAGTAATCTAATATTCTCTATAACCATGAACAAGTCGAAAGATTTCCTGCGGCCAGAAGTTATACAGACCAGAAATTGTTGACAGTAACTTATGGGTGAGTAACGTACTTTTTTATTATACCATAACGCTTTAATGTAGGAAATATTACTCCATTCAACACGATTTACAAGTAGATCTATGAACTATGTATTTCTTAATTCTGAAAGTTATTGTTTTGAGCAAAAATAACTATATTTCCCTTTCATGTATAACACAACTTTCAGCTCAACTGATCACATTTCTTTACTGTTGAAATACTTTACAAGAGCTTTCACAAATGTAGTTCATGCCTTCACCTGGCCTTGCTTGACAACACAGGACCATAATGCAGGAAATTGAAGAGCAATTAACACAAAAACCCTCATGCACAACAAGGTATCAATATTGATCATTACTGAAAGTTTGAATAAATTATATGAAATAATGAATGAGGAATTCAGGTCACAAACATTTCTCTATATATCATATAGAGTGCCAGCTATATTGCAAAAACGGCGTTCCATAAATGCGATATGCCAATCGCATATCGGTAAAAAGTCACGTGAAATCACCCATTCCCCATGTGCTACACTACTTGTTGCATTCCAATGGCCAACAGCACTTCCGGGCGAGGATGTTCGACTTCTGCTCGTTTCCTGTCCAGGTCTGAAACTTGTGCACATGAGCCACTGTTCTTTAACTTTTGTGGTGAATCGATGGAATATACATTAAGATATAAATGCCGACTGTTGCATGTTTCCTGTTGTCTTAAACTTTTATGTTGAATCGATGGAATATACATTGAAGATATAAATGCTGACTGTTCTTTAACGTTTCCTATTGTCTTAAACTTTTGTGTTGAATCGATGGAACATACATTGAAGATATAAATGCACTGCATGGAGAATTGTCCTATATCAGCATGAATCGTACCTGGAAATTATTAGTTCCAGTCCGAAGATATCACGCCGCCATTTTTACCTAGCATGAGATAGGAACAAGCGGATTTCAATGAAATGCAAAGTGATACATACTGAAATGCGGTCGGGTAAAAGTAAGCACGTTGCTGCCGAGAAAATGCTCTAGGAAAGGAAAAAAAGATAAGTACTATTTATATTTGGACTACTTAATTGTGACTTAACCTGCTGAGGCTTACATTCTATTTGGTAGTGATCAGCCTATGAAAAATCTATGACAGTGTAGACATTTTATGTAAGGCATATCCAAAGGTCTTAATTGCTGCTTATGTATTGTACGAAAGTAGAATGTTTTCATTTTAAAAGTGGTTTCTTGTGTTCAAAGTGAATTTACCTCTGAATCAGGAGGGGTAGAGTTAGACATCTTTAAAAAATACTGAGTTACATGCGGTAAAAGTTCTCTATTTTTCCTTCATTCTTTAGATTACATATTTTGGAAGAAATAAATTCCCGACACTGGGGGCCTCAAAATGACTACTTATTTTAAAATGTAATGATTAAATCATTTAAAGACGTGGTAAATAGTAATGTTAATTACTTGAATATCAAAATGCAAAATGTCTTCAAATAACGTTAAAGTGTCTTTGCATTCCATTTCTGACATATAGCACAGATAAACAAGAGCTCCGGAGCAATATACGCCCAAATGGTTTTATCAGTGGAGGATGGGAGCAAAATTTAAAGAGCTCGACTGTTGAAGCCCAAAGGACAGGAAGAACAAAAGGAAGAAATTTTTTAAAAAAATCAAAGTCGACAGAAAAAAAAATCTAAGTCCACAAGAAAATTCTTACCAGGTAAATATATGTCAAAATACACTAAACAATTGGAAGTATCATCCATGTTGTACCACAGAAAAGTGGTCTTGTTTTTTTTCCTACGGCCAATAATAAAAAAGTTACAAAATAGGCTATTTGTAGTAACATTAAAGGGAAGTAATTCAATAAGAAAATATATTGTAAGTGAAAACAAAAAATCTGCCTAATAAAAACAAGAGCACTGCAATACACAGCAATATACACACAAAACAAAGTCATATGAACTTTGACCCCTTAATATGACCTTGACTTTGAAGCAAGCCATCCGAAACACGCACTCTACAGAGTCTGCACATCGTCTTAATGTGGAGAATGTGCCAAATTTCTTAAAAATCCTTCAAGCAGTTCAAGAGTTACAGAACAGACTCGCAACAAAGTCATATGACCTTTGACCCCTTAGTGTGACCTTGACCTTAAAGCAAGCCATCTGAATCATGCGCTCTGCACGTCGTCTCAATGTAGAGAACATTTATGCCAAGTGTCTTTGAAATCCTTCAATGTGTTCAAGCGTTACAGAGTGGACACGATACTGCTAACCGACGGATGGGCGGACAGACGGACAATGGCGTCATAACATAATACGTCCCTTCGGGCGTATAAAATTGATTGATGTAAACATCTACTTATTTCGCGTCCATAAACAATATCACTAATAAAAATCTATATAAATTTCGCAAACTGTCACACGAAACAGTCTTGGTTTCAGAATTATCTCATTGTGAAATATCACAGTTTTTAAATATGTTCGAATGCACTATGGAGTGTCTATTGACTATCTCTCATTAATCTCGAGTGGATACAATTTTACTATTAGTCTGGTAGTGGACCCATCACTTGTACGGACCTTCGCTGCTCTCACACGTCCATCTCCGCCAGGAATGTTTCTCAACAACTGCGAGTTTCCACAGTAATCTAGGAACTTCATCGTGCACCTGCACAATGTCGCCGCTGATAATCAGATTGCTGCCGGTTTGCGTATGTCGTTCTCGTAATGACGTCATTCAAAATTAATTTGCAGGTTTTAGTGACTCTTTATGTATTGTTTAGGTGAAAACTTTGTTCTCTCAAAATATGTTTGTGAAGGTGGCCTGTGGTATATATATACTCACAATATGTTTGCAAAAAACATCTATGTAACATACAAACTGTTTTTAAGGGAATTAACCCTTGTATCTTTGAGAGATCTGTAACATATTATTACCGTTACCATATTATTATATTATCATATTAATTACTATCACACCTTTCATGCTTCTGTAATTCGTTTTTGTAATTAAAAATAGTAAAACTTGGATTTGGATTAACTATACATATTTATTTTACATTAGTTTCAGACATTAGAATTTCTGAAACTGCAAGAATTACCTTATCATTCAAACAGTAAACAGCAGAAACTTATAAAATTAAGAACATCTCTAAGGTTTTTAACCCTTTCCTGACCATTCCCACTGAGACGTTGGAGAGTATATTGTCGAAGTCATAGTGCTAGTCTGTAAATGTGTGATCTGAGAAAATTAAATTATAACCTGCACAAAAAATATTAAAAATAGAAATATAAAATGGACTTCATGTTATCAGTTCACATTAACGTGAATTTAGACACTGGAACCAAAACCCAGAATTCCAGTATCAGTCAGTAAACGGCTCTTCCCTTAAACTTGCTTTGTTTTTATTAATGATGAAAATGGTATCAAATGAGTGCAGTTTCAGTAATTGTTATTGGACAGGTAAAGTTGAATGATAGCACTTGCCAAACATAATATTGTTTAATCAACGAGTTCTATAACTAAAGGCATTTTTAATCAAAATCTTTTATCACATAAAAATTAGACGCTGTAAACGGTGATCTACACTGTGCCAAAGCAGAATCAGAAGAAACAACGCTCTACTTTGACTCCAGTATTATATTCTTGGTACTATAAACAATGAAGACATAAGGTATAATTTGGCTACCCAGTCCTGAGCTTATGTGTAGTGCAAGTGTTGACCAACAGCACAAAAAAAACAAACATTATGATAAATTGAATTCTTTGGGTTTATTGATAGTGTACATTATCTTACCATGGCTGTGCAAAATGAGTTTCATAATAAATATTATTACATACTCGTTTCTACTCCATGTTAAGTTACACTGGTATCGGAAACGCCAATATTTTTCCGTACACTGGCGCCTGAATTTCATATCGGGTGCGTGTGTGTTGTTGCGCTATAATTTTCTGTTTAGTCAAGTATTGTCAATACTATTCAGGCTATTGAACACATTTATGATATTTACATGATATTTGTACGTGTAGGTGTATATGTAATTAAAATGTTACTATCTTTGCAACTGGAATTATGCACTCGTTCTTCAGCGGAAGAATATTGCGCTCCTAGAGTACTGAAGAATCCGTGCATATTCCCCCGATACAAAGCTAATAACCTTTAATTATAGTTCATGAAGTGTATCCCCATACTTGAGTATTTTATTTTATTTTTATGTCATCAATATTTTAATACATGAGCTAGTGTAGGTTCTCAGTGTAACACATATTTTGATAAATAATATAAATCAGAATTGTGCAATTTATTGAAATAGTATAAATACATTGAAAATAAAAATATGTCACCGAGTTTTGAGTTGTGTTATTACTAAACACTTTCCAAGGATTTGGTTACTACTTATTGTTTCCACACATATCCAGCAAGGGTAATATCCGTCTGGACAAGGGCAATATTCATTTGTACAAGAGCAATATGCATATAAAAAAGAGAGATGTTATGCATTAGGACAATATTCGCACGTACAAGGGCAATACTCATATGTACAAGGGTAATTTTCCTACGTACAAGGGCAATATATATATATACAGGGGCAATATTCATGCTTCACGAATTATTATTTCTAATTAAGTTGACTTTCTTTAGTGTAAGCTGTTTGTATGGTAATAGATTATTCATTGACCTTCTAATGAACATAAGGTTTGCAATGGGGAGTGCAGCGTTGAATCAAAAGCTTTAGATTAATTCATTTGAAAGTCAATAAGCTCTTACGAGCGTAAAATAATGAAGAGGATAGAATTCATGACGAAATAACAGAGGCTGGACTCGAGTCCAATGCACTAACCATTGAGCAAAAAGGTAAAAGCCCTCGCACAGCTGTCATAGATTGTTTTATTTTATTTTTAGATACTTACAAGCTATGTGTATGTGGTCGTATCACTTACCCTCTTCAATGGAGTCATCATTTTTGAATGACATTTTGGCAAGGAAAGGGCCATTTTAGGCACTAGATAAAGTCCAGTTACAATTTTCTGTTACGCTGTTCTGGATGGTTCTTCGTCCGTCTGTCTGCATACTTCATCGTTTGTGCTTCAAACACTTTACTTAAGCATCTTCCATCCCGAAAACATTTGGCGGAAGTTGATGAAACCTGGACTTGATGGTCTTCTATCAAAGTTGTTCAAAGAATTAAATGAATAACTCAATGAATAATTATCGTCACCACAGCAACCAAAGTATAAGCGTTAAAGAAAACTTCCTCTACTAAACCACAGGGGCTAAATATTGTTTGTTATGAAGCAATGTCAAGCGGGTCTCTATCATGTTTGTTCAAGTTGTGCTCCTGTGGTCAACATTGGTCCCGTCCAGGGGTTAACTAGTTTTACATAGACTTAGATTATAACAACTTAAAAAAGCATGTTTCTTGTCTAAAAGCTCAAGGCATAAACTTTAGTACATAGGATGTACATTGCGTAATTCTCAACTTAGTTTGTCTAAATCATGTGACATCGGTCACGTGAGCGGCAAGAAGATACTTTTCGCCGGTTTATAAGGGGTTGATTATCCCCGAGACGGTAACGTCCGTATATTTGTTCTCTGCATATACTGAGGTATTTTCCGGTTCCGGTTTATGTATAGTACTCTGCAGACTGCATCCGAGCATCCTGAATCAGTCACAGAAATTCGTAAACCGCCCCAACATGATGCTTATACTTCTTTTTCGTAATGAAAACTCTTAGACTATATGCAACTGAAAAACACTTTTGAAACAGTAATTTTAAGGAAGTGTAAAGGCCGATAATTTCTACGTGGAGTGCAAACAAACAAATAGGATTGGGACAACTACTCGGTTTATCGGATCCGATTCGATTACTAGGAGAGGCCGATTTCAGTTTTGCAAAACCGCTAATCGTTCTAAAACAATGAACATCACGAATCGTACTTTACCTTTATATATTTTTTGACCAGCACATAGACCCGCATTATATTTCCGCTTAAACACATCAACAAAATGAATAGTCTCGGATTTGCCTGTCGTGATATGATTAATATAAGATACACCAAAATAAATTGACTCTAAATTATCACACTGCTTGCAAACGATAAAGTCCGTAAGTTCCGGCTAATGAAGTCAGTTGCTGGAAATACATTCATACGGCCGTCAGGAAATAAAACAGCATTTTCAACATGGCGGCCGATTTACCGGTTCAATTCGATTTCATCCAAATGATTAACCGGTTTCAAAATTTTGAAATCGTCCCAGCCCTACAAACAAAACAAGTCCTAAAGTCAGTGCGAGAACGCGGTGAGTGACGTCACCATCACACCAGCTTCTCGTAATTTTTGCAAAGTAGGCCTATGATATTCCCTGTAACAGGTATGACACTAAATGTCAACTGTTTCGAGCGAATTTTCACTTTTGAAAAATTAGTGTTCAAAGCATAAAGCCAAGGAAACGTGGTAAAAATAGGCCATAACGTCACTGTGACACTGGCTTCTCATAACTTAGGCAACGTATGATATTCGCTTTTACAGGTATGATACCACTAAATTTCGAGATAAAAGATATGGTAGCAAGGTACACTTAGATGCGAAAATTTTGGGCACGGACGGTCTTACATGTAGCGAGTCGCAATATTGCGCTTCCCCTATGAGCAAAATTAGGGTGGCGATTTTGTAAATTGCGTGCATATTTTGTGCTTTTAATCAATGGCAAGATCAGGATTCTCATACAAGAATAAAGAAAGTTATCAAAACGAAAGGCTTACACCATCAATAAAAAATAGCATGCCAAAATCATCAATTTTGCACCTTTTGAACAGCCTTCAATGATCCCGCTGCAAGAACAATGTCCAATGTTATTGCATTTCTCAATTTAATAGTCATTACTGAACGTCAGGACATAAACGGAATGGGGGCCTATCCAGCTCGTTTTTTCACAAAATAACGAAAATGTTCCTGCGTATCAATCAACAAGCACAGAACCCTTCCGTGATTTGAATTTTTCCGCGAAAAGGTGTCTCATTGATCATACAAAGCTACCAGCAGTTAGTTTTCCAACTGACATTAGAATTTTACGTGTATCGGCAGTATAAGTTTTCTAAAGAATTAATAATCATTATCTCTCGCCTTAATTTACAGACATCAAAAATCACGAAGTTCTGTTTATAACAAATATTGGGCCAAAATTCGAAAGTGTACCCTGCTACCTATGTGGTTGGCAGAAATATGCCACCATAAGTAGTGAATAGATTTTGTTAAATATAAATGATGTACATGTGTTTAGCTAGGCCTGATTTCTTTGAGCTTGCTTTGAGGCTTTGCTTTATTTCATATTGACAAATGAACGCTTTGGCGTTCGCCAGCTACGTGTACTGCAAATAAAAAAAATGAAATTCTAATTTATTATGATTTTCTATTGAGGCCTTGTCAAAAAATGTTAGCAAAATATTTCTTATGGTATTTTCTACATTTACTGATAGCAACCCATTTTTTAAGATGTTTAACCGATTTTATATCACAAATATGTATGTGTTAACTCTTTGCCTATCTCGCTAGACCGGCGCACATCGACGTACGTCGGACAGGCCCGGGAAATGCCGGGAAACCAAACGAACGACAATTCAAGATGAAAAAAAACAAACAACACTCAAATGATATGAAACATTCATTTTCAAGTTTGTGAGGAGGTATGATATTGAGCCAGATAAAAAATTACTGTAGCAGACGTTACGTTAAGTCTGCACGTTACGTTTCCCGCCACTTCTTTGTTCTTGCAGACGGCAGCTTACGTAAAGGCCTGTACCTCAGTAGGTAAGAAGAACGTGCTTATAATCAAACTTCAATGAACGGGCGTTCAAATCAACGAGGTCAAGAGCTGATTTTATGACAATTATTAAATGGTTCCAAGCAGAGATAATGACCTGTACACTCGTCTGCACCATGTACAAAATGGCGTGAAACGTAACGTGCGGGTCTTGTGTGACGTCTGCTAGGGTTGTTTACTTCCGACTCAGTATATAACTTCTGACGAACTTTAAAACAGATATGTGATTTATTTGTAAAAACTCATATCACTGGCGAATTCCAAAATATTTAGTTTAACTTCATGATTAAAACAAGAGATAATTCTAAATCATTTAAAACTCCTTAAACTCTGAAATTGCAAACTGCAAGGGGAGGAAATGGGAAGTACATTTTCGGTCCTGCCAGAATACAAAAATTGCCAGAGGAACACTTTTTTGGAGCCATAATTCTATTGCATTTAGGAAAGTGCCGAACGTTTGCTGTACAACTTTATTATCTGGAAGGGGTTTTGACAAAAAAAAAAAAAACAACGTAACTTTAGATAAGGTACACATGATAATATTCCCACAGATTCCTAGACAAAATTCTCTTTTGCTGAACCGTTGAATTTCTAGGTCTGTAACACTAACCTACTATGTTATTGTTACTGTACATGTCTTACTGTAACGAAATGACATGATGTTAAGGAGGTTCTGGCGCCTCGGTCGATATTCATATATCTCGTGGTGAACATTTTTCATATCACCCTCTCAGGAATGCAATATTTATATAATATTCTTCTATCACATCGTGTTGCCGTGCTATCACATTATGTTTTCGTGCGGTAGAATGATGTAGTTGTCCTATCACATTGTGTTATCGTGCTGTAGCATTGTGTAGTTATCCTGTCACATTGTGTTATCGTGCTGTGGCATTGTGTTGACGTGATGTTGTATCGTAGTATCGTACTTACCTCTGCCGGGATAGACAGTACGAAAGTACAGTATCCCTGTATCGTGTTGACGTGATGTATCGTAGTATCGTACTTACCTCTGCAGGAATAGACAGTACGAAAGTACGGTGTCCCCGTATCGTGTTGACGTGATGTTGTATCGTAGTATCGTACTTACCTCTGCAGGTATCCCTGTATCGTGTTGACGTGATGTTGTATCGTAGTATCGTACTTACCTCTGCAGGTATCCCTGTATCGTGTTGACGTGATGTTGTATCGTAGTATCGTTCTTACCTCTGCAGGTATCCCTGTATCGTGTTGACGTGATGTTGTATCGTAGTATCGTACTTACCTCTGCAGGTGTCCCTGTATCGTGTTGACGTGATGTTGTATCGTAGTATCGTACTTACCCCTACAGGAATAGACAGTATGAAATTACGGTGTCCCTGTATCGTGTTGACGTGATGTTGTATCGTAGTATCGTAGTTACCCCTGCAGGGATAGACAGTACGAAATTACGGTGTCCCTTCGGATTTCAGTTATATACTAACAATTTAATGCTGCTAAATATCAACAAGAACACTTTACGACATCTCTCCATTAATTGTACATAAAATAACTGTAATATTTTTAATTTTCAGCACTGAATATGACATCAATTTCTAATCAATGTTTTTTGTTGGCGGCATTGTAACCGATTTTTGAACACGCCAAAAAGACCGTGCCTTGGATAATTCTTTTTTTCTTGCATAAAAATACTTTTTAACTGGATCCGCCCATACACAACGGGAGAAAAAAATGTGTTTGTAAAATATGTCAATTCATGTGCTATTATTTTTAAAATGCTTTTCCAGGGACTGGGTAATCATTTCCTTGATAAGACAGAAATCTGGTTTCTGTGTCTTGTTTCTCCATAATAACCTCTTTTTCGTAGTAAAAAAAGCAACAACAACACAGCAAAAAAACGCAATCTTATTCTTAGTATATTTTGCTGCATCAATTAATGACCTAAAACACGCTTCCTCAAACATCGTACTTACTCGCGCTTCTCCCATGCAAGTTCATTCCATTTTTGAACATTACCGTCATGTCTACGAAAATGCAGCAACGACTACAATGTTGGGAAGAAAAATTTAAAGCAGAAACGAAAAGAAAGTCGGAGACGTAATATACGAAAACACCCCCCCCCCTCCCCTCCCCTCCCCTCCCCTCTTCCTCCTCTCCCTCCCCAAACCAACTTCTTGCTACAATATTGGGACAATTCACGTTTTTGTGTATTCTGCATTATTAAGCAGCTTGAGTGTGTGTGACAGAGACCTGTGGTCGAGATTAGAACATATCATACCGGATTCTGCCGGACTTAATGAGTTACGCTACGTCGTTAAGGGCAAAACCTAGTTCACGAATCAATGCTAACATGAACAGCAAAAATACACGCATCCGGCCTGGTGATTGACCATTTACTACACGGAGCACGTGCAACATGCTAGCGATATACATAACTGACTAACAAAACCATTAATTAATCCGACTTAGTGGTTGACAAAAAAAAACCGACCGCACAGTTCACACATCTAAACCGACCTTGGATTCACATAATCAAATAAACCGACCTAGAGGTTCACATGAATATACCGACCTAGCGGTTCGCATGAATACACCAACCTAGCGGTTGACATGAATACACCAACCTAGCGGTTGACATGAATAAAGCGGCCTTGCAGTTCACATAAATAAACCAACCTAGCTGTTTGTATCAGCACTTGCAGCTAAAATACACTATCTGGCACCCCATATCCACAACATATGTTAGAGGCGCCAACAGTAATCAAAAGGACGGTAGATATTATGATTTGGGCTTGATCTTGGAGAAAATTCTGGAGTTCTATCTATCTGAAAATATTTTATGAAAACACAAGAAATACAAAAAAATAATAATAATAATAAAAAAATACATAAATAAGTGTGTTGGTACTAGGGTCGGAGGAGAAGTGTGTTACATATTTCATTGCCTATCAATAAAGCCGAATCTGCTACTAAATGTTTTAACATTTGTTGCGTTCTGCGTTTCCAAAGAAACTTCAAAGATTTTAAATTCAGAGGCACTTAGGGCGCACAATTCATCCGAAAACAGTACAGTCACATTGAAATCTGACTGGAGGGACAGAGCGATAGGAATCCCCTGGGAAAGAGACAGAGACAGAAAAACATTCCGGCCAATTTAGTCTAGCTTGATAGATATCAAATAAAGTTTCGTGAAAATCAGAAATATTTTATACCTTTTCAACAGTTTCCGGACGGAACGACAGCCAGATTGAAGATCATTTTAGAAAATCAGCTGCGTTTCAAAGAAAGCCAAAATTCATGTATCAATTGTTGCTGGCATTACATTAGATGCAGTAATTGCAGTTATTCTAAAAATAAATCAAGAAAAAAAAAAAAAAAAAGCACCCAATTATGATATGGTCTGAAAATCATATTGCTGACTGAAAGCTGTCGTATGTTGTTGTTTCATCCAGTAGATGTGTGTATGGGCAAATTTTGCCTCTAGTCGAATGAGGCCTCCAAAACTAGAATTTGCACGTCATTTGAACACTGGCCATAGCATTCACAGTGGTTCCAATGCTGCGGCGGTGCAGGATTCGTCGCAAAAACGGTGGATAAATATGGCCGGGTGAATGCATTTTCGCTGCCATCGATTAGTTTTCTAACGAATTTCATTTTATTTTTCATGTTTAGACAGAAACATAAAACATGAGACAGGAGACCACATATGTACTTTTTCCAGTCACAAACAGCTGTTCAGTGCTAGTCCATGCCATTAATGTAAACACTTTTTCAGTTGAATGAGGGGCTGCTGTTTCGGAAGAATAATAGAATCTGGTAAAACAATTCCTGATTAAGTGTACATCATAGCGTGAGCATGACGTTATCAAGCAATTATTAACTCGGTGGATGTCATTGTATCGTTGTAGCAATATAAACTATTCGGCCAAAAATTGATTTCAACGCAGAGGCGAGCTGGAGAGGTATAAGCCCAGGACTATATTCAATTACGGGGAAGCAATACCTACAACTGAAATGTATTGAATCACAGGGAATTATCTCCCTTAGGAATTATTTCTTTCGTGCTAAGCAGGTAAAATACAATTTAATGAAGCAATTTATTTTGCAATACATGAAGAAAATGTTCCCCGACCATTCCCTTGGTTATGACGGGGAAATTACAGGGCCGTAGGAAGCATTTTCAGCTTTGGTTGGGGTGGGGTACACATTATGAAAATCAGCTAAAATAAACTTGCTGTCAAAAACTTGCTAAGATAATTACAATAATCGGTCAAATTATTGCCCCACACCCCCTTCCTACTTCCTATGGCCCTGAATTACATTGGGTTACCTCTTTTGAGAATCCAGAAAAATCAATGACAGTGTAGCCATTTTATGTAAGGCACATCTAATTCTTGATATTAGCTTTTCACAGACATGGCTAAACTACCGGAAGAGTTTTGAACAGTTTGCAAGTTAAACAACTACATAGGTCATGCCTGGATGGCGACTGGGACACGTCTCAGCTCTAAAAATGTTAACATTTGAAATGGAATGCAAAGTTTGCTAATGATAACATACCGGTGCCTGGCTTAAACAACTGATGCAGGCTGCCAGCAATGAACACCACGGTTGAATTGGAGTTATTTTACATGTACCAGACATCAAAGCAAAAGAGAAATTATTTGAAGGAGCAGAACTTGCAACATGTACTCTGTAATATTGGCATACCTTGCTGTAGAGGTGGAAACATGCTGTCATATACTTTAAGAAAATCTGCACAATCATACGGTATCCACCCTGTAAGTTATTAACTACAATTATCATGACAACGAAACTGTTTTGAGTGGACGTTTGTCGCACATTTCATTTATGTCTCATGGAAAAAGCACAACCAAACTGAGTTTACTCATAATTTGACTGGGTGCGTCCAGAAAGAACTTCCTATGTACAGAGTGATTACAGGAAGGTTATATCAAAATATACAGGTCCATAATGCTTTGATTATTAATTTAAAAATGAAACAGCTTTCCAAATCATGCTAGATCTATACGTACTTACATGACTACTTTCAATATTGCACATGAAATGTTATATTTAGAGCAATAAAGGGAGGTAATAAAAAGCAATAGACTTAAAAAAAACATTCTAGTATATTCAGCAATATTGAAAACTTTGACAATTTTTATAGAACTTAATTATCATAAATAGGAAATTTAACAAAATATTAAATGTATTTTCTGTTTATAATGGAAAATGTGGCAGCTACATTTTAAACAAAGGCCCATCTCCGCCAGGAATTACATAGCAATGTTAGGTAAACGTGAGCGCAGCAACTAAATGTACAAGTCTATCACGACCAGCAAATAACCTATATACACATTTTACAGTTTGCCCTACTTTGTTATCCAATCAGAGGGCAAAGTTTTTAAAAATATTTGAAAAATATATCACATAAAATACGTTTTACTTATTTTATGGCATAAAATATGTCACGTATTTTCTCTCGATAGTGTGAGGAACGTGACGTCATCGGCCGTAACACAGGGGCGGGATTTATGCAAATAAGCAGGTTATGGAAATTAGTTGATCAAGTACAAATAGTTCAAAGCAAACACACAAACACAAAAATGAACTTTATTCAGCATGGCCAAATATCCAGTGAAAACTGAAAAGAACGGTTGAACTAGTATATATCAAATGTAGTTTGAATAAATGTCTGTCACTCTATCGAATTCGTTTGAAATAATCAACTAGACTGAAAAAGTGTGTAGCCCCGATCTAATGTCAACCTACCATAAGCAGTTCCACCAAAAGTTCACAAAATATAAGTACAGTCACGAAACAAATGAAATTTCTACTTAAATTTCCATCAAAATTTTTTTACCGATGTGTGTAACTATCATGACTTTCTGAACACCAGCTGGTACGTTCACAGTTAATACAGATTCGCTTTCATTTGGTAATTCTGTTTTGCTGCTTTCCGGTTTCAACACACTTGAGAATCTAACGTTTTTCGAAATTCCGCGAGTGTGGGATCGTCCGTTTTAAACAAGTTTACATGTATCGATTTCTCTGTACGTAAATAACGTTGAATTCCTGCTGCGATATTTTGCAAAGTTGCTGGCGGGTAGGATTCACCGTTCTTCCGCTTAATTTCACAAAGCGTTTAAGCCAAAAGTCCATTTCCTGGTAAGACTGAAAGTTTCCGATATCCAGAGGAATTGGAAAGCCCGCCTCCGATGCAGTTTCTGGTTGCAGGTTGCGATTCTCGGCCCATTCTTTCCACATATTTATCGCCCATATATAACTTCGAGTCGTGTTGGCAGGAACAGCGTTCCTCTGCTTGTTCTTGATATCTACTGTAGACAGCGGCTTCTGAAATATACCTGCAAAGAGAAAAGAATATTTATTTAATTTAAACTTCCACAAACACGGCACGTGAAAGGGTTTGTGGTAAATTCATTGTCATTCCGATTGTTATCTATTTTAAGTTTCATGAAATTCTACCAACTGGCTACTGAGAAATGGCAGCGGACGTGGATTTTTCATTAAATCAACGGCAATAACTCTTAAGTAAAAATGACTAATAAAAAAATGACGGACATCATGTATTAGTTATTGGTCAAATATTTATTTTAAGTTTCATGAAATACTATCTGCAAGTTACTGAGAAATGGCAGCAGACAGACGGAAGAACACATGCTTTCATTAAATCAAGGGCAATAATTCTAAGGAAAATTGACCAATCCAATAAAAAAAATGACGGGCATCATTGCAGTATGTTGGTCCATATTTATTTTAGGTTTCATAAAATACTACCGGCTAGTTGCCGAGAAATGACTGCGGACGGAAGGACGCACGGAAGGGCACACGGACGGCCAACGTACGCCATTTCAGTATCCCCTCCCTTTCATCGGCGGGAGATAATGAAACATTACAAATCAGAGCAAAAATATTGCTAGAATTTTTAGCTCTAGGACCGGTTACCAAAAAGCACTAAGTTAAAATTAAATTAAAAAATACATACTGTTGCACACTTCTGCTGGGGTGTTCTCTTTGTTTTCTGCTTGATTTCTAGTATCATTCTTGGCGTCGTAGAGTTGTTGCGTGTCGACAATAAGAAACTGCGAAACAGTAACATCATTTTGACCAAACGGAATATAAAAGTAGTCATCGTTCAGGAAATCTAATTGATAATCCAGCTCAGTTTTGTGTTCTGTTGAAACTGTCTTTTCTGCCATATTTTAGTTACTTTCGACATGTGCATATACATGTAATACCATTCACGAATTAACACTGTGAAAAATGAACCCTGGCTATTGGTATTTGATTGACGTTTCAAGACAACTTTTCCCTCTCTAGACCTGTCAATCAAAATTCTTATGGGCGGACGTTTATCACTTCAAAGCGTACGCCGACATGGCGTACGTGACTTTTTGCACAGGCAAACTGTAAATCAGTTATTGGTCATATCAAATTTTATAGAACTTATTGCTGCGCTCCGCTACGCTACGCTTGCAATAAATTCCATAAAATTTGATATTTGACCAATAACTAATACATAAAAGAACATCAGCAAAATTATGGTTATTTTGCGATAACCCATGCGCGTGCAGTGACGTCATTGGAGGTGCGTAAACGGTTACCATTTTTTTCTCTAACACTGTTTGTACTAGTAGATCTATGTCCTTTTAACACTATAGAATAAGTATATAATACTTGTTAATATTAAAGCGAAAAGCGGAACAAGTCGAATATGTTTATAATATTTTATCAAAAATAGCATTTAAGAATATGAATAGAGCTATGTTATCTCAAAATTTCAGAAAGCCTTACCTATTATACACCTAACACATAAATTTAATTTCCTAAGTCCAAAAAAAAGTTATTGCTTGCCTAAGCCAGTTATTTCAATCATGCTCCACCTACCGATTTTCAACGGACTATTATGAAATTTTCACATAGACTGGTATTTTTTACAGCTCTCTGTTATACATGATCACAAACTTCTTTTTTCCAGCAGAGCGCAAGATGACGTACTTGACAGGTTTTCTAAGAAGCGTTTCTATATACAACAAAAAATACGGCTGTACAACAAAAAAATCGGCGAATTTCTTTTCCTTTCATCGGTTTTCAACGGACTGTTATAAAACTTTCAGAAGTTAAAGTTGACGATATTTCCGATAAACTGGTATTTTTTCAGTTCTCTGTTATTCTCCATTTTCCAGTTGTAAATCTTCAAACATGACCACAAAATTCATTAATTTTAACAGAGCACAAATTGACGTACTTAGCAGGTTTTCTAAGTACAAAAATATGGTAGAAGTTCCTTATTTTGAAGTTTGTATTAAAATTATCTAAAATGATATAAAATTGTCCAGACTATTAGATGCAAACATACGCCCCGCTCGAGGATCGAACTCGCGACCCCGCGGTCCGTAGACCAACGCTCTTACCTACTGAGCTAAGCGGGCGGGTCTCCCAGTATGCCTAACAAACTGCCCGTTTTTTAATAGTAAAAACGTACATAATTTCAAAAGGGACATAATTTTACCAAATTCGAACCGCCTTTGGAATTATCTCCTATAAATATAACCAGTGTCAGTAGATATATCTCAGTTCTACTTTCGTAAAAATGAAACAGTTGTATAAATATTTTGTACAAATATTTACTGTTGTTCAAAAGCAGACGACATTACTTACTTGTATCTGTGGTGCCAAGGGGCAGGTGAAGACCCGTAAGGTTTGTGCATTTGTACCTGAATAAAACCAATTTAGATTTCACAATGCGACGTGCTCATGGAACAGTTGGAGGTAGAACAAATTCTAGAGAGTTTAAACCTGTTTACTGTGCGCACCAGACCTTTAACAATGCGCATATAACCTTACACAGTGCTCACCAACTGTCACCTTGTGCGAACTAAACCTTGATCTCACAAGCCGTAGATGAACAGTAATTAAAATCGGAAAATTATGTAATCATACTTTATGTGTCAAGCCGCCCTATACATAAACATAGAATCTTCGTTTTGTAAAGCAAAGGGAACTTATAGATCTTAAAAATGTATGTTATCTATTTGTATACTTTGCTAAATGGTTAAGCCTGCAGACGATCTCCTCGGTGTTAGACTGTCTCACTATTACAGGTGGCGCTGTATCACCATCTTCCCAGGAATGCGGACGATTACTAGAGGGCGCTCGACTTTCTGATGTTTCCCTGGGTGGCCTGTAAGTTTCGCCGGAAACAGACGGTCCCATTGACGTACTAGCTGAAATTTGATAGAGGAATTCAAACATTAGGTTTCAAAACGCGAACTGCTAGTCAACAAGTAGTATGGCTATATAATTTGTTTTTGTTTGTTTTTGAATTGAAAAATATTTTTTTAATTTTCTACTTTCTTTTTTTGTATTATGTTAGCAGAATACCATTAGATTTTGTTCTTTGTTTTGAGAAGAGAAAGGGGCGTAATTACACAAAATTTAAACTGCCTCAGGAGTTACCTCCTAGGTCTGTAATTCTGAATACAGACTAGTAAATTAGTATCGTAGAATACGAGAATAAAGATATATCTGCATGCTTAAAAGATAAAAACAATTAACGAATGTTTGACGATTATATGTTTCCTGTTGTGTTCTATAAGCAGACGACATCACTTACTTGTATCGACTGACGCTGTGTTCTATAAGCAGACGACATCACTTACTTGTATCGACTGACGTTGTGTTCTATAAGCAGACGTTGTGTTCTATAAGCAGACGACGTCACTTACTTGTATCGACTGACGTTGTGTTATATAAGCAGACAACATCACTTACTTGTATCGACTGACGTAACGCGACTGCGCCAAGGTGTAAGGCCTGGACTTTTCCTTTTTTTGTGGTTTCGCCATTTTATATCGGAAACTGAAATCAATTCAGATTTATTAAATACCGAATGCCTTAATGTCATACAACATTTCATAAACTGCATTAAAAGCTTCAGAGAAAAAAAACCATCAGAAAGACACAATGTAACAAAAGCGCCGTCTCCAGGAATGTAACTCTATTTTAGGGTATAACTGACACTTAAACAATATTAAAGAAAGTAGTACAATGTCACACCGCAATGGAACAGTCAGAGAGAGAGAAAAAAACTTCTCGAGAGTTTAAACCGGTTAACTGCACCAGACATTACAAAGTGCGCAAAAAACCTCGGAAAGTGCGCACCAGACTTCACATACTGCCCACCAGACTTCAAGTACTGCCCACCAGACCTCAAGTTCTGCGCACCAGACCTCAAGTATTGTCCACCAGACCTCATGTACTGCCCATTAGACCTTACAAAGTGCGCAACATACCTCGGAAAGGGCGCACCAGACCTCAAGTACTGCGCACCGGACCTCAAGTACTGCCCACCAAACCTCAAGTACTGCGCATCAGACCTCAAGTACTGCCCACCAAACCTCAAGTACTGCCCACCAAACCTCAAGTACTGCGCACCGGACCTCAAGTACTGCCCACCAAACCTCAAGTACTGCCCACCAGACCTCAAGTACTGCCCACTAAACCTCAAGTACTGCCTATCAAAACTCAAGTACTGCCCGCCAGACCTTATACAGTTCGCACATAACCTTGCATAGTGTGCACAAAATCTCAGGTACTGCAGACTAAACCGCTGTCTGACAGGTCACAGAATGTCTAAGAGCACATTGTAAATAAAATTCAAAGGTGCGTGTGCTTATTTTTGAGATATTTAAATATGACTAAAGTGAAATACACATATATACTAATTTTTTGACATTATTTTGAATTATTTAAGTTGTCAGATGTTTCAATGTCATATTGAGTTGTGTAATTATAATCCATACAGAATTTAAATAGCTTTAAGCATTATAATACAGTGTAAGCCATATGATACAGTTTTAATATTAGGCAATAACTTAACAGTTGTATATTTTCTACACATTTATAGATAAAATGTGTATAAAAAAGATAACTAGCACATGGATGGACTATATACACGAAAAACAATTAAATGCTTTTTTACGGACGATGCATATACATAGCAAGGGAGAGAACTCCCTATAAATTTAAGTCCGCATGGTAGAGTGTGACGGTCAACTTGATCTTTTACCGATATTTACCGTAGTAATTGATTGACAATTGATTGAATAAATACAAGAAATTCGTGAATAATACCGCGCAGAATAAATACTATACATATACTAATACACAGCTCTAGGAATAATACACTAACAGTAAATCATTACTGTTTTTATTCAGAGTTTAAGCTCTCTATTACGTCCATGTCTTTTATCCACACTTTTCGAACTATTTCGGTGCCGTCAAGTTCATTTTTTTCCCAGTTTTTGATCCATAGACCTTGCAGCCTGCGATCCAAGTTTTGTTTAGTTTCTTGGCCCGCACCAATTGCCTGGCTTCGTATGCGAGTTTCTCTCGGTATTTGGTAAGATTGTCTTGGATAAATATTCCATCATCGAACGCCTTCCTGGCAGAGCTTATGCGTTGTCTGGCTTTTGCATTTGTGAATTTAATGATCACTTTTCCGTTTGTACTTCCACTAGGAAGGCAAAGGCGATGGCATCATTCGATATCGTTCGGGGACAACTCAGTTTATCTCTGGCTTTGGTGTGATTAAGAACCTTGGTCTCAATATCCTCATCCTACTTTCCTGTGTCTCCAGGGATCCCATAAATATCAAGACACATGCGTCTCCCGTACTGATCTAATTCATCAAGTTCTAACATTGCGGATTTTAGCGAGTTTTTTAGCTGGACATTCTCATTTTTCAGCATTGATATTTCCTCCCTTAAATGAGTCGTTTCAGCGTGCACTATTGTTTTTATTTTTGACTTGATTCCATTATATATTAAGTCTTGTTTTATTTCCTTGCTGATCAAAGTTGCCAACTTTTTGAGATCTTCATCTGATAGACCCATTTTGGACGTAGCGGGTGTATGATGTTGGGGGATGATTTTATCTTCACTATCACTAATTAAGTCTTCAACTGGATCAAAATACAAACTACAGTCACTGTCTACATCACTTTCTAATACTGATCTGTGTTTTTATACAAATGTTTTGTGAAGGAGAAGATTTACTGCGTTGGCGTCTCCTTTTGTTCGTCATTTGAGATCTGGCGCGAAACGATATATCCTTTGTTCATCAATGAAATGTCAATAAAATGTCAAGTTTTACCTTCTATCAATTAATTTTAGAATCCAATCATTGTATTGCTTTATAGCTTTAACATGATTATTCCTATCCAGGAATATGAAACCTATCCAACAAAACTTTACATTTTCTACCAGCTCCAAAAATTACCGACATGTTTACTTGACCGGAAGTAGTACTCTTTTCCTAGCGTCAACAAAAGTCATATCAAATTACTTAGTGTATACATAAGAGACACAACTTAGTCATAGTAGTATACATAGAGACACATGTTTGTCATAGTGAGGGTTCGGTCAGACCCCCTTTGAGAAAATTGGTTTGATCCGCGCATGAAATACACATAATTTCTACAAAATTCCACACACAATAATCTCGTTTTTTTTTCTCAAACAGTTTTCTTTTTTCATAAGATACAAAACAGACAGAAATCAAATCCCAAACTTATTTGCTTCATTAACGCGATTCCGAAGCGCCGATGCTACGTTAATCAATTCCATATATTATCTCTACAGCCTATAATATACATGTACAGGACGAAGTATTTTAGTTTGTATCACCATAATAAAAACTACATTCTTAACTATTAGTTTATCTGAACCCGATTAAATCATTCCTGCAACAGCTGTTGCGCTTACAGACGCACATGCCTAAATAGATACTGCTGCCATTCAGCGCCGAGTCCTGTGGGAGCGACTTCCGGTTTGACATCATATGGGCCCGTTTTAAGGAGATGTGTCTTGCAATTACAAATCTTACTTCCTTGGAATCTGCTGTAGACACACTAACGAACATGACACTTGGTTCATCAGACGTGAATCGGAATCTGCGATACAGGTATTTGGAAACATTGTGATTTTTTAAAACTTATCCTCAATGAAATGTTTCCACTGCTGCCATATATGACAGTCTCGTTGCTATAAGATGAATGGTTTACCACTTCCGCTGCCTGGTTTACTGTATCAGCGTCCGACCTCCTGTATAACTGTTCAATACGACAAATTCGAGAGTCAGTCAAGCACCTGTACAAATATATAAATAAAGAATTTGTAATCCGGGGGTTTTCGGTTTTCTTCTCATAATTTTATGGTCATTTTAGCCGTGATGGGTCATTATATGAACATAATGAATAATAATACTTTACGGTACCAGAATGATTCTTTTTTAAATATTACCTAGTGTTTTCAGGTAGCTGCATCATGAACATATGTGATTTGTGATAACACTCCAGCTGTAATATCAAAGTACGTAACGTAACGGCTTTTATTTTAACCTTAAACGAGACCCAGATAACGGTGCTAAAAAGTAATTTTTATCACGAAGACTTGCCTTCTATACTCCTATGAACTTATTCATTTCTATCATTTAAAAAGAAGAAATATGTGCTGTTTTTACGGTGGTATCTTTTGGACATGTATTTTTTTTGTTCTTTAAACATTTCGTTCGCACGACATATCATCTCGTGCGCAGGACATCTTATCTCGTGCTCCCGTGATAAGATGTCGTGCGTTCGAGATAAGATGTCGTGCACACGAGAAAAGATGTCGATAGCTCGAGATAAGATGTCGTGCGCACGAGATAAGATGTAGAACGCTTGAGATAAGATGTCGGGCGTTCGAGATAAGATTTCGTTCGCGTGAGCTTAAGGAGGTAGGTTACCTTCATATTTGTATGTGCGCATGTCCAACCGGAAGCTAACGTGACGATTTACGACGACGTTTACGACAAACAAAATGTGTTTGTATATTCATTCTTCTGAAAACAAATCATGAACCTGTCTTCGATCTGATGCTTTATGGTTTAATAATGCAGAAATAATTAATAAATTGCCGCAGAAACGCTTCAAAACAATGTTGCCTTAAAATGACGTCACTGACGTCATGACGTTACGTGTCAGTTACCGCGCAAAATTAATAGCTTTTATCTTGAAAGTATGTAATTCTGTGCATTTTCTTTATTTTAACTATTTTCGAATAACCATTATTTGCTGAAATATTTTTTATGAGTCTTTTGCTTTGAATAATAATCAATATTTTGCTTCTTTTATGTAGTTATATTGAAATGTTATGCGGAATGTAAGAAAATGGATGATGATAAACAATGTTATTTGGAATATAGTTAGGTGAAAGGTGACTTGTTACGGCCATTTTCAAATAAAAAATCTAGCAGTTTGATTTGTAATACCCATTTTTCAGGTTCAGTTGATAATTTGCTACTTATGTACTAAAACTAAGATCTAAAATTGTTCAAATTTCAGTAGAAAATTGTGGTTTCTTGAATTGAACTGATGTTACCATGGAAACGAAGCCCGTGACCTATGTATCTGAATGTAAAATTTAAAAACGTTGACACTGGTCTATTTAAGAAACACAGCTTCGGCTTTTTATTTTCATTTCAACAATATCCATGAGAATAATAGCAGCATGCTGAACGATTTTTCCATGAAAAATTCCAGACGAGGGGTACTGCTGTAAGTATTCTAAGCTGTGAAATTTGTTTGAATAAATGCAAATAACACGAAAATATGACTTACGTTAGAAATAATATGTTTTAAAGTTACATCAACTAGAAAGATAATCTTATTCAATACTTTTTATAAGAAATTACGACAAAAAGCAAGATATAAGCTATTTTAAACATCTCTGTTGCCATGGTTACTTTAAACATTAAGAAAAATAGGGTACCATGTAAAGTGCTTGGTATTTTGCTAATAATATTACCCAAATATTCCATGTTGGTCATTAACAGAATGGCACTGAAGCCGTCGAAAACCCCTATTTTTATACATAGTTGTTTAAAAATGAGAGAAAATGCGTTACCATGGAAACACGAGCCCCGCGACATATACATTTTAAGCTTATATTAAAAAGCTTACGTGCATATTAGTAAAATTATCAATTATGCAGACTTCTACGGATATCAATGAAACTAAAATACACTGAAAAGTGTTAAATATCCGTATTTTCCTTCTTTTTTCAATATAAAATACCTTTGGAGCGTCATGTTCTTCAAACCTGGATAAAAATTGAACTTGAAGGGACAGAGACAAACGAAATTGAGATTATAGCAGTTAAAACTTCATATTACACGAAATACAAAAGAATGCTGCGGTTCAATTAATTTGAATTTACCCGTGTAACAAGGTAACCTACCTCCTTAAGATAAAATGTTGTGTGCTCGAGTTAAGATGTCGTGCGCACGATTTATTCTAAAAAAATATTTAAAATAATTGAATGTCCTAAACATTCCAACGTATGTTCTTTACTGTCATGCCAATAACATATTTTTCTTCTTAGTTACTTTTCGACTACATTTCAGTTACAGTTTTCAAGTACAAATCTTTATTATTATTTTTTTATCTGAGAAAATCATACAAACCGGAACAGTTATCAGCATTTATCCTGTATTCGTCCTCTTCCGCTGGAAACTGCTGAATGCGTGGTCTTACATCGATATAACTGAGTCAGCTCCATGTGAATGTTGCCCACCTACACCTGGAAGTATAAAGATAATACGGCGGTACGTTATTTGATCGTAACTCATGTCCTTTAAAATGTAATGCGATTACATGATTATATATTTCAAGTTGACTGCTTTTATTTTGGCACCTGCTGAAATGCGCCTCTGTGTTGTACAATACTGTTTTGGTGATTTTGATATATAATAAGCTATAGAGGTGTGCATTATACAAAAAGCTTAGATATAGATTTCACTCTCTCCTTTACTATTATTGCTGTGGAACAGTATTTTAAGTTAAAAGCTAATGCCAGACTTAAGGACTTCATTGTTGACAAGACATGAGGCTTATCAGGCTCGAGTAAAAAGTATATCTTGTACAAAGAATGCAATTTACCTGCTGGAAAGAATCCTTTATATCATTTCTTTAAGACGCCGCCACTTTTAGGAGCACTGGCAAACTTTGACGTCATTTATCTCGAAAACGTTATAACTACGATAAGCTCCCTTTAACTTGTCGCGGCTCAAATATTCACCATGAAGAGTAGGTTTTTCACGAATATTCTTCCTTGTATGATTTTGAGGAGAAAAGAGGGATGATTACATGGGTTCTCTTATATCTGCAAAACAAAGGGTATGAACATAAACGCAAGAAATGGTATAGATAAATTTGAAAGAAAAACAACTATGTTTATTATTGATCTAGCCTATACCAAGTCAGTTATTGTCCGTAAGTATTGACCTGGCACTCATTAATCTTCGCCAATATTTTCGGGCGTTTACGTTTATTTACGCAATATTAGTATCCTGAAATTAGCTTCATTACTAAAGTAGCATGTAAAGTTAATCGATGTCAGGGTGGCGTAAAGGTAAGGTGTCTGACTTCCACGCACGTTAACACGGGTTCGAAATCACTTACTGAATAGATCTTCTTTTTTTCAATTTATTGTATTGTAATGTGATCGTTTACATTATTTTATATGTCATATTTCATGAATTTGTTTTCCCTTGTAGTATTTATTTTCAGGAACGCTGGTTACAGGTAATTTGTCTATTTATCTAAGATACATTTAAAACAATTTTATTCCACATTTTTATTGTACAATTTAATTGACCTGTCAAAACATGTTCCCGGCTTTCATGTTAATCTTATACAGGCTCGAACAGAATATAATGAAAGCCGGGTCCATTTTTTGACAGGTCAAAAATATTGGACAATACAACTGGTAAATAATTTTATTTATATGATTACTCTGAATGAATGAACCATAAATATCAGGATACGTTTGATCAAATGAGTGGTAAGTCTGCATATACAATTTTGGGAAAAATATATGGTCAGACGTAGGACTCGAACCAATAATCCTGATATTGGCAGGTAAACGCTTTGTCCGCACAGCTACCTGTACATGCGACAGTATATCAAATAACAAGAGCACCGCCTTGCGGGTGCTGACGCTCATCTGATTTTTTTTTGTGTAATAGAAATATTGTCCTACCCATGATTTTCTAAGTCTAAAAAGGGCCATCATTCTTGCAAAAAGCAGGACAGAGTTATGTTTCTTGATGTTCAGTGTCCACTTATGATGGTGAAAAACTGTTGCAAGTTTTAAAGCAATAGCTTTGATAGTTTATGAGAAAAGTTGACTTAAACATAATACTCAACCAAGAAAATGATTTTCTAAGTCCAAAAGGGGCAATAATTATTGCAAAAAGCAGGATGGAGTTATGTTGCTTGCTGTACAGGGTCAGCTTATGATGGTGAACAAGTGTTGCAAGTTTCAAAGCAATAGCTTTGATAGTTTAAGAGAAAAAGTTGACCTAAACATAAAACTTAACCAAGAAATCTGATATTTTCTAAGTCCAAAAAGGGCCATAAATCTTGCAAAAAGCAGGATGGAGTTATGTCTCTTGCTGTACAGGGTCAACTTATGATGGTGAACAAGTGTTGCAAGTTTTAAAGCAATAGCTTTGACAGTTTAGGAGAAAAGCTGACCTAAACATAAAACTTAACCAAGAATACTGATTTTCTAAGTCCAAAAGGGGCAATAATTCTTGCAAAAAGCAAGATGGAGTTATGTTTCTTGATGTACAGGGTCTGCTTATGATGGTGAACAAGTATTCCAAGTTTCAAAGCAATAGCTTTGATAGTTTAGGAGAAAAGTTGACCTAAACATAAAACTTAATCAAGAAATCTGATATTTTCTAAGTACAAAAGGGGCCATAAATCTTGCAAAAATCAAGATGGAGTTATGTTTCTTGCTATACAGGGTCAGCTTATGATGGTGAACAAGTATTCCAAGTTTCAAAGCAATAGCTTTGATAGTTTAGGAGAAAAGCTGACCTAAACATAAAACTTAACCAGGCAACGCCGACGCAGACGCCGACGCCGACGCCGACACCGACGCCGACGCCGACGCCGACAACCGCTCAAGTGATGACAATAACTCATCATTTTTTTTCAAAAAATCAGATGAGCTAAAAACGATATATGTAATATTTAGTTATATCGCTATTTATGTTCGAACACCGAAAATTAATTTACGGAAATACACGGAATATTCATGAGTGCCAGGTCAATACTTACAATAGATCAGCTCATTATGAACTATTTAATCTTATCATACACCTACTGAATTTTTGTCAATATTTATTTCTCAAAATCCTGTATTCAATTCTTATCGAATGCAGACACATAAATTATTCAACAATTGGACTACTTTCTCTAGTTTGAAGTCAAATATGACGTCAGTAATGATAACGAAATGATGGTGTTTTGGCGTCTCATTGCAACCTCCGCGCAGGAATATTGTCAAACAATCTACTTTACCGAGGCAACACTATGTTGGAGTTTGGTTCCATTGGTCCAAAAGTTCACCTTTTTAAACGAATTTTTCGACTTACTTTAGCATAAAAGTGTTGCCAATTTTGGCTGATATAACAAATGAAATAGGTATATATATAAAATGAAATGGTCACAAAAGCGCCTCATGGGATCCAGGACTGGCGAAATCAACTCGAGCCGAATATATTATTGCAGATCGAGGTGTTACCTATAGTCTGTCCCACCTAATTTTGAACCTCCAGTTTTTTATTTATAGATCGAGGTGTATTCTAATATGCTTGTCTCTGTTAAAACACTCTTACGCTAGAATAACGTCAGGTTATCGTGCGGTGACGTTAATGTATTTGTTGCGATCAAGAAAGAGCGCTACTATATATATCATCTACAGGTTTAGATTAAGGAAATACTAGAATCGAAATGATTCATACCAAAACACTACTTATACACTAGGGCGGTAATATGTCGCCCTCGTGGAAATACTGAATCCGACGTATAACCTACTATAACCGCTTCCTTAATTAAAAATAAAAACAACCCATAAAACCATGGATATACGTATGCACTCTACTCATAGCAACATGTTATATAAATCTCTACATCAATACAAAGCGAAGGGAACTCATAGATCTTTAAAATACAAGTTATATTTGTATACCCAATCTGACTAAAGTACATCTCCTATTACGCTACGCATAGGATCTGAAAACGACCTATTCATTGCCTCGTTCTGACGGCTCTTTCGCTAGCCAATCAGAGCCTAGCTTACAACATCTTGCAAATCTACATGTAGCATTGACTTTTGATATTTACAATTCTTATGTCGTAATGTATCAGATAGCCGGTTAGCTCAGTCGGTAGACCACTTGCTTTGTAAGCGAGGGGTCCCGGGTTCGAGTCCTGGAATAACCGCATATTTTTCTTATCCTTTGACAATCGAACAAGTCGTCTGATTGGATAACATATATAAAAATAGCAAAAATGGAAATCCAAAATATACAGAAGACGAATGTGAATGGGTCGTTCTCAGATCTTCGTTTAGAAGATCAAGTACTTTAGTCAGATTGTTTGTATACCTTGCTGATGGTTTAGTTTGCAGCCGATTTTACGAGGTTTGACTGTGACGTTTGTTTCACTTTTACAGGTGGCACTGTATCATCAGCTTCCAAGGATTGTGGACGATTAGTAGAGGGCGCTCCACCGTGTGATGTTTCCCAGAATGATATGTTATTTCCACCGGAAACGAACTGTGACATTGTTGTAATAGCTGAAAACTGATGGAGAAATTCAAACACTGAGATTCAAAATTGGAACTGTTCATCAACCATTAGTCTGGCTAGATAATATTGTTTTCATAAGAACACTTTCTTAATTTTTACTTTCTCTATCATCAGAATTCCTCTTTGATCTTTCTCTTGTTTTGAGAAGAATGGGGGCATTATTATAAAAAATCTGAACTTATATCCTGTAAAAAACATAGGGTCTGAACACAGACTAGAAAACAATAGTATAGGATAAGAGAATAAAAATACTATTTGTCTCAATTCTATACCTGCATTAAATAAACCGCTATCTACAAATATTTAACGAAAGTTTGACTATAATGTGTTTGTCGTCGTTTTCATTAAGCAGACGACATCACTTACTTGTACAAGAAAAATGCCCAGCTTTATAATGCTACCTCACTGGAATATTACGCCGTAAACACGTAACATGATATCCAACTAAGTCAGATTATACTGACAACGGGCTGACAAAATTCTAGCCCTATCCTCTAAGTGCAGAGCGCCAAGCAAGGAAGCTACTAGTACTATCATGACGCAGCCAGAGATCGAACCAACGACCTCCCGCACTCGAGCCGGGCGCTCTACCAGGATACCATGCACGTTTAAATACATTATCTAATTTGAAATTATGAAATCAGAAATGGCTTTGAAATGTGTATAATGTTTGTAAATAAAGTCTTTACTTTTCACTGATTTGTCTTTGAACGCTGTATTTATGTCACCATAGGCTAAATAACGGCTCATCTCCAATCTGCGGTCCCGCTCTAGTTATTCTTCTGCGCCAGTTAGATCGCTCACTATGTCGAGCTGTTGTCAATAGAGAACACAATTCAACATCTTGTTTTAACAAGTTAAAGCATACCAAAAGTTCCTTCTAGGGCACATCTATATAAATATAAAATGACCATCTTGTAAAATTTTGGTTGCAATGTCTGTTTTATACTGCCAAAAAATATCAGGTAAGTATTTACGCTAGTTATTTAACATAAATTGTTAGATCCATCTGTTACCTCTTTCAGTAGAGTAAATACGGCAATAAGACACTGACCTGGTATTCGGTGTGTGAATTTGCTACACATAATTAGAGGGTCGCAATGGGGTTTATTTTCATATATTAACCATGCATTTGAAGGTAACGATAATATTTGGTTGTTTACATTTAAATTTGCTGATATATGTCTATCTGGTGAATGTACATATGTTATGTTCAGGAGGAAATAAAAGAATCAATTAATCATCCTCGGGTTTAGTATTGTGTAACCCATGGAGTCCCCTCAATTGAGAAATAATAGTTTAACGTCAGAGGTTATTTCTAAGGTCACGGAGTTTAATTGGCCAGCTTGTAATTACAACAGCTTTCGTCATCAGTAGCTCAGTCAAGTGTGACTTATTGAATTAAGATATTCCTTCTCAAGAGAAGGAATAATTACATGAAATATAATTCACTGCATCTGATAAAATAACTCGGATCAGAAATCTTAACGTATTCCTCGAATCATGGAAAGCACTATATTTTATTATCGCACAAGTTTCGTATAGGCTTTCGCTGTGATAATTATCAAATCTGATTTGTTCATTTTAATATTCTCTTTAAAGCAAAGGCGGTTAGTTAAAGATGTAAAAGTCCTGATTGTGTCAAACAATGGCTAGAAAATATGTCTGGAAAAGATCAAATACAACGTAACTAAACAGTTCCAAAAATGCTTTTTGAAGAAAATATCTATGATAGCAATAAATGACCATACTCTTCTCGACGGATGGATTTGATTGTAAACATATCATACTTAACCGCTTAAGATTTACCATGTATTTCATCTTTGATTTTATTTTCCGAAATTTCTGGTTATGTATTCAGAGTTTCTTTCAGCATATGTAACTCTGTCTTGTTTATATCACAGTATGATCTAAGTGCAAGTACAAGGTAGAACGATTTTCCCGTGCATTCTAGATCACTGAGATCACCGCCAAATATATCATCTTTACGTAAAATAAAACATAGTAGGTATACACTAAGAATTTAGGCAAAACGTTCATATTCTATTTCTTCCAATAGAATGAAACGGTCCCAACCCACATCTCACACCGCCCAGTCACTCTGCGTACGCCAATATTATAGTATCCGTTTAACAAATAAACAAGTTCTATATGACAGTACTATCAAAATATATCAAATGTTGATGCCTGGTAAGCTCATATAATTTTGGTTTCATCTGAAAGTGTATTGTTTACTGAAAAAGATAATATAAATTACATGACAGAATTTTGTTACAGATTTTTTTTACAGAAATGTAGTTATTACAGTGTAAAACTTATCATATCGCCATCAAAACCCTGACTTTCATGATTCTTGCATATTATCTATGGTCATCTTATTCACAAATTCTTGGTCAGCAGACACCAGTGACCCTTTCATATGAATAATAATAATAAACCGTTTTAGATAGCATTGTCACGTGATAAATATTTACGACAACTGAAGGCAGGTCTTGTTTCATTTTCACAATGGATAAATATGTAGGCTGCTCTAGAATTTTTAAGAACACCGTTCAAAGAATTCAAAGGACTATGGTCTTGTTGGCTACATTCCTAGTTTAACGCAATAATTTTTCTCAATTCTTGGTTTTACCCAACGATTAATCTATATTTACATGTTTTACTCAATAGTTGCAGTTACATTTGTATATTCCCGGATTTGTTTGTTTATCTAGGTGTATTTATTAAAGATAAATCAAGTGCTACTTACAACCAAGCAGAACAGCAAATGTTGAGAATATTTCCTCGGCGTTAGTATTTGGTGACACGTTTCCTAATCCTATTGACGTCAGCAACGTAAACGTAAAATGCTGTGATGTAATACGTCTCTATGCGGGGTTCACTATTTGTGACGTTGACAATGTAAGCTTCATTGGTACTTGTGGCGACACTAACCGTCCTAGAATATCAGAAAAACGATAAAACATTTCCATACAACTTAAATAGGTATGAAGCAGACGTCGCGATCAGGTTAAACAGACTTAGCGCCTTCAACAGCGCCTTTCTTTCGAAAAACAAAACATATGCCAATATTCAGATCAAGTTTGCACAGAATAAAACTGTTAAAGATACATAATAGAGCATGTATTAGCTAACAGATACCAAACAATATTTTTACTTTACAAAAAGCGATATATCCAAATTACAATTCATATCATATAAATAATGAATTTTAGAAAGCAATTACGCCTGAAGAGTAAAACAAAAAAAAATCAAATTACTCCGTCCTCTTCAACAGAGGAACAAACGTATTCTAAAGTAAGTTGTCCAATGAGGTTTTATAGTTTTTATTTCATTGTATTCAAAATACTTACTGAAAAGGTATTAGATTCCTTTAAAGACGTAATGACACTCGGCTATTTCCGTCTAATTACGTATTGCCGTAACGCAATTTCGGCATTCTCCGGTCGTACATGTATATAGCTGAACGTGACTTTCCGTAATAACCGAGGAGTGCCGAAATCGTGTACAAAGATATGCAATATTGCCAGATTATTATAATAATGGGTTCCGCTACCTAAAACCTTAAATGTTTTACTCTCCATGTTGGTGAAAGAAGACTGCCACAAAGTAAATATTACAGCGTTTATTCAAGCTTTTAGAGGAACATTTGAATAAAATCAGATAACGTTTGAGAAACAAAATAAAGCTGCACCATGTTTTTATCATATCTTACCAAGACAAAGATGTTATAGGCCGGGCGAAGGGTTTAATAATACATGATAATTACTTACCTATGGCTTTTGTCCATGTGCAGTCACTCAATGGCATCAAACACACAAAGTCTTGTAAGCTACTTAGTGTCCTACTAGTGGGAACGTAACCATTAACAAAAGTAGTACGGCACCAGACTCGTAGTAATCTGGCTGCCTTTAAAATATCTGCTTTCGTCAGTGTCTGAAAGAAAAGTAGCAAATTAATTATTAGTTTTAGATATAACGTTCCTTCATATATTGTGTATGAATTTTAAATTATTTGCTTAAAACAAGATGAAAATTATGGTCGCACTTTGTTCTTTATAGTATATTTCTCGATTCAAATTATTTTACTTAATGAGAATTTCATAACGTTATGCAGCAAAATAAAATTAAAAAAAAATGGAACTTTATGTTGTGTCCGTCTTTCTAACATCACAACACGTCTGACGTCATGTCTGTTTACGCGCGTCTGTTTCCCGCGCTGAGATTAAAAAATGTTGCAAAATGCACATCTCAACGTAATTGAGCATAAAATAAAAAGAAAATTTGTTTATTTTTCGTGAATATGGAATATATCTCACCTCGAAGTGAGAAAATGTTCACATTTTCACTCGCGCTACGCGCTCGTGAAAATATTTGAAATTTTCTCACTTCTCAGTGAGATATATTCCATATTCACTCAAAACAAACAAATATCCTCTATACATTTGATAATCTCACAGTGGAATACATCTAGTAATCTCACAGTGGAATACATATGATAATCTCACAATGGAATACATCAAATAATCTCACAGTGGAATACATCTGATAATCTCACAGTGGAATACATCTAATAATCTCCCAGTGGAATACATCTAATAATCTCACAGTGGAATACATCTGATAATCTCACAATGGAATACATGTGATAATCTCACAGTGGAATACATCTGATAATCTCACAGTGGAACATATCTGATTATCTCACAGTGGAATACATCTGATAATCTCACAGTGGAACATATCTGATTATCTCACAGTGGAATACATCTAATAATCTCACAGTGGAATAAATCTCACAGTGGAATACATCTGATCATCTCACAGTGGATCTGATAATGTCACAGTGGAATACATCTGATAATCTCGCAGTGGAATACATATGATAATCTCACAGTGGAATATATCTGATAATTTCACACTTGAACATATCTGATAATCTCACAGTGGAATACATTTGACACTCTCACAGTGGAATACATCCGATAATTTCACAGTGGAACACATCTGACAATCTCACAGTGGAATACATCCGACGATCTCACAGTGGAATACATCTAATAAACTCACAGTGGAATACATCTGGCAATCTCACAGTGGAATACATCTAATAATCTAACAGTGGAATACATATGATAATCTCACAGAGAAATACATCTGATAATATCACAGTGAAATATATTACACTGTTTTATTTAGAATATTGTCAATTTCAACTATATATGTTGAACTATATATGTTGAGCAACATTCTTGCATAAAACCTTTGTTTTTTGCCGATTTCGGGCATGCACAAACAGGGAAAAAACGTGTACAAACAAGGAGATTCTCGTGAGCACGCGCTGTTGGTGAACGTTTTGAATATGCTGTTGCGGTCCAACGTAAGCAAATTATGGATCCCGAATCAAATTTGGCCGAAGTCGAAAGGTCCGAGATTTATGAAATCTTTTCATCTGCATTTTTATTAAAAATATCATTTTTCAACCTAACTTTACTTTAACTTGTAATAAGCGCTACCTCTCTTGATACGCGACTGAATTGACGTTCCTTATTATTGTATTATTACGCGTATTTGACTCAAAGTAAGTTTACACGCCGCGATTTAATCCCTGAAAATGATAGGCAAACAACATTTACAAAAATACAATTTCGTTTTCCAAATTAATTTGAGTCGAGAAAGTTGACATGCTAACTTTAAATCTTACACTAAAACTTTTAAAAAATGTTTGTGTCTACTTTACACATCTATGCAGTCTACTGATGTAGTGATGGTGTGTAATGTAAAGCATAAACATGACGAAGCGTAAAGTTTGAAGGATTTTTCCATAGTTAATGAACATTTGATGAACAGAAGGTATTTATATATATTTTTCAATTTATTTGTAGATCTCACCAACCATTTTGAGTTTATAAATCCAATCTAAGTTGATTATATCAATGTTGGAAAAATTCAAATTTTGTGTTTATCAAACTTTGATCGCGAGGGGGTGGGGTGCAAAGCAAAATTTTCTAGTTATAGGCCTAGAATTTCATTTTTAACGACATGAAGAATATAGGTATCGAAAACCAGTTTCTATAAAACGATAATATTACATTTAAAAGCGTAAGGGACAGACTATTAATTTAAAACCAAGCAGAATTGTGTTCTGTCGGAAACCTCACCTGCACATTGTGTAAAGACAGGATGCCGTGTATGCGCTTTTCTCATAATTCCGAGCCTCTAAAGCTAAAGTTCCTACCGATATATCGGAAAAAGGGGGAGTCATGTTTATTTACATATATTTGATATTAAAGAAATTACCACAACAAGAATGTCCGTTCGACATGTATAAAATATGCACTGTTTCTGTATGCCCTGGAAATGCATAAATAAAACATGTGTCCATAACAACCTGAAACGGCCGACTTCGATCGGCTAATGTCAGCTGAATAGTCTTGTTTTTTTCGATATTTCCAGCACTTAAGTTGTGTTTTATGCAAGAATAGCGATAACACACGTTTGTTTCGTGAAACAACATCTGCAGAATCCCTCGGCTATGTTGGTGCACTCGCCCTACGGGCTCGTACACCAACCAACCCCTTGGGATTCTGCAGATGTTGTTACACAAAAAAACGTGCGTTAACCCTACAATCGTAAAACGACTTGTTAGTGCTAGAACAACCATAACTCAGTTTTACAAACAATTATCATATGCTTCATTTGATTTCTTCCGAAATTCTGATCTTGAATTTTTTCTTTTTTAGGTTATTATCCGACTGCTATTCAACTCAGAGAATATTGGCAGACTAGAAGCTGAATTTATGTCTATTGACGTTGCGCTTTTCCCCGCTTTTTTCTGACGTTACGCACATTATACAGTGAACGTCTTAGTACTAAAACGGCGTATGCTGTTTGCAACTAGATAGTTATCAATCCGTGGTAAAAAAATCTAATACTTTCTAATCCTTACATTCACTCTTGTATTTGGAAATTATTATCTTTCATAGTTGTCTTTATCACGTGAACATATATGGTAATTTTCAGGTTACCAACTTTGAAGATTGTACAATTGCGAGACAAAGTACAAATAAGCAAGTGCATATTCATGTACATATGCAAATATTACAGTCGGAAATGATATGAATTTTCATTGTAACCCGTCGTAAAAAGAAAGCCGTATATTTTTTTCGCATGAAATGTTTGGACATATTTCAAGAAGATTTGTTATGAAGTATAATTTAAGGTGCAGCTGGCGGTAAACGATTTCTTTTGCATTGAAATGTTACAATATGAAATAATCTGAGCCGTGCTATGAGAAAACCAACAGAGTGGCTTTGTTCGCTATTAAAGCCTATTGCAATTAGAGAAACTGTTTGCGCGGAACAGCATGGGATGCGCAGGCTGGTCTGAACCCCTGCTTGTCGCAAACACATAATTTTTGTTTTCTCGTGACGCGACTCATTTTTATTTTTGTGCCCCCCCTCCCTCCTCGGTCCACCTTAGTTATGTTTGGTTATGGTGATTAGTGTTGCCCTCGCCCGCCCCGTCCGTCCGTCCGTCTGAATTAGTGTCGGGCAATTTCGCAGAAAGTATTGAGTCGGTATCATCAAAAATGACAGATTGTTATCAACATTGCAGTTTGTATATATAGTGTTTTAAATTTGATCTCACACAGTCAGACCAGTGTTGTGGCCGTTGACGTTGAGGAAAATATACTTAAAAATTTGTGTTTCATGTACCTAATTAAGTTCTTCGTCTTTTCATAAAAACAATAGAGACATGAAACCATGTAGGGATAATATGCAGCATGTGAAGTTGTTACATATTCGGGGTTGAACGGCCGCCAAATGCTTTTTTTTTACTATTATTTATCTTTTGGAACAGTCGAATCAGTTTGAATCTAGGCAAACTCAAAACAGTTATATAGAAAGATTCAACAAGTGACACTAAGGCTTTCGTTTTTGAACATGGGACAAATGGACGTACCCGCATTTGTACTTGTTGAGATGTTGTCAGTAACAAATGTTTAACATGTTAATACCGATAGTGAGTTCGGAAACAATAAAACTCAATGAAATCTTTAAAGGCACTGTTCAGTGGACACGTATTGACTACCTCGTTTCTGTGATACAATTATATTATTTTGTACAGTAAGATGGGTTGCTTTTGATGCCGTTGGGTTTTAGTTCCTTCAGCGGTAATATGTAGAGTTCAAAACGCTCTTCTCCATATAATGCCGCGATCTGGACAATGTAGGCATTGTGCTCTGAAACGACACATAAAGAGAAATGTTACAGATACGGGAAAAACGGACTGAACGCCTGTCAAACTTGTCAGAGGTCACAGAACGATACGACATGAAAAGTATCTAAACTGAACGCCTGTCAGACTTGTCAGAGGTCACAGGACGATACGACATGAAAAGTATCTAAACTGAACACCTGTCAAACTTGTCGGAGGTCACAGAACGATACGACATGAAAAGTATCTAAACTGAACGCCTGTCAAACTTGTCGGAGGTCACAGAATGATACGACATGAAAAGTATCTAAACTGAACGCCTGTCAAACTTGTCAGAGGTCACAGAACGATACGACATGAAAAGTATCTAAACTGAACGCCTGTCAAACTTGTCAGAGGTCACAGAAGGATACGACATGAAAAGTATCTAAACTAAACGCCTGTCAAACTTGTCAGAGGTCACAGAACGATACGACATGAAAAATATCTAACTGAACGCCTGTCAAACTTGTCAGAGGTCACAGAACGATACGACATGAAAAGTATCTAAACTGAACGCCTGTCAAACTTGTCAGAGGTCACAGAACGATACGACATGAAAAGTATCTAAACTGAACGCCTGTCAAACTTGTCAGAGGTCACAGAACGATACGACATGAAAAGTATCTAAACTGAACGCCTGTCAAACTTGTCAGAGGTCACAGAACGATACGACATGAAAAGTATCTAAACTGAACGCCTGTCAAACTTGTCAGAGGTCACAGAACGATACGACATGAAAAGTATCTAAACTGAACGCCTGTCAAACTTGTCAAGGTCACAGAACGATACGACATGAAAAGTATCTAAACTGAACGCCTGTCAAACTTGTCAGAGGTCACAGAACGATACGACTATGAAAAGTATCTAAACTGAACGCCTGTCAAACTTGTCAGAGGTCACAGAACGATACGACATGAAAAATATCTAAACTGAACCCCTGTCAAACTTGTCGGAGGTCACAGAATGATACGACATGAAAAGTATCTAAACTGAACGCCTGTCCAACTTGTCAGAGTCACAGAATGATACGACATGAAAAGTATTTAAACTGAACGCCTGTCAAACTTGTCGGAGGTCACAGAATGATACGACATGAAAAGTATCTAATGTGAAACAAGCGTATACGTCAGCTAGTGCGTGCTGATGAAACTTAAAAATCAAGACAGCAATGGGGTCATGTTTGTGCGAGAAAAATAATTTCAGTCAAACACAAAACTGCAAAATAGGTTAAAATTGTAGTAGTGGTGTTTGATCTAAGGTTCACTGACAAATTCTGTCATATTATTACGGAGCATATTATTACTATTACGGAGCTGCAACCTGCATGTCAAGCCTAGATATAGATATGCCATGTGATTCAGAAACAAAAATGCAAAGAAAGTATTAGGAAAACAGCTCTACCAAACAAAACAAATGAGGACTATTTAAATCCGCCATTTGTTTCGCGACATTTTGCTTTTTAGTGTCTGTATACCTAATTCTTAAATTCAGTTGTGGTCCAATCATGAGATATAGATTGTTACTCTGGACAATAAATCGTATCCCCAATAAAAACTAGTTTATCACATACTCCTTGAGAAAAAAATACATATGAATCACAAAAGTCACTTCATGTAAAACTAAATTTGAATTCCTGCTTTTAAAACCGTTATTGTAAAGTTCTTGCATATGTTAATTAGTTTATGAGTCTTCCATAACGTCCAGTTTATTTCCATAAGTATTGAGTAGAATCTATAGAATAGATATAGATCTAGTACCCTCCAACATAGCAAGATCGAGCAAACATACGGAACCAGTAGTTTCCTAGGTCAAAGAACACCTTTTTCAGCGGCCCTGTGGATCTGCTTAGTGGCTTCTGAACTGTTGGAACAGGAATCTCGTTTAAATCAACCTCTTGTAAATGGGCCAACTTCCGTCTGATATGTTGGGCATTCTCTGACTTCTGCTGCCCTAAGAGTGTTCTTTTTCTTTGGGTTTCTTAGGAGTCTTCCCGTTAAAACTACGTTCTGCTTTGCTTCCTTTTTTTTTCAATGCTCGCTTTTTTGTCAATCGAGCTGCAGTACTGCCCGTAATTTTTCCTAGCAATAGGAACATTCGTTTGTTCACGTGTTTCAGAGGAAAATTCTATTAAATAACAGGTTTGTTTTACTGAAGCGTATCCAGTTTGCTAATCAGATTTCAAGTAAGATGAGCAGGTTCGATCTCCGCACTGAGAGTTTTGCATCAAATTATTCGCCATCTGTACACAAGTTGTAAAGTTCGAGCTAAAAACAGCACTGTGATCAATAGACGTAATAATGTATACAGTGATCCAGTATCATCGAAATCTTGAGGATTATAGACTAGACTGCTGCTGGTCACAGATACGATCCTCAAAGAGAATAGGTAATTTATTTTTTATGTACATAAGGTCCGTAAAATCATTTGTTCATTAGTTTATTTAACCGTGAGTTAGTTACTTGTGTAAAAGTATTATAATAAAAATCAAACAATAACTTTTATATTTATATGCCTTGATATCTATAAGAGTAATGGTAAACAGTTTAATTCTAAATATTTTTCTCTATATAATTCAATATTTAATTAATAATTACCTCTATAAATATTTCCTTCCGACATTCTTTTGTGGTATACCCGATGTCACTTGGAAATTCAGTGAAGAACTGTCTCTGAAGTGTTTCCATTCCGGGCCTTTGTTGATATTATTTGATTTAAGGATTCATTTCTTTTGGAATTTCCTAGCTGTGACAAGGATTGCGACTCTTCTGTCTTTCTTTGAAACAATTTGGTGAGATCGTTAAAGAGTCTTTGTCCTGTAAACGGCCTGCCGTATGGAAGAGTTCTGCATTTTAAAAAGTATATCATTTGCATGCATTTGGTTGCCACTTGAAAGTACTATTTATTCTGACTACTTCCGTGATATATATTAGCTAATTACAATAAACAAGCACGCCCTTTTATCCCTAACAGTGACCTTGAAAGAACCCGGAGTGTGTACATGACACTTCATCTCAACAGGTTAAAGATTCATGCCAAATATAAACAAGATTTCCTCAATGGGAAATCAAAGTTATAGGTCGGACAACATCTAACATGACGCATGCTCAAACACCGACCAGCCATTTTGACGACTAGGTAATCGCTTTTCGCAAGCGGTTTCGACAAAAATGTAAAAGATAATACCTGTTTTTTGACACCGGGCAATAGTTCTAACTATAGACTGGCAAGACATTTAATAAATGTATAAGATCTAATTGGTAAAGAATTTCAACTTGATAAATGTAAGATCTACACGCATTTTCCTACGAAAATTAGCGAAAATATTGCCTAGTGGACATTTCGATCGTCTGATCAGAAATAACATATGAGCCGTGCCATGAGAAAACCAACATAGTGGGTTTGCGACCAGCATGGATCAAGACCAGCCTGTACATCCGCGCAGTCTGGTCAGGATCCATGCTGTTCGCTTTTAAAACCTACTGCAATTAGAGAAACCTTTAGCGATCAGCATGGATCCTGACCAGACTGCGCGGATGCGCAGGCTGGTCTGGATCTATGCTGGTCGCAAACCACTATGTTGATTTTCTCATGGCGCGGCTCATATATTCTATCGACAAGAGCACATGTGCAAGCGAGAATAAAACATCTACAAATATAATTGACTTACTTGTATCGGGAGTAATCTGGATTTTGCAAGTATCCGCACCAGTCTTTGTTACACTGGTCATGTTGACCGAATGCCGGTGACACACTAGCTAGAAGTGAGGCTCTCAGTGCATCTGTCTTTCCCTTGTTTTACTCAGTAGCGTATGCTATATCTTTCACCAGGAAGTTTATCACTGTGGCGGGAAGCTGTTTATGTGATTTCTGAAGCTCGTACATTTCAATTGTGAATGATTTACGACAATGATTTTTGTCGCAGACTTTCAGAGTGGCGGGATTTATGGACGATCGTATCCTGGCAATGGTTTTTGCTCTCGTTATCACCTATGTTTAAAAAATTATGTATATACACGTATAATTATATACAAACTAGACACCTATATACCTACACACACACACACACATATAAAGGGTCAAAATTTCGAAATTATGGTAATTCTAACGATTTATTTTTTCAAATGATGTAAACAAGCCGCATGATCATGTTAATAACAATGTTGGATTCTGATAAAACTAAAACAACTGGCATGCCGTTATGCCATCACCCGGTGTATATCCTTACGTGCGTGTGAGTGCGTATCAGGATACTAGTACTCGATCCGGTTCAAACGCAGGTCACGTTGTTGTTATAATAGTCCTATCAATAAGACCTGACATAACATATTTTAACATTTTGACGTCTATCAGTTATGTCAGGTCTTATCGGATCGCCATTTATAACATGGAGTGAGAAGCGAACACACTTCATGTCGCCTCTAATCTTCAAATTATGAACAGCATAACCCAATCCGAAGTGAAAGAACACCGAAAATAATCCTTTTTTCAACTGCACATTGTGAATAATTACAAAATAAAAGTTACTTTTCATATATAAATATCGAGTTGTTTCTTTCCACTGTATATATCGCCGTATATCTGTATTATGGTGTGCAACATTGCCGGTCTATTCCGAATGTTGTGTAAACACAGTTTATTTTGAGAATCAATTTTAGACGAAATATTTTCCCTCTAGATCAATTGGCAAATAGTTCACGTGGAAAATTGTTTTCGACTAAGTTGATTCTAAATATATTATAACCTGCAGAATATACTTGAAAAATGGCGGAATGTGTATTGAAAACTGTACACAATTGACATATATTGGATATGAGGGATTTTAAAGGTAAATTTAAACAATATATTACTAGAATATGATAAATAACGGTAGGCTGGACTGTTTAAACCTGCGTATATCGTATATTTCACATGTGAGAAAATGCTACATTCTACTGATTAGGGCCCTTTTAGACGTTGCAATGCAGATTGAAAATAAAATGTAAAATAATAAAATAATGAATGTTGAAGGTAAAATGAGCATGTACACGTCTAATATTTTGGACTATTGTTATAACAGCTTTATCAGTTGCCGTGCAAGAATTGTTTTAATAAAACATGTGCTTATTTATTTTTATCACTGACTTCGTTGCATGCCTGTGAAGTGGGGCACTTTTGCACCTTTTTCTGTGATTTTCCGCACCATCTCCACAGCTAAACAAGGCTCCATCGATTTTGGACTTCCTGTGTGTTTTTTTACGACAATCGTGCTGTATTTGGGCGTCCTCTTTTTCATTTATAGCGGAACACTTTTTACAGTCCAGCGATCGTACTCTCTAGGCGATACATTTTGTTATATTTTCGCCAGGTAAAGTAACGTGTCCCGTTAATTAAGGTGATGTCACTTTTTGAATTTCCGGCGAATAACAAAAAACCAAAGAATATTCAGTTCTTTCCAAAAACTGTTATATTATGATTCAACCAAATAGTTTCCATTGTCTACCAGAAAGGAACAATTCTTATATCTTAATATTGAGATTTGATACCTTTATAAACAGACAGTAAACTAAAACAATAGACATTCATATGTGACGTCGGTGAGCTCAACAAAGCAATTTCAAGCACAAATATTAATGTGGAATGTAAAGTAAGTTACACACTACAATATCCGTCCAAGATACTTTCAAAAACAATGCATTTGCAGAATAGAGAGATAAAAGTAATTTTGACAGCTCGTGAAAACTAATGACAAATTTTGACAGGTATATGATGACTCGTGACCTAATTAATTTTTTTCTGTTATTTCTAACTTCCAGTTTGATTTTCATAAAATGGGTATTCTTTATTGTCGCTTACAACTCGTACATTAAAACAATAAAAGAATATATTGTTACCTCGTTGTCGTTTTGTCTATCCATCTCTCGTACGAATTCCTATTGTTTCAGTCATTTGTCAGTAATTAGAGCAACTCACAGTGTTGCAATCATACAAAACACATCCCTTATTTTCACATAGATATTGAGGATTTATCTAATGAACACATGTATTGGAAACACAATTTCAATACCGACTGTGTATTGTAATAATGCTAAACTATCTCAGCCGTGACATCTCCTTAATGTACTTGTTGGATGTTTGAAGCAACCCGTCTGAAATATTTTTCCATTACAGCTTCTGTTTGTTTTAGTCCTACTTTGCAAATTCGTGGCCCTGGGGCCTTGTTGTTAGTGCTCTGTGCTTCCAAGAGGTCTTCGCTTACCTAGTATTTTTTGATTACACGACGAGAAAACTGGTTCAACTTCAGGCAAAACTACGTATGAAGGGGGCACAGTTCTGGACAGTTCAACGCCTTTGAAAAAGCTCACCCTTTTAAAAAAGCTGTTACATGTCTCCATCTTCAGCGTGCACTTGCAACAATGTACTAGTATTTATACATTACATAACTAGGTTAAACATCGTTTTTGATAATTGTTTACTTTTAGTTCTTTACAAATGGCATTCCCTTTTTTAAAGGGGGACAACTCTTTCAAGAATAGTTTAAGTATCCAATTCCACGGGACAGAATGGTCAAAATGTATGTAGGCCTAACGTATAGGTAATTTTTAAAGACGTTACTCGTTTTCTAAAAGTTTCTGTGGTTTTGAGATATAGTGTTCAATTTTAATGTAAGGTTTCTGTACAGCTGTGAAATTTTCCGTTTCTGTTTGCAAAGTCGCCTACTTTCTTGGTCACTTTTATTTTGCTGCACGATATCAGAAAATGTTTTCATAAAATTTTTCACGGACTTTAACACATTAATTACATTAAGTTATGTTTTAAATATTTATAATTTACTTACTTCATAACAGTTTTTCGACATTTTCCAGCATATCAAATTTTCTGAAATGTAAATTCCCATAAAGAACTACATAACTACTTTAGAATAAAAAGGGAAAAGGGGTTGTTAACTTTGATATAAGAATGATAATATCTATCATGTGTTTACGAATCGGATAGAAATATCCGTCCCGAGGGCACCTGCGCATTGGGCGGTAATGAGGTTTGCCAAATTACCGCCGATGCGCAGGTGGCCGAGGGATGGACATTTCCATCCAACTCGTAAACACATGTCTGATATTTTTTCTTGCATATCGTATGTTAGCATTTCATTCTGGTAGAATTTTTTTCTTGCATACCGTTTTTTACAAATAACAGGTAAAATACTTTTTTGTAGCACTCTTTCTTATAGTAGAGCGCGGGAAATTAACGTCAGTAAGCTGAAGTTACGTAACGCACCATAGGTCAGAGACCACCAATTCAAAAAAGTACACGGCACTTACTGGGAATGAGGTAAGTGTACACCTGAGAATAAGGTAACGTCTGTGCGTTCTGATTGGTCAGTCATGTAAACAAACCCAGGAAGGGATTATTTTTTTCAAAATTGATATTTTTTCACTGCATTTACAGTATTTTATCACATTTTGACAAGATTTGCTACATTTTATGCGTATTGAAAAAAAGTTTTATCAAACGAATTTCTCCCGCCATGTCAATGATGTAAACAGGGGATCATCTCATTCGCATGAAAATTACTTAAATAAAGTATCACTATTCATATGTTTTTCGTCCGATATTTTGGTAAAACTAAAACAGTTCTTGAAAAACTTGTAATTAGATACACATGTTTCGATGTATGGGTGGCCGTACACACCACAGGGTTACAATGTAAGTCTATGGGAAACAACTGATGGTCTCTAACCTATAATAGAGCTAAAACAGGACTTTCGTCGGAAGCCATCACAGGTAATGTAAAAAGCCGGAAATCTGTCGTAAATGATGTAGAAAGACGTTTTCGTGCAGCAAAAATAAGCGTGAAATTTGATCTTTTTTTTTTAAATTGTGGCCTCTTTTTTAACAGGTGTGCCCATTTTTATCTGAGCTTTTGGGCCAAAAAGGATCATTTTTATCTCTGTAATGTTAGAGAATGATCAAAATTATTAGACCTTATTTCTACTTTTTTACGGAATGAATCATATTTCAATTTCCAAGTCAAATCAAATGCAGATAACTGAAATTTTCACGAAAAAATGCAATCTGGCGACGACAGGGACTGAGTCTGGGCATATAAATCGGCAGGGGGTGACCTCAGTAAACTGTCCAATAGTATATCTTTCTTAAAACTGAACATTTCTTTATGAAACTTTGTAAGACATTTGGTAATGGATCATGTTTCACAATATCACTGTAAAATTGGAAAACTTGATACGAAATATTCATCTATAATTCAGAAACCACCAATTCAAAAAAGTACAGGGAACTTACTGGGAATGAGGTAAGTGTATACACGTCTGTGCGTTCAGTCATGTAAACAAACCCAGGAAGTGATTATTTTTTTCAAAATTGATATTTTTTCACTGCATTTGCAGTATTTTATGATACATTTTGACAAAATTTGCTACATTTTTTGTGTATTGAAAAAAAGTTTTATCAAACGAATTTCTCCCACCATGTCAGTGATGTAAATAGGGGGTCATCTCATTCACACTAAAATAAATTAAATAAAATATCACTATATATATGTTTTTAGTCCGATATTTTGGTAAAACTAAGGTCGTACACGCCATAATGTTACAATCTTAGTGTATGGGAAAACAAATGGTGGTCTCTAACCAATAACAAAGTTCCATTTTAGTTTTATGGTTTGTAGCGATGACAGTAAAGTTGGTAGGCAGTTGGTAGTTGGTAGTTGAACATTCGAATAACCAACTACTTACTAGTTGCCAGTTGGTTATTCAAAATGTATAAGCAAGTCTGATTACCTTTTAAAACATAATGATAAAAAAAATCATTTTAATCCATGTTTTGTTCTTTAATATTAATCTTCATTTCTTAAAATGCATTCAGCAGTCTCAAAAAGTACCTTGAGAGCCAGTTGCCAATTCGCGATATGTTTCAGAAAAGCTTTTTTTTTCAGTCACAAATGGATAAAATTATTCCATATGACATTTTATATCGTTTTTCATATCAATATCTGACACTTTCAACATAAAGACCAGTCTTGGAAACACTAAGGAGAGCCAGTTGCCAATTCGCGTGCGAATAACCAACTGCCTACTGGTAGGCAGTTGGTTATTCGACATTTTACATACAGTCAGTGTTTTGGTAGAACATGATAAAAAAATTATTCTAACCCTTGTTTTGTTGTTGTTTTATGTTAGTATTTATTCTTTTAAATGCATTCAACAGTCTCAAAATGCACCAGAAGAGCCAGTTGCCAATATGAATAAAATAATTCAATTTTACATATATTTTGTCCTTTCGTATCAATATCCGACACTTTCAACGTATAGATCCGTCTTGGAAACAATCAGGAGAGCCAGTTGCCAATTCGCGATATGTTTCAGAAAAGTCTGTTTTTCAGAAACATATGCATCAAATAATTCAATTTTACATATATTTTGTTCTTTCGTATTGATTTCCGACACTTTCAACGTATAGGTCCGTCTTGGAAACACTCAAGAGAGACAGTTGCCAATTCGCGGGTGAATAACCAACTGCCTACTGGTAGGCAGTTGGTTATTCGGCATTTTACAGACAGTCATAGTTTTGGTCGAAAATGATAAAAAGTCAATCTAGTCCTTGTTTCGTTCTTTAAAGTTAATATTTATTCCTTTCAATGCATTCAACAGTCTCAAAATGCACCAGGAGAGCCAGTTGCCAATTCACGATATGTTTCAGAAAAGCCGATTTTTCAGACACATATGAATAAAACAATTCAAATTTACATATATTTTGTTCTTTCATATCAATATCCGACACTTTCAGCGTATAGGTCAGTCTTGGAAACACTCAGGAGAGCCAGTTGCCAATTCGCGTGCGAATGACCAACTGCCTACTGGTAGGCAGTTGGTTATTCGACATTTTACTGACAGTCATTGTTTTGGTAGAACATGATAAAAAATTCATTCTAACCCTTGTTTTGTTGTTGTTTTATGTTAGTATTTATTCTTTTAAATGCATTCAACAGTCTCAAAATGCACCAGGAGAGCCAGTTGCCAATTCGCGAAATGTTTCAGAAAAGCCTTTTTTTCAGACACATATGAATAAAATAATTCAATTTTACATATATTTTGTTCTTTTGTATCAATACCCGACACTTTCAACGTATAGGTCCGTCTTGGAAACGATCAGGAGAGCCGGTTGCCAATTCGCGTGCGAATAACCAACTGCCTACTGGTAGGCAGTTGGTTATTCAACATTTTACAGACAGTCATAGTTTTGGTAAAACATGATAAAATATTCATTCTAACCCTTGTTTTGTTGTTGTTTTATGTTAGTATTTATTCTTTTAAATGCATTCAACAGTCTCAAAATGCATCAGGAGAGCCAGTTGCCAATTCGCGATATATTTCAGAAAAGCCGATTTTTCAGACACATATGAATAAAATATTTCAAATTTACATATATTTTGTTCTTTCGTATCAATATCCGACACTTTCAACGTATAGATCCGTCTTTGAAACAATCAGGAGAGCCAGTTGCCAATTCGCGTGCGAATAACCAACTGCCTACTGGTAGGCAGTTGGTTATTCAACATTTTACAGACAGTCATAGTTTTGGTCGAAAATGATAAAAACAATCAATCTAGTCCTTGTTTCGTTTTTTAATGTTAATATGTATTCCTTTAAATGCATTCAACAGTCTCAAAATGTACCAGGAGAGCCAGTTGCCAATTCGCGATATGTTTCAGAAAAGCCGATTTTTCAGACACATATGAATAAAATAATTCAAATTTACATATATTTTGTTCTTCCGTATCAATATCCGACACTTTCAACGTATAGGTCAGTCTTGGAAACAATTAGGAGAGCCAGTTGCCAATTCGCGTGCGAATAACCAACTCCCTACTGGTAGACAGTTGGTTATTCGACATTTTACTGACAGTCATTGTTTTGGTAGAACATGATAAAATATTCATTCTAACCCTTGTTTTGTAGTTGTTTTGTGTTAGTATTTATTCTTTTAAATGCATTCAACAGTCTCAAAATGCACCAGGAGAGCCAGTTGCCAATTCGCGATATGTTTCAGAAAAGCCTTTTTTTTCAGACACATATGAATAAAATAATTCAATTTTACATATATTTTGTTCTTTTGTATCATTACCCGACACTTTCAACGTATAGGTCAGTCTTGTAAACAATCAGGAGAGCCAGTTGCCAATTCGCGTGCAAATAACCAACTACCTACTGGTAGGCAGTTGGTTATTCGGCATTTTACAGACAGTCATAGTTTTGGTCGAAAATGATAAAAAAAATCAGTCTAGTCCTTGTTTCGTTCTTTAATGTTAATATTTATTCCTTTAAATGCATTCAACAGTCTCAAAATGCACCAGGAGAGCCAGTTGCCAATTCGCGATATGTTTCAGAAAAGCCGATTTTTCAGACACATACGCATTAAAATAATTCAATTTTACTTATATTTTGTTCTTTTGTATCATTACCCGACACTTTCAACGTGTAACGTAGCGTGGCCATTTAATACAACAAACATAGCCTTTTAACCAGTTTTATTTATCATAGCAACAGTCTTTAATATTTAAACATAACATTTTTAGCTAGATATTATTAAGTGAAGGTGACCTTATCAATCTAGCATTTCTAACCCATCTTTCTCTCTCTAACTCCCAATCTAACTCTCTCTTTCTAGATAATTATATTTCAGCATATATATTTAATTAAGCAGTCTAGCCGCTATGTAAAATTACACAATTCCTCGTGCCTTTTTCCTTAACATATCTAACTTTGATCCCGGAAGTAAATGATATAAACAACTAAGTATACCTGTTTAACCCTTGGGCTACATGTTTTGTGACAGGTTTGACAATTCAGCTTTTCAATTTAGATCAAGTATTATAGTTTATCATCTTTCTACGTAGCATATTAAACAATGATTTATAGAATATACAATATTCCGAACCTTTCCAACCTGTTACATTACAAATCCCTTCATTTCTTCCACAAAATAATAAAAAAGATTAATAGTAAATCTAAGCTATAACAAATCCTTAATGTTGATCGTTTAGAAATGTTGCCGAGGGTTCGCCAGGTATAATTTTAGTAAACGTAATTAGCTTTTGAATGCACGACTTAAACAGTTGGGTAATTTTACACATACATATTAAAAGACAATTTAAAGTACATAATATTACAGATAGATACAATTTTCTCAGTATTTAGCATCAGAATAGTTAGTGCAAGCATAATACAAATATAATGGAGGAATTTCCTAAAACGTGATGATTTCTTTCATACAAATAAAGGCATTCTGTATATATATTTTTTTAAAACATTCGTCTGTAGTTTTACAATATTACATTATACATTGAAATCAAACAGTATTTCATTTGCAAAAGTCACATCTGTCTATATTTTCACGATTACATGTATATAACAGAATACAGATATAATATCTATAACTGTACAGTATCACGTTTGTCAGATAAGCGTCTGTTTGTTTCGTTTTTCGTTTGTTTAGTGGAAATTCCGTCTTTCTGATGCATCTATCAGTGCTTGCCATACATATAAAACATAAGTGGTTCTGAAATTAGAAAGCAAAATTACATATCTGGTTTTAAATACTACATGTACATGTTTATAGATATCAACAGCCATAAAATCACATCTTCTGTAGATACGATATATCTTTTGAAACATGCTAATATTTTTAATTAAATACGCGGACTTGTATAAAGTACAGATTAAAGATCAAGGTATTTTTATGCCTTGAACATGTATTTTTTTTAATTGCGCTCATGGTAGAAGTGTATACGCCGAAAGTCGGATATCTAAAGCACACATTTAAAATTGAATATTCTTTCAAAAGTACAAATTCTGAAAGACTTGTATCTAGAGTATACATTTTATGAATACGTTTGTATGCACTGAAAACATTTATTTATTTATTTTTTTATAAATTTCCTTTAAAATTGAATATTCTTTCAAAAGTACAAATTCTGAAAGACTTGTATCTAGAGTATACATTTTATGAATACATTTGTATGCACTGAAAACATTTATTTATTTATTTTTTTATAAATTTCCTTTCTTTCTTTTAAATATTCAAATGAAATAAACAATAAATGATACAAATTTTTAAACAAATCTGCCTCCAACATCAGCCATTTCTCTGCAGCGTAGAAACATCAGTTGTCGGTCATGTGGCACCAAGTCTGCTGTTTCGCGTTGTTCACATCGGCGTCTCATAGTTCCGTAATAATTCTCTGGTGTTGAATTCTATATGCACACATCTCGTTGCGGAGTAGCGGAGCAGGCCGTGGGATCCTGAATTTGCTTAACACTAAAATTGTCTAAAATACTTCCAGTTATATAGTTTCAAATTGTTGAATCTTTGCAGTTTTCAGCTAGGGCAAAATAAAGTCTTTATATCAGCTGGGAAAATAGTCTTCATAATCAATTTTATTTGCAAACTGTGTCGGGTATTTTCAATAAGAATTGCATGGGGAATAAAAGTATAATACTCTGACGAATCTGACATCGTGTAAATATATCTGTTGCTAAAATGTTTCTTATTTGTTCTGTTTCTTTGTTGTTTTCTACACAGAATTTCAGATTATTTCCTTTTTCATTTTAACATTTTTCATAAATTCTGTCTTAACAAAGTTTCTTTAATTGTAGATGGAGAGAAAGATTGATATATCATTATAGCTTGGGGTTATTTTTCGTTGATTGTTGTATTATTCATGATTTTATCTTTGTCACTTTGGCGTTCCACCAGGAAGTTGCTGATATAGTTGACTGATAATAAATCCTTGAGGGCTGTTATTGTTACGCAGTTTCTCATTGGTCAATATCGTGCGTTCAACCGTGAATATATCCGTCCCTTTTTGCATATGTAGCAGAAGCTGTTAGCTAACTGGCATTGTCTTCTGCTGTATGTGTGCAGACGTGTTTTAGAAATTTTGCTTGAAATTTAATTAAAGTTCCACCGTAATACGAGCTCTCAGATAAATAAAGGATATAACAATGGACATGAGGAATGATTACACGTATTCAAGTTATTATAAGGTAAGCACTTTATATATTTATCTTTTAACTGATATCAATTGTTTTAAATATAAAATACTCTAACATTTAATTTGCATTTGCAAACAGACTTATATTTTATGAATTATTTCGCTAAAATTATTCGGGCAAGACTTAGTGAATTTGATACATAGTTAAACGAATAACAAATTTTTTGTACTGGTTGCCACATTTTTCTTTTTATTTCACAGCATTTGTGACCATGTTTACTTTATTAATTTAAAAAGATGACAATATAACTTTAAATTAAATACTTCAAAGATATGAACTTTGAAACATATATTTGATATAAAAAATAGAATTAATACGATTACAGCAATTTATTCATTTTTGTGGAAATGTATCGCGGTAAATGTGCTTTAACTATAATTGCTAGTAACATAATGTGCTTGTTCTCACAAAAAAGGTCTGAGAACACTAAATCTAAATAAACAAAATCATATATGCAATAAAAGTAATTACGTATTGTAAGCCTTACTTATTCGGCTTATTCTATGATAGATTATTAAATTGTTGTATGCCTCTAATTTTTAGTCGTATCTGCATTTTATTATTAAGAAAATTTACGTGTAAAAAATTCAAATATCATTAGATACTGGCAAAGCGTACGTGCTTTAATAAAACATAAATCTCGTATAGAAACTTCAAATGGGTTGAATATAACTATTTCTTTTTTCGTAATCTTAAGCTAAAATCTTCAGAAATACGTTTAAACAGGTGCTAGGAGATATTTACCATGACACCGGATTTTGTAACAGGTGCGTGTGTAAACCTTTCATGACACCGGTTTCTGGAACAGGTGCGTGGAGAAATCTATCATGGCACCAGTTAATGTAAACAGGTGCGTGGAGAAACTTATCGTGACACCGGTTTTTATACTCTACAGACTGCAGCCGACATTAAATTGCAGAAACAAAACACAAAATATACATAAAAATGTTAGCCAGGCAATTTTTCTTTATTGTTAACATTAATCAATAACCATTATTGTAAATCTCACATTATGACTGTTTTCATGCGTCTTACAATACTAATGTATGCGTAAACAAGTGAACCTCACGATATAATTTTTCTCACAGGTCTCGGAACACTAAATGATTTGACATTAAAATATTCTGATAACAATAATTACAAATGTGAATAACAGCATAGATATTCTGTTCTAAACAGAATTAAAGAAAAAATGTTACTTTATGGTTGTATCATGTATTTTCTACTAGCCTTTTACTATGCAGAAAATATAACTTTGTGCATTAGGAACTTAACCAACACCGAACAATTATAATAATAAATGTATGAACAATAGCTTTCATTGAAGATATTTACAAAAACAATACAGTGTATATGAATATACACCTTGGTGAAGTCATTTGGATTTATCAACGTCATCATATAGCGCTACTTTTCTTACCAATCTCTTGTGTATCATTTTATGCTACAAAATAGCAAATTATTCTCTAAGATAGGACCTTCGTTTAAGCCCTGAAACAATTGTCTAACAGTTAAGGTCTAAAACAATGTCTTTAGCAAACCTTGCATTATGTCATTTTTGCTTTTTTCATTCTCAGCCATGTGACTTAATATCATTTGTAGATATTTTTGTTTGTCATCAGTATCATGTTTTATTACAGGATTAGGTGTCTTTGTGTGTCTTGTAACATTTTCAATAACCATGTTACTTTGATTATTTTCAGACTCGTTTGACAAAGACTGTGTATCCATGTCATCCGTCTCTATGGACTGATCAGAATGCGAAGCACCTGATTCCATGCGGGATTCATTATCAAGGTAATTGTTTTCTTCTGTATTATTACCTATACTAGCTGAACTTTCGCCAGTATTGCTTGCTTTTTGTTCAGTTTCTGAGTCATTTTGTTCCCTACTCTGTTCTCTTAAATGTTTTCTTAACTGAGCTAAAGGAATGTTATCTTCTGAGGAAGAATTTTCACGTTCTTGACGGACTCTATTTGTGCTTTTAGGCATTTTAACTTTTCTGATTTTGTTTGATATTTCAGTATCAGAAACATCAGATTCATCATTACTGCTTGAGCTAGAATCATCAGGAGGTATTACATAATTAACCCTTCGTCTTGGATAACCTTTGACAGCTTTACGTTCGGGCCATTCAGCAATGTTAGCAAGCCTTATCTGATCTGCATGCACTTGAACAACAGAGTTGTCAAGCTGGTTCTTAATAAGGTATGTAACTGGACCTTTTTGTTCAAGAATTCTGTAATGCGATTTCCAGCGATCTTCAAGCTTGTTTTTTCTTTGATAGTTCTTGTAATAGACAGGATCATTTATTTCGAACTTAATGTCTTTTGCTTTTTTGTCTACTTGTGCCTTATGTTTTCGTTTCGAGCGTTTTAAATGTCTATAAGCAGTAAGGAAACTTGCATGTTGTTCTTGAAGAACTATCTTGTGAAACTCTTCGCCATGGTATTTAGCTCTAGGTTTTAGCAAATTATCAATAGGTAAAATCGGGTCTCTGTTGTAAACTAAATAGAAAGGTGTGAACTTTGAACTTGAAGAAACATTGTGACGTATGCCTGCTAAAGACATATTAAGATGGAGATCCCATTCTCGTGTATTACCTTGAACTCTTTTTGCTAAAATACCATGCAGAACTCTGTGCATTCGTTCTTGTTTTGCATTACTTTCAGGGTGGTATGCTGTACATGATACATTGTCAATGTTTAATTCTTTCAGAACTTCCCTAAAGGCAGAACTCGTAAATTCTGACCCTCGGTCATGAATTATCTGGAGAGGACATCCATATCTAGGATATATCTCATTCAAAAGTAAGTCTATTACTGTATTTGTACTTTTATCAGGAGCTGCGAAAGCTTCTGGAAAACCACTGAACATGTCAACAAAACAAATGATGTAACGATTGCCACTAAGTGTCTTCTCATAAGGACCACATATGTCTATTGAGACAATAGCAAATGGAAATGGTGCAATATTTGTTTCTCTTAAAGGAGCTTTAACCTTTGTCAAATTTCTAGACTGGCAATCAACACAAGTTGTTACATATCTATGAAGTTCTTTAAACATATTTGGCCAGTAGTACTTTGTTTTTATAGTTGCAAACATACGTTGTGTACCAGGGTGACCATTGTTGTGATATTCTGTTATAACTAATGATTTCAAATGACTAGGAACATATAGTCTCATAACTGGTTCTTCATCTGGGTTCGAAATATAGTATAGAACATTGTCTACTTCTAAATACTTCTTCAATTCAGCCTTACTTGGGTCACCATGCTTAAGTTGCATTTTCATCTGAACAATTGCAGGATCTTTATCTTGTTCTAATCTCATATCTAAATCTGCAAATGTTGGAACAGTTTCAACTAAAGAATCTTGTTTTTGATATTCTTTGTTAGCTACTTCTTTCGGGTTTAAGTTGTTAGAGTTTATAACATTTATACTTTTAACTTCATATTTGTCAGAAACTTTGTAGGTATTGTCATTTATATCTGGTTCTATTTCTTGCTCACTTTCTGTTTGTTTATTTTCAGATTCTGGTGGTCGTGAAAAGAAATCAGCAATAACATTTGCCTTTCCTGGAAGATACTCTATCTTACAGTTGTAACCACTAATAGACAATGCCCATAACTGAATTTTCTTGTTTTGCATTGGGCTTTTTAATAAATACTGAAGCGGAGAATGGTCGCATTTGATTGTAAATTCAGCATTGTGTAAAAAGAAATCTAGACGTTGCAAAGAATAAAAAATGGCATATGCCTCTTTCTCAATAGTGCTGTATTTCTTTTGTGTTTCACTTAGTTTATGAGACAGAAAATATATAGGCCTTTCTTATTTTCATCTGATTCTGGTGAATTACACGCTTGAGTTAAGCACGCTGCCACATGACTATCGCTGGCATCGGTATACAGTGTATACGGCTTGTTTGGATCTGGGTAAGATAAGAAAGGAATAGCTGTTAATTGTTCTTTAATTTTCTCAAAACTTTTCTGACATTCTTCTGTCCAAATAAATGGAGACTTTTTCCTTGTAAGGTTTATAAAGGTTCTGCTATTTCTGAAAATGAGGGGATGAATCGACGATAAAACGAGGATGCCCAATTATTTTTCGAATTTCACGCACATTTTTTGGAACCGGAAGTGACCTAATAGCTTTAACTTTATCAGGATTTGGTCTGATGCATCTTCATCTATGACAAAACCTAAGTATTCGGTTTAGGCTGCATGAATTGACACTTTTTCAACTTAAGTTTAAGTTTATGCTCTCTTAACCTTTGAAAAATAATGTCTAAGTGGCGTTTATGTTCTTCTAATGTTTTACTGAATATAAGACAGTCATCTAAATATGCCACAGCAAAATCTAATCCCTCTAAGACTTTAGACATTAATTCCTGGAACACCCCCGGGGCATTAACTAATCCGAAGCACATAACGTTAAATTCGAATAGACCTCTGAATGTGGTAAATGCAGTTTTTTCTTTATCTTTTTCATCAATCGGTATTTGCCAAAATCCTGAGCGACAGTCTAGGGTAGTAAAGTATTTGAATCACCTAAAAGAGCCAATATATCATCGATATGAGGTAGAGGATATGCTGTGGGTCTCACCAGGGCGTTGATCCTCCTAAAGTCTATACAAAATCTGGTACTTGTGTCGTTTTTCTTTTTAACCAGCACAACAGACTTGCAATAAGGGCTTTGAGAAGGTCTTATTACGTTAGCCTTAAGCATTTCATCTATAGCATCACTCATAATTTTTCTGTCATTTAATGCACTCTATAAGGTCGCTGTTTTATATCGGTTCATGTTCTACAGTAGGAATTTTCATTGTAATTGTATCTGTCTGTGACAATTCTGAGTCATTATTCGCAAAAACGTCCCTATTTGTTGAACTAACTTTTCTACATACTGAAAGTGTTCTTTAGGTGCTACTATTTCTTTTGTATGATACTTGATTTTTTTACCCTTATTATGTTAATTTATTGACATCAGAAACAGAAGCTATACATTTTTCATCAATTTGTTCAACAGTTGCAACAGCACATCCTTTTCTTAATTTAATTGTTCTATTTGTAGAATTTACTAACATAACAGGAAACCTACGATGTTTTCGTAATTTTTATGACTGAATTAGCTACCATTAAACCAGGTTCTGTACTAAGATAACCATCTTCAACACTTTTAATTCATATGTTTAAAAATTCTTTAGTTTAGAGTCTTTTCTTAATTGTCCTGAACAAATATGCAACTGTCTGAGGTTTAATTACAGTACTTTTTGCAACCTAACTACTGAAGCAATATGTACATCTTCTTGTAATGTGACATAGCTGTTTTAACTCTCATTGATAAAAGATCAAAATAAATTCTGCATTTGTTCTGAATGAGAAAGTCCCTTCCAAGTATTGCTTTTCTATTCATATTTGAGACCACATAAAATTTATGTTCTATTTTTTCACCACCTATTCGAAAAATTAGATTGGTGTATCCATCTACATGCAGTGAGTTACCATTTACAGACTGTAATGAAACTTTATGATTTTTAAATAGTTTTGGCTTTCTATTTAATGATTCATATGTCCTCCTATTAATTAATGAGACTTCTGCTCCAGAGTCTACTAATGCCCTAATCTTCCTGTTTCCCTATTCTAATTGTACAAGAGTTTGGATTTCCTGCTAGCGCTATAAAATACGTTGATAAATCATTTTCCTACCATCGACTTCTTATGACAGGAAGATCTTAGTTTAAAGGCCTAAATATGTTCTTTTTAGGTCTCAATACACTCTTACATTCTCTCATAAAATGTCCTAATTTCCCACAATTCCAGCAATCAATATATTTTTTCCAATCGTAATTGTTTTGAAATTTACTTTGGCTTAATTTCTGCATATGTCTAGTGGCTTTCTTTCGTAATAATATTGCATGAACATATTTCTGACGTGTCCTACATTGCTTGACATTATGACCTAGCCTTCGGCAATATTGACAACGAAGTTGTGGCTGAGTGTGATCTAAGTCTTTAGCTTTTTGACAAGTTTCTGAAATATTTTGCTGGCAAGTGACATTTCCGAATCGTAAATTAAACTGATCGCTTAAATTTTGTTCATTCACAGCTGACGTAACTGCAGCCTGTAAAGTTTCCGGGGAATCACGCATAACTTTCATTTTCAGATAATTTTCTGTTAATCCGTCAATAAAATAACCTATTAACTGTTTCTGAATAATTGCTAAATTAACAGTATGATTTTGACCTTGATCTTGATTTTCATAGGCATCTTCTGCCAGAGTTAATAATCTTTCAGCATAGACATTTACATTTTCACCAGGTTTTTGTTTTATACTTTGCAAAAGAAATAAAGCATGCTGTGAGTCGTGTATCTCAGAAAATCTAGTAAATAAAGCATGTTTTAAAGCAGCCCAAGTACAATCTTGATTTTCGTTTATAAATCTATGTATAAAATCTGACACTGGCCCTGTTGCAGTCTGATAGCAAATTAATTTCTTTCTTTCATCATTTAAATCATTTAAAATAGAATATTTTTCTATTGATTTTACCCACGACTTAAAATCTTCAGATTTACCATCAAATTTTGAAATCATATGTTGTACGCTCTGAGTTCCTATTGCGGTGGAAACATTTTTTAATTGAATAGCCAAATCTTGAAAAATTTGCTGAATTGAAGCGTTGTCTGCCATTTTAAAATAAATTATTTAACAAGCAAATAGAATAGACAGTTTTCTAACCTTGTTTCTCGGCGTGATCATCTAGTGGTATTGCGTACTTCATCGTAGTGCCCTGACAACATTCCAAAGGTTCATCCTGGTCTGCGGCTCCATAAACGCGCGTTGTAACGTAGCGTGGCCATTTAATACAACAAACATAGCCTTTTAACCAGTTTTATTTATCATAGCAACAGTCTTTAATATTTAAACATAACATTTTTAGCTAGATATTATTAAGTGAAGGTGACCTTATCAATCTAGCATTTCTAACCCATCTTTCTCTCTCTAACTCCCAATCTAACTCTCTCTCTCTAGATAATTATATTTCAGCATATATATTTAATTAAGCAGTCTAGCCGCTATGTAAAATTACACAATTCCTCGTGCCTTTTTCCTTAACATATCTAACTTTGATCCCGGAAGTAAATGATATAAACAACTAAGTATACCTGTTTAACCCTTGGGCTACATGTTTTGTGACAGGTTTGACAATTCAGCTTTTCAATTTAGATCAAGTATTATAGTTTATCATCTTTCTACGTAGCATATTAAACAATGATTTATAGAATATACAATATTCCGAACCTTTCCAACCTGTTACATTACAAACGTATAGGTCAGTCTTGGAAACAATCAGGAGAGCCAGTTGCCAATTCGCGTGCGAATAACCAACTGCCTACTGGTAGGCAGTTGGTTATTCAACATTTTACAGAGAGTCATAGTTTTGGTCGTAAATGATAAAAAAATCAGTCTAGTCCTTGTTTCGATCTTTAATGTTAATATTTATTCTTTTAAATGCATTCAACAGTCTAGAAATGCACCAGGAGAGCCAGTTGCCAATTCGCGATATGTTTCAGAAAAGCCGATTTTTCAGACACATACGCATAAAATAATTCAATTTTACATATATTTTGTTCTTTCGTATCGATTTCCGACACTTTCAACGTATAGGTCCGTCTTGGAAACATTCAAGAGAGCCAGTTGCCAATTCGCGTGCGAATAACCAACTGCCTACTGGTAGGCAGTTGGTTATTCGGCATTTTACTGACAGTCATTGTTTTGGTCGAAAATGATAAAAAAAATCAATCTAGTCCTTGTTTCGTTTTTTAATGTTAATATGTATTCCTTTAAATGCATTCAACAGTCTCAAAATGCACCAGGAGAGCCAGTTGCCAATTCGCGATATGTTTCAGAAAAGCCGATTTTTCAGACACATATGAATAAAATAATTCAAATTTACATATATTTTGTTCTTTCGTATCAATATCCGACACTTTCAACGTATAGATCCGTCTTGGAAACAATCAGGAGAGCCAGTTGCAAATTCGCGTGCGAATAACCAACTGCCTACTGGTAGGCAGTTGGTTATTCAACATTTTACAGACAGTCATAGTTTTGGTCGAAAGTGATAAAAAAATCAATCTAGTCCTTGTTTTGTTTTTAATGTTAATATGTATTCCTTTAAATGCATTCAACAGTCTCAAAATGCACCAGGAGAGCCAGTTGCCAATTCGCGATATGTTTCAGAAAAGCCGATTTTTCAGACACATATGAATAAAATAATTCAAATTTACATATATTTTGTTCTTTCGTATCACTATCCGACACTTTCAACGTATAGGTCAGTCTTGTAAACAATCAGGAGAGCCAGTTGCCAATCCGCGTGCGAATAACCAACTGCCTACCAGTAGGCAGTTGGTTATTCGACATTTACTGACAGTCATTGTTTAGGTCGAAAATGATAAATAATTCATTCCTATTCTTGTTTTCTTGTTTTGTTCTTTAATGTTATTTTTTATTCCTTTAAATGCATTCAAAAAAAAAAGCAAAAAGAAAAATCAATTCATTTTAGGCCTTAAAAATGGCATCAACAATCTTACTGCTACATGTACGCGTCAACATTAAATCGCCCCTATTTAATATACGCACTATTGTGTGTTCTATATACTGACTAAAGGTTAGGGTTAGGTTTAACATAGGTTTTACTAGTGTACATTCAATGTATGCGTAAACTCAATGCGTGAGATTTAATGCCGACTACAAGTAGGAAGTTGTTTTTTGCACGCCACAGGCTCTCCTGAATGTTTCCAAATGAAAGTGTCAGATATTGATGTGTAAGTACAAACTAAATGTTTAAATGGATATATCTAATAATATTGAATACTTCTATGACTTTCGACCGAAATAGTGAATTTTTGACAAATATAAAATAACCAACTGCATACCATTAAATATATTCACATGGCAGCAAGTCACCAATGAAAATCCTCGGGGAAAACAAAGCTGCAGGTCAAGTTCAATAACACCGTTCATGAGATCGAGTTTCAAGAAGTTTCAAGTCATAAATCAAGCTGGACGAAAGATCTTAGGTCATAAATCGGTTGTGCTAATGGGGATATTACGCATCGGAATTTAAACAATGTGCAGAGTTCATCAGAGCTGAACATCTGACTGGGGTTAAAATGCCTAAGTTCATTTCAGGACAGGTGTTCAAAGGCATTGTAAAATTGAAAAATTTTCAGTTAAAGGCCGACCAAACCAGTTGCTCAACCCACGAGAAAATTAACCTTCCAAATTGGAAAAAAATGTTGAAAACGGAAAAAGACAAAGAAAAAAAAAAGGATAAATAAACAAAAAACTGGTCTTCCTGATAAATGCCGAAAAACAAACTGTTAGTAGAATTTGTAGTCTCATATTGCTAATATCCAGCAATATGTAGACTACAAAAGAGAAAAAGGGTTGTATATTTTTCATTGATTATTAAAAGAATCAGTTTTTTGTTGTATATATAGTATATTGTAAACAAATCTGATATGCAACACTCATTTGTACGTCTGTTTCATTTTTAACCATAATTTAAATGTAATTTAATTCACAAGTTTTTGATTATTGCTTTGATATTTTCAATAACTAAATAGTCGAGTTGAGGTGTTTCAAATTCATGATTTATATATAGTCTACTATATTATAATGAGCCGCGCCATGAGGAAACCAACATTGTGGGTATGCGACCAGCATGGATCCAGACCAGCCTTGCGCATCCGCGCAGTCTGGTCAGGATCCATGCTGTTCGCTAACGGTTTCTCTAATTGCAATAGACTTTGAAAGTGAACAGCTAGCTTGGATCCTGACCAGACTGTGCAGATGCGCAGGCTGGTCTGGATCCATGCTGGTCGCAAACACACTATGTTGGTTTTCTCATGGTACAGCTCATATAACAATGTTTTTGTTTTACACATTCCTTCTAATTATTTCACACACTGTCCAGTGTAATTACCAAAGTTGACCACTGCCGTAAACTATAGTCCCGCTGCTGAGTGTTAATGTCCATTTTATTGACTTGGGAGTAATATTAATGACATGCATCGTCTTAGCAATCTAGGACCTGATATATGATGTGGTAAATGCACTTCCGCATTTGACCTATTTACACAAATACATAACTACTCTATATAATGAACAATCCACTACGCATAATGACATAATGATTATATTATCAAATATCCTCTTCATATAATTTAATAACGACTCTATTATACGGCATCGCAAGCTTCGTATGAGGATTTAGGGACCGTTTTCTTCTTTTTAAAAAGTATCCGCTTTATATAAAGAAGTACTTACTTTATGTAATGGTATTTGAACGAACTCCATGTAAAGAAATATGTATTATATATAAGGATGAAACCACTTAATATAAAAAAGTTTGCACTTCAAATAATGCCAAATATGCAAGCATTTCTTTGTTGCATAATAAAATTTCAGTTGCTATTTATATTTTTCTTGTTTTGTTGCTTCTATATAATAAAGTGAATAACGTGTTATTGATATTGTCAACCCAAAAACTGAATTTTCATCCGAGCCGATGCAATGAGGGTGTTATTGATATTGTCAACCCGAAAACTGTATTTTCACCCTCAGCCGATGCAGTGAGGGTGTTATTGATATTGTCAACCCGAAAACTGTATTTTCACCCTCAGCCGATGCAGTGAGGGTGTTATTTATTGTCAACCCGAAAACTGTATTTTCTTCCTCAGCTGATGCAGTGAGGGTGTTATTGATATTGTCAACCCGAAAATTGTATTTCACCCTCAGCCGATGCAGTGAAGGTGTTATTGATATTGTCAACCCAAAAACTGTATTTTCACCCTGAGCCGATGCAGTGAGGGTGTTATTGATATTGTCAACCCGAAAACTGTATTTTCACCCTGAGCCGATGCAATGAGGTTGTTATTGATATTGTCAACCCGAAAACTGTATTTAAAACCGAGCCGTAAATATCAATAAAACACTCACTGCCATGTATTATTTAAATAATATGGGGCGTTTAAATTGAATCACAGTTTTCTAGCACATAATATGTTTATTTAGCTATATTAAAGCTCGTCATTCCGCTTACTAATAGGTAAAATGACAAATCTTTAATGTGGCTAGGTAATACATTTTTCAACTATATATATATGTTTCAATTTGAATGCTCTATATATGTAGCTTTCTCTTAAAATCTGCCAATTAACGTTTTTCAAATTATTTTCCTATTCAATTAAAAAGGAAAGATATTAAATATTTTCCAGTTCCTTACCTCGCGCATAATCAATCATGTAATATTCCTATGCATTTATGTTTTGTTTTCCGCTGGCCAGGCTTGAACTTCTTTATTAAGGCGAACTTTCATAGCCTAATACATACTTTCTTCCATACATCGTTCGTTATTACTATATAGTACTACAAGGGCAATAACCATATGAAAATGAAAGCAGATAAAAAGCCAACAAGTTTGGATTTTTTGTTCGTTCCGCGCGCAAATCCATTTAAAATTAACCGTCTTAGGCCATACTCTTGGCGAAAAACAAAGATTTCAGCACACGTAACATAATCGTTATTGGTGGTTTGGGAGATTTAAGCTTAAAGTGTGAAATTTTCAGCTCCCTTCGCTAGGCATGTCTACATTTAGTATTGCATAGTTATAACATAAGGAGGGTACCGAGCAAAACAGTCAAGAGAAACATTTTCTTGTATATAACACATAAATAAACAAGATTCAGACCCCTCCCTGTCCCTCCAACAAAAATAAAATCCACATGCAATATATTTATCTATCAACATAAAGTATTGCCACATTATAACAATGTTAATGCTCTTGAATCTTACCTCAATATTATCAAAATATATTAATTCTATTGTCTGTGCATTAGTATCATATTTTCATGAGCCAATAAGAAAATAAAATTAAAAGAAAGCAAGTTTTTCAAAAGGCTGCAAACAGGAAAAATGCATTTCTCACCATGTATTTAATCTTGGTTTTGCAGTTTATTATGACAAAATAGAATCTGAAAGTACATTCAAATAGTACTATATATATTTCAGATAATAAATAGTATCAAATATCAGTGCTTAATTAGAAAATACAAAACGCATAAGATATATATATAAACACTTACCTTTCATTTGCGACATTATCCCCGAAACACATTCTAGCTGTAACAATACGTGTTCAGATCAAAATCATCCAGATACAAAAACATCACAATATCATAATTGTGACGTCCTGTGACCCCGTAACTCTACAGGGGTCTGGAATTTTACTGCTATGGTGATAAGTTAATTGTTTTAAAAGTAGGCATGACCCCTAATTAGTTTCTAGTAGTTTGTCAGTTCAAAATTCAAATTTCAAATCGTTGAATTTGAAGCTAATGTTAATTTCATTAACGAGATGTCGAATAACCAACTGCGCACGCGAATTGGCAACTGGCTCTCCTTAATGTTCCCAAGACTGGTCTACTTGGTGAAAATGTTTGATATTGATAAAAAAAGATAATAACAATAATTAAAACATTATTGTATGTTTTATGTGTGTAAAAAAAGATTTTCTGAAAAATGTTGCGAATTGGCAACTGGCTCCCTCCATGCCTTCAAAGACTACTGAATGCATAGATTTTAATAAATAAAAAAATACTTCAAAGACGACATTTTTATCATTTTAGACTAAAAATGGACTTTCTTGAAAATGTCGACTTACTAACTTTCTACCAGTAGGCATTTGGTAATTCACAAGCGAATTGGCAACTGACATACCATGGTGTTCCCTAGATCTATCTACTTGTTGAAAATATTTGATACTGAAAGAACAAAAAATATGTAATTATATGAATTATTTTATGCACATGTGTCTGAAAAATCGGCTTTTCTAAAAGATATCGCGAATTGGCAACTGGCTCTCCTGGTGAATTTTCAGACTGTTGAATGCATTTAAAAGAATAAATACTAACATAAAAGAAAAAACAAGGGTTAGAATGATTTTTTATCATGTTCTACCAAAACAATGACTGTCAGTAAAATGTCGAATAACCAACTGCCTACCAGTATGCAGTTGGTTATTCGCACGCGAATTGGCAACTGGCTCTCCTGAGTTTTTTCAAGCCTGACCTATACGTTGAAAGTGTCGGATATGGATACGAAAGAACAAAATATATGTAAAATTGAATTATTTTATTCATATGTGTCTGAAAAAAGGGCTTTTCTGAAACATAACGCGAATTGGCAACTGGCTCTCCTGGTGCATTTTGAGACTTTTGAATGCATTTAAAGGAAAAAAATTAACATTAAAGAACAAAACAAGGATAAGAATGAATTATTTATCATTTTCGACCTAAACACTTTTTGATTTTTTGCGATCAATGTTTAAAACGAGACAATCCAGTTGCCAATTTACACATGCCGGTAAAACCCATCTGGCACCCCCATGCCAGATGACTCTCGTGCTGTTGATAATGTACTGTTTATGTAAAAGTACGAAAAAAGCAGGTACCTTGATTGTTTCTCTCCGTTCCTTATACTATATTTCTCGATTCAAAATACGTTGGTTTACCGTAAGAACATAACGTTACGCTACAAAATGACAGTAAAGTTGGTAGGCAGTTGGTAGTTGGTAGTTGAACATTCGAATAACCAACTACGTACTAGTTGCCAGTTGGTTATTCAAAATGTATAAGCAAGTCTGATTACCTTTTAAAACATAATGATGAAAAATCATTCTTATCCATGTTTTGTTCTTTAATATTAATCTTCATTTCTTAAAATGCATTCAGCAGTCTCAAAAAGTACCTTGAGAGCCAGTTGCCAATTCGTGATATGTTTCAGAAAAGCTTCTTTTTTTTTCAGTCACAAATGGATAAAATCATTCAATATGACATTTTATATGGTCTTTCATTTCAATATCCGACACTTTCAACGTAAAGATCAGTCTTGGAAACACTCAGGACTTGTCTAGACCTATTCCTAACAAAGACAGGTTATGTAGAAAGATTTCTCTGGATTGGGTGTACGGTAAGTGAAGGCCCTCTCTCAATTTGAAACGTTTAGACGTCGTTAAAAAACACATCTCTCTAAAGATGAAGGGTGTCGATTTTCCAGAAATCTCAGCAGCGTGTAAGTATATTTCTAAAGTTAGGACGAGTGCGACTATGTACGACTACCGATCCATTGGAACTGATTTGTCCCCGATTTGTTTAAAGATACATTGAAGTATTTGTCTATAATACTAATATTAATTCTTCTCAAAGAAACAACTTCTCTGAATCTCCAAAATCCTGAAAAAAAGTCCTTATAAATGACATAGCTACAAATCTCATTTCTATCAGCGAATATGTATATCAAAAACATTTCACTATCAAGATCACTGACAAAAATAGGTTCTGAAACATTGTGTCGTTTTTGTTCTGATTTAATGAGCCCATCTTTAACATTTATTTACTAAATTTGAACTACATCGGTCAGATAAATTGACTATGGGCACGAAAGATATTCAGTAATGAATTAAGCTGATAAGAAAACATAAAAGGTATTCAGAAATGCAAGAAACAATAATGAAAAAGGATTGTAATGGAATGAATATATCCCTCTTGTCTAAAGAAAGACCTTTGATTTATTTCATTCAGAAATATTATAAATAAACAATCCCAAATCGTGTTTGATGTAAACGATAAAACATGATACAGGGCAACTCTATAATGTATTACTTACATACACGACATTTTGCATTCAAACCAGATTGTTCTTTGGCATGAACTTTATGTGTTTATTTTCAAATCATTGTTAGTTAATCCAAAGAGCTAAATACTTCTTAACCTTCATAGACATCTTCGACTCCAGGGGACCATGCCTTTTGCTGACTTAATATACCCACTCGTGACAAGATAAAGTCAAACGTTTGTATGATAATCAAACAAAGAGAACAATATCTTTTGTTTGGAATTCATTGATTTATATTCATGATAAATGTAGAACTGAAGTCTTCAAACAGATATTTTTCGTCAAGTTGCGTGCAGATAATAATTGTTATTATCAAGTGATCTGCTTTAACGCTAATTAAAAAAAAATGTTAATTATGATGACGCGGTAGAAATATAATATGGGAACAACTTCAAGATCGCACAAAACAATTTAGTGTAAATACATGTATGTTAAGCACGTATTAGAATTAGGTTAGAATAGATATTAATAATACAACATATATCAATGGAGTATGTTTCACTTTCGCCCCTTCGTAATCGTTTCAAGAAAAAAAAAACTTCTAAAAGTTAGTATGATTTAGTAAGTCGAGTGTATTGTGTATTTTGACAGCGTACCGTCCAAGACGTAAAAATATGTATTTTACGAAGAGAATTATTGACAAGAATTATTGATAATAATATAGAATATTTGAAAACAGATCTATTATCATAGCAAACTAATGCCTGAGCTATTGCGTTAGTAATTCCGCACTGAATTACAGGCCCAAAACCAAGCATAATCACATTTGTTTTAGGACGCATTGTTGTTAATAATTATCTTCGTAAAATACAGTGGCCACCGAAACTGCATTTAAAATAACAATTATATAATAATAATAATAATAATAATAATAATAATAAAAAATTAAAACATAGTAAAATGCTATAAAAGAACAATAACCTCCTAGATAGCCTAGTGGTAGAGCGTCCGCTTCGAGAGCGTGAGGTCGTGGGTTCGAACCCCGGCCGCGTCATACCAAAGACGTAATAAATGGTACCACTCTTCAGCATATCACAACTTCTTCTATCTCTAAGAACTAAAATAAACCCCAACATATTTCAAGTTTAACTTTTGAAAATTTAGTATTTTGATGTTTGAAAAAATGCCTGTCTTAAATAACCTTTAATCCATTTAACCCTTTATAACTGCAGACGACAGCATTTTTACAATCATAGCTTTTATTCTGTCCGCTTATTGAGATATATTCAGATAAGATGTAAAGTTAATACTTAATTAATCATACAACATTTACATTGCATGCAACGACAAATTTATTTTCTTAATAAATAAAGTAATCACTAGATCAATGGAATAGGTTTAATCTTTCAATCGAAAATCATAATGACTGGTATTTAATAAGCTTTTTATTTTGTGTTCTCATGGGATATTCAAAAGACACAACGGGTTATTTTTTATTTAATAATAATAATGATGATTTTATTTTTTTGTTTGAGAAGCTTAGCCCGGCCATTATTTCTGTACTGATTATCTCAAGATACTCTCGATTTGTAAAAACAAAAAAATAATTAAGAAACAATAAAATAATTTACTTACACAAAGTATGTAAAGCAAAGTATAAAAGGCCGATGCAGAACTCAAACCGTCAAAAGTACCATAAGAAAATAATCACATTCCCTTTAATACATCCAACAGCCAACAAGTCGATTATTGTTCGAACTTGGAATATATTTTGTTTTAAACAAGAATGCTACTGTTTCTTTATATACTGCTTAACATTGAAAAAAAATCTGCAATATTGTGCTTTACTTATATACTGTGTATCCGCATAATAAATCTAAATGTGTATGTAATCAATATGGGTCAGCCTGGCGAAACATCTACTCGTATAGTAACTTTTCCACAGCTTGCAGTACGCTTGACAGTACTTTGAAAGAAAGAGGCCTTTACAGTCACATATAAATACACAGATATAGATCCATGTGCATTCCAAAACACAACATCCACGTTCGCGATGATTATTTTTGTTGTTGTTGTTGTTGATTTTTTTTTTCAAAGAAAAGAAAAGAAACAAAAAAAAGAAACAAACAAAAAAATGACTAGAAGAACATTCAATGCATTTCAGTCGTAGAATCAAGAGTCCCATTGTTATTAGTACTCAAAGTACAATTTAACATGGGGCTTTTCTACTTAGGGAGGCAAGTTATTCGAAGTCAACGGCACTAACCATATGTCCACAGATGTTTCATTTAATAAGAAATTTTCATTTTATGAAATATATGGTCGTTTTAAAGTATGTAAAAGCTTGAGACCTTACTATTTCTTGTAGGAAATGAAAGATTTGCATAGATGTTACGGACGGAAATGAAAGGTTTGGATAGATGTTACGGAAGGAAATGAACGGTTTGGATAGATGTTACGGAAGCACAGAACACTTCTCATTGAAGCACAATCATGCATTTTATATTCATGTGGAAATTTTGATGCCATGATTTATATATCGTAAATAGTAGGACTTTGTTATAAAATCTTTTATTTTCTGTTAATTTAGTATGCTTTTCTACCTTTTTCACGTTATGATAATTTATTCGATTATTCATTTTTTGTGCCATTGAACAGTAACATTATGTTGAAGTCGGTGTTAGGGGCAAGATGGTTGTTGCAGATTTCATTATTCTTCATATTTTCATTAACAGGCTTCATCAAACTCGAGTCATACTAATGATTTACTTCATTGTGTTTTATTCGTCCAAACAGATCTTCGATAAATTTTATTAAACACATTGTCATAAAGACATAGAAGATCTATTTAACCTATGTACCTACTACTGATTTTATCATTTAAATCTTTCATTACAAAGGAACTCTTACAATATATGGTTGTTTAACATGCCAAAATGTATAATAACTATTAAATTATGCCAATTGTTTAAATTGAATGTTACCTTTTAGGGAATCATTAGCATTATTAATATACAAACACATTTTTGTTAACTTAATAAATCAAAAAAAAAAAAAAAAAAAAGAAAAGAAATATCGCTAAGCCGCATAATTGTATGCACTGTTTGATGTACATGTAAGTCATTATTTTACATATTGACAAATTTTCTTTTAAAAATGAATCTATAATATCTTTTTGCGATTAGTTACATTTGTCTAATATTTAGGTATTGCCTATAAGGAAGGAACAATTTATCCAAAATAATTTGGTTTTGAAATGATTTAATGCCAATACAATGTATCCAATGTACTTCAGCTCATGCAAATAAAGTATATTCAACGTCTTATTGGCATGTGCGCGAAGTACACGTCAAGTAGATACATATACTTTATGATCATACTTGTACCTCCAGTAATGAAGATACTGTATAGTGATTGGTAGATCAAAGCCGCAATTTCTAATAATCCACACCTATACATACTATATATAGAAGCATAAAGAAATATACACATAACTTTTACTCCGTTTGAATTAGAGATGGTCACTTAATACAGTGTCAAAACACAATACTGGCAATTACTATAAATCTTCACTCGAACGAAATAGCAGTGTTAATGTCGTTACCTGAACAACTTGTCAACATTTATTCAGATAAACGTGATAAAGAGAAAATACATTTAAAAAGAAGACCAAGTAACACATTCATTTGAGAGCCACATTTTCTATACACACATTGACCATATAGTCAAGCTAATGGTTGTATTTGTACCAACTTGAATCTGTGTCTGTGTTATGCGTTGCTAAAGGTCCCTGCAAATACGGAGTTATGGTGTAATAGTAATAGTATTCACTGTGGTAACCGTACTAATTATAGATACATTTACGTCATGATTTATGCATTTACAAGATCTAGCAATCACAACACATCATAAAGTAGCATGTTGCCATATTTACAAGATGAAGCCGTCGCAACACATCATAAACTAGCATGTTGCCATGTTTACAAGATGAAGCAATCGCAACACATCATAAACTAGCATGTTGCCATGTTTACAAGATCTAGCAATCGGAACACATCATAAAGTAGCATGTTGCCATGTTTACAAGATTGAGCAATGCAACACAAGTCATCATAAACTAGCATGTTGCCATGTTTTTAAGAGTAAGCCATCGCAACACATCATAAACTAGCATGTTGCCATGTTTTCAAGATTAAGCAATCGCAGCACATCATAAGCTAGCATGTTGCCATGTTTACAAGATCTAGCAATGGCAACACATCATAAACTAGCATGTTGCCATGTTTACAAGATTAAGCAATCGCAACACCTCATAAACTAGCATGTTGCCATGTTTACAAGATAAAGCAATCGCAACACCTCATAAACTAGCATGTTGCCATGTTTACAAGATTTAGCAATCGCAACACATCATAAGCTAGCATGTTGCCATGTTTACAAGATTTAGCAATCGCAACACCTCATAAGCTAGCATGTTGCCATGTTTACAAGATTTAGCAATCGCAACACCTCATAAGCTAGCATGTTGCCATGTTTACAAGATTAAGCAATCGCAACACCTCATAAGCTAGCATGTTGCCATGTTTACAAGATCTAGCAATGGCAACACATCATAAGCTAGCATGTTGCCATGTTTACAAGATGTAGCAATGGCAACACATCATAAACTAGCATGTTGCCATGTTTACAAGATGTAGCAATCGCAACACATCATAAACTAGCATGTTGCCATGTTTTCAAGATCTAGCAATCGCAACACATCATAAACTAGCATGTTGCCATGTTTACAAGATCTAGCAATCGCAACACATCATAAACTAGCATGTTGCAATGTTTACAAGATCTAGCAATCGCAACTTATCATAAACTAGCATGTTGCCATGTTTACAAGATCTAGCAATCGCAACACATCATAAGCTAGCATGTTGCCATGTTTACAAGATTAAGCAATCGCAACTTATCATGAACTAGCATGTTGCTATTTTATTCTCACTGACGTATGTAGGAATAAGCCAATGCCAATATGAAGTACTTTGCTTACGTCAATTATACTCATCGGTATTGAAAAATATTTCATAGCTACTTGATAATACAGAGCAGTCTACATCTTTTTTATCAAAATCAGGTTCCAATCTGTACGTTATAGGCAGTGGTGACAATAGCAGCAGTAGTGCAGTAGTATGAAATGTAGGGTCCTATGAATTTGGATACCTGTTGTTATCATTTACCTTGTGAGAGAGAGAGTTATGAATTGTGGTTTAGTCATGTTAGTAGCGAACAAAACAAGCCAGTTTAGATATGACTAGCATTTAATTTGGGTGACAAAGAAGATATTGCTACTGATAAATAGAGAAATCAAATGACTAAAACAACAGAAATAGACTTAACTGGCTACGTTACATGTTATCAGTTGTGCATTATAATTAAATGATTTGACTCATCTGTTACAACCTCACTGTTTGCTAATGTTATTTTATGTTGACTGCTCGATTACTGTCCTGTTTTATTTAGTATTCACTATATACATTGTCATCCTGTGTATCTTGAATTTCAATAATTTCATTTTTACTCCTTCGTTTCCACCGTGTTTATGTACGTTATTAATATTGACATTTTGACTCGTCCGTTACCATCCGTTGTTTTTTTTTCCAATAATCAAAATTTACATTCTGACACCTTTGTTGCCATCCATTATATCTTTATTCTCAATATTTACATTGTGACCACTCCTTTACTATGCGGTTTCTTTAAGTTTTGAAATGAACATCCTGAATCCTACAGTGTCGTACCGTGTTATTTTTATATTTTGCTATTTTTAGTTTCACTCTTGCGTTGACATTTTCTTAAATTTATTTTCAATATTTTCTTTTTGACCTCTCTATTCCCATTCTGTTTATTTTCATTTTAATATTCACATTCTGGCTCATCCGTTGCTATCCGTTGATGTAAGGTTTCTGTATTTACATTCTGACTCCTAAGTTGAAACTCTTTGTCTTTTTGTTTTAATAGTTTTATTTTTACTTCCCCGTTGACATCCTGTAAGCTTTGGTTTAAGTTTTTCATTTTGATTCCTTCACCATGATAATATCAATTTATTATATTTTTCACAGTTTACATTAACTTTTAACTCCAACGTTGTCATTCTGTGTATATTTATTTTTGAAGCTACCAAATTTCTTTTTATTGACTGTGTTTATCTTACGACTCCTGTATTTCTACACTGTATGTGCGCTCATTTATTTTGCCTTCTCCGTTGGAAGCCTTTGAAATATAAACAGTTAAGATTCCTGATTGTGTATTTTATTTTCATAAACTCATTATTCCTAATGTTCGATAACTCATTATTCCTAATGTCCGATAACTCATTATTCCGAATGTTCGATATTTAAAGCAGTAAAATGCTGCATATTTAAAGTATAATGGTGTCGTAAATCATTAATTTTGACTCACTGTTTCTCAAATACATGTACAAAACCTATACGGGACATGCCTTAAAATGTGTGTTCTAAATTTCAGCACTAGTGAGTGAACATGGGTTACAAACCTTAATCGGTTACTTCATTTGGTAAGCACTATTTTTTATATTATATGATTTGACATCCAGTCATGGTCGACGCTTACCGTCACGAACACGTGGTACTTCAGGTTTTGAATGAGATAAAGGCAATTTACTCAAGCCACGGTGGTTTTATTTTTATATAAAATCAATAAGCCATATTTACGCAAAGTATATTTTGAATAGATTAGTATAAAAATAGCTGAAGTGTGTGGCCACAACCATTGGCATGCTTGTATCGAAGGAAAAATAACGTTTTTATCTCTGCTGGATATAAATCTTAAACTAATTAATTTGTATATATTTTTAGAAAACATAAAAAAATCGGAATCATTTTACACATAAGATTTAGATACCAGTGGTTAAATTAAAATACATTTGTACAATTTGTGTTTATACGAGGAAAGTTTTAACTGATGTGAATACATAAAGACCTACGGAATAATCGCCAATGGCTTGGGACTTTTGGAGGCTAAATCAACGAGAACTGGCAACAACTGCATACGTATAGGTAACTTTCGTTTCACTTACATCAATTTGTTTTAATTGCCTACGTATAATTAGTAGTTTTGTTAAATTATATATGAAGAAAAAACGCCAGTGAATATACAATGTGTAAATTAGACGTTTAATTCAATCAAATGAATTAGTTTCAGTAGGTTTGTACATGTACTGTCTGTTTCACTATGATGAAGTGAGATCGAGATAAACTATTGTAATCATTGCCTTTATGCAGATATGTTCGCCTTTTATACATAAGCATTGTAAATCGAATGTTACTTGCATGTAAAAATTATGGTGTATGTATACATTTCTTTTGTTGTTGGTAATAATTGTACCTCTTAAAATATTCCTTACAATTATTGAATCCTTTGCAAAATTCATAATCCTTCAAATTAAAATGCTCCATTTTAAAATGATATTAATCAATGTGTTAAATGCAGGTGCCTGATCCTGCTGAGACGAACTTTGATATAAAAAAATAATCAAATAATACAGAAATGGAGGCTTTCTGTAATAACAAAAAATGTTGTTTTCCATAGAAGAATACAAGTCAATCCATTCTGTAGCCGCGCCTGCCTCACTGGCCGCCTTCAAAGCTGCAAGGATGACATGGTGCCCGTGTCCCTCTCTCTCTGTTCTGTCTGTCTAATTGCATTGTCTGCTTATATATGTAAGGACTAAGGTATGCAGCTTGTTATGGAAAATGAAAGAAACTGCTCATTTAAAACCAACAAACAACATCAGCACCATTTATTTAGCAAAGTCGACAGAATAACAGTTTACTGTCTTTTAAGAAAGGGTTTCTCAGACGAGGTCCTAGAATGACCATATCTTGACGAGTCTGAGAAACCCTTTTTTCAAAAGACAGTAACCTGTCATTCTATTTATTCCTGCTATAATTAACAACTACTAGTTATTGTTAAGTAGCAGTGCGGGTTACTGAATATACGGTAACCTATTCGTTTAATATCACAGAAAGGTAGGCAGGGCTCTTACAATCTGATGTCCTTGATTTTTATCATTTATATTGTAATGTATTCTCAGAAAGACTGCTTTTTATCAGACTGGCTTGAGCACGCAATTGTTATAGTAATGGCATGATAAGTACATACATTTGTACCTTTGGTTAATTGAACAATATTTGATAATATCAAAACTGCTTTGCCATGCCCGGCAAACAACAGAGCTGTCTCTATCAGAGATATACGGTAAATCGCTCCGTCGCAACTTCCGAGTTAGTACGTTAACAAAGAAGTATTAGTAACGTATATTTGATACCGTTAGTCTATCAAGTATTCGTGCAAAAAGTATTGTTGTCCTTCAGGTTGAAATATTTTTACTGGCATCAAACACTGCCCTTTGTGTAAATGACGTTTTCTTACCTTTTTATGCATTTCGTAGTAGTTTGTACTAAAATATACTAAAAATAACATTTAAACGATACCTAGAGTTTTACAAACATACTAATGGTTTTCTTGCTGCGATGTACAATGACTCTTCCTTTCAGTTGACTGGCATAGGTTATGTATACTGATTGCAAACTCTGAGTTTTTACATCATTCTCCTATTTTACTGTTCTAGTGACTGCGATGTCTAGACATTGACAAACAGTCTCCCGTTCTACCGACTGCGATAGCCAGACTTTTCACTGACTATGATTTTTTGACATTTGCAAACACTCTCCTGTTCTACTGGTAGCGGTATCTAGACTTCTTACACACATTTTCGTGTTCTACTTTTTGCGTTATGTAGACTTTTACGAACACTGTCATATTCTACAGATTGTGATATCTGGACATTGACAAACATTCCATATTTTAATTATGAACAATAATGTAACTTTTGCAAACACTATTCATTCCTTCTGATGGCGATATATAGAATTTTACAAACATTTTCTTGTTCTACTAACTGCGAAATCCAGAATTTCACAAACGTTCTCATGATTGTAAAAGGTACACTCATACTTGTAAACACTCTTCTATTCTACTGATTGCGATATCTGGGCTTCAACAAACACTCTTCTATTCTACTGATTGCGATATCTGGGCTTCAACAAACACTCTTCTATTCTACTGATTGTGATATCTGGGCTTCAACAAACATTTCCCTGTTCTACTGACTGCGATATTTGAACATTTACAAACAATCTCTTTTTCTACCGAATGCGATATTTAGATGATTCAAACACTTTCCTGTTCTGCTGATTGCGATATCTGGGCTTCAACAAACATTTCCCTGTTCTACTGACTGTGATATTTGAACATTTACAAACAATCTCTTTCCTACCGAATACGATATTTAGATGATTCAAACACTTTCCTGTTCTGCTGATTGCGATATCTGGGCTTCAACAAACACTCTTCTATTCTACTGATTGTGATATCTTGGCTTCAACAAACATTTCCCTGTTCTACTGACTGTGATATTTGAACATTTACAAACAATCTCTTTTCTACCGAATACGATATTTAGATGATTCAAACACTTTCCTGTTCTGCTGATTGCGATATGTAGACTTTTACAAATATTTTCTGCCCTACTGACTGGGATATTTAACATTAACAAACACTCTCCTTTTCTACTGATTGTTAAAGCTAGACTTCTACAAACTCCTCTGTTCTACTAATTGCGATATGTTGAAATTTGCAAACAGTCTAATGTTTTTCTGAATTTGATACCTAAACTCTTATAACCCCCCCCCCCCCCCCCCCAACATGTCTCTGTTCTACTGGTGGCGATATTGAAAGTGTTACGAACACTACCATATTCTACAAATGGCGATAGTTAAATTTTTCCAAGCATTCCTCTCTTGTACTGATAGCGATATTGGAACTTTTACACTCTCCCGTACGTTCTACTGATTGCGATTCCTAGAATTTTACACACTTTCTCCTGTTCCGCTTACAGCAATGTCGATACTTTTACAAACTTTCTGCTGTTCCGCTTACAGCGATGTCGAGACTTTTACAAACATTTCCATGTTCTACTGGTTACGATGTCTAGACTTTTACAAACATTCTCATGTTCTACTTGCTTCGATATCAAGTCTTTTACAAATATTCTCCTGTTCCGCTTAGAGCGATGTCTAGACTTTTACAAACATTTTCATGTTCTACTGGTTGCGATATCTAGACTTTTATAAATATTCTCCTGTTCCACTTACTGCAATATCAAGTCTTTTACAAATATTCTACTGTTCTGCTTAGAGCAATATCTAGACTTTTACAAACATTTCCATGTTCTACTGGTTGCGGTATCTAGACTTTTACAAATATTCTCCTGTTCTACTTACTGCAATATCAAGTCTTTTACAAATATTCTCCTGTTCCGCTTAGAGCAATGTCTAGACTTTTACAAACATTTCCATGTTCTACTGGTTGCGATGTCTAGACTTTTATAAACATTCTCATGTTCTACTTGCTTCGATATCAAGTCTTTTACAAACATTCTCCTTCCTTACTTGAAAATATATACTTATTGTAATTATGTCTTGACGAATTGAGATATAACTCTTGCATCAAGGCAATTCTCGCCCGTGAAAAAACTCTCACTTAATGAAAAATAGAATAATTATTTAAAACTCAATAAGAGAATTGAAAAGTAAGTTTTTCTTTTTCAATTAGTATTATCTTTTTTTATCTAAGTAACATTTTTAATAGATAATCAAAAAAGAAATATGTATATTTACAATAAAACCCAGCAATAAACAGACGTTGTTTTTCATAATACGCATGAATGGTTTATAAATAAATGATTATTTTTATAAAGGTGCCTAAATGCATTTTCTTTTATTTTCTATAAAAATCCAGCAATAATGAGATATAATAGTAATAAAACATACTTTATTAATAATAAAAATACCGTTGTATCTTATCACTTTGTTTGTTTAGCCCTAATTTAATCAGGTTTTCTAAATTCGTTATAAAGGTATGGACTTGTTTGCTATAAAGGTGAAAATAATAACATGCAGTCTAGATAGATCATTTTAGAGATAGATTAATTAAAATAGTTTCAGTTTCAGTTTCAATAATTAAAGTGTACTGAAATTCAAAATATTTCATTTATTCATGCTTTAATAAACAAATAATCGAGGCCTTCGAGTGATTTATCGTCTAATTTATCACGGCTCAGAGTTCAGATGTGTAGGAATTGAACCATGAGGGCGTTAGCCTGAGTGGTTAAATACCGAAGCATATGAATGACGACCAGTGGGTAATTAGACGATAAATCACAAGGAGGTCATGACTGTTTCATTCTGACACTATTTTATTATTATTATTTATCATTATTATTTTATTTTATTTCAGTCTCATCATCATGTACATCATTACATAAACCAAAAACATACTTGTATATATTTACATACACATTATATAACATAGTACACAGATGCCACTCATTAATGAGTTATAAGAGACTAATCATGAACATCACAAATGCTATACGGATACAACACTTAGATAAAATTTTTTTTTTTAAATATATATATATAAACAAGAGCTGCCGAAGGACAGCAACGCTCGATTATTCAACAGCCTTGTCAATTGAATGAATACAAAAGTCGGAAAGGGGCATAATTTGTACAATGCAAAACAGTGTTATATAACCTGCACAGTGCTTATCAGCTCATGACAGTAGACAAGTGTGTGAAGTTTCAATCCATTCCCATTAGTAGGTATTGAGATACCAACTTACATATAAGAATTTAACCAAAAACTGCTAAGTTAAAAGAGGGGCATATTTTGTAAAAATGCAAAACAGAGTTATTGAACCTTTGCATTGCATGTCATATCATGACAGTGATCAAGTGTGTGAAGTTTCAATCCATTCCTATTAGTGGATATTGAGATACCAGCTTACATACAAAAGCTTAACCAAAAACTGCTAAGTCGAAAAAGAGGCATAATTTTGAAAATATGCAAAGTAGGTCTGCACACTGCATGTCAAATTATGAGAGTGAACATGTGTGTGAAGTATCAATCCATTCCATTTCAAGAAATGGTTACTGAGATCCCAGCTTACATACAAAACATTAACCAAACATTCTAAGTTGAAAAAGGGGCACGGGCGAGTCCAATAGCTCTACTATTCTATGAATAGTTGAGCTAAAAAGTCTTCAAGACAATTTTTTTAACCACAGGAATATATGATAGTTATCATTAGTGAATGACAATTTGTTGTATGCGTGTGTAACTGAATTAAGCATTATGGTTCTGTTTTAATGCTTACTTGACAAATGGTAAAATTAGAATATTGATAACTATGAAGTATGGGTAATCTCACATTTACTACTTTTACTACTATCTATTCGCATAGTAAGGCTAGTACGACTAAGGTGCAGTAGCTAATCACTCATAAAATGAGATTAAAAGGACGCATCTAAAACAAAAAAAAGAAAAAAAAAAAGGAACTCTTAAAAAAAATATCACTTGTGTATTAATAAGAATGCTATTTCTTTTATTTTGAAATTGGAAATTCCCTGTCTGTAAAAAGCAGAAAATCCTACTGTAAATGAACTGATTTACTATTACTCCCTAGATCACAGAAAAACAATATGTTAGCTAAAAGGTACTACTGACCCTTATTTACATTCATGCTTAAAACAATATTAAAATTCATGTTCTACCGTACAATTTCTGTTTCCTTTCAAGTAAAATATGAAAGCAGGTTTTGGCAGATATATATACAAAGTTTTCATCACTGAAAATTATAGTCATTTTCTCATCATCAGACATATACATATTCCGATTACTTTCTGACAAATTATTAATTGCAGTGACTAAATCTTTCCTTATATCATTATATACTGGGCAATAAAAAAGAACGTGTTTTTCATCTTCTACAATACCATGACAATTAAAACATGTTCTGTTTACAACATCAATATTTTCATATCTACCCGTTTCTAATCTTAGTGGTGCTACACCACACCTGAATTTTGTGAAGGCCGATTTGTAATGAAACGGCAGTTTAGCTATCAGGTACTTCTCGGTACAAAATTGAGACTTAAACTTCCTGCACGTTCTCAGTTTATTACGACCATGTCCTCTTATAACTTTTCTCTATCCAACAGCAAAGTCCATTTATTTATTTCAATACCCATCAGAATAGATTCTAGCTTTGAAATAGTAGGTTTTGCGTTTCTAATATTAGTATCATCTAATAAATGTACATGATTGATATCTGATAAAAGTTTCTTAATTCTAAAAAATCCATTTTTAACATGACATGTTTTAGACCACATATATATATAGATTTATTAACTCTATAGTCATCCATATTCATAACTCTAAATTATTGTCTAAATACTGATCCCCACTGCCTAACAATTGGTGGTGTCCAATATATATATGTACTGCACAATAGCTAAGCAAGTCGATCAGTCGTCTAGTCTTGTATAATGGCTCTCACCGCCAATACGCAGACCATAGGCCACATACATTGCATACCAGAATTAGTGGCGTTAATTCAGGGCATACTTTCGGTACTGTTAAAGATTTTCTTCCAGTTGCTGTAGTTACATATGAAAATACAAATAGTAGAATTACTACAACTTTCAACTTATTAGAAGTACGTGATACGTCATTAACAGCCTCGTAAACCACCGGGATAAACGGGGAAATCCCCGTCTGCTATGCAAAAATAAAAAAAAATACTGTTAAAATATATTATATTAGCCGATGTCGATTCAGTGGATCAAAGAATACTTTAGATTTAATATCGTTTGATCCTTGTATAATCAAAGCCGACACATTGTCATATATGAATTGCTGAATTGCTGAATTATTGACATTTTTGTTATTATGAACAAAAGCACAAAACAATATAACAGAGATATGTTGGCAATGATGAATCCATTATAATCGCCTGCCAGTGTATAATTACCACATGGAAGAATTAGTCTTCGGTAGCCATTGTTTTCGAATGTTGAAATAATAAAGTAGATGATCCGAGATTTAAAACTATAGATATTACGTTCTTTGCTCCTCGTCACGTTGTTTCAAATGTCGATTTATTTGATAATGAATAGTGATGACCTCTTATATTAAGCAGATAAACACTTTGCCCTTATAATGGCGTATTAGCACACGTCTTGATTACCTCGTAAGGTATTCATTTCGTCAGAATCGGCTTATTTTTGCTTTTGCGATTATTATTCGAATACTCAACAAAACAGTTTTGCATGTTGTGTCCAGCAGACTGTTTTCTATAAATTTCAACTCAAAGTTTTCAAATGTTTATTTATTTTACATGTGCGTAAATTTCTTAATATATATATATATATATATATATATATATAAAGTATTTAAGCCTTTTGTAAAGCAATACTTCTAATCACAAATTTAAAGTTAGACGGTATACATAGTTTTCCCTAATGCTTGAGATTAATCGGTATTAAATGCAAGACAAATATTGTAACACAGAAGCTCCTCCTTTCAGTTTCTACAGACTAAATCGTAAGAACATAAATCCAAAAGACATAGTTACATTCTAAAAAATGCAGTATCATTCTTGTACACAACCTTGTTTGAAGCTAAGGGCTATATTCATAGACAATACTCCAGCACCACTCATTGAGTACACTCAAATAAATTGCCTAACGGTCACGTCCTTACTCAGGAAATATTCCATTTGTATTCATAAAGGTGAGTGACAGTCGAGTCAACTCCCAAGAGTGAGTGACTGTTGAGGGAGGTCCTGGGGACCCTTGAGTGTTTCTCAGGGTCTCATAATGTTAGTTTAGATGATAAATTTACAATATCTAATTAATTTGAACGTAAGATAACAGTGTCATGTTAAAGCGGAAGTTCATATTTGTGCAAGGTATTTTGGAAAAATATACTATGTTCTTTTTTTAATACATGTTGTTGAGAACGATGAAAACGCAAAAAGGCCCAACAAATCAAAAGACTGTTTAATTCAAATATACACCTACGAAACCTAGCCTAACGGGGCTCATCAGTCACTCCCAGAAACACACGACGTAGTAATAAATATTTACATTTCACAAGCCTAGATATCCGTTAATTTATACTGAAATATATACAATCCGTCAAATTAAATGTCATGAAGAACCTATCCTTATTAAATCTCATTGTTTAAATGACAACGGAAACATTTTCTTATACAAAAAGTTATGAACCGCGACATGAGAAAATCAACATAGTGCGTCAGTGTAGTCTGGTCAGGATCCATGCTGTTCGCTTTCAACGCCAATTGCAATTAGAGAAACTATTAGCGAACAGTATGGATCATGAGCAGAGTGCGCGCACTCTGCTCAGGTTGATCTGGATTCATGCTGGTCGCAAACGCACTATTTTGGTTTTCTCATGGTGCGGCTCAATTATGTTTTTAATAATTGCACTTTAAAAAATACGCGGACTGGCATTCGGGAAACACCAACAATTAATGTCAGAGTTAATAATTCAGTTGTTTGAATAAATGTCAATTTCAGAGAAAGTTAAACGCTATATATTAATTAAATTCTACTAATGCAGATTAGTAGATTGGCTGATGGACGGACAAACGGACGGAAGGGCGTATTATAAAAGAAATAGACGAACGAACGGACGGATAAACATACAGACGAGCAATAAGATGACAAGTTCCAACTACAAAAGTAATGACCAGCACTTTTGCATATCTTTGATGTTATTGTCATATAAACCGTTATAATCCTCTAAATCCATTGTGCACAACGAAACCATTACTCGAGCTGTCCTTCCGAAAGTTAAGATTGAGTGGAATTTATGAATATGACTTTCGAACTCCACTCACACTCCCGCAAGGTCTACTCGAGGTCCACTTGAGTGATACTTACCCAAGTTTGAGTCAAGTGTGAGTTTGAGTGACGGCTATGAATATAGCCCTAAGGGTCTGCAAATATCAGTTACATATCTGCCGAATTAGCAACTGCAGAATTAGTACGAAGCAACAAAACAGATCTTAAAAAGACTAAACAATACAAAGTTGATCAATGATTAAATATATGCTAGGACTAACCAATAATTTATAAGACAAATGATTTGCAGATTTATCTAACAAATTGATCTTTACAAAGCGTAAATACCATTGACGTTGAAGATCGTTTGTCTCATGGTATTCACAACCAAACAATAGAGATGAGAAAGACAATGCTCGCAGATTGAATTTATCTATTATATAGTAACTAGTTTCATCTGATTGATCGAAACAATTTAAAACATAATAAAACATATTTAATATTGACTAGAGTTCATGTCTCTTAAAATGTAACAATCTCCCTCATTTATTGGGGACTGTATACACCGGTTGCCGAAAACTAGGGTTTGGTTCGTTACACTCTTTTTTATTTTATGTTATGCTTTATTTGAAAGCAACGCCAATTGTTCAAAGAATGTTTAAAAATCTTCATAATAAAATTTAGACTAATTATCGAAGATAAACATTGCTTAACTACAAGTAGTTAGCTTAAGTAGCAACTATGTATTTACAATGTATCTATGAGATGATGTGATAAACCTTACCTGACAAATAGAATGTGGACCTATTGTTTTGGTATATCATGGGCTGAGCGCGAAACTATTGTAACTGTTTATAAATAAAGAACAAGATACAATAGTTTCGCGCTTAGCCCTCAATATATATCTCCATCTAAAAAAAAAGAAAAAAAAGAAAAAATAGCTAATGAACATAGCAACTGTTTGATTATTTTTCGCATATCTCTAAAATGTGTAACAATCAACTTTTATTTTAGCAAAATTGAGGTTTTCCAGACATAAGGTATAAACGGGCTGTTTTTTTTTGGTCAGATTTTGGTAGAAAATGAAATACCATTGCACTTTGCTTAGACTAACAAAGTCTGTTGAGATCAAATAATCTGTAATAATATTAATTTCTTCATACTGACACTGATATTTTCTCAGAAAAACATTTTCTCTCTAGGCTCATCTCAAAAATATTGTAAATATTTTCAGAAAGTGGTATCAGAGAGGATTGATTTTATGGCAAGGTGCTTTACATTTAACGGCTCTAACGACTGATGCCAGTCTGCACTTTGCTGCAAATACTGTGTAAACTAAACAAGAATTTAATTTGGTGTATGTTTCCTTTAGAAAATGCTGTTCAGAGCTTAAATATTTTCCATTTATATCAGAGTAGATATAATGTATATTAACAAAGTTTACAAGTGTTTGTTATTTTCTTGCAAATTTAAGTACAAAACCAAAGAAATGGCAAATAGGAGAAATGGTTAAAGGTTGTTCGTGACAGGTACAGTGCAACCTCTGTAGAGCAATACCCTTTTTGTAATACAAATATTGATTGTTATTGTTCCTGAGGGGAAACTTTGACAGAGGATTTTCGCTTAAGAGAGAACCGCTTTGGAGAGGTTGTACTGTATTTTTGAGTAAAAATTTCCGCACTGACTTGCTTTATTAAAATGCCATGAAACCTTCGCGAAATAGATTTTATCAAGCTGAAACTTTGAATTTTCAATGGATACATACTACTGTTACTAGATAAATGAAACTTGCATCATTACAGAAAGCCGTTTTTTTTTTTTTTTTTTTTTTTTTTTTTTTTGCATGTCATCATCTTTATACCATCATATAGGTATCTAAATGATTTATTAAATGTTTTATTTTATTAAGAAACCAAAATGCTTTAATTACATGGGAATTCATTTGTTTGATTTCTGACCAATAGAGCTGCTCTGTTGATGTTATAGCAATGCTCCTACCAGTGTCATTTTAAGTCTCCATAGACAGGAGTATTGTTTTGATAACGTAATCAATCATAGTTTTATTCAGCGAAATTGTATCTATTTTATCACAGCAAAATCTATTTTTGTCACAGGTCAAATACGTTTATTGCGTGTTGCAAAATATGTAAAGCACTGAATTATAATATAAGAGCAGTGGGACTGAGAAGAACAAACCATGATAGTGTATACAAAGCGTATTGACCAAACCTACTCATTTGGGAAAGAAAGTCTAGTTTTGCGTACTTTGTTGGCAAATAAAGCACGGTCTTGAGTTCAGATGCATGTAACCTTATCATGGAGGCCGAATGTCTGAGTAATTAGAAGTACCTGAACGAAAAAAGCTGTTAGTTAATATATACTCGTATGGAGATATCACCATTATTATAAAATTGCGGGATAAATATTCCATATACCTGATATTAATCCCTTGACGACAATACAGAATAACAATCAATTTATTTGTATGTGTAGTACTCTATAGTAAGGTTTTGCTCTGCCATACATTTAATGATCTAATAAGAACAATATCATAATAATAATAATTTATCAAAGCTCTTCTTAACGAGGGATGTAAATCTCCATTGAGGCCCACGCGTATACGTAGTTATAGCAGGGATTGCCATTTTATAAATATATTTCAAACATTTTTAGGCGGACCCAACTATCAGGAGGGGTTACACCCTTCCGTACTTTACCCCACTCGGCTCACCATGCCGCCTTCGTTCTTAACTGATGCTGCATTCCCAGTCCCACCCACTCCATCCAAATGAAATATTTCTGGAACCGGGTCTGTTATATATACACTTCATATTGTTTAAACGATAACTGACATTTGACATAATTATATAATATGATTGTACTGTCTTATAATCTCAAATCTCCTACCGCTGCTTTACTGGAATGAATGAATTCTTAATGGACGGGGCATTCGAATAGAAAGAAAATTGCCTCTAACATTCTTTTCAACCGGCTTATAAACTCTACGCTTATAAGAAATGTCTAAAAATATTCTCATGTCGGCGAGTCGACAACTCGAAAACACAAAAACTCGATCGACAAGTAAGGTATTTGCCGTTATTTCGTGTCAGCGGGGCGAAAACATAAAGAGCGCCGACACGACATATTTATAACCGCCATCACAAAAACTTGACAGATAAAATTGTTGTGTCGGCGCCCTCTAAGCGTCGAGTTTTCCCCAAAATAATATGCCGTGTTTTCTCCCCGGCGATACGAAAACTCGACAAATAAGATATTTGTCAAGTTTTCCTGTTGGCGTGTTTTCGCCTGGCCAACACGCCAACACGAAATGGCAGAAATCAGTCACCATACCTTAAAAATATTGCAGAGAAATACTATTTAGTTTAGTATAATTTAGCTATTAAAAAACTGTTATAGAAAAAATCAACATTAAATAACAAGCACTTAAGCAACAGCATGATTTTAAACCAAAAGGCTTAACTAAGTAATAACTAATAAGTGTTTTTCATGAAATCAGGACATGGAAGCAACGGAAGGACAATTTTACGGTGTTTAACCATCAAAACAAAGATGTTTTTCAGTGTACATGTATGTCCAAGTTCGTTCGTCGGTGCTCCAGACTGAAATATTAATACATCTCTTGAATAATATTAACTCTGTTATTAAAAGCTGATTTTTTAAGGTGCAAATAACGGTTTTTTATTGTCTTTTGAATTTTTGTCATACCTTTTAAAAAGTATTTGTTTAAAATGATTTTAAACATGTTAAAACGGGTTTGTGTGATCAAGTCTACATGTATGCACTATTTATAATTAGCATGATACTTGCAGACAGCATTCACAGATGTCAATTGTAGAAATGATTCATTTCATGTTGTAGTTGTAACGCTTAGATTTATGTCTTATATTTATAGCAGTCTATTCATTTCAGGCAAACCATAAACCAAATTCTAAAAAAACGATTTTTTCAAACAATATTCCCTGTTTAATAAGTATCTTAGAAAAAAATATTTCCTTATGTTAACGACAGATTTTTATACCCCTAAAGGTGAAACAATATTATCATTTTTTTTACATAATTCCCTGTCTTAAATGCAATTAAAATTGGAACATGTAAAGTTAATTTTCGAAGTGGAAGGGGTGGGGGTGTCATTAAAATGTGTGCAAGATTAAAGATATTCACAAAATATCTGTTTTAATATATTACATTAAATTTTGTCAATAACGAATCATGTTTTGATCATAGCAAACATTATATTAGTCGCTTATTGTTCTTTGTACCGTTAAAACCGACACGTGGTAATAGATCCATTGTTAAAATGTAGATATTATAGTAATTATGAACAAAAGCATTAAACAACATAACAGAGATAAATTGACAATCATATATACTATATCACCGCTTGAAACTATTTAATTGCCAGAGAAGACCATTCCTTACGAGTTATCAAAAATGATTATCAGTATAGTACTATAGAAAAACACATACGCCGCGCCGCGTTGTCTCAAATGTCGGTTATGTGGATCATTATATCAGTAATGAATAACCTCCAAATAAAACTTGTAAGAAATTAGTGACCCTGGCGTAATAATACCTGATTTTATCTCCTGGGAAGGTATAAATTTTGTTATAAGCGACGTAGTCTATCATAAATACTCTTTATACACAGTTTTGTATATTGTCTTCAATAATTGCTCTTTTAAAGATGTTTAAGGAGAGAGCTTGCAAATAGTATCTTACTTTTACGCACGGTATATGTAATTTTGCGTGTGTAGTTATCGTCATATAAATCAGTAATAGGGAGAGATTTCGTAATTTTCTCAAACATTGAATTTATAAAATAGAACAATACAATGAATATCAAGATGATATTATATACTACTTCGTCAGGTTAAACAAATAAGACTCTTACAAATTGTTTGAAGTACACTGGCTGAGAAAGTTACAAAATACACGAAAATCGAAACTAAATTTTAATCAAATCACTGGAGAGTACATTTATTTTTGCAATGCCATTAACATGATAATCTCCATTTCTACGGAAAATGATGCCTTGAACAATATGAACACCTTGTTGTCTTGTACGAAGGTGGTCTTGTTTTGCTTTTAAATTTTACTATCCAAAATTGGTACAAATACTAGACTCAGTTTTGTGGATAATTTAAGGCTCCTTAAATTCACCTATTTATCTTAAAAGTCGAGTTCACATAGAATATGAAATATTTCAAAATACTATATTCATATTTAGTTTTCTCATCTTGATCTCTCTCTTTCTTATTTTCAAAAGTCTATATTGCAATATTTAGAACCTGGATCACTGACCCTACATGCAAGATCGTGGAAATCAGGTTTTTAATGGGTTCTTGGAATTGACTCAGTCGACCTTTTGGCTCAGTGGTAAGTGCGATCCGGGCTCAAATCCCGAGTCTGGCACATGGACATTTATATAATAAAATTCTGTTCTCTCGAATTTCTGTTATGACTTGAAGTCGTAAGATGGGGTTCATCTGGGAAACAGACTTTATCTAGTGCCTTAGATTGCACTTTCTACGCCAAAGTAGCATTCACATCACATATGATGATTCCTTTGAAGAGGGGCAGTGTTACCGTCGCTAACGCCTAGCCAGTACGTCTGACAGCTACGTCAGAGAGTCGACTCATTGGCTCAGTGGTTAGAGCATTGGACTTCCTTTCGTGCAAGCTTGGTTCAAATTCCGCCTCAGGCACTTAAGTCGCTACTCGTACGGACTTTATCTTGTGCCTAAAACGGCACTTTCTTTGTCAATATGGCATTCACGTCGTCATACATGATGTATTTTAGAAGATTAAAACCAGTCTCTGACAACTGCGTCAGGGGGTCGACTCTTTCGCTAAGTGATTAGAACATTGATCTTCCACCCGAGCGGCTGGGGTTTGAATCCACATGGAATTTTTCATGATAAAATTCTATCCTCCTTAATTTCTGTTACGTAGGAAGAATGTATTATATTTATTTTTTTTTCTCTTTGGAACCATAAGATATGGCCCGTTTATTTTGTAAAACACACACATACATATATACATACAAAAAAAACCAAAGCATAAAGTTTGTACTACATGATCTCACTTATTAACTGAAAAAAATCCAACTAAAATATATAGTTCTATTTTCAATTTTCAATTCTAACTCGTTTTTATATATAATGTACAATACTTGGATTACCGAGACATTTCATTCTGAATAAGAAAATTTGATGTCTTGTAGAGTGTTATAACATTTCCAGACAGAACAGAATGTAGAAAATTAAAGTCTTTAAAAGTAATAATCAATTAATATTCATCTTCGAAGGTACAATTAATCTAACAATTTTCAAATGTGTGTACGATATTAATATTTTGTTTTAAATGAAATATAGTGATTAGAATATACAGGAACTTCAAGTACAAAATAATCAGACGTTAGACTAAAACATTATTATAGATTCTATTAGAATTTAAAATACAAGTGGAGGTACTGAAAAAAAAAACATTAATGCGACTGTTACAGAAAGTCTTTACTTTAAAGACATTCACGACGCAAAGTTATGTTCCTTCTTACAGACAGTAAGGACATCAGATTAAGTTATCTATTGTCGAAATCGAAATAATAGAGTAACAAGATGTACACAATTACTGTGTGTCAGTACTTAAAATATACTTTATTTCTAATCAGTATGTGCTTCTTTCAAATACTTGAAAAATTTATTCAGAATAGGATGATTGTACTTCTTATTCTGATAATAATTTTCCAATACTAAAAATTCATTATACAGTACTTTCATCATATTAATAATTCTTGCCCTGCTATCACTTATCATATAAGATTTATAGATACTAAAACCAATATGACTTAGAATAATATTAACATCTTGATAAGCTGTGAGCTCTGTTTTATATCCCACGACAAAGTATTTTAGATCATCAAAACGTTTACATATTTTAAGTTTTTGGAAAATGGAATGAATTACATCCCAAAGTGGGGTGACATATGGACATCTAAAAAGAAAGTGTTCAATTGTTTCAACGTTCTGACAGTGATTACAACAAGGGGAGTCAGATATTTTCCAAGTAAAAAGATTTTCTTTTGTTGCAATTATTCTATGTAAAAGTTTTAATTTAAATTGTTTCACCCTATTGTCTATGATAATCCTATTCAACATATAATATACGGAATTCCAGTGTATAGACCTTTTAAATGCCTGTTCCCAATATCTATGAATATATGGTTTTTTACTCTTTTGATAAAAACATGCTTTTTACTTGTTTATTAGTTAAATTGTGTAAATCAATACGTGTCTTTAAACAAGTTTTAACTTTAGTTTGCTTCGACGCTGACTGTTTCAAAGTATTTTTCCAAATTGAAGGAATAGCTTTAACAATCCTAGAATATTCTGAAATCCAGTTAGATTTGTTTTTTAGTTGATTTAAGATAACTTCTTCTTTAATTTCACCATCTTTAATTATTTGATTAATAAAGAGTATATTGGATTCTATCCAATTATTATATATTAAACATTTTCCTTTATATTTTATAAACTGATTGCCCCATATTACCTGCGTTCTTATGTCATAAAATGATTTTGGATTACAACTTTTATTTACATTGCATAGTTCTATATAATCCATAACTACCTCTCGATAAAACCGTGGTATAGTTCTTTTTGCAGGGAGGGATTTAAAGGAATCAATATTCATCTTAAAAATTAAAAGATCTCTGCCATACTGGTTTAAAAACAAAGTCGGGATAATTTTCCAATTTGCACCGTCTTCTATACATAAAGATCTAACCCATTTCATCTTTAACGTTTTTATATATGAGATTAAGTCAGGTACTTCTATTCCACCATCACTTTTATTTCCAATCAAAATTGATCTTTTAATTTTTTCTTTTTTATTACTCCACAAAAATTTAAATATCATACAATTAATTTTATCTATAACAAACTTGGGTGTTGGTATTGATTGAATTAAGTAGGCAAGTTTTGGTAGGATTAAAGACTTTATAACCGTCAGTTTTCCAAAGAAAGTTAGATATCGATTACTCCATCTATTAAACAAACTTCGACAAGTTTCAATTTTATTGTTCCAGTTTAACTGTTCACATTCAATAGTATTTGTTCCAAAGTACGTTCCAAGAGCTTTAACATTTTTATTGAACTTAATGCTGTGCAATGGCAATTGGTGAGCGTTTTTTGATTTCCAATTAAAAGGCCTTCTGTTTTAAATTTATTTAATTTTAGTCCTGAATGACATCCAAATTCTTCAATTATTTTTAACGCTCCTAATATTTCATCTGTATTTTTCAAGAACAGAGTAGTGTCGTCAGCTAACTGTGTTATTTTGATATTTTTTACGTTTCTGGGTCTACTTTTATAGATATTCCATTAATATTGTCAGATTGTCTTATTTTGGTAGATAAAATTTCAGCAACAGTGATAAATAAAAGAGCAGAAAGCGGACATCCCTGTCTAATGCCACGATGTACTGGGAAAAAACGTGATTTCCAACCATTATTTATGACCGAAGAACATATATTATTGTAAAGCACTTTTACCCAATTTATAAAGTCTTGTTTGAATCCAAATTTTACCAAAGTATCTATCATGAAGTTCCATTCGATTGTATCAAAAGCTTTTTTAAAATCAAGAAATAATATTACCCCATCTATATCGAACAGTTCTGCGTAATCGATGATGTCTTGTATTTGTCTTATGTTGTAACCAATGAATCTATTTTTAATAAAACCTTGTTGGTCTAGACTTATAATTTTTGGTAGTATCTTTTGTAACCTCTGCGCTAATACTCTGGCAATAATTTTATAATCTATATTAAGAAGAGAAATCGGTCTCCAATTTTCTAAGTTTTCAGGGTCACCCTTTTTATACAATAAAGAGAATATACATTGTTTCTGACTTCTTGAAAGCTCTTTTTCCTTGAAAGAAGTTTTCATAAGATTTTAGTATCAGAGGTGACAATTTAGTCCAAAACTTTTGATAAAATTCCACTGTTAGGCCATCAAGTCCTGGGCTTTTATTTTGTTTCATACTGTTAATAGCCTGGGTGCATTCCTCCAGGGATATTGCGCCTTCACAAATATCAGCTTCAGCAAGGGTTAGTTTATTTTCTAGATTTAATTGATTGAGATATACGTCATGGTCACTAGCACGTATAGACGACTTATATACGTTTTCGTAAAAATTAACTTCTTCGGACAGAATGTCTTTAATACTTGAAACACGTTTATTATTTGTTATCAATGAAGTAATAGTTTTTCTATTTTGTCTAGATTTTTCAAGGTTTAGGAAATATTTTGTATTTTTTTCTCCTTCATTTAAAATTTGTACTCTAGATCTAATTTGGGCTCCAAATAATTTATAATCATAGACTTTTTTTATTTCGCTTTCAACCTCAACAATTCGCTTATTATCCCCTTGTTCTGTATACAATAAATTTAATTCCTTTTCTAAATGATACAGTCTATTATGCCTTTCTCTTGATTTCTTTTTTGAATATTTAATGGAGCATTCCTTTATTTCATACTTACAAATTTCCCATTTAACTTTGTTATCTAGTGTTAAGTTATTACATCTGTCAATAATGTCATGAACAAGTTTACAATATTCTTCATCTTCAAGATAAGTATTGTTAAGTTTCCAATAGCCTGGGCCTCGTTTTAAAGGAGATTTTAATTTGATGGATATTGCTAAATGGTCAGTACTTTGAATTATTGCAGGTCTAATGTCTGTAGAGTAAACCAAAGGGATTATATTTTTATCAATTAGCCAAAAATCAATACGACTCTTTTCAATACTGTTTTTTCTCCGCCAAGTATATTGCTTTTTATCTTTATTAAACTCCCTCCAAATATCAGAAAGGTTATTACTCTTAATTAGTTTGTTAAGGTTACTACTAGAAACTATGATCTGATTATTTGTATTCGCAGACTTTGTAATTCTATCTTGAAGCTCAAGAACTTCATTAAAGTCTCCGCCAATTACCTTTATACCAAAAGAATGATCTTTTAAAACTGTTAAGATAGTCTCAAAAAATAGGTTTCTTGTCTTTTTATCGTTTGGTGCGTAAATGTTTAATAAAGAATAAAGATTATTATTTGCTTCTATATCAATAAGAACATATCTTCCATTTTCAGAATGTATTATATTTAGCTGGTTTCAAAAGGTGTACAAATGTTTGCTTCCGGTATCTCGACCTACCCTAAATTTTTGGCCCGACCTAAAATGTTTTTACGACCTTGGAATTTATTTTTCAACATTTACCAAAAAGTAAAAATTCCCATAAAAATATTCCAACCAGAAGAAATACTGTTGTTATTTGAAAACGTACTTATATTTCATAGAAGTCATTTGTTTAAAAAATAAAAATTCGATTATCCAGTTTCTTGATCCTTTTGTTTTGTTGTGTATCGTTAAGGATCAATTCAAGACCGGAATATATCTTAATCCATAAGACTGTATTATTTTTTCCGTTCAAAATTAGTAGAAACCATGTATAAATATGTTAAGCTAATCTTTTTTTAGTGTGTAACCGTCTCCAAATGTAAAATGTAAAATATAGACACAAATATTTGTGTTGTGCTAATTTCACTGTTCATCATATATTATGTCTGTTTATGTCTCTATATGCCGATAAAAATGAATGAATGAACTTATCTTATCATAACCATTCTTTGCGTCATATTATTATTTTCATACAAAATACAGAATAAAAGTCGTAAGTTATATGGCGAAATAAAGAACCGAAATACCATGGCAATGACAGATAGAAACAATAAAACGCCAGAAATCTACAACAACAAATGGTTTATACCAGAAGTCATAAATAGATGTTAAAGTTTGTAAAAGTTTCCTCAACTTTTGGTTGATGTAGTCACTATAAAAAAGGTGAGATGTAGAAGTAGTCAAACACGTCTGATGACTTGTGGGTTACATTCAGAAATATAATTTGTAATATAGCACCTCCACTACCTATTGGCAAATCAACAAGGAACATGCACTTGAATTAACTGAATTTAAGTTTACATTTATGCAAAAATAAATAATAGATACGTTACTGCCCCTTGAAACACTAAAAATATGATTGTTTCTCTTTAAATCTGAAACAACTTTTAAAGACTTGCTTGGAATATATTTACAGTTTAAAGGGAATTCCTATAGTTTTTAATGCGCATCTTTCTGCGCAGCCGACACTTTCTATGGAAAACTGAACTGAAGTCAACATTTGTTGAAACATGTTACAGACAATCTTAAATATGAGGAATCTTGAATGAAATAACATTTTTGATAAGTTATATCAGTAATCAAATGTTGATACTGGTTTATGTTGTACTGACAAGTATCATGCCTGACAGGTATCTTGCTAATTTTGTGGTTGTGTTTTCACATCGCATTTTAGTATAAAGACAGTGTTGTTCATATAATGTAAGATAATTGACTTAGTACTGATAAGACAATATCACCTTTCAGATTATTTAGTATGCAATTATAGAAAGAATTAAGAATTTTTAAAACTTTTTTTAAACTTTTAGCAGACATACATGTAATCAATTTGGGCAGGTTCGTGCCATTTCCGTCCGAACAGGTGTTTGTATTCTAGCGGTCTTAACATAAAATTTAGCCTGGTGACCCATACATTTTTAGCCATTTTTATGCTGACAATACAATTATCTATACACAAGAAAAAAAAGAAAAAATTCTATGAAAGAGTTTTTTCAAAATTTAAAAACATATTCTTCACTATGGGTATTTTTCATTGAAAAAAGTTCACAAAAGTAAATTTTTTTTTCATTTGTACCCATCATTGTAAGGATAGAGTAATACAGATATGACTATGATATCAAGTAAGTATATGATAAAATCTGTAATAAGAAAAAAACCGTATTGTGCTGCCTGGATGTATATTTTGGTTTGTATTTATAAAAAAGCAGAAAATTATGAAAATGTTCAAAAATCGCTGGCAGTTTCAGCAACAGTGGGTGTGTTCAAAGCAATTTTTCACAAAAACAAGCCTGGTGACCTATTATTTTTATTTGTTCATTGTTTTCAGCACACATTTTCCTATCATATACATGAATTTAAAAAAATTCTGTGAAAGGAAAAAAATTATCGGAATTCTCTTTAAGCGAGTTAATTTTTGTTCAAAAATGTCCAATGTTCGAGATTTTCATATTTCTTAATTTTCTAAATCAGCATTATTGTTTGAATAGATATTACGTTACTATGCTATGATCTTTGATTACAAATAGTAGTTTCAAGACATAAAGCATTTTAATTCAGGCTGAATCATGTAAGCATCTAGCCCTGACACGTCAGTTGTATCGTTGAATATTACAGCATATATTTGTATATATTACCAGCTAACATAGCAGTTGTCATTATAAAATTAAATATTACATGCTAAGTAAGACTTATAAATGTTCAAGATATCAAACAGGTACAGCTGAAGTTAAACAGGAAATAAGTATCGTACGTATCTGTCTTAAACAAAATATGATTTAAAGACGAGTTAATTTCAATGTAAATCCTGACTTTTTCTACTATTATCTAGTATTTATTCAGTGTTTTACAAGCATTTAATCCTAAAATAATTTCGTCCAACAAATTGATCCTCTCTGCTCCACATTATAAAATATTTAGTTTTCAGTATGCCATTTGTTTTTTGTTCGTTACCCCGCCACCTACCCCACGCTTAATTATTACAAACTGCGTTATAGACACACCATCAATGGAACCTGAAGCGTCTATATTTCCATATTTAGGTTCAACTTTCGTATCTGTAACGTCATTTATGACGTCAGTTTCAACTGTTAAGAAGTTCCTTAAAGTCGGAATTTTCAATTTTACTCCAGTAAAAGAATATAATTATTTAATTTAAATATTATTAAGAATAGAATCTATATATTATTTACACATAATTATCATTTTATCATGTATGCGTATGATTGTAATCAAAAGATTAAGTCGAGCAATATTTCGGCTGCAGAATGTCATATTTCTCGATAGAAATCTAATGACCTACTATAACCCTTCGCGTCTCATAAGTTATTTTAGATTGCTTGATTTCATATCGGAACAATCTAACATACTGAATTTACGACACAATATTTCTGGTATAACATTTTTGTTGATCTTTTTCAGACTGCTGAACACAAAGAAGCATTGCATTTAAAAAGAGAAATGTATTTCTGGCTGTCGTACCTAAAGATAATGACAGAGTAAGATGACCCCTCGCGCAATTTAAACTTAAACTGAATTAAAATTGCCAAGTTTAAAGATTTGTAAAACAGGAATAAATGAAGTAAACTGATGCGACATGTGCAACCGCACGTGGACTTAACGTTTTGGATACGATGGTTGTATAATTTTCTGTAAAAATCATGGCCACTCCGTTGAATGATCCTAAACTATCAGGAACCAAATTCCAGAATTGGATTAAGGCTGGATTAGGTGTATTATTAACTAAAGAAGGTATTGAGCCTTTTGTTTATGATGAAATAGAACAGTTCCAGCAGAAATGTTTGAGTGACATTTGCAACAACAATGGACTACCTGCTGGTACCACCTGTTCTAGTTGTTGCACAGAAAATGTTGTTGTTTGCCCCACGAATAGGATTTGTAATGCAAGACGTGGAAATTGTAACTTCCATAGAAATTCTGCCACGCAATATCTCCCGTCTGGCTGCCCTAACAAGATATGTCATATTTTTAAAAACGAGATCCAACGTGCACATCGATACTATGGTCCATCCTATAAAAACACTGATGCAACCCAGTGGTGTAGCAACCCATGGGAGGTTGCAAAATGTTTTATGCCACCAGACGGATACAAGGATGCGGCGAAATCTGCAGACACAGATTTCAATGGGATCATCAGTGTTATCCTGAACTATGGAGCATTTCAGTCGAAAATTTACGACGACCTTTCCAAACCGTACAACATCTTTGAACAGGTAACACTTTATGAGTTTGATAAGACTAAATTTCAGAACTATTTTTGTTCCTGTATTCAGAAGTCATTTGTGCGCGCATTATCCATCCGTTAGTCAGTAATTCCTACGGTCATTCTGGTATTAACCGGGTCGGTAATACTGCCATCAATGAAGCATAAATGCTCCTCATAACAAAATGATGTGTCCCTAAATACACGTCCTTGGCGCGAAGGTCAAGATCAAATATTTCGTCGTCTTTTTTAATCCAGTCAATTATTTGTCCATGCATAGATCGATAATTAAATTACGTGCTACATAAAACGCCATAAAAGGACTATAAATGTATGTTCTTTATTACGACCAAGGTCAGAAACTCATAGCTCAAGGTCACACTTAAGGTAAAACGATCAAGATCTTTTGATTTTCAAATACGCAACATAACCACTACCATTTCGCACTCTGTCTTAATTCCCAAAAGAAACTATAAAGATATTCTAAGGATTTATATTAATTCCCTTGAAATATGGAATGGAAAAGCGAGCGTTAACGATTATTTACAATAGGCTTGTCACTTATCGTATTATCAAATTTTTAAGAAAAAAAACATTTTGCTGCAGTCTTCATAAAAACACAAAAACACGACAGAAACATATAAAAGTGCACCCTTTAAATAAATATTTGTGAGTTGAATTATTTATATACACGTTTTATTTTGTTTCTGAAGCAATTATTTTGTTTCAATTTTTTACAGGGTAGAGAGGTAGGCAAAGAAGTTCGGCATTGCCCACAGTTAGAGATGGAAGATACAGATCTGCAACGCTGTTTTAGTGTCTTACAGAATTTGCTGTCAGATCCTGCATATCTGTCTGCTAATACCGATGCACAGAATGCTAAAACGAAATTATTACAGGTTGGTGTTATTGTAGTTGTTTGGATTCTGAAGAATCTTTCAAAACTATAAGTTTCACTAGTAGTTGTACAGGAACAATAGGACACAATCATTATTGCATCTCTGTATGTGATAAGTTTCACTAGTAGTTGTACAGGAACAATAGGACACAATCAATGTTGCATCTCTGTATGTGATTAGTTTCACTAGTAGTTGTACAGGAACAATAGGACACAATCATTATTGCATCTCTGTATGTGATAAGTTTCACTAGTAGTTGTACAGGAACAATAGGACACAATCATTATTGCATCTCTGTATGTGATAAGTTTCACTAGTAGTTGTACAGGAACAATAGGACACAATCATTATTGCATCTCTGTATGTGATGAGATGTAATGTAGCTGGTACACATGCCTGTTTTTCTATCCGTCACAAAAAAGGGGCGGGCCCGCTTAGCTCAGCAGGTATAGAGCTTTTGTCTACGGATAGTTGGATCGTGAGTTCAATCTTCGGGCGGGGCGAATGTTCTCCGTGACTATTTTATAAACGACATTGTGTCCGAAATCATTTGTCCTCCGCCTCTTATTCAAGTGGATAAGTTGGCAGTTACTTGCGGAGAACAGGTTTGTACTGGTACAGAATCCAGAAACACTGGTTTGGTTAACTTCCCGCCGTTACATGGCTGAAATACTGTTGAACAACGGAGTTAAACCCAAAACAAACAAACAAAAATTGTTCTAATTACTCTTCAAGAGTTAATTGTTTGATCTTCAGGAAGCCGTATAGACATGATGACAGCAGCGTAAACATTATGCCAGCTGAGAGTACTTTTGCTTATCTTTAGATTTTTTTCTGGTGCATTGATTATTAAAGACGATGCTAGATCAGTAATTGTGTTGAGAGTATGTATGTATACATCTTATATGCAACATGATTGTTATATGCATGCATGTTATATGATAACTCTTCTAACGCAACACATCCTGCCATACTTTAGAAATTACGTACAGTTATTAATACTTTGGAAATGTTTAGGTACCCGATCCGCAAATAGGTAACATTCCGACGCCTGACGACCCTATGGTTTTTCGTAACATACCGTATGAAAGAGTTTTGTCTACTAAACAAGAATAAGTAAATAAGATGACATAGTAATATGCACGAATCACTGTGGACCGGATACCTTAAACACAACTTATCATACACATGTGTATACATATGCATTGTACAGGGTTCCCACTCTTCCTGGAAAACTGGAAAAGTCCTTGAATTTTTCATTTCATTTTCAAGGCCTTGAAAGTACTTGAATTTTAAAGAAAGAGCAAAAAACCTGGAAAAAGTCGGGAATTTTGTTCTTTCTGTATACTCACAATATTGCCAGTGTACATAAAAAGCAAACATATTTAAATAGAGAAACACCGGCATTGCTATCCCTGTTCTTGAAAAATTGGCGTCTTCAGCTCTTCACATCAGTTGAGATTTTAGTGGTGTTACACCTACTTAGTCTATATATAGGCATACAGACACTAAATAGAAAAATGGCGCGAAAAAAATGGAAGTCGCATAATGGCGGATACAAATAGTCCTCAGTTTTTTCGCTGTGTAGAGCTATTTTCCTTATTTTCTTCGCAATTTTTTTGGTAAAATCATATGACAGATCTATGCTTGACATGAAGATAGCATTTTGATCATGAAATAACACCATGACAAAATTTTTCATGGAAACTTAGATCATACACCACCAGTATAATTTGGGGTCTCATTTTTTAGCTGATTTTGCAGTTTGTGTGTTTGACTGAAATTATTTTTCTTGTATCAAACATGACCCCCACTTTTCTTTTGATTTTTAGTTAGCACTGACAATATTCTTCAAGAAAATGTAAGTTACAGAAATTTAAAATGGGTCCTGATGTGTGCTGCGGTCATTGGAAATAGGTCAATTTTATATAGAATAAAGAACAACTGTTACAACTATTTAGTGTGTTATAACCTATAGTATACGGAGTTGTCTTTCTTTGTAAAGCGTCTGGTGATTAAGATGAAAGAAAAACGTGGCACACTTTAAAAAATGATTTCTTTCCTACAAAGAAGAGAAATTGGCAAAGCTAGTGTAAAATACGACCTCAAAAGTCTGAAAATTGACAATAAATCGGTATTGCCATATGACTGCATTGTCCATGCTTATAATCTGACTGAAATACATCTGACAAATTGCAGAACACCCTTAAAATTGAATCACAAGGTGAAGAGATGCTTATCAGCACAAGAAGTCAATCTAAAAAGCAACCTACTGACAACTTTGAAAAGTCTTAAACGCTTGGTGAAAATTGAGTCCTGTTTTTTTAGTTTAATTAAATTTACATGTATTATACCCCCACCGATGAAGTTCAAAGGGGGTATATTGGAGTCTGTCCATTTATGTCTGTCCATGATTCTTGTGAACCTAACTCTAAACTGTTTGAAAGGTTTTGTTGAAACTTTACAGACTGGTAGTATATGACATGAGGATGTTCATATTACAAGATAATCTAGCAAAGGGGAGATAACTAGGACCTAGATATTTTCCATTATGTTTCTTAAACAGTACGACTTTAACCAAGTGACAGTGAGCGAGGCAGAAGTATTCATCCCCTTTAGGGATAGCTCTAGCTTATTTTCTTTAAGTTCTAGCACCTATTAAAAATCTTAGAGGCAGTGAAAGAATTTCACTTCTGACGGGACTTGAACCTACAATGTCTGGATCAGGTTTGGGCGCTCTACCTTTGTAGGGATAACGCATGTTTTTTCGTGTTATAACATCTGCAGAATCCCGAGTGATTCTGCAAATGTTATAACACGAAATGAACATGCGCTAACGCTATTCTAGCATAAAACGCGTAGAAACTGATAAATGGATACAATGTCTCTCAACGTCATTAATTTTCCACGAAATGCACGGGAATGTCTGAGTTGTTTTTTTACGTTGACGTCATTTCGTTTTGAATTATCCGTTTTGGGGCCGAATGACGTTTATGCTTTGCCACGGAACGCGCATATATAAAAAGGTGTTATAACAGCACGCGAGCGCGAGAATCTCTCTGTTAACACACGTTTTCTCTCCTGTTAAAACACCCCCGAAAAGTGACAAGAACAGCAGTTTTATGCTAGAATGAACCACGAGGCGCTCTATTAGTCCTGAATTTTGTGAAAATGTCCTGGAAAAGTCCTTGAAAAGTCCTTGAATTATTTCCACGGAAAAGAGTGGGAACCCTGATTGTAAAAAAGAATAAAGTAACAATTAAGTCGAATCGTGCAATCATATAATTTTAGTTCGACTTTTCGAAGTAAAAGTAGAGTTATTGCACTCGCCCCGGCGTCGGTGTCGGCGTCGGCGTCGCCGTTGGTTAAAGTTTTTGATAAAGTCAAATATCTCTATTACTATCAAAGCTATTGACTTGAAACTTAAAACAGATATTTACTATCAAAGTCTACACCAGGTGAAACAATATTCATAACTCTGTTTGAATTTTGACAGAATTATGCCCCTTTTTAACTTAGAATTTTTTGTTAAAAGTCAAATATCTCTGTTACTGTTAAAGCTTTTGACTTGAAACTCAAAATAGTTATTAACTATCAAAGTCTGCACCGAGAGACACAATTCCCATAACTCTGGTTTGAATTTTGACAGAATTATGCCCCTTTTTAACTTAGATTGTTTTACTGGCAAAGTTCTAATTCAGAGTCAAGCACTGAGAAAAGTCGAGCGCGCTGTCTTACGGACAGCTCTTGTATTTATTTATTCTTATACCTCAAGCTTTTTTTAAACTGCGTTTTTTTGGTTGTTTTTTTTAGTGCGACTTGTGAGTTTATTTGGTAAAGGTTTTTGATGAAGTCAAATATCTCTGTTACTATCAAAGCTTTTGACATGAAACTTAACATACTTATTTACCATCAAAGTCTACACAAGGAGAAACAATATCCATAACTCTGATTTGAATTTCTACAGAATTATACAAATACAAATACATGGCATTTATATAGCGCAAAAATTATAAAATATTCTATTGCGCTTTACAATTACATAACACACATTTAACATATATACATACAAAATATGAACATGATTCTAGAACTTAGATTTAGAGATTTGGACATGTATAAATACTATTTTACACCACTTCTGATATTTTGTATTTTAACAAGACTACACTCATTGTTCATGAAACTGCCTAAATAAATGTGTTTTCAGTTTTGATCTAAAGCTGGCTTCAGACTGAATGCTTTTCAGATAGCTAGGCAGATCGTTCCACCATTTGGGACCAACGACTGCCATAGATCTGTCTGCTAATTTTGTTCGCCGTCTAGGGATGTTAAAGTTAGTGTCACTTTGTGAGCGAAGTCTGTATCGTTGTCGAGTAGGTACAAACATTTCCCTCAGATATACTGGAGCTGTACCATTGATGACACGGAAGACTATTACTAAAACTTTGAACATGACTCTAGCCTTAACTGGAAGCCAGTGTAATTCTTACAGAATTTCGGCACTTGGTTTTTCATAGGAAGCATTCTTGACTACTCTAGCGGCATGATTTTGGACTCGCTGTAGTTTATTGATTTGGTAGGCTGGAATTTCTGTAAATAAACTGTTGCAGAAGTCAATGTGAGAATGAACCAATCCATGCACTAATGATTCAGTTGACTTTTGTGTGAGATGTTTCCGTATAGCCCTAAGGTTTCGTAACTGCACATGAGCTATCTGACACTTTTTCTGAATGTGATGGTCAAAGTTGAGTGTATTGGTCATAGTTACACCTAGGTCTCTGACATGATCGACGCATTTTACGTCACACCCACCAACGTTTACACTTGTGATGTTCAATTTCGCTAACTGTTGTCTGGTTCCGTACATAATAATTTCAGTTTTAGACTGATTCATTTTCAGTTTGAAGGTTGTCATCCATTTTATGATTTCATTGAGACAACTGTCGAGTTGTTGAAGAACAGTTGTCTCATTTTGAGAATTTCCCGCTTGAATTTTTAACGCAATCTTGTGGTCGTCCGCGTATCCATAGAGATCAGCTGGATATTTCTGCACCACTCGGTTGAGAGCCGATATATACAGGGTAAAGATCACCGGCCCGGCACAAGAACCCTGCGGGACACCAAACCTCAGTGGCTCCGTGTCAGATGCTGACTGTTCGACTAAAACCTTCATTGTTCTGTTCGTGAGATAAGATTCTATCCATTTCAAGGGAGTGCTATGTATACCAAAGTCATCTTGAAGGATTTGAATCAGTATCGGGATATCGATGGTATCGAACGCTGCACTCAAGTCGACCATGACCACGATTGTTATTTGATTTTCATCTATGGTTTCCAAAAGATCATTATACATTTTGACCATCGCTGTTTCAACCCCATAATATTTTCTATAGGCACTTTGGTAAGCTGGGAGGAGGCTGTTAGCTTCAATATGCTTATTGATTTGGTTTAGAGCAGCTTTTTCAAGAATTTTGGAGAGGAATGTTAAATTTGACACTGGGCGATAGTTTTGCAGTTCAAGTGGGAGACCTTTCTTCTTCAACAAAGGTTTTATCACAGCACTTTTCCATTCCTCAGGGAACACACCAGATAGCAGTGATCGATTTACAATTTCTGTCACAACGGGAGCAAGTTGTGAAAAATGCTCCTTTAATTTCTTAGTTGGTATCACATCAAGTTCACAAGTTGTAGATTTTGATGCATATACAAGTTTCAAAATATCGTTTTCGGAAAGTGGTTTGAACGCAGTAAATGTATTCATAATCACAGGTGGATTTGAGTAGGAAGAATTACCATTGGGTGTTTCAGTTGATATGTTGTCAAGATCATTTCTCAACTTGATTATTTTATCAGCAAAGTATCGTAGAAAGTCATTTGCCAAAGATACTGCACTTGTGTGTAATGGGAGCGGATTGTCCTTCGACCTTCCCAGTAAATCGGATGTTACAGCATATAGCTTTTTGATGTTTCCTTCTGCTTCTCCAATCTTGTTCTGGTAGTACTCATCCTTGGCCCTAGAAAGTTCAGCACTATATACATTTCTTACACCACTATATACTTTCTTTGACAGGTCAGATTTGTCATTCATAAAGATTTTTTCTATTGATCGTTTGTATTGTTTCAGCTGTTTTAGGTATCCTGAGTACCAAGGAACTGTCGGTCTACAGAGAATAGTTCTTTCCTTTAGAGGGGCATGTTTCTGAACAATGTCTGACGTGATTCTAGTGAACTCAGACACAAGATCATTGACATTGGACGAGTTCACTACAAAGTTATTTAATTGACCGAATTCTGCTTGTATTATGTCACTGGATACAGATTTCCAATTGCGAGATTTGATTTCTTTCCTGATCAAGGGAGGGCGACACTGTTCAATGTTACAACTAACAAAGCAGTGGTCAGAGATGTAATAGTCTGGCAAAGGTTCTGTGACATTCACACGTTTGTCTTCCAGCTTTGTGATAATCAGGTCAAGAATATGACCACCAGAATGAGTAGGAGCATTGACATGTTGAACCAGTCCAAAAGATGCTAATCAACCACACAAAGCAACTCATTAAGAAACTCAAGAAATTATGCCCCGTTTTAACTTAGAAATTTTGTTAAAAGTCAAATATTTCTGTTACTGTTAAAACTTTTGACTTGAAACTCAATATAGTTATTAACTATCAAAGTCTGCACAAGGAGACACAATTCCCATAACTCTGATTTGAATTTTGACAGAGTTACGTCCCTTTTTAATTTAGAATTTTTTTTTTACTGGCAAAGTTCTAATTCAGAGTCAAGCACTGAGAAAAGTCGAGCGCGCTGTCTTACGGACAGCTCTTGTATTTATTTATTCTTATACCTCAAGCTTTTTTTAAACTGCGTTTTTTTGTTGTTGTTTTTTTAGTGCGATTTGTGAGTTTATTAAACTGACAGGTTTTTCTTCAATTTGATTTCTTAAAGGCAGTGGGTTAATTCGTCACGAAACAGTTTTGGCAAGAGTAATAAAATGACTTTTTGCTTATGTATCTTTCCGATATTAGATACATTTTCTACATCAAACTATGAGCATATGAACATTTCCACCAAAGTATAGCTTTGATTTATCGAAATATTAGCGAACGGAAGCAAAGATGATGATACTTTTCTCAAAAATATGCCTACAATATTTACTTTTTTTCCTGACTTTGAAGAAATATAAGCACTATTGTACTCTCCTTATTTGTCATTTGTTATAAAATGGATTTAACCAGTTAAAAGAGGAAACTTTGTTTCTCTCTAAACATTTAATTTTAAGCGAGTTATACGGGTTAATATATGTATATTATATGACAATAAAATGCATATTACATTTGTCTAACTGTAAAGCAAATGTCAAAAATGTGCATCAGGTATTATTTAATAGAATAACTAAAATGTAACGTTTTGTGAGTTGCTTTGTGTGGTTGATTAGCTTCAGAGGGGCTATATGCATAGGAAACATGTAGAATCCGCCTTTGGGCGTAATTTCAGGACAAAATGTTTTTATACCCCAACAAAACGAAATTTGGGGGCGGAGGGTGGTGGTGGTGGTAGGGGGCGGGGGTATATAGGAGTGAGCTTGTCTGTCGGTCGGTCCGATGGTTTTATGGTTTCCGGATGATAACTCTTGAAAGACTTGACCGAATTAAATAACTTTTGTACACATGTGTAACATCAGAAAATGCAGGTCAAGTTTGACTATTGGGTCAGTAGGTTAAGGGTAAAGGTCATAGTGACCCTTAACAGTTAAACGGTTTCCGGATGATAACTTGAGAACGCGTAGTCCTAGGATCATACATTTTGGTACACAGGTGTATCATCATAAAATGCAGGTCAAGATCGATTTGGGGGTCAGTAGGTCAAAGGTCAAGGTCACAGTAATCGGAACAGTTAAATGGTTTCCAGTGATAACTTTAGAAGCGTTTGGGTCTAGGATCATGATTTTTTGCACAAAGTTGTATTATCATAACATCAGGTCATACTTTGAAGTTAGTAGATCAAAGGTCAAGGTCACAGTAACACTGAACAGTTAAATGATTTCCGGATGATAACTTGAGAACTTTTGGGTCTAGGACCATGCATTTTGGTACGCAGGTGTATCATCATGAAATGCAGGTCAACTTTGACTTTGCGATCAGTAGGTCAAAGGTCAAGGTCACAGTGACCCTGAACAGTTAAACGGTTTCCGGATGATAACTTGAGAACGCTTATACCTAGGATCATACATTTTGCTACACAGGTGTATCATCATAAAATGCAGGTCTAGTTTGACATTTGGGTCAAAGGTCAAGGTCACAGTGACTCAGAACAGTTAAATGGTTTCAGGGTGATAACATTAGAACGTGTGGGTCTAGGATCATGATTTTTGTACACAGGTATATCATCATGAAGTGTAGGTCAAGTTCGACTTGAGATCAGTAGGTCGAAGGTCAAGGTCACATTGACTTGAAACAGTAAACGTTTTCGGACGATAACTTGAGAACGCTTTGGTCTAGGATCATATTTTTATACTAGGGTGTAATATGATAAAATACAGTGAAGTTGACTTTAAGGTTAGTAGACAAAGGTCAAGGTCACAATGACACAAAATAGTTAAACAGTTTCCAATTGATAACTTGAGAATGCTTTAGCCTACGATCATGAGAATTGATAGGGAGGTTTGCTATGACCAGCTGATGACTTCTTTTGATTTTGCGTCAAAGGGTCACAGATCAAGGTCACAGTGACCGGAATATTTAAAACGAATTTCGGACACTAATTAAAGACAACTTCGGAATAGGATAACCAATCTTATTAGGGAGGTAGGTCATGACCAACAGATGACTCCTATTGATTACGAGTTTCAAAGGTCAAAGGTCAGAGTGACCTGGAACATGAAAACCTTTTCCGGAAACTAACTTGAGAACGTTTAGGCCAAGGATCACGAAACTTCATAGGAATGTTGATAATGACTAACAAATGACTTGTATTGATATTTAGGTCAGGAGGTCAAAGCTCAAGCAAGTTTGGCTTGACATTAGCTTAGTCCTGTGACAATGCCATAATATTGGGGTACAATTCGTCACTCCTGTGACAATTCTAGTTTTCTTTTGTTTTTATTTATTTATGTATTTTTTAAAAAGAAATGTTTAGCGACTGAAGATAGTTTGGTGTGGAATAATCGTGAAACATTTACAATTTCATACACCACACATCATATAGCGTGTTTCGTACGTACTGTTGTCAAACATTATTATAGAGCAACAGAGAACCTTGGATGTTAGCTCACAAAGTGCTCAGGGTCCGTACGTCCGTCCACAGTTTCCTGTAAAAAATAACGCGAAACTTCGCAGGTCTGGGATGATCCTTGGATGGTCTTCTTCATAACTGTGTCAAATTCGATGCAGAACTGTGGTTGCCATGGCAATCGGAAGGAATGTCGTTAAATCTTTTCCTCCAAAATCACGGATCAAATGGCTGATACATGTATTTGCAACTTTGTGTCATTAGTGGTTCTCTACCAAGCTGTTCAGATTATCTCTCTAGTGTCAAATATGGTTCCGCTCAGGAGGTCACATGCTTTATATAGACTAATAGCGAGCCCGAGAATCGAGCTTTACGGTAACGCAAGTATACTTTCACACTTGGTGAAGGATTTGAAAAGTTTCGTCGGAAGTTTTAAAAAAGCGCACCTTAGCGGACTGGTGCTCACAGGAAGTACCTCTTTCCGGAGTGAATACAGAACTTCATTCAATTGCTAAAAATTATTCATCACTCAACAATAATGAAAGAATGATTTCCAGTTGTTTGAAAAAAATATTATTTGCATTTAAAAGATCAAGCATCGGCCAGAAAATAGAAAGAAATGTCATTAATAAGCAGAAAGAAACGGGAACGCGGTAATGACGTCACCGTGACACCGGCTTCCCATAAATTTTGCAACGTATGATATTCAGTGTTATAGCGAGCTCAGTCGAGCTTTACGGTAACGCAAGTATACTTTCACACTTGGTGATGGATTTGAAAAGTTTCGTCGGAAGTTCTTAAAAAGCGCACCCTAGCGGACAGGTGCTCACAGGAAATACTTCTTTCCGCAGTGAATACAGAACTTCATTCAATTGCTAAAAATTATTCATCACTCAACAATAATGCAAGAAAGATTTCCAGTTGTTCGAAAAAAAATATTATTTTCATTTAAATGATCAAGCATCGGCCAGGAAATGGAAAAAAATTGTCATTAATAAGCAGAAAGCCACGAGAACGCGGTACTGAAGTCAACGCGACACCGGCTTCCCATAAATTTTGCAACATATGATATTCACTGTTACAGGTATGGTGACACTAAATGTAGACTTTTTTTCAAGTGAATAGGTTCTCGCGAATTCTTTTGAGTAGTGAATAGTTTCTTTGTGACAAATAAATGATGCATAATATTTTTAGCTAAATCCGATTTCTTTGAGCTCGCTTTGAGGCTTTGCCTTATTTCATATCCCCGAGACGGTAACGTCCGTATATAGTTATTCGTCTTTGTTGTCTGCATATACTGAGGCATTTTTTTTCGATGTTTTCCGGTTCCGGTTTATATACACACCGCAGACTGGTTGTCTGCATGAACATCCGAGCGCCCCGAATCAGTCACAGAAATTCGTAAACCGCGCTAACATGATTATTTTACTTCTTTTCGTAATGAAAACTGTACATGCAACTGGAAAAACACTTTTAAAACAGTAAGGAAGTGTAAAAGCCGTCAAGTTTCTGCGTGGAGTGCAAACAAACTAAAAAATCCTAAAGCTAGTGAGAGAACGCTGAATGACGTCACCGTCACGGCTCCCGTAAATTCTGCATATAGTATGATATTCGCTGTAAGAGGTATGATGACACTAAATGTAAACTACAGTTTAGAGCGAAGTTTCACTTTCTTGAGCGTTGAAAATTACTTTCTAAGCGGATATATAAAAATATAAATCCCCAATGCTAGGCGGTGCCTTAATTCATATTAATTTATAAGAAAAACTTCGAAAATCTTCTTGTCCAAAACCACAGAGACTAGGACATTGATTTTTGGTATGTGACATCATCTAAATGTTCTCTACCCAGAATGTTCAAATTGTTCACCTAGTGTCAAATATGGTCCCGCCCTGTGATCATATGGTGTCGGAAAGAATGCGCTCTTTGTATATGACGTTAACCTTGAAAATCTTGTACAAAACCACATGACCTATGTAAAGTAGAATTGTGTGGGTAGTCTTTAAAAAAAACTTTAAAAATATATATTCTTTCAAGCCATATGGCCCAGAGCTTAGATAATATTTGTCAAGGGGCCTCTTGCTTTACATTTACTTATACAGGTACAATTTATTATCAACATGTTAAGGTCGCTGACTTCAAATCACTTGTCCCTTATCGATATGGGTTCGAGCCTCACTCGGGGCGTTGAATTCTTCGTGTGAGGAAGCAACCCAGCTGGCTAACGGAAGGTCGGTGGTTTTACCCAGGTGCCCGCTCGTGATGAAATAATGCACGGAGGGGCACCTGGGGTCTTCATCCACCATTAAAGCTGGTAGGTCGCTATATGACCTATTATGTGTCGGAGCGACGTTAAATCCAAAAACAACAACAAAAAAATCAAGATGTGAAGTTATTTACCCAACCATCTTGATCACGCTGTATAGCTCCCCACCACCAGTTTTTCTGTTTTTTTTTTTTTTTTTCAAACCTTTAATAAATATTTATCAACATGCTAAGTTTTACTCTACACCATCCTCTCTCCTCTAGCCAGTCGACCTTCCCGATCATGCACTCTCTCCACCAAACATTTATTTTTTATTCTTTTTCCCGATATATTTCGTTGCAACATGAAGCATATTATAGTCGTCTTTCAGGAATGCACACCCTTAAAACTATTTCAGCTCTGAAACTCAAGTATGCGATTACGAGCCATATAGTCCTTTTGTTAGAGTCAAACTTCTTATGTCCCGTCGAGTTTGCTTTATTTGAATTTGACAGGACTTGCGTCTGTCACTAGCAAATTGTATTTCTGCTATTGACAGAAATTGTTTATCTATTCATCATCCTATATGGATGAAGTAGTATTGGGAATCATACGTTTTTCTAAAGAAAATCTCCAACCTAGTGTATTGCATTATTTATATTTACATGTAGTTTCAAATACTTAAAATAAATTTTCAAACATTTTATCATTCAGTATATGATTTTCCAGGGGGGTATTGTTATAAATATCTATCTGCAAATGTATCTATCAAAAATTGTAATAAAGTTAGATAAAAATCACCATCTTTCAATATCTGGCTATAATCGTTTTTAAAATATTTTAGCTTCAAAATGATACCTTAGTCATTGGTAAAGACGATGTCCGGAAAGTGCTGGATGATGTTGGTAAAGCAGTTCAAGATGAGATAAGGACTGCAAAAGATGATTACAAGAAGGATGCTGAAAGGCAAAAGCTAAAACTTATTCAAATGACCAAAAGATATGTCAGTGCTATCGACAGTCATGGAAAAGCGTCAATGTCTCAACTAGATAAAGCATATAAATCTGCAATGGATGAAATAGAAAAACAAAAACAAAAATCGGTTAAAGAAGTACAAGCTGAAGGAAGAAAACAAAAGAAGATTATAATGGCGAAAGGACGTACTGTTTCGAAAACTGTAACCGCAGAAGTTCAAACAGAAGCTGTCAACGTTAAGAGAAAAATGACAGAAGAGTTTGAGGAAGAGGTTAAAAGGTTGAAAACAGAGGCGACTGCGGAAACCAGTGCTAAGGTAATAACGATCTCATCAGAAGCTGGTAAAGCTGTAAAAGAAATAGAGAAAGCCAAAGATAAAGGTGTGAAAGAAATAGGGACTGAAGCTGTTACTCGAACGGAACAAATAAAAGATTGTGCTGAAGAAGCATTAAAACATATTGAGAAATCAAAAGCAGAAAGCAAAGAAGATACATACAACAAATTAAAAAAGGGTAAGTGTAATTTCTTTATAACCTCCAGTACTTAAACATGAAGCATGTGATATACCATTATATACATAATCTGATATTTCAGTAAGCCGGTTCAATCTTACTTAGCCTAATCAATTACTGGCTCAAGACAATAGAAGTTTATATATATATTGATAAAGTGTATATACACTTTTAGTTCTTATGACAGTAGCGTTGTTTGTGTCACGTGGTGGCCGTAAAATGTCTCCTCGTACCAGAGCTTTTGTATCCAGATCTCTTCAGATCGTTCAACACGACATTTATGTTGTGTAAGAATGGTTAGTGTACTGTTTAGTTTTTAGCTCGATCGTTTGTGGTGCTAATACCCCGGATTTAAAAGCTTTGGGTATTGTTTCATCACCTCTTTGATATGGCGCCTGCTTTTTAATTTTGTCTTTTGGCAGTTTCTGTGATATGCAGGCTCAATAACCATGGATACCCTATCTAAATTCCTGTTTGTTTAGTTATGCCCATTGTTTTCTTGATTAGAGCAGTCATTATTTTATCTGGGGACCATACGACGCTTTTCGTGGAATTGCATTCTGTGTATCGTTGAAGGTTCCACGTACGCCAGCACATAAACACATTTGAGGATGTCTCTAAATTACATTCTGGTACTTATAAAATGTGTATATGTTGTGTTCTGCTAAGCCCGGAGTTAGAGGGCGAGGACGGTAGCTTGCACTTCCACTACCGCCAATAAACAGGTTCCTTTAATATCTATAAATTTACAGAAATATCGGCCTTTATTCAATGCCGGGTACATCTACTTCTTAACATGTCTAGTTCTGATATAGGTATAGCATGTACATGAAATAAATATTTTATTAGTGAATTATTCTGGTCACGCAAAACCAATTTTGAATGTTTTGATTTAAGTAGACCATGATTAATTTTCCTATACACGCTACACATTACTTTAACATGCTACACATTATTTTGTATGCTATACATTATTGATTAAATAGACCTATTTGTAATAATAGAACAAGAAAATAGAAAACAGTACCTGCATGAAAATAAATTAAATAGGCTTATTTGTAATAACAGAAAAAGCAATATAAAACAGTGATCTATTTAAAACTTAATGCATTGACACCTTTAAATTATAAGACAATACCGTCTGAGCATCTAAACTACAAATCCAATGTAAGGGAAATAAGTCTGTTTGGTTCAGAGTTATTGAATGGTAGTTTATAGCTTCCCCTTACGTATCACTTCACAATAAAAGAGGTAATATACCTCAACGTCCCCATTGGAAGCTAACGAGAGGATTATATTCTAAATTAATCTAAGTTACAAGGATGCCTGTGTAATAACAAAAAGGTAGTACATTGTAGTAGATTTCCATCAATTTTAACACTGCAGCCCAAAAATGCTTTGAAAAAAGACAACAACAACGAAATAATATATTTACCGATTGCTTGCAGAAATTAAAAATGTGAATTTAAAAACGTGTAGCTTTAGAAGGGTGTGATCAAAATGTTTGTTAAAACGTTCGTTGTATGCATCAAAGAATTGTCTACATCAGTTCATTTTTTTTGCAAATATCTTTCATCAGATATAAACATGCGGACGTGTTTTAATTCTACGGAGAAAAGTTTGCTTAAACAGTTTTAAGTCTGTTACACAGCTTTCCTGCGAAAGAGCTGATATATACAGCGAATTGTTTCAAGGAATCCTCTTGCTGTACAACAAAAAAAAAACAAAAAAAAACACACTTTTGACATTCGGGGAAAAACGAAAAAACGAGAGGGATTCATGACAAAAAGAAGCACAAGGAAAGGCATATTATGTTTGAGTACTGATTTCTTTTCTATATATAAATGAACTAGAATGAACTGAACAGTTTAAGACTGAATTATAAAATGTGTTCTTTGAAGGAACTCTCAAGGTCATGTAATTATCCGCATCGTGTTCAATTGTTCCGGAAATCCAAGTTGACAATACAAACTTGCTGAACAGTATCCAATGTCAAGAGTAGGGCCTTCTTGTGCGTGACAAATGTAAAGTTGCTGGTAAATTCAATTTCGGTATTAGATCCGTACTAACACTCGGTAATTTCCGTACAGTAACGCATTTTCCGAAAGAGATTTCAGCATTCTGCTGATGGTTACTTGGGCCATAATTAAAAAATGTTTGTTTGCAGTGCTCCGATCCAGATTTTTAGGAGTAGGTAGGTAGGTAGAAAGGTAGAGATTTTTTTTGTAAAGTCAGTGTACACAAATTTTCTCAGCAGACATTGAAATATATTCATGAATTTCAGTGAGTTAGAGCATACATCGCAGACAAATTCTACAAGGAATTTCACAGAGCACAAACATTTAGACATTTATTAAACCAGATCTTTCATTTTATAATTGATCAAAATTGAAATTGATAATTTGGATATAGATCAAGAATGCAACGGATGATCAGAACACTTTGAACCCTCATTTCTTAAAACCTTTTACAGGCCAGTTGTTCTGACTTCATGCAAGTTTTTGGCAAGATGGGGGTGCGGAAGGTAGACAAAGAAGAACGTTTGCTGCCATCCCCCTGGAAATGTTAAAAATATATAAATGGAATTGTGGCCTCTGTTACATCTCTTGACAGGAATGAAATAGCGGCCTCAGTTACAGTTTTTTATAGGAAAGAAATAGCGGCCTCAGTTACAGTTTTTTACAGGAATGAAATAGCGGCCTCAGTTACAGTTTTTTACAGGAATGAAATAGCGGCCTCAGTTACAGTTTTTTACAGGAAAGAAATAGCGGCCTCAGTTACAGTTTTTGACAGGAATGAAATAGCGGCCTCAGTTACAGTTTTTTACAGGAAAGAAATAGCGGCCTCAGTTACAGTTTTTGACAGGAATGAAATAGCGGCCTCAGTTACAGCTTTTTACAGGAAAGAAATAGCGGCCTCAGTTACAGTTTTTGACAGGAATGAAATAGCGGCCTCAGTTACAGTTTTTTACAGGAATGAAACAGCGGCCTCAGTTACAGTTTTTTACAGGAAAGAAATAGCGGCCTCAGTTACAGTTTTTGACAGGAATGAAATAGCGGCCTTAGTTACAGTTTTTGACAGGAATGAAATAGTGGCCTCTATTACCTTTTTTGATTATAGAAATGAAATGGTGACCTCTGTTTACATCTTTTGGTAGGAAAGTGGCATCTGTTACCATCTTTTGATAGGAATGAAATGATGGCCTGTGTTTCATCTTTGTTAGGAATGAAATGATGGCAACTGTTACATTTTTGTCTAAATTTTGCGTGCACTGATATCATATTTATCTGGATACAGGAAATGTTGTTCCATATAAAATCCACATTCCAGTCCAAAATTGGCAGTAAGTATAGAAGATCGAATTCCAGAATTGTTTTTAATGGTGGGTTCTGATACATGTTCAACTTTGTTAAATAAAGGTAACTTCTCGGCAACTTGGGCAGGGGGCAGCATATAGGCCCCCCAACCACTCCACCCCCAACCCTTTGAATACAGGTCTGTGTAGAAGAGGGTGATTGTGACCTGCTGTGGAGCTCTCATGCTAATATTTAGTCTCCATTTTAGTGGAAAATTAAGGCTTTAGAATTGAAAGGCTTCACTTTTAAACACAAGCTGAAGTATATCAATTATGATTAGTTTCTTTAAGTAGGAACAAGAAACGAAGTTCATAGCACTTAAATTGCAAATCCATAAATCATCTCAGTCGTTAGGTAAATACACAAATTGTACTTGTAGAATTAGGTCAAATTACATCACACCCACACAACATTTAGCTGTCAAACTGCTTCCTTTCATCTTACATCAAAGGCCAAATGCCGATTCCCATCTTTCCTTTGAACTTAGCCGACAAGTGCCAGTGTATTTTTCAAGATGTTTATGCAATTTTGTCACCAAATGTGTCGGATAAAACTGGAATTTAAAAGTTAAATAATGTTTGCAAGGAAAGGAAAATTAGGATTTACAAAAAAAATCGAGGTATGTGGCTTTATTTCGTGCTCGAACAAGGTCTCAATTAATACATAAAATTGTGAATAGTTATAATTCAAGTTGCGGATTATTCTGGTGCATGATCAAAACTTCAGATGTCTGTTTAATTTATAAACTTTTAAATGTTGAAATTAATCAACAGAAAATCAGAATAATTTTTAGACCGTGGTCAGGTTGACTGACTCATTGGTCAGGTCCGTGGCATTGTGTCAGACAACATTGTTTATTAACAGAATTAGTTGGGATTTACGGCGAACCGACACAAACACGTCATATACCGCCGAAACATTCGTTTATTGGAAAATTGTTTATCAAATATACATAGGTCACCGTATACAGTCATGTGAGAAAGGCTAATATATATATAATGCTCCCCAGAACTGCCTAAAAATGTTCTGGGTCGGGACGATTTTGATGGGTCGGTCGGAGCACTGCAAACAAACAAATTTTTAACTATGGACTCGTATAAACTACGTAAGGTGGCAGGGGAGTGCAAATTTGCGAATTCCACATTGACGTGTGGGTACCAGTGTTGAAATATCCATAGAAATCTCGTTTTTGCTTATTTTTCTTTGAAACTACTATGGACTATTGCAGATACTATAGACTACATAAAGACGTCTCTCCAGTCCTATGCACCTGTCGCTTTCCATGCCAGATGTAGTGAAAATTGGCCAAATCACCCAAATTTTATAGACCAAAATTAGCCTAACCTGGCCTCACTTTGAACTCTGCCATTCATCTATTTTGTATTTTTAAATCCAATTTCGTAGCATATATGTATAGTGCGAATATAGATGCATACCCAGGTGGCGTGGAATGTGTCACCCAACCACCACTTTATTTCCCTAATTTTCACTTGAAAAAAAGTGGATGGATAACAGCCGAGCGTCTGGTCGACATTTTGTTCTGATGTTTATGTTTTAGCCTCAACCGGAAGTACGGAGCTAGGAATTTTAAAACACCCGCCATGTAGAATCATTAACCGTTCCACATTCCCCAGATATATTAAAGAATTAATAATGATAAATAACCAGTAAGATAGATATGCCTTTATATCTACCCTGTCCTGTTTATACAGAAAATCGACCGGGGCCAAACTACGAAACCGCTCCCCTGCCACCTAAGCAGCCGAATGATGCTGAAATAGGGTTCAGAGAATACGGAATCGAACGACAATTGCCGAATGTCATCACGTGTCTATTACCTTAATAACTACTACTTGCTAGAGAGGTACTCTGCAACAAGAAGTGGCAGGGGCCCGGGGGTACGTTTTTTAAATAAAATAGACATACGTACTTTACAGGCATATATATTCAACTGGTTATTTAAGATGTTTATAGAACTAAGGATTCCTGCGTACGAGTGATTATTGTGTAGAATAAATATGTGCATGTATCGATTTTCCTAGCTCCATGTAAACGGCCGGGTCTAAAACTTTACCTGAGGTAACGGAAGTCAGACGAATTGGAAACGGTCAACCATCCATCCAGCTTCAGCTAAAACTTGCGGAAAAAGTAAAGGGTCATGAGACACTTTTCTTCCCACCATTATTTTCGTCTGGCCACATGCTTTAAAGATATGCATGTGTTTTAGGTCAGTCATTTGCAGATAATACGGTACAGGTCGCGCAAGATGTGCATTTTGGGCCATTTTTGTGTAAAAATTTAGTGTCCTGAAACCTGCGTTTTACTCGTTTTTATCACAGAAGCAACAGAATCGGCAGACTGAAAATGTCACACACTGAAGTGCTATGTCTATGCAAGACATTCGCTCAACAATTGCCTTGAATTTGTCGAAATTGGATTTTTTATGATTTTTTTCGCACTGGTACCAGCGCAGAGTTATGGAGTTTTCAAATTTACTGTCCCTTGCCCCGCAAGATACACTCATTTTGCCATTTTATTTTAGGGTGACGTTTCTTAAACTATAATAGTCGAATGAATGTTTGTCTTATTATAACTACTGTTATTTTTTATTCCATTTTTATGATATAGTGTGTGTTCATTTGTCAGTATTTCACTGCAGTTGAATTCGACAGATTATTATATCATATACATATTTACATTTTAACTTTATATTTTTAAAACATATCACTAAACGACGAAGTCGTCAACTTTTTATAGCAGCTGTTGGTACAGCAAACGTGCTGTCGTCTGCATATTAACCACTTTGGGGGATCACATGATCAAAATAATCTCCAAACCAAAGTTATATTTTGAAGAACATGAATAAATTTCATTCCATGATAGGATATGTTTAGATTTCATGTCTTAACATATGACTAATGTAAGTTGTTAAATTATTATGTAGTGGACAATAATGAAAGTAAGAAGCCTTAGTTCAAGTTCTTGTTCTTCAAAGTGTTCCTAATATTCAGTGAAATCTAAGTAGCTAAGTAGTTTTAGGATACATCTATGTTTTCATATGACAGGCTATATTTTAGATATACAGCAAAAGTTGCTTCAATATCTTTCCGTATTATTCATAAATTCATTTTGGTTTAGAGATTATTTTGATCATGTGATTCCCCACAGCGGAAAAGTGGCAGGGGCCAGTTTCGCATTTGGCCCGGTAAAGTGGCAGGGGCCAGTTTCGCATTTGGCCCGGATACGTTTTTTAAATAATATAGACAGATGTACTTTACAGGCACATATATTCAACTGGTTATTTATGATGTTTATATAAATAAGGATTCCTGCGTACGGGCAATTGTTGTGTAAAATAAATATCTGCTTGAATCGATTTTCCTAGCTCCGTTAAGACGGCCGGGTCTAAAACCTTACCTGAGGTAACGGAAGTCAGACGAAATGGAAACGGTCATCCATCCATCCAGCTTCAGCTCAAAATTGTGGAAAATGTAAACGGCCCCATAACGTGCCTTTCTCGTACCTAATACACCGGAGTGATGTTAAGTTTTATTTCACTGTGAGATCTAATTTGACCTCAATACAAATTCTATTGAATACAACGTTTGAAACAAGAGCTGTCACAGGAGACAGCGCGCTCGACAATTAGTGAAACTGGGCACATCTGAGGAAACTAGAGCTGTCACTGGAGTGTTTAATGACTCCAATTGTGGATGAAGATATTGCACAATAGCCTGAGTTTATGTCAAAAATATCAACTTAAAGTAATAAGAGAGGTAACGATAAAATGTATCAAAACACTATATAAGTATATCCTAAGCAAAAAGGACATTATTCATTAAATATTGGTGCTAGAGTTATGCACCTTGTGTCATATGGTGTGGGTGATAATGTAGAACAACTATTTTAAGTTTGAATCAAATCCATTCAGTAATAACAGAGACAGAGTGAAAGTGAATTAAAACTTTAACCTAAAATTCTAAGTAAAAAGGGGAAATAATTAATGAAAAATTGGTGCCAGAGTTATGCACCTTGCGTCATATGGTTTGGGTGATGATGTTGAACAACTATTTTATGTTTGAATCAAATCCATTCAGTAATAACAGAGACAGAGTGAAAGTGAATTAAAACTTTAACCTAAAATTCTAAGTAAAAAGGGGAAATAATTCATGAAAAATTGGCCCAAGAGTTATGCACCTTGTGTCATATGATAAGGGTAATGATGTTGAACAATTGTTTGAGTTTGAATAAGATCCATTGAGTATTAACAAAGATAGAGTGAAAGTGCATAAAACTTTAACCTGAAATTCTAAGTCAAAAGAGGAATAATTCATGAAAAATTTTGCCAGAGTTATGCATCTTGTGTCATATGATGTGGGTGATGATGCTGAACAACTATTTTAAGTTTGAATCAAATCCATTCAGTAATAGCAGAGGTAGAGTGAAAGTGCACCAAAACTTTAACCTAAAATTCTAAGTAAAAATGGGGTATAATTCATGAAAAAATGGTGCCAGAGTTATGCACTTTGTGTCATATGATGTGGGTGATGATGTTGAACAACTATTTTAAGTTTGAATCAAATCCATTCAGTAATAACAGAGATAGAGTGAAAGTGCATCAAAACTTTAACCAGAAAATCTAAGTGAAAAGGGGGAATAATTCATGAAATATTGGTGCCAGAGTTATGGCCCTTATGTCAGATGATGTGGTTGATGATGTGGAATAAGTATTTCAAGTTTGAATCAAATCCATCAAGTAATTACAGAGATAAGTTGGAAAAAAAAAGTGTAAAAAAACTTTAACCAAGGTTGGGACGCGGAAAGACGCCGACGCCGACGCCGGGTCGAGTAGGATAGCACTCCTTATACTTCGTATAGTCGAGCTAAAATGTCTGGCATACAGTGACTGAGGAAAAACGCGGAATTTTCTTCTTTTTTTCATATGCATATGAAGAAAAAATTAACAAGCGAATTCGATGAAGTGGAATCCCGCGCCGAATGAGTTTGTGGTGAGGAACTGCAACGAAATTGTCTGACAAAAAGTTAAAGATGTTACTAAGAAGAAAATACTTTTATTAGTCAGGATAAAGTAAAGTAAATGTTTAAAGCAGAGTTTCTTGTATTACGTGGGTAGTCAACGAAAGCACCCCCCCCCCCCCCCCCCCCCCCCCTGGAATCGATTGAACAACCTATTTCCAGCCGAGCCGAGGGCAGGCAGTCTAGGCCGATACTGCTGGAAACTATCAGGAGCACCGCCTTGCGGGTGAAGACGCTCATCTGATTTGTTGTCCTGCCCGTAAGTCCAAAAGGGGCCATAATTCTTGCAAAAAGCAATCTAGAGTACTTGCTGTTCAGAGTCAACTTTTAATGGCAAATAACTGCTTCAAGTTTTAAAGCAATAGCTTTGACCGTTAAGGAGAAAAGTTGACCTATACGCACAACTTAACCAAAAAATCTGATATTTTCTAAGTCAAAAAGGGGCCATAATTCTTGCAAAAAGCAGGATAGAGTTATGTTTCTTGCTGTACAGAGTCAGCTATTGATGATGAACAATAGTTGCAGCAATAGCTTTGATACTTTAGGAGAAAAGCTGACCTAAACAGAAAACTTAACCAAGAAATCTGATATTTTATAAGTCCAAAAGGGTTCATAATTCTTGCAAAATGCAGGATGGAGTTATATTTTTTTGCTGTACAGAGTAGCTATTGATGGTTAACATGTGTTGCAAGTTGCAAAGCAATAGCTTTGATAGTTTACGAGAAAAGCTGACCTAAACATAAAACATGAAACGACGACGTCGATCAAGTGATGATAATAACTCCTTTGTTTTCTCAAAAAAAAATCGGATGAACTAAAAATAAAACGTTTGGTGGGTATGCATGAACGGGGTGGTGGGATGACTGGGTGGAGGAGGGAGATAGTGGAGGGTACAACCTTGCATGTTGACGAATATTCATGGAAGATTTAAGGTTTTGTTTCTTTTTTGGACCGTTTCCTTCAATTTGATTGGCTAACAGAATTTTTTTACAAGCGAGTAAAACAAATTTATTCAGATAACTTTTGTGCTGTTCCCGATGTTGGACTACTTTTTTCACTTTTTATTCATACTGCCAGTACAGAGATTTGAAATAATTTGTAAGAATAAAACAGATATTAATACTATAAAAAAACAAAAGTAATAAATGTCATATTTTTTTTGTTTTACACACTTGTAAAACCCGAAACGTCGTATACTATATCAACGATAACGGCCGGTCGTTATCGGTTATCTGTACTTCGGTTCCGGGTTTTACAAGTGTGTAAAACAAAAAGATATGACATTCATTCCTTTATTTGAAAAAATGAAGAAAACAAGAGGGTCATGATGACCCTGGATCGCTCATCAGAGAAATATGAGCTACATGTTTCAAATGTCAAACTGATGATTTTTAGAAATTTTTTGGAAGATTTTCCGATGTATAATCAAGTAACCCCTGGGGCGGGGCCAACTTTACCCCGGGGTTCATGATTTGAACAATGTTTGTAGAAGTCTACTGGGAAATGCTACGTATCAAATACCTAAGATATAGGCCTTCTGGTTTATTTTAGCAAATTTATGAAGTTTTCCCTATGTACAATCAAGTAACCCCTGGGGCTGGATCAATTTGACCCTGGGGGGGTCAAGATTGAACAAAGTTTGTAGAAGTCCACTAGGCAATCTACATGTCAAATATCTAAGCTCTAGGCCTTCTGGTTTATTTTTAGAAAATGTTGAAGAGTTTTCTATGTACAATCAAGTAACCCCATGGGGCGGGGTCAATTTGATCCCAGGGGTCATGATTTGAACAAATTTTGTAGAAGTCTACTAGGCAATGCTACATGTCAAATATCTAAGATCTAGGCCTTCCGGTTTATTTTTAGAAAATGTTTGAAGATTTTCCTATTTAAAATCAAGTGACCCCTGGGGTGGAGTCAATTTTGATCCGGGGGTCATGATTTAAACAAATTTTGTAGAGGTCTACTAGGCAATGCTACATGGCAAATATCTTAGCTCTAGGCCTTCTGGTTTATTTTTAGAATTTTTTGAAGATTTTTCTATGTACAATCAAGTAACCCCATGGGGCGGGATCAATTTGACCCCGGGGGTCATGATTTGAACAAAGTTTGTAGAGGTCTACTAGGTTATGCTACAAGTCAAATATCTAAGCTCTATGCCTTCTGGTTTATTTTTAGAAAAGTTTTGAAGATTTTCCTATGTAAAATCAAATGACCCCTGGGGCGGGGTCAGTTTGACCCCAGGGTCATGTTTTGAACAAATTTTGTAGAAGTCCACTAGACAATGCTACATGTCAAATATCTAAGCTCTATGCATTCTAGTTTATTTTAAGAAAACTTTTGAAGATTTTCCTATGTAAAATCAAGTGATCCCTGGGGCGGGGTCAATTTGTTCCCGGGGGTCATGATTTGAACAAATTTTGTAGAGGTCCACAAGGCAATGCTACATGTCAAATATCTAAGCTCTATGCCTTCTGGTTTATTTTTTTTTTAAATTGAAGATTTTCCTATAGAAATCTATGCAAAATCAAGTGACCCCTGGGGCGGGGTCAATTTTGACCCCGGGGTCATGATTTGAACAACTTTAGTAGGTCCACTAGGCAATGCTACCTGTCAAATATCTAAGCTCTAGGGCTTCTGGTTTTTGAGAAGAAGATTTTTTAAGATTTTCCTATGTAAAATCAAGTGACCCCTGGGGCGGAATCAATTTTGACCCCGGGGTCATGATTTGAACAATTTGGTAGAGGTCTACTAGGCAATGCTTCACACCAAATATCTAAGCTCTAGGGCGTCTGGTTTTTGAGAAAAAGATTTTTAAAGTTTTTCCTGTCGGTTGCCATGGCAACCACAGTTCTGCATGGCATTCAATTCTCTGAATAATTTTTTTAGAGCTTGACGAAAGGAGTATTCCTGTGAAGTTTGGATGAAATTGGCCTAGCGGTTTATGAGAAGATGTCGTTTAAAGTAAAAGCTTACGGACGACGGACGGTGAGTGATCCTAATAGCTCACCCTGAGCCTTTGGCTCTGGTGAGCTAAAATTGTAGGGTTGGTGGTGGGGATAGGGAGGGGTTAACCTGCGCGGTGGGGTGAGCGGGTGTGGATTCACAACTTCAAATGTTGATAATGATTTATTATGTTCATGGAAAAAAAATGAAAGAAGTTAATGAAATTCTACCAATTTGTTATACAAATATTTAGAGTTTTAAACAATTAAAGGGCAATAACTCTAAAGTTACTAAAGAGATCCTGACGAAATTGTGTCTGCACTACCACATTATGGTGATATAGATTTGATTCAAGCTTCATAGTTTTAGGTCAAATATATCAAAGCTTACGAATCATAAATTGCTATAATTATAACATATATAGTTAACACTAGAAACTACTAAGGTCCATAACTCTGGTGTTACTTGGACAATTTTGACGAGCCGCATTTCCTATATTGGTGAACATGTACATGATTTTTTTTATATATATTCCAACCCACCTCCTAGATGTGGCACCGGAAAGACGAACAGACAGACGGACGGACAACGCCAAAACTATATCTCTCCGCCTTTGGCGGGGGATGATAAGGGAGACAATCCAATCAGCTGGAACTGCCTTAACCCATAATCAATGGAGAGAATATTCGTTATTTCTGGTTATTAAGCTGACATTGGATATTTTCATACCTGTGCAATTCATAACATAGCCATGTTTTACTAGGCAGAAAGGTAATTTTTAGTGCATACTAAAGTTCTAATAAGACCTCTGAAGTTTTCATGACTATTTTTGAAGATATCCATATAATAGATTTAAAATCGCCCCGTTAAATCTTAATTAATATGGAATCATTCATGTAAAGTTTCATTTCAATCAAATGAGTTAAAATATGAATTTTCTGCTTTGATTCTTATCAATGTCAAACTGAAAATTCGCAAACAGTGAAGTTTTCGGTAGTTCATAGGAACGAGGTGTATAATTTTTCTATATTATATTTTTTAACGATTTGATTGAAGCTTTGTGATTTCCGAATAATCAATTGATATAAACTATAGAATTATGGCAAAGAGTTTTCAACACGTTTTATAAAATATACCAGGTTTTTTTAAAACAAAGCGCAGAACCAGTAAAGGACATTTTACTGCAATTACCTGCTTGACATTGCGTATCTTAACTTAAATCGACATATTATTTCTTTAGTAAAGTTTTAATGTATGCATTTTCATACGCATCGGTTTTAGATATTATCTAAACATAAAAAATCTTTTCAATTTTAAACCGTTGCAATTTTTTGAATTACCGGTTTTAATCTTTAAAAGTGGCGGTAGTTAAAAGCTGACTCATTGTGAACTTTAAATCCGACAATAATGTGTGCGAAGCTAAATTACCGTACTTAAACTTAATAAATTAAACTGAATAATAAGATGCATTATTCTTGGTGAACTAAGATCGTGTGTTGCAATTTTCAATTTCTTTTATGCATATTTGAGGAAATTATGATTGAACAGGTAAGTTTAGAACTTTAGTTTAGTATATATCTGACAGTGGGAAAAAAAAGAGAAAAAAAAGTGAAACACCGTAAAAAAAACTTTAAGCCATATGAAGATGTTCATTGTATTCATCATTCCAAAAGTGTATTTGGACGAGTTATCCCCCTTTTTACAAATATTCTGAGACAAATTGCACAAATTCACGCTAGAACAATTCTCACATGACACTTTTAACTAACTCAAAGATGCTGGCGAGAGGGCCAAGATGGCCTTAAATCGCTAACCTGAGAAACACACAATAACATATTAAACATGTTTTACCAAATGATTTCATGGAGACAAATATTCTGACCAATTTTCATTAAGATTGGACCAAAAAATATGGCATTTTTAGTGTAAACAAGCTTACTCTTTGATTTAACCTGGTGACCTTGTTTTTGACCCTACATGACCGAGATAAAAATACATTCGATATTTCAAGAACACTAATTTTGACCAAGTTTCATGTACATCAAATGAACAAGAGTGTTATCAAGCTTTTCCATTGACTTGACCGGGTGACCAAGTTTTTGACCACATATAACCCAGTTTTGAACTTAACCTAGGAATCCTCAAGATAAACATTCTAACCAAGTTTCATGATAGGGTAAAATGTGGCCTCAAAAATATTTAAAACTTTTCCAAGACGGAATCTAGCTGGTTTTTAAAAGGAACCGAGATCTTATTGTGACTTAAGTTGTGTGTTAGTGTGGTTAAAATCAAATATCCAAGGCAGTCTGAAAGACAGCTAAATCCCCCGCTACTTTTATGCATAGTGAATGGTAATCATTTGACCTTGAGCTGTGACCTTGACCTTGAACTGACTCATGACTTCTGTTTATCATCTTGGTGATCATTTGACCTAAGTTTCATGAAAATCCTTCAAGGGGTTTAGGAGATACGGAGCTTAAACCTTTGACCTTGAGTTGTGACCTTAACCTTGAGTTGACATGGCTGACTCATGAGTTTTTGATGTGGTAATCATTTGACCCAAGTTCATGAAAATCCTTCAAGGGGTTTAGGAGATACAGAGTGGACACAAAACGGAAGGCTCGAACCTTTGACCCTGAGTTCTGACCTTGACCTTGAGTCGACATGGCTTACTCATAAATTCTACACATTGCCTTTATGAGGCGATTATTTGACCCAAGTTTTATGAAAATCCTTCGAGGGGATTAGAAGATACAGAGCAGACACAAAATGGAAGGCACGAACCTTTGACCCTGAGTTGTGACCTTGACCTTAAGCCGACATGGCTGACTCTGCACATTGTCTTGAGGTGAGCATTTGACCCAAGTTTCATGAAAATCCTTCAAGGGGTTTAGGAAATACAGAGTGGACACAGTATGGAAGGTTCAAACCTTTAACCCTAAGCTGTGACATTGACCTTGAGCCGGCACGGCTGACTCATGAGTTCTGCACATCCTCTTAATGAGGTGATAATTTGAAGGCTATATTTAAGCTTTGACCTTGAGTTGTGACCTTGACCTTGAGCCGACATGACTGACTCTTGAGTTCCGCACATTGTCTTGATGAGGTGATCATGTGACTTAAGTTTCATGAAAATCCTTTAATGGGTTTGGGAGAAATGGAGCGGACACAAAAGTGTTATGGACGGACAGACGCACGCACGCACGCACGCACGGAAGGATGGTCGGACGCACGGACGGATGCATGGACAAGACCAAATCTATATGCCCCCACCACTCATGGGGGGGTGGCATAAAAATTCTATGTTGTTAAGGGGCATAACTCTGACAAAATTCAAATCAAAGTAATTAGGGATTTTTTTTTCTGGTGCAGACTTTAATAGTTAATAACTATTTTATGTTTCTAGTCAAAACTTTGATAGTAAACAGAAATATTTAACTATTTCAAAAAATAGTCTAAAAAATCTAAGGTAAGAAGAGCATAACTTTGTCCAAATTCAAATCAGAACTATATGGATAGTGTCTCAATGGGTAGACTTTAATGGTTAATGACTATTTTAAGTTTCAAGTCAAAAGTTTCGATAGAAACAGAGATATTTCGGGCGAGTGCAATAGCCCTACTTTTTCTTCGAAAAGTTGAGCTAACAAGAACTGTCACAGGAGACAATGCGCTCGATTACTTCAATATTGGTTGGTGAAACTGGGCGCATCTGAGGAAGCTGGAGCTTAATTACTCCAATACGGCTGAAGATAGCGGACAATAGCTTGTGTACGTGTCACTGTGTTTAGTTATATAGAGATAAAGAAGTGTATCAAAACATTATCTAAGTATAAAAGGGACATAATTTATGGAAAATTTCTGCAATGGTAATGCATCATGACATTGTGTCACATCATGTGGCTAATAATGTGAAACAACTGTTTGAAGTTTTAATCAAATAAGTGAGATAGAGCATGAACCTGAAAATTAAGTAAAAAAGAGGGGCATAACTCAGAGCATTTTTTGGACCAGATTTATGAACGTTGTGTCATAAGATGTGCGTGACCACGTGGAACACTTTTTTTTCAGTTTGAATAAAATCCATTTGGTAACAACAGAAATTTAGTAAAAGCATCAAAATAGAACAGAAATTCTAAGTAAAAGGGTTAATAAGCCACTAGATATGTGTGCCAAAGTTATGGACTTTTTGTCATATAATGAGGCTGATGATGTGGAAGAACTATTTTAAGTTTGAATCAAATTCATTAAGTAATAACAAAGATAAAGTGTAAGTTTATAAACATTGACCTGGAATTCTAAGTAAAAGGGGGCTTCATTTATGAAATAATGGTGCTAGAGTTATGGGCCTTTTGTCATACGATGAGGACGACGGTGTGGAACACTATGTGCCATATGATGTGGGTGATGATGAGCTACAACTATTTAAGTTTGAATCAAATCTGTTTGGTAATAACAGATACAGAGTGAAAGTGCCTGAAATTTAATGCAAAAAGGGAGCATAATTCATGACAAATTGGTGGCAGGTTTATGTCCCTTGTGTCATAATGATATGAAGTGGGTGATGATGCCGAACAACTGGTTTAAGTTTGAATCAAATCCCTTTCTGTAATAACAGAGATATAGTGAAAATGCGTCAAAAATAAGCTAAAAATTCTTAGTAAAAATTGGACATAATTCATTAAAAATTGGAGCCAGGGTTATGGACTTTATGTCATAAGATGTGGGTGATGATGTGGAACAACTATTTCAAGTTTGCATCAAATCTATCGAGAAATAATTGAAATAGAGTTAAAGTGAAACCAAAACCTTTAACCTGGAATTCTAAGTAAAAGGAGGATAATTCATAAAATATTGGTGCGAGTTATGGTTCTGTGCCATATGATGCGGGTGATGATGAGGGATAACTATTGTAAGTTTGAAGCAAATACATCAAGTAATTACAGAGATAAAGAGAAAACAAGAGCTGTCACTAATGGTGACAAATGCCCCCGCAGCACCTTGACCTTTGATCTGTTGACCCCAAAGTCAGTAGGGGTGGTGTACTTATAAAGTACTATCAGCATGTAAAGTTTGAAGGTCCTGGGTGAAGTGGTTCGCGAGTAAAGTGTCTTCATGCAAAAAAATAACGTTGGCCCCTGTGACCTTGACCTTTGACCTGATGACCCCAAAGTCAATACGGTTGGTGTACTTAATAAGTACTATCAGCACGTGAAGTTTGAATGTCCTGGATAAAGTGGTTCGCGAGTAAAGTGCCTTCATAAAAAAGGTTAACGTTGGTCCCTGTGACCTTGACCTTTGACTTGGTGACCCCAAAGTCAGTAGAGATAGTATACTCAATAAGTATTATCAGCACGTGAAGTTTGAAGATTCTGGGTGCAGTGGTTCGCGAGTGAAGTGCCTTCATGCAAAAAGTTAATGCTGGCCTCTGTGACCTTGACCTTTGACCTGGTGACCCCAAAGTCAGTAGAAGTGGTATACTCAATAAGTACTATCAGCATGTGAAGTTTGAAGGTCCTGGGTGCAGTGGTTCGCGAGTAAAGTGCCTTCATGCAAAAAGTTAACGTTGTGACTAACGAACTAACTAACGAACGAACGAACGAACGAACGAACGGACGGACATTTGAAAGCTAATATGCCTCCCTTCGGGGGCATAAAAATGGGAAGTGTGTCAAAACTTCACCCAATGTGTGGACGCGGAAGGACGCCGACGCCGATACAGGGGCGAGTAGGATAGCTCTCCATGTACTTGGTATAGTCGAGCTAAAAAGCGAAACATAAATGTATTTTTGATGATGTAACCAATTCTTGCTCTTTTATAAAAAAAAATGATTACCTATCACGTGTCTTGTTTCCTTTTCTACGCTGAAAACAAAGATACTCATCGTAGATCAGTGTTCACCGGTCAAACCCGTAGCGCCAAGACAAGCAATTTGTCGTCGTCACCATCATCATTACCACCATCACCATTATCAGTACAACCGTCACCATCATCATATTCATCAGCATCATCATCGCTATCATCATCATCACCATCATTATCACCATCACCATCATCATCATCATTCTTCACAATGATCTTGCATTCTAGTATGACTGAAAACGAGAAAACGTTGTGCAGGTTCTACAATATCTGCTGTTGTCCGTTTATATTGTTGTTACTGCTTCTTCACATTTCGTTCACTTCATTTTGATAGAATGAAATTCACAACGCCAATTCATAATTTGACTGAAGAAGTTTGCTACAAGTCTATCATCATATAACTTTATATCAAGAAGGCCCAAATGTCAACATTCAGTAAAAGTCAGAATGTTCGTAATCAACCGGGTTATGCATGTTTTTCTATTGGTACTTTTTTAAGTGTGAGATACTTGTAAGGATACTGGAAATGTTTCTCAGCATCAACGAATGTAAAGCTTAGCAGACGAATTGGTAGCAGTCACGTAATATGTTACTTAAACGGAAAATCTGCGCTTTCTAAATCATTTTCTGATTTTATAAATAAACATAGTTTACCATTCAAACAGACGTTGTTGTTGTTTCATTTTCTTCTCTTCAAACAAAGGCAAACATCATAGATCTGTGTACACTGATTGAAGGCAATACACGCCATAGATCGTCGTCGACATCATCATCATCATCATCATCATCATCATCGTCATTCTTCACAATGATATCGCCTTTCAGCCTAACTGGAAAATGAGAAAACAGTGTGCATGTTAACAAAATCTGCCACTGTCCTTTTAAATTTTCATAAGGCTTTAACTGTTTAAATGTTATGCTAAACTCAACGTGAAATTAATGTATTTATGTTCATAACGGAAATTAATGCAACCAGAGTTTAAATAAAGGCATTACTAGTAGGAGTCAAATGAAATGCTCAAATCAAATTCATATTTTGGAGTACTGTAAGGATTTTGAATAATTAAGCAATATATAACTTTTCATACAGCTGATTCAAAAGTCAAAAGTCAAAATTCTTCAAATATGTAGCTAATAAGACTAACAGCAGTCAGGTAATAGATTACTTGAAAAAGGAAAAAAATCGATTTTCTACATAGAAACAAACAATGTTTTAGACAGATATTATTTACCTCTAAATGTACTTGTCTGTGTGCTGTACTAGCAAAAGTAAACACTGGACAGATGTGGCCCTCGGGGTGACGACTGGTTACGGCCAATCCCAGGGGCATCAATATCTTGGCCAATACATCCGCCATACTGCTATCTTGTGTATCACTCGGACCTGAAAATGAGTTGAGAATGAGCCTGCTTGCCTACCTTTTTATTTAGCGTTCTAAGTAATTTGAGGAAAAAAATGAGCGCCAAAATTATATGAAAAACATACATTATAGACAAAAAGAGAGGCAGATAATAAAAAATCAATTAATTGACAAAAAGAATGAATAAACAAATAAACAAAGAGGATAAAAAAAACTGTGCAAACCTTTTTTCTACTTGTACAGGATTGGCACGCTATCACTGACATTATACATGTAGTCCAGAGAAAGCCCCGATCTAACTGAACCAAATTGTGAATGAACATGGCCCCAAGCTACATCTGCCTGAATGACACGTTGATTAATTCACAAAGGTGAGCAAAATCTCGCTTTCCTGAGACGTGGACTTGCTAAAATGCTCGAGTGACGGTTCACTGAGTCGCAAAGTTCTGGCTTAAATTTATATTGTTGTTGGACGCAGTGGTCGAGAGGACTAAGGACTAAGACGCTTTCCTACGGGGGTTAGAATCCTTGCTACTCCCATTGCATAATCACCCGACCTTCCATAAACCGACTGTTTTGGAATTCAAAGATCTTAGCCGACAAACCTTTTATCAAGCTTTACCAAATCTTATACACAGGCAGCAGACGAAGCTTTCTCCCCCTATATCATAAATAAAAGAGTATGAAATAGGTAAAACAAAAAACTTCTACTGAACCCTGTGATCTCATTATTCACTTATTGAAATGCCTGTCGGGTCCATAGTCAAAAAATATTGCACGAGGTCGGAAAGACCGAAGATCAATAGTTTTGACTTCTGATAATCAAGCTTCGTTAAGTGTTTTATTACCTGACGTAAAAGTTTAATTTTCGTACTTGTTTTTTTTTTTCTTCTAATTTTTGACATATTAGCCCAGTAAACATATGATGACAATAGACTGCTCAAAAAGCACAACTATTGACCGGCTCTTGATATAATCCACCATGCATGATGTTTATTGACCTATACGAAGATTCGTGAACCGGGCAATAGTAGCGCGAGTTTCTGAGAAAAAAACTTGTTTGTCTTTTCTATTACCTCGACAGTTCGAATAATAAGTACAGCTACTGCATTCAATCATTCGTTAGAGCTCATGCACTTGAAGTTCCATCAATACATATCATATATGCATATCCCTCCCATTCAATATACTACGAGATCTAACCTGCTCATATGTTTTATTGATTGAGCTTCACACGCCAATTCATTTTCATTTTCACGAAGGCGTGTTCCCTTCTTGCATTCCAAAAGTGCAATTTTTTTTTGATCCGCAAAACATTAAAAAAGTGCAATATTTGTCAAAAATGTTATGCAAAAAGGTAAGGTAATATAACCATCTTCCATTAAATGTAACTTTACATTCAATCATATTTACACATGTCTAATCACGATTAGGTAGAATTATCATTTTGAATATGTTTGAACTGTCTTGGGACTGTTTTGTGGAAATTGTTATGGGATTATGCCATGCAGATGCCCTTATGGGCTTTGTATTAAAAATAAACTGAAACTGAACATAGAATAGTGCCGGGTAGTCGGAGAGCCTTATTCGGATAGCATGTAACATGTTGCTGTATATCTTTTATATGTTAAACAGTCAGCTCCGCTGTCTTTCTTGATTTTGAAAACCTATAGGTTTTCATGTATGATAATTTAAAACAATAACATAGCGTAAGCGGAAAATTATTTTGGCAAACTGTTACAAATAAAGCATAAAACGTTTACATTTGTTTTCCAAATGGTTGTTAAAAAAGAATAACCTGCAAATAAGGAAAATTTCACTGACACTTACTTTTTCTATAGACTATGCGAATATCATTAAAAGCAAAAGCCTATTGTGAAATTGACAAGAGGAACAATATTTTTAAATCGGTCATACAATAAAATAATGCCCACAATTCAATCTTTTTAACTGGCAGAATTTGAGAAACAATGATGCTTTAAAATATATTTTGATATTATTGATTTTGATATTATTGTACATTTTAGAACAAATTTGTTTCAGTTGTGCATAACAACCTTAATAATTTCACATTCGGTCATGCAGGGTATGACACGAATGATATTTTTGTTACAGTTATAGGATTATTTTCTTAGTTTTCTGGACTTTTGTATATTTTAAAAAGAACGTTTACCATAAACTTTTAATTTGCATCGAATTATCATGAAATTATACTCCTCTGTTAAGGTATTGGACCCGTAATAGAGTACCTCCTTTTTGAAGAGTATTCAGTTCCTACCATAAGCCCACTTTGACTGAAATTTTCAGGGGGGCGTAGGTTCAAGCCCCACTGGGACCAAACATTTTTTCCATATTTTCCTTTTTTCTACTAAGTTTTACTTGTTTAAAATTTACAACACAGTGCAAAAACATGGTCAACTTTAAGAATATACCGAGCAAATGACATTTTTTTAAACATTACAATTAGGGGTCCAATACCTTAAAGGGACGCCGGTGTATGAAGTTCATTCTACATGTATTAATTTGATAATTAGGCTATGAAATAACTGTGTAAATGTAAATACTTGTTTTGATTTCTTTCAAATAGTCTCTAGTTCACCATATTTATCTGGGGTGAACTTCACTGACCCGTCCTTTTCCTATGCCTGTAGGGAATGGAGATCATTCTGAAGACTTTGTATATCAAGTTAAAATTTCCGCATAAGACACACAATGGGTTACATGCAAATAATATACTGTTACTTGTTATGGAGTCGGTAAATTGTTAAGATAAATCAGGGAAAAGACATGGGCCTATTGCTTAACTCTGAGATACGGCAGCGAGAAGAGGTAGAGTGGATGTGGGACAGCCGTAAAACAACGACACTTTGAGATCTGTGTTAGAGTAATGACTTGTGCTAATGGATGGACTCCCAGTGGATCCCAGTAGTATTTTATGGTGAACCTTTTCGAAAGCGTTATCAAAGTGCATTACCATAATTGTCAGCTGCCCATTCACTAGATTCTTGAAGACCTCTTGTGTAAAAGTGATTAGATTTGTTTTACAGATAAGCCCTGAACTGAAACAATATTGGTTATGAGACTAAACAGATCATTTTTGTAAAAGTAGAACGTGATGTTAAAAGCTGAAATATTTCCATCAATTCACAGGCAATGCATGTTAAGGACATAGGCCTATAGTACTATCCTCGGATTTTTTCGCGTTTCCTTGTATACTGGATCGAAGCGACCGAATTCTTTCATATACTAGAGCTTGAACAGTTTTTTAAACGATAATTTGCACAAGGATAAAAGCAAAGCATATACTAGTACCCTAGACACAACATGTTGCTGATACTAATCCCCAATGTAAAAAATACGTTATTTTCTAGCATATATGCATATAATTATTTATGCACTATATTTACTGCTGCTCCTCAATTCCCAAAGTGTCCATTTCAAAAGTCTTAGTATCGGTTCAAAGTGCATGTGTCAAGCTACAGTATGATGTCTTTATATTATGTTTCTGCCGATAACAAGGCCCAGGGGAACCGCGTGCGTGCATCATAATGATGTAAGCACGGATTTAATTTAACAAGAAAAAAAGTAGAAGCAAACACAGTGGCTTCATATTGTCATGTCGTAATTGTGTAATTGTAAATACTTGTTTTGTTTACTTTCAAGTAGTCTCTTGTACCCCATATTTATCTGCATGCCATGAATTCCCAGTCCAATATTACCACTTTATACTTTTGCAGTAGCGAACTGTGGCAAGTCTTTATCTGCATGTAGTTCTCGTGTGGCTATCAGTGTGTAACATCATCGTATTATTCATTTAACCGTTAATCATAAGCTATAGTATTTATTTTTATCCATCGTTATTAGAAGTGTTAAAGACCAACCAGGACCTAGTTGTATACTTTGTCTCCAACTTGAAATTGGGGCAAATAATTCTGGCAATAGAGCTTGGTATAGGTAATATGCCCTGGTTTCACAACTTCAGCCTGCAAACTGATTCAGTCATTCTCATCTCATATAGTTTTATAAACATAGAATAATAACTAGCTTACAAATGTAGAAACAAAGTGTGGTCTGAACTCACCTTAATACAAGAAGTACCGTGCATACTACTACAATAACTGAATAATATATTTAGACATTAAATACATTGCCTTATCCTTATATCTGGTACTGTCAAATTGTTATTTCACATTTCTCCATACAAAAATGTATAATTACCATCATGGAAATACAAAAGGTTACAGTTATTTTGTGGTGTGTCTTTAAGGTAACTTGACAATAGCCACTACTGACCTTGACATTTTAAAGGGAAAATACAGTATATATAGCTTTCAAAATGTACTAAGTATTTAGAATTGAAGCTCAAACAACGGCTGGCACTATTAGCGATAAAAGCCCCCGAAGTGTGCACAACAATGCTACAGTTGTCTGCGCAAAATATGCCAGAAAAGTTTAGGTATGAATCATTTTGCGACCAGATAAAAAAAAGTTTTCCGAAGGTAACCTTGACCTTGGAGCTAGGGTCTGGTCTTGAGCATGACACACCAACTCATCAAAAGGAAAGAATTGTGACAAGTAATTTTTAATGAATCACGGGTGGGAAACGCGCAATCCAGTTCCAGCTGGGAATGCGCTTAAAATGGGTTGCGTGACGTCCGGTGCTGGTGTTGCACGTAAAAAAAAAAAGTCGAAGTTGAAGTATGTGAAGTTATGATTTTGCTTTGTATGAGACAAGTATATTTTTTCTCGAAAAAAGTAAAATGCTATTCGACTCAAATATGATGATACATTATATATGTAAAATATCTGGTTTGTAATTCATGACTCGGTTCTATTATCACAACAACTTTGGCGGCACGAAGCGTGAAAAAAGTATGAAATCAACAAAAATGGCAGTTTCTGACCTCATATGCCTAATCTAAGGACATCTGATGCTGTTACGAAGTAACGGATATCAAAATTATTTGCTTCAAATCCTGCTTACGGGGACATAACTGACAAAAAGTCATCGGGAATGTGGTTGCGTACCGGGAATGGAGTTGCTCGTATACATCATAATGTATATGATGTACATTCGCAACCCAGGGCGCAACCCCATTCTCGATTTTTTTTTTTTGCCAATCTTTCCCCCAAGAGCAACAGTTTATTCGAGTGTATGTAATATTCATGACTGTTTTACACGTGTCTGATCAATAGAAGTGTCACATTTCTAGAAAGAAGGCATAAGAAAACTTGCATTTTCATGATTCCATACATTTTTGATAGATCAAGCCAGCAGAGTTTTCGTGATATCAGGTATCAATATTTTGGTATTTCAAACATATCATCTTTATTCATTTTTGTGTCGAATAGCATTTGGCTTTTTTTCGAAAACATTCGTAAATGTGTCATTATTTACAAAAACAAAATCCCATCTACATCGATTCTATATATATTAATGCGCAACACCAGCACCGGAAGTCGCGCAACCCATTGTAAGCGTATTCCCCAGTGGAAATTGGATTGCGCGTTTACCACTGAATGGCAGAGTTATTGACCGAACAAGAAACATACAATGTTAACGTCTAGGTGTGACATTGACCCTTTAAGCTAGGGTCTTGTGTCTGACACGTCATCTCAATATAGGAACGTTTATACCATGTAATTTTAAAATCTCTTCATCGATGGAACCTCCCCAAGAGTTATGGAACGGACAAGAAACAGACCATGTAAACCGTTAACCTCTAAATGTTACCTTGACCATAGAGCTAGTGGTCTGGTTATGCATGACACGTTTTCTCGTTATGGGGAATATTTTTGCCAAGTAATTTCGAAATTCCTTCATGAATGACAGAGTTACGAACCGGACATGAAACATACCCTATTAACCTTTGACTTGACTTCCAAGTGTAAACTTGATCTTGGAGCCAGTATTAACACCGAAGAGCAATAGTGTTAAGTGTGTGTTATCTATCAACTTGACTTATCTGTCAACTTTTTAACTTGACAATTTCTAAATCTTAAATCTATTTAAATCTAACTATCATTTAAAGTAAAAAGTTCATTTGAGTTTTTCAAGGTTTGGTAACAAAACAAAGAGACAATACGGAAGAATCATGCGTATTTCATATTGTATTCATGGTCCTGGAGTGGACGTCTGCAAATGTTATTTGTGAAATTTGTACTATAAAAAAGTCGCTTAAGTTTCACGTTCAATTTCTATTTATAGACATTCCCACGGCTATCTCATTCATAAAACGGTTTATTTACTTCCGGAATATAAAATTGATTTTAAGTTTTGTCCCAGTTCAATCAATGATCAGTTACGACAAAGACTGTTTAAATGTTTCATAACTATCCTATCAAGTTGCAGTAAGAATAAAAAGTATCATTGAGCCGTGCTATGAGAAAACCAACATAGTGGGTTTGCGACAGCATCCGCGCAGTCTGGTCAGGATCCATGCTGTTCGCTAACAGTTTCTCTAATTGCAACAGGCTTTGCAAGCGAACAGCATGGATCCTGACCAGCCTGTCTGGATCCATGCTGGTCGCAAACCCACTATGTTGGTTTTCTCATGGCACGGCTTAATTATACTTTTTATTCTTACTGCAACTTAAGTTTTATATATGTTTACCAATAGTTTGATGTTTCTTTCATAAAAAATAACGGTAAAATGAATTCTCTGTAAACGTTTTAGATAAAGGCCGTCACTTTGAAATTTGTCCCCACTTGAGCTTGAGGAAATACCACTAATTATACAAAATTTATAAAAAAAACGGCACGGTAAAAGTTTTTAAAAAATTGCAACACAATGTAAAGCACGGTCAACTGTATGAATACACCAAGCAAATGCCATTTCTTAAACATTACTATTAGGGGCCTAATGCCTTAATAGCTATGGCAAGTTTTGGAGCAATACTTCATTAGAAAATTCATTAGCAATACTTCATTAGAAAATTCATCATTATTGTACTCATAATTCGTGGGAGTTAAGTGATTATATTTAGCAATTTAGCTAAAATAAATCTGTCAAAAGTAAAGCTTGCAGAAAAAGCTCCGAATCTTTGCTTTGTTAACGTAGATCTTTTCAATAAGTTTAGTGGGGATTCATAAGTATTATTTTTTACCAAACGCAACTTTCCCAGTTTCTTTTACATAGGTTACTGACCGTTCCAAGGCGATGCCCTTTTTTTAACTGTTCTTTTTTTCTGTCTGTCTTTTATTGTCTGTTACGTATGTTGTCTTGTTTGTTGTAAGTGTTTTTTTTCTCCTCCTCACTGTCCCTAACGCCTTCCCATCTTTCCCCACCCCCTGGCATCTGCGCTCCTTTGCACTCCCCCCACGCCCTTCCCCTTTAGTTTGAGTTAGTTTTCTTAGCTCCCCTTTATTTTGGAAGGCGGGATCCTAAGGCGGTACACGATTGTTTTTTTTTTCTGCTTGTGTGATTTCGAGTCTAAAGCGGTGCCCTACTGTGTTCTCGCATCTTACTTGTCTCATTTTCTGTGGTAGTTAGTTGGGTGTGGTTGTTTGTTTATCTTTGGTACATGAATGTCTGCGCTATTGTGGTTTACGTTGTAGTGTAACTGGGAACGTTTATTCATCCTTGTTCTACTTTCCCTTTAAACTTCCTCTCCCGATTCCCATCTTTTTATACCCCTTACTACTTCCTGCCCCTCTAACTATATTTGTTATTTATAAATCTATATGCACTTGTTAGATTTTTAAAGCAACCCGTTTGTAATATTTTTTCAATTACGTCTTCTTTTTGTCGTAGACCATCCATTAACTGTAGCTGATACTCTAAATACAGACTTAGATAAGATTCACAACTAGGCGAACAAATGGCTCGTGGACTTCAAATCTTCCAAAACTGAAACGCTCCTAATCGCAAGAAAAAAAAAGAACAAAGTAAATCACCCAGTCTTAATACTGAACAACATTCCAAACAAAGCTGCCGAACATCATAAACACCTTGGCATTACTTTTGACAACAATGGGAAATGACAGTCACATATCGCAGCAACCACAGCTAAAGCATGGTAAGGTTTAGGAATATCAAGATCTTTAAAATTTATACTAAATAGAAAGCATCTTGAAAAGTTAAACATATCCTTTATCCGATCTCTCCTCGAAGGAAAAAGAAATATTCTAAATTAAATGCACATGTGCGTTTGTGGGCCACATCATGCTAAGAATAGCAAATTATCGCCGTGAACGTTTTCTGAATAGAAGGGGGTTGGAGTATACATATGATGATATGTGTTTTTATTCAATTTGTTATTTATTATGTTTATAGAACTAGGAATTTCCACAAATAACAAATTACTGTGTAACATAATATATAATTGAATTCGTTTATTTATCTCCTTAAAGATGTACAGGTGTAACATATTTTGGCGAAACAAGTGATATTTTATATAAACACGCCCCAACGCAAGTGAGAACAGCACAGGATATTACAAACCTTACACTGCAACGGAAGTGTTTGTTGCTCTGTTGCAGTGAAAATAAAGCTTCTGTATTAAGTCTCTGAACTAAATTTTGATGGGAACTGCTGCCATATCCGTTAAATAGTTAGGGTTTTATGCCCTGGTTCTTCGCTATAAACAATCAAAGATATCTCTGTTTAGTTTACCCGATGCTTTTTCCAACGACACCTTCAAAAGTAAAATTCAAATCACCAATGCATTTTTTAAGTAAGCCTTGTATTTGTAGGAAGCTGCTGTGCTTAAACCCATCTAGCTTAGGACTAAGCACTTCGTCTGCATGGATTTTCTTAAGTTTGAAAAATCCAAAGTTATAACGAACAATTTCAACCGATATGCCAATGGTAATTATTGTAGAAATCAAAAGGCTACTTCTACTGCTGAAGCGCTTCTTGCTCATTATTCCTTCCCAGAGCAGCTCTACACCAACCAAGGTCGCAAGATTTTGTGCACGGTTATAAATGAACTCTGCAAATCAGGTAACGTCCGCAGACCCTGTACTATCCCTCCAGCCACACCCCCACCAAAAAAAAAACATCGCAAGAACAATGTTTTTTACAGAAAGGTTTAAACGTACACTTTTTCGGATATAAGGAACTTTAATTCATGACAAGAAAGGAAGCTGGACAGAGTATGTCCAAGCCCTTGTTTAGGCATATAATGCTACCAAATCCCGTCATACAGACTATTCCTCACTCTTTCTTACGTTTGGATAGCATTCCTGTCTTTTTGTTTCTACATATCTTGGCACAACTCCTAGAAATGACATTTTATGTATGGCATTCATTCTTAGGTGACATTGGGTTGGTCAGAAGCTCACATCTCCAAGGCAAGAACAAAGTGACTGACAACTAGGAGAAGGAGCCCTATGTTGTAGCGGACATCTCCTATGAAGATCAAACAGTCTGTAAGATTCAGAAACCTGCAAGGAACCTGTCAGAGACTCAGAACATTAAACTGGAATGTTTTACTCACTTTCATTTCTCATCCGGAATACACTTGCACCTACATTGGTCCGTAATACACTGCCACGTGGTCAGACACTCCTACTGCTTTTCCCATAGACTTCCATTATAAGAAATGACCCTGTCACATGCCCCAAAATTGAGAAATGACTATTAAAATGTGATTCTTTCAGTAAGGCAGCATTTCAGACACATAAAAATAGCAATTCTATATAGGCTTATCCGATCAAATTTCTTACAATTTTTCTTCAAACAAACCTAACCCCTTTCTTGAATGGCATTTAGAGGCAAAATGTCCACTGACACCTACTTTTCTAAATACAGAATTGTAAACATTATATATTGCTTGATTTTGACATAAATTTTATAATTGTAAACATAACCTTTTTATCCAATCAGCTTACGTCTAAATGAATCTTACGGGGTTTTCAACCAATCCAAAGCCGGCTTGTAATAACAATCTCTGACCACATGATGTCAAGTACAATGGGGATTCTTGTCCCTGCTCCAGCACGGATATTTACCCCAAACCTATGCGTAGAAATCTGCGTATTGATCTTATACCTAGTTCATCTTCTAGCGTCAACCAAACTTTACCCTCTACATTTCAAACTCATTCTCTGTCTCATATTGTTCCAGATCAACCCAGTTTTCACGAGAGTGCAATCCTACACAGGATCAGACTCTTTCAGTTTTACCGAGTCAGTCATTACTAACACCATCTATACCAGCCGTAACCCTACAACTATATTCTCCTCCAGCAAGACCTAGGCACAGCAGGCGCCATGGAGAATGTGTAAACAGTTTATGACAAAACAAAATACATGTTTAATATTTGTTTTCATTTTAAAGGTTGTTTATATATTAATGTTTTATACTTTTTAACTTTAGTGTTTTATAACCTATAAGGCAGCCAAATATGCAATTTCAAGTATTAATAAAAAAAATCTTTGTTACTAATATTTTTTAAAATGTAGCTAGATCATACATGTATCTTATGATTTTACATTGTAAAATCTATTACAGAAAAAAGTTTCACATTCAGAAAAAAATACAGTTTTCATTTTTCAGTGCAACAAATTAAAAAAAAAAAGAAGATTTTTATGATACCCTAATGAAACTTCTTTTTTAAGGGTTAAATCGTTGCAAAATTACCTTTTTACCTTGTGTGCCATTCTGAAATAATTTGCACGCAATTATTTGATTTTTAGAAATTCTGACAAATATTGTATGTATTTTCTAGCAGTAAAATACTGCGTTTTGTTAGTCGTAGCTGAATATACTTTTGTTTGCAATTTCGTCTTAGAAAAAGAAGAGCTATGTTTATTACATAATAACAGGTTACTGTCTTTTGAGAAAGGGTTTCTCAGACGAGGCTAGAGATGGTTCTTTATTCACAAATTTATTCATCAGTTTTTTATTCGCTACATCATTCAACAGTTTATTCAGTACTTAATTCGCTATCATTCAACAGTTTATTCAGTACTTAATTCGCTACATCATTCAACAGTTTATTCAGTACTTAATTCGCTACTTTATTCAGCAGTTTATTCAGTACTTTATTCAGCATTCCGCACATACGGATTAAGGTTGTGCAATTATTGTGTCATTTCCGTATCGTACTTGAACTTCAACCGTGTACAAATCCATTATCCGAGGGTTGTTTATAAATAGAATATTGTTTAGATGTATTACGGTTTTTGTTACAATTTTCGTTCGTTGTTAAATTTGATATAGATCATACTTAACTGTATTTTATAAGATAAACGTGTGACTAAATCAGCCAAGGCCCAGCTGTACAAATAAACCTCGAAGCTAACAGATCAGTAGTGCATCAGGATCTTTGGAATGTTGTGAAGATATATCTTACATAAACATTAGGGTGACATCAATGTTATAAACTGCTCTTGGGTTTTCTTGTTGTTTGCTGTTGTTGTACCCCATTCAAGAGAGACCATTCATGTTGGCATGTTGCTCACTATACTTACTGAATTACATACCTTTTATCAATATTCCATTTTCAGAAGTTTACTTCTCAATTTCTTTGGACGAGATTTTTGTATTGGGCAGTCTGCTTGATCTACTGATGATAACCTTCATGTTTGGAATAATGGAGGCACCCTAACAATATTAGGGAGTTTGTAGAAATGTCAAGATTTCATTTTTACAAAATGGGTGTAGGTACTATACATCTCTTTAGGTACGAAGGTTGTTATTCGCCGGATGTGCCTCCGTGGTCCGCTCGAATGTAGTTCGTACCAATGGCCATTTTCGTGCCAGATGCTGAATAGCGGGATATATTCACGGTGCCAAATGTACGCGTTTTTCAAGAGTTTTGAAATCACGGTGTCTTGAATATAAGCTCTTTTATGCTTGAATGAAACGAGGAACATCTAAGATGATTTAAGCTATGTAATATGCTTCCAAAGTTGTGTAGATGCTGTTTGTTTAAATGAAAGTGAAGAAAGGTATTTCTTGATGTCTACCTACACAATAATAGTGTTTTTCATCACGTGTCTCAGTCGGGTGACCATGTTTTCATGGCATATGGATCAACAGTCTTTGATAGCGTAAAGACAGCTCTTCAAAACAGGAGTAGTTTCGCAAGAAGTGAAAAGCTAAAAATGTTGATATAAACATGTTATAAACTGCTGTTTTACAAAGAAACTAGAGCTGCTTTTGAGAAAAGTGCATGTCTCCCACAACTGCCTAATCTTTTAGTGATTCAAAGTGGTTTGAATGAGTGTCTATAGTGATTCAAAGTGGTTTCGGTGAATATGGTTCCGATCAGTAATTTTTTGGTGGTTTGGGTGGACTTCCGCTCAGTAATTAAAGGGCCATAATTCAAAAGTACCAAGGCCGATTTGGCTAGTTATCGTTCTTGGCCGAGGACTGTTTGGCAAACACGTTCCGTTCAAGTTTAGTGAAGATAGGATGAGCAATGTGCGGACAATCTTGGTGAGACACGCACACGCGCACGCACGCACAGAAACACACACACACACACAGAGAGGATTAAATCAATATATCTCCCATATCACAGTGTGGTGGGAGACATAATGTGATGGGAGGCATAATTAGTAGCGGAGACATAATAAGTAGCGGAGGCATAATTAGTAGCGGAGGCATTTACTACCTTCTAACCTCTACAGTCATCGAATCAGTTATCCGTAGTCCGTTGATTCCTGTCTGTATACTCTGCGATCTAGACTGGCTCCGGTCCCTATGTTTGTTCTTATTTACATATTATATATGTATATTCATTAAGAGGGAAGAAACTCCAGCAGGTTGTTTCTACATTGACTTTTTTTATTGCCCCTGGCTCCGAACATAGGTTCAGTCATCAGATAAAATGTGCTTTTTTAGAGGCTAAAGATTTTCTTATTTTGCTTGCAGTATTTATATAAAAAAAAATAACCATGCTACGGAATCCAGGGAGCCAGGCTATATATTGCGTTGTACTTCGTGATTGTTTTTATCGTGTCCAGTCATGCATATAAACTCATCTTGTTGGGGAGAATACATTCTGACTGACCAACGATTCCTTTGGAAATGTGTACGATTTTTAACCTATTTTACTTGCTTAAAAACCTGCGCATTTTCACGATTTTTGTCATATTACAATGCGTGTTGTTTAATGTTCCTGATTTTCCTGTTTTATGTCTTAGGTATTTTTTTTGCTGGTACTATACTTCACTCCGTAACCACCTTCTACAAACATATCTAAAGGAACATCTTACGAAAAATACCGTGTATAAATTTGTAATTTTCACACCAGATACTCTGGGTTTATTTTTGTGGAAACATTTTGGTCAGTTGATTATCTAAAATACACTGTAAAAGTCAGTACTTGACAGATCATGAAAACTATCACTAGGACTAAATCCTAGGCTTCCGTGGCCAATCGATTATGGTCTATTATTTTGAATCTCACATATACGGGTTCTAAACTACACTTCATGCGTAAAATAAGCTCGCTATCAGAAGGTAATCGGTTCTTTCTAAATCCACTGAAAATTTGAAATTTGTCATACACGATCTAAATTAATTCGGCTTGTCTTCAACTAAATGATAATTTGTTTGACCTAGTTTTGAAATATCTCTCTCTAATAGGGCGACAGTACCAAATAGCTATCCGAATGACCATGTGCACAGATACTGCGCACGTACTAAGACTTAGTATAACACGTTCGAGTTTTCATGGTCTGTTTATTTTTCTGATGCGTCAAGTTTGGCGTAAATTTGGCACAACTGTTCAAGAAGATATTAAATGCACAAATATTAGTTAATGTTACTCATTGTATTCATTCTGAAGAAAAAAGAAAGAAATCCTATGGGAGTACTGTGTGTAAAAAAAGGTTTTTATAACGCTCTTTTTGAAGCAAACATATTGAAAAGAGATTTAAATATAATGGCAGTTAATGGCAGTGCGGGCGCAAACTCCATCCAACAGTTCAGACAAAGAGATATCTGACTAGGGAACAGAGCTGGAGAAAGCCCATAGAACAGAGAAAGAAATCTTTTTAGATACAAACATGTATTGCTAACTTAGCCTGGTTCTTGCAAACAGTAAGATTTTTAACGTACTCGGTGTGTAGCAAAGATAAGCGCGAAACCATTTCTGAACTGGCCTCCTAGTCTCAAGAGTATCTGTAGAAAGTCCAGTTGCCGAATGCAAGATTTCACTCCCGGGCATTTTGATTGACAGTCAACATGTTACAACTATAAACATTAAATAACATTTTCAGGCCAGTATCTTACTTTTTAAAAAAAGGAAACCGATACCATACAACAAAAGAACAGAGCGTATCACTTATTGTGATCCGTTTGTTGAAATTGTAATCTTAACGCTGATCGGATGTCTGAAAAACCGCAATACAATCTTTAAAGCGATTGTAACTGTGTACGCTGACGTTTTAAGTCTATTTAAAGAATGTTCTCACGGCTATTTCATTCATGAAACGGTTATTTACTTCCGGAATTTAATGAAGTTTTTCTCCACTGCGAACAGTGAACAGTATCGAAAAAAAATGCTGTATAAATGTATAACGTGAAATTTATTACAACTATCGTATTGACGTCACCAAATGCAGTCATCACAACTTGAACGTATCTATGGCCTACTCGTTGTGAAAGCACTTATTCATTATTACAATGTATTTTTTATACATTTAAAAAATAGTTATATTCTTTGGTGGGGCGGGATTACGGGACGGTCCACTGCATTATTGTGCAAAATATGTACGTAGTATATTCGACAATCCGATTTCTTGTTCAGTGGCCATCTAACTCACATTTTAACCAATGAAGCGTTGAGTTTTAGTCGTTGGTTACCGAATGATTACGGAATTTAATAATTATTATTCTTCTACCGATTTTGCTCGGTTTTTTAGATTACCATTACCATTACTTGCAAAAGTCAAAGATCAACTCCGCCCCGCCAGGTCAAATGAAACGCACAATATTAGCAATAACATGTTTTTGAACCATACATTATTAGAAAATGTGTTACACATACACGTAATTTCTTATATAATTTAAATCAATATGGCCAGTTAATAAATGGGAATGGACAAACTACTTGTATATGTATTTCAATTTTATATGGAAGATGTTGTGACGCAAGAGCACTGAACAAATTGGGGGAAATCTGAAGGACATACGTATTAATATTTTGAAATAATAGGTCTTACTTGTTATTAATCAATAGTCATTTTAACTTTTAAATTTATGAATGAACAATTTATCTTGAAACTTTCCATATTCTTGTGTTTTTGAAAAATTATTAATGTATTTGGCATCAGATATGTTTCAATATTAGGCACAAAGCAGTAGATTGCGTGGTCGTAGCAATTGGAAAACTTAGAGATTCATAGGGGGGGGGGGGGGCACTAGAGGGGTAAGTGCATGCGGACCAGATATAATGGGCATTCTATGATTTTGTTCTTGTGAGACGGCATCAAAGTTTGTCCTTAACGGGTACATGCGAGCTTTGCTTTCGGTGCAATGTCATGTGCTGTAATTGTAAAAGAACCCGGAGTCGGACCCGGTGGCCGTTGTAGGAGGGTGACCTGCTACGGTAACAAGATGGCGACCATTCCTGAAAGTTGTTGTTTCGAAGAAAGGATGTAATGGTTTCTTAGGCCATCAGTAGTAGATCCCGTAGCAGTAACCGTAGAAGATCCCGAGATCCTACCAATTAACTGTTGTAGAAGAAAATCGTGCATGTGGACCCGGCATATTAGCTATCCGCGGAAAAGTTTGTTTTAACACCAGCGGACATCAAATTTGGCCTTAAACGTGTATTCGTGAGTTTTCTGCAGTAACCGTAGAACCCGGGGACGTACAGAGTGGCCGTTGTAGAGGTTGTCGTCCACCACGCCCATCTTTCCTAGCAAGGTAGGGCTGGTCTGTTTGACCCCAGGCAACAGAATCCGTGACCGTAAGCGTTGGAGATACCGGGTACCACCTAGTGACCGTTGTTCCAAGCGGGCTGGTATATTAGCAACGTTTGGGAAACACATCTTTTCTCATGAGTGGGTTTCAACATTTGTGTCCTTGACACCAAAAAGGTTCTTTATAGATTTTGTCTTGTTAATTTGTACCCGTTTAATTCTGCGTGATTATTTGATAATTCATGTTTTGAAATGATAAGTACACAGTTGAGTGCACGCTGGCATCTTGTGACCATTTAGGTTCAAACTTTAGGTGATTATTGATTAATCTTATTCAAGATTTCATTTGCGAAACATAAAAGGTGTAATCAACTTAAAATCTCTGATAAAAGGAGGCCTGTATTCCTGACGATACTTTTCAGACTTATCTAAAAGTATGGATCCGTACCTCCAAAATCAGATTCTTTATGTACAGATCCGAACGGCTAGACACATTTCGATACTGAAAACATACGTTCTGAAAGTCGAATCATCGACACACTTAGCATAAAAGTCAAGCCTGTACACTTGTGGATTCATCAGCTAACCTTGTTCTGCGGACATCGGGTTCTAACCGGAAACGGATGTCGAGCTCAGCGACACCAGTCAGACAAGGGTAGAATAAACATGCACATCATTGTGTTGCCAAGTAACAAAGAGTAAAATCGAGGTATAAACCAAAAGTCACCAGTCACTCAGTGACGAACTGTATCCTATATCTATGAGGTCAACTTGCCGAGGTAAAGGAATTCTTTACCTCGGTACGCTGAGACACACCGGTGTGTTGGTGTTTTTTTTTTTTTTCGTTTTTTTTTACCTCTCAAAGGTTGCACAAATATACGCACGCACGCAATGATATACCATACAACGGGTTATTTTTACGGCTGTTAAAGATAACGGATATGGGGAAAACACATGATTTTATTTTATGCAATTTCAAAATTTACAAAATCACAAGGTCTACCTGTTTAATTGACTTCATGTGGCGAATTTTTACGAGGTCAACAATTACGAATCTGATTTGGTCGTAAAAAATAATAAAAACTGGCAGCAGGTAAAAATACCCGTTATACGGTACCTTACCCTCCAAGGTACTGAGGTATCTGTGTGTCCGTGCGTCTGTACGGACGTGTGTCTGCACACCGAGGTACACACGTTCAACAACGTCATTTCGGGGTTCATTTATAGACACACTCCGTGTTATATACGTTCATACAAGAGTAAAACATACCAAGGTAAAAGGAAAAGAACCATGTTGTTTGATTATTTCAAAAAAGTGTATTGTGATTTCTGAACATTTCAAATAATTATTCTATGGTGATCTTTTTATTATTCGATTCTGATTTAGTGATGGTAAACAGGTTAAACAAAACTTACTTAAAATATAAAAAGGATAAAAAGAACATAGTTATGATAGTAAATTACAAATGTACTTTTTGTTTCTTAATTGTATGTTGGTTTGTAGAATCACAAAACGTATATCACAGAAAGCGCTAATTATCACAGTCTTGAAGAATGTACAGATCTGAAGATCTGATGAATATTTTCTCCGAAATTGTCAGTATAAAACATCACACGTGTTGTTTGTAGTTTATAATTACAGTACATGTGCCCTTTTGGTGGTTATGCCCACACAACATCAATGAAAGCCTTGATGCGCTGGTCGCATAGTGGACAATTGGTACAATCCCTGTGACATGCTTCACATACGGCGAGATGTTTGCAGCCCAGGAAGAGAACCGATCTAGGTTCCGCTTTACAAATGATGCACATGATTTTCTGCTTGAGAGCTTTGTTTTCACTTTTGATCCTCTCTTCCTCTTCATGTTCTTAAAAACAATGAAACATGTAAAAAAATATGAATTATTCAAGAGATTATACAGTGGTCTATGCGCCCGCGGTTGAGTCATTTTTGAATGTCCCAAATTTCAAAAGTAGCTCAAGTTCAAAATCAAGGTCAAAGTTCATTTCGGTACACAAAGCTGTGCATGTGGTCCAAGCATGTGGTCCAAATTCGAAAGCTGTAGCTTGAGAAATGTGAAGTAGGTCATTAGATCAATCTCAAGGTCAAAGTTCATTTCGGTACACAAAACTATGCATGTGGTCTAAATTTGAAGGCTGTAGCTTGAAAAATGTAAAAGTAGGTCACTAGTCAAAATCAAGGTCAAACTTCATTTTTGAAAACAAAACTATGTATTTGGTTCAAATTTAAATTTTTATAACGCTCTTTTTGAAGCAAACATATTGAAAAGAGATTTAAATATAATGGCAGTTAATGGCAGTGCGGGCGCAAACTCCATCCAACAGTTCAGACAAAGAGATATCTGACTAGGGAACAGAGCTGGAGAAAGCCCATAGAACAGAGAAAGAAATCTTTTTAGATACAAACATGTATTGCTAACTTAGCCTGGTTCTTGCAAACAGTAAGATTTTTAACGTACTCGGTGTGTAGCAAAGATAAGCGCGAAACCATTTCTGAACTGGCCTCCTAGTCTCAAGAGTATCTGTAGAAAGTCCAGTTGCCGAATGCAAGATTTCACTCCCGGGCATTTTGATTGACAGTCAACATGTTACAACTATAAACATTAAATAACATTTTCAGGCCAGTATCTTACTTTTTAAAAAAAGGAAACCGATACCATACAACAAAAGAACAGAGCGTATCACTTATTGTGATCCGTTTGTTGAAATTGTAATCTTAACGCTGATCGGATGTCTGAAAAACCGCAATACAATCTTTAAAGCGATTGTAACTGTGTACGCTGACGTTTTAAGTCTATTTAAAGAATGTTCTCACGGCTATTTCATTCATGAAACGGTTATTTACTTCCGGAATTTAATGAAGTTTTTCTCCACTGCGAACAGTGAACAGTATCGAAAAAAAATGCTGTATAAATGTATAACGTGAAATTTATTACAACTATCGTATTGACGTCACCAAATGCAGTCATCACAACTTGAACGTATCTATGGCCTACTCGTTGTGAAAGCACTTATTCATTATTACAATGTATTTTTTATACATTTAAAAAATAGTTATATTCTTTGGTGGGGCGGGATTACGGGACGGTCCACTGCATTATTGTGCAAAATATGTACGTAGTATATTCGACAATCCGATTTCTTGTTCAGTGGCCATCTAACTCACATTTTAACCAATGAAGCGTTGAGTTTTAGTCGTTGGTTACCGAATGATTACGGAATTTAATAATTATTATTCTTCTACCGATTTTGCTCGGTTTTTTAGATTACCATTACCATTACTTGCAAAAGTCAAAGATCAACTCCGCCCCGCCAGGTCAAATGAAACGCACAATATTAGCAATAACATGTTTTTGAACCATACATTATTAGAAAATGTGTTACACATACACGTAATTTCTTATATAATTTAAATCAATATGGCCAGTTAATAAATGGGAATGGACAAACTACTTGTATATGTATTTCAATTTTATATGGAAGATGTTGTGACGCAAGAGCACTGAACAAATTGGGGGAAATCTGAAGGACATACGTATTAATATTTTGAAATAATAGGTCTTACTTGTTATTAATCAATAGTCATTTTAACTTTTAAATTTATGAATGAACAATTTATCTTGAAACTTTCCATATTCTTGTGTTTTTGAAAAATTATTAATGTATTTGGCATCAGATATGTTTCAATATTAGGCACAAAGCAGTAGATTGCGTGGTCGTAGCAATTGGAAAACTTAGAGATTCATAGGGGGGGGGGGGGGGGGGGGGGGGGGCACTAGAGGGGTAAGTGCATGCGGACCAGATATAATGGGCATTCTATGATTTTGTTCTTGTGAGACGGCATCAAAGTTTGTCCTTAACGGGTACATGCGAGCTTTGCTTTCGGTGCAATGTCATGTGCTGTAATTGTAAAAGAACCCGGAGTCGGACCCGGTGGCCGTTGTAGGAGGGTGACCTGCTACGGTAACAAGATGGCGACCATTCCTGAAAGTTGTTGTTTCGAAGAAAGGATGTAATGGTTTCTTAGGCCATCAGTAGTAGATCCCGTAGCAGTAACCGTAGAAGATCCCGAGATCCTACCAATTAACTGTTGTAGAAGAAAATCGTGCATGTGGACCCGGCATATTAGCTATCCGCGGAAAAGTTTGTTTTAACACCAGCGGACATCAAATTTGGCCTTAAACGTGTATTCGTGAGTTTTCTGCAGTAACCGTAGAACCCGGGGACGTACAGAGTGGCCGTTGTAGAGGTTGTCGTCCACCACGCCCATCTTTCCTAGCAAGGTAGGGCTGGTCTGTTTGACCCCAGGCAACAGAATCCGTGACCGTAAGCGTTGGAGATACCGGGTACCACCTAGTGACCGTTGTTCCAAGCGGGCTGGTATATTAGCAACGTTTGGGAAACACATCTTTTCTCATGAGTGGGTTTCAACATTTGTGTCCTTGACACCAAAAAGGTTCTTTATAGATTTGTCTTGTTAATTTGTACCCGTTTAATTCTGCGTGATTATTTGATAATTCATGTTTTGAAATGATAAGTACACAGTTGAGTGCACGCTGGCATCTTGTGACCATTTAGGTTCAAACTTTAGGTGATTATTGATTAATCTTATTCAAGATTTCATTTGCGAAACATAAAAGGTGTAATCAACTTAAAATCTCTGATAAAAGGAGGCCTGTATTCCTGACGATACTTTTCAGACTTATCTAAAAGTATGGATCCGTACCTCCAAAATCAGATTCTTTATGTACAGATCCGAACGGCTAGACACATTTCGATACTGAAAACATACGTTCTGAAAGTCGAATCATCGACACACTTAGCATAAAAGTCAAGCCTGTACACTTGTGGATTCATCAGCTAACCTTGTTCTGCGGACATCGGGTTCTAACCGGAAACGGATGTCGAGCTCAGCGACACCAGTCAGACAAGGGTAGAATAAACATGCACATCATTGTGTTGCCAAGTAACAAAGAGTAAAATCGGGGTATAAACCAAAAGTCACCAGTCACTCAGTGACGAACTGTATCCTATATCTATGAGGTCAACTTGCCGAGGTAAAGGAATTCTTTACCTCGGTACGCTGAGACACACCGGTGTGTTGGTGTTTTTTTTTTTTTTTTCGTTTTTTTTTACCTCTCAAAGGTTGCACAAATATACGCACGCACGCAATGATATACCATACAACGGGTTATTTTTACGGCTGTTAAAGATAACGGATATGGGGAAAACACATGATTTTATTTTATGCAATTTCAAAATTTACAAAATCACAAGGTCTACCTGTTTAATTGACTTCATGTGGCGAATTTTTACGAGGTCAACAATTACGAATCTGATTTGGTCGTAAAAAATAATAAAAACTGGCAGCAGGTAAAAATACCCGTTATACGGTACCTTACCCTCCAAGGTACTGAGGTATCTGTGTGTCCGTGCGTCTGTACGGACGTGTGTCTGCACACCGAGGTACACACGTTCAACAACGTCATTTCGGGGTTCATTTATAGACACACTCCGTGTTATATACGTTCATACAAGAGTAAAACATACCAAGGTAAAAGGAAAAGAACCATGTTGTTTGATTATTTCAAAAAAGTGTATTGTGATTTCTGAACATTTCAAATAATTATTCTATGGTGATCTTTTTATTATTCGATTCTGATTTAGTGATGGTAAACAGGTTAAACAAAACTTACTTAAAATATAAAAAGGATAAAAAGAACATAGTTATGATAGTAAATTACAAATGTACTTTTTGTTTCTTAATTGTATGTTGGTTTGTAGAATCACAAAACGTATATCACAGAAAGCGCTAATTATCACAGTCTTGAAGAATGTACAGATCTGAAGATCTGATGAATATTTTCTCCGAAATTGTCAGTATAAAACATCACACGTGTTGTTTGTAGTTTATAATTACAGTACATGTGCCCTTTTGGTGGTTATGCCCACACAACATCAATGAAAGCCTTGATGCGCTGGTCGCATAGTGGACAATTGGTACAATCCCTGTGACATGCTTCACATACGGCGAGATGTTTGCAGCCCAGGAAGAGAACCGATCTAGGTTCCGCTTTACAAATGATGCACATGATTTTCTGCTTGAGAGCTTTGTTTTCACTTTTGATCCTCTCTTCCTCTTCATGTCTTAAAAACAATGAAACATGTAAAAAAATATGAATTATTCAAGAGATTATACAGTGGTCTATGCGCCCGCGGTTGAGTCATTTTTGAATGTCCCAAATTTCAAAAGTAGCTCAAGTTCAAAATCAAGGTCAAAGTTCATTTCGGTACACAAAGCTGTGCATGTGGTCCAAGCATGTGGTCCAAATTCGAAAGCTGTAGCTTGAGAAATGTGAAGTAGGTCATTAGATCAATCTCAGGTCAAAGTTCATTTCGGTACACAAAAACTATGCATGTGGTCTAAATTTGAAGGCTGTAGCTTGAAAAATGTAAAAGTAGGTCACTAGTCAAAATCAAGGTCAAACTTCATTTTTGAAAACAAAACTATGTATTTGGTTCAAATTTAAAGCCTGTGCCTTCAAAAATGTAAAAGTAGGTCATTAGGTAAATGTCAAGGTCAAAGTTTATTTAGGTACACAAACCCATACATATGGTCCAAATTTGAAGGTTGTAGATACAGAAATATGAAAGTAGGTCATTCGGTCACGATCAAGGTCAAAGTTTATTTCGGTACATAAAACTATCCATGTAGTCAAAATTTGAAGGTTGTAGCTTGAAAAATGTGAAAGTAGGTCACTTTGTCTAAATCAAGGTCAAATTTCATTTGGGAACACAAAACTATCCATTTGGTCCAAATTTGAAGCCTGTACCTTCAAAAATGTGAAAGTAGGTCACTAGGTCAATGTCAAGGTCAAAGTTTATTTCGATATACAAACCTATGCATGTGGTCCAATTTTGAAGGTTGTAGATACAGGAATGTGAAAGTAGGTCATTAGGTCAAGAGAAAGGTCAACTCATGTCAAAGTTTATCTAGCCGCTCAAAACTGTACAAGTAGTCCAAATTTGAATGTTGTAGGTTATGGACAGAAATATTTTTAAAGCTTTTTCCCTATCTAAGTTTATATAAACCATGTGACCCCAGGGGCGGGGCCATATTTGATCCTAGGGGGATAACTCAGTAGAGAACCACTAGATGATACTACATTACCAATATCAAAGCCCTGAACTTCTTGGTTTTGGACAAGAAGATTTTCAATTTTCAAAAGGTTTCTCCCATATAAAATTATGTAAACCATATTTTATCAATGCAATCATTCTGACCAAATTTCAGGAAGTATAGCCTCTATCGCATACACAAAGTTTTTCTTTGATTTGGCCTAGTGACCTAATTTTTGACCCAAGATGACCCACATTCTAATCTGACCTAGATTTCATCAATGCAATCATTCTGACCAAATTTCATGAAGATCAATTGAAAAATACAGCCTCTATCGCATACACAAGGTTTTTCTTTGATTTGACCTAGTGACCAACTTTTTGACCCCGGATGACCCATTTTCAATCTCGGCCTAAATTTCATTTAAGTTGTCATTCTGACTTAATTACAGGAAGGTCAATTGAAAAATGCAGCCTCTATTGCATACACAAGGTTTTCCTTTGATTTGACCTTGTTTTGGACCCAAGATGACCTATTTTCGAGCTCGGCCTAGATTTTATCAATGTTATCATTCTTACCAAAATTCATGAAAATTAATTGAACAAGAGGGCCGTGAAGGCCCTGTATCGCTCACCTGACCTATTGACCTAAAATCATCAAGATAAACATTCTGACCAAGTTTCATTAAGATATGGTCATAAAATTTGTGTTGTCTCTAAAGTGTTAAAAAGCTTTTCCTCTGATTTGACCCGGTGACCTAGATATTGATCCCACATGACCCAGATTCGAACTTGACCTAAAGATCATCAAGATTAACATTCTGACTAAGTTTCATAAAGATAAAATTATAAATGTGACCTCTAGAGTGTTAACAAGCTTTTCCTTGGATTTAACCTAGTAACCTAGCCTTTGACCTCAGCTGACCCAGATTAAAACTTGACCTTTAAATTATCAAGATTAACATTCTGACCAAGTTCCATTAAGATATGGTCATAAATGTGGCCTCTACAGTTTTAACTAGTTTTTCCTTTGACTTGACATGGTGACCTATTTTTTATTCTACATGGCCCAGATTCAAACTAGACCTTAAAACAATCAAGATAAACATTCCGACCAAGATTCATGAAGATACAGTCATAAATGTGGCCTCTAAGGTGTTGAGAATGTTTTCCTTTGATTTGACCTGGTGATCTAGTTGTTCACCCCGGATAACCTAATATCAAACTTGCCCAAGATTTTATTGAGGGTAACATTCTGACCAAGTTTCATTAAGATTGGGTCAAAATTGTGACCTCTAGAATGTTAACAAGCTTTTCCTTTGATTTGACCTGGTGACCTAGTTTTTGACCCCAGATGTCCTAAAATCCAATGCGTTCATGATTTAATTGTGAGTGAAATTCTGACTAAGTTTCATTAAGATTGGGCCAAAAATGTGACCCCTAGTGTTAACAAACTTTACCTTTGATTTGACCTAGTGACCTAGTTTTTGACCCCAGACGACCCGATATCAAACTTATCCAAAATTGTATTAAGAGTAACATTCTGACCAAGTTTCATTAACGTTGGGCGAAAATGTGACCTCTAGAGTGTTAACAAGCCTTTCCTTTTATCTGACATGGTGACCTAGTTTTTCACCCCCAGATGACCAAATATCAAACTCTTCCACGATTTTATTAAGGAAAACATTCTGAACAAATTTCATTAAGATTAGGCCAAAAGTGTGACCTCTAGAGTGTTAACAAGCTTTACCTTTGATTTGACCTTGTGACCTAGTTTTTGACCCCAGATGGTCCAATATCGAACTCGTCCAAGATTTTATTGAGGGTGAGCTAAAAACATAGCCTCTACTGCATACACAATGTTTTCTTTTATTTGATCTAGTGACCTAGTTTTTTACCTCAGATAACCCGTTTTCAAACTCTGCCTAGATTTTATCAAGGCAATCATGAAGATCAATTGAAAAATACACCCTCTATCGCATACACAAGGTTTTTTCTTTGATTTGACTTAGTGACCTAGTTTTTAACCCCAGACGACCGATTTTCAAACTAGGCCTAGATTTTATCAATTGTATCATTCTGACTAAATTTCATGAAGAACAGTTGAAAAATGCAGCCTCCATCGCATACACAAGTTGTTTTCTTTTATTTGACCTAGTGACCTAGTTTTTTATTGCAGATGACATATTTTCATACTCGGCCTAGATTTTATCAAGGTAATCATTCTCACTAAACTTCATGAAGATCAGTTGAAAAATTAGCCTCTATAAACAAAGGACCATAACTCACTAAAAAAACTGCTAAACCAGTCTGATTTAACTAGGGTACCAATACATCATTCTAACAAAGTTTGGTCCAAATCCCCTAAGTAGTTTCTGAGGAGATGCGATAACGACAAATTGTTATCGGACGGAAGGACGACGGACAACGGACGCAGAGTGATTTGAATAGCTCACCATCTGATGACGGTAAGCTAAAAGGAAATTGATAAAAAAGTATTAGAACACAGTATTCATATCAACAATCATGAGTTGCTTGTATCTATTTAAGGAATATTCCCAGTTACCGAACCCATTATAAAGTGACTAAACACGGTTTTCTATAAACGTTTCTCTTTGTAATAACATGCAAGGTAATTTGTAATAACATGCAAGGTAATAGGATTATGCGAAAAAGTGAACATATCTGAATGCGACTTTAAGTTGCAGAAAGAAATAAACTTTTATTAGGATGGCAGAAAAGTTAGGCTAATCAAGCGTTTTTCTTTTGAGCGAAACATTTTGTTTCTAATTGATACCATTGCATATCTGAATGATAAAAAAGAAAACTTGTAGTTTAAAGATTAACGAAAATATTAATCAAAGTCATATAATTATATTAAAACACTTGAAAAGTTCTATCAACTTTTACGCAAAAATTATAATCAACTCTAAAGGCAAAAAATGCATATCTAACCAGGGAGCATTAATTTCATAATTTCATAATTTAAAAATTATTATATATTATAAAGACTCACCTTCATTTCCAGACAGCTTGCGCTCATTAAGTCCCGTGTCACCTATTTCACTCATTTTGCGACGAATATTTCTCTTCACCAGCTTATACTATGTATGTCTTTTTTTGCACAATGCGCATTGATTTATACACTTTAAGTATGTAACGCCACAGCTGCCGTCTATTGTTTCATCAACGGTATACTATCCTACTCGTTCAAGAGCTTCTTCATTCAGCTAGTGTTTTTCTTGAAACTTTATCTATATTTTAAGTTGAACTCTTATCATATCAAATGATTACACTGCAATGTGTTCATTGACATTTTATCGGCTCGACTATTCAAAGAATAGGTACAGCTATGAGACTCACCAAGCGTCGGCGTCCTCGTCTGAGTCGGAGTCGGCGTCCCGATTTCTTTAAGTTTTTGTATGTCAACCGATATCTCAGTAAAAGCTTGATTTTCGACTTAGAAATGTTTAGTTTAGGTTTTATATGTAAGCTGGTATCTCAGACCAACTATTTGGTGTGGATCTAAACTTCACACACGTTTACTGTGGTGATCTGACATGCAGTGCACAGATTCCATAACTCTACTTTGCACTTTTTCAGAATTATGCCCCTTTTTCGACTTAGCAGATATTGGTGAACGCATAGGTACAGTAAGGTATCCATATGAAATATGTCTGCGGTTATTGGACATACATTTACTGTGCGAGAGTCAATTTATTCGTTTTTGTTTTTATCATCGAACAAACATAACATGAAAATAATCATTAACTTTGTATGCGATAATCGAACAGAAATATAAACAACTAAACGCATATGTATCCGGTTATTGAATGAACATAATATATAAATACGACTGTGAATCAGTTTGCTTACGAAGGCGTTACATATCAATGCAATTTAACTTAGTCATGCGCTACAAGAACAACCAATCAAAATAAGTCCTTGTATTGATACAGCTATCTTTTATGTCTTGTTATTTAGGTTACGATTATTGTTCGCTGATCTTATTATTGGCAATTAGGAGTAACCTGTCGTTTCTATTTTTAGATTTGGATTTTCTAAACTGTTCCATTTATTGAATAAGTGTTTGAAAGGTATTTGTCTTATTTAAAACTATAATAAATATATTTCAAACAAATTGAAATTGCATTGTTAGCTCAGTTGGTAGAATTCAGGAATCTTGGAAGGCTGGCATCAGTCGTTAGAGTCATTGAATGTAAAGCACCTGGCCATAAAATCAATCCTCTCTGATACCACTTTCTAAAAAAAATATTGCAATATCTCTTGCCTCTGTCTCTGAGCCTAGAGAGAAAATGTTTTTCTGAGAAAATAATTTAGTGTCAGTGTGAAGAAATTAATATTATTACAGACTATTTGATCTCAACAGACTTTGTAAGTCTCGAATCTTGCTAGTGATTTAACTTTTGTGATAGGAGGCTGTGGGTTCGAATCCCACTCAGGACGATTTGTTTAATGATTGAATTTGTTTTATCTATATTTTTCATGTTTTTTATTTCATTTTATTTCATTATTTCAATTTCATTCATACAATTTCAATACATTCAATACATTTCAAACACACGTGCCCAATGGAGCATCCTCAAACTCACTGGCCAGCGAATCAGTGTGATCAGCTAGTTGAATGACCAAATTGTTAAGAGCTATTTCAACCATGCTGAATAATTCACAATCAAAAAGATATCTCAAAAACCTATGTTATATGCGAAAATAGCAAAATGATACAAGTAATGCAATTCAAATACATCTTTTACATTATTATCATTTTAAATGTAAGTTACCAAAATATAAAACGAAGGAAAAAGTATAAATTGAAAAAAAAAGTATTGATCTCCGTTGAAATTCCAAGTCACAAAAGTCAGATTCTAGAGCCGTCACGCTTACCGCTGCACCACCGCGTCTAATTGTGGAAGAGGCAAATATTTAAACATTTTTTTATAAAAATAAGTTATAAAAAGGTACCCCTTTACTGAAATGGCTTATTCCAGTAACCTTTCAAATCTATTAATAAAAGCGACAGGTCACTCCTAAATGCTAGTATTATTATTTAGTTTTTGTTGATATTTTTTTTAGATTGTTTTACATTTTTAATTGTAAATTGTTACAAATGAAGGTTTCCTATACCAATAATATTTAAGATGCTTTTATTTGTATAAGATAGTTTTGATTGATAAAAAACTGAAATTGAAAATTAGAAAAGACTTATTTTGCTTAAAATATTCAAATTATACGTAACTGCATATTTTAGTTGTGCTAGAGAACTTTTCTTTCATATTTCAACATGTTTAAAGTACAAATAAAGTTTTTGTCAATGTGCTTAGGGAGTCTTATCTTACTTACTCTTCTTTCATTTTGCATATTCTGATAAGGCATTTTTTTCTGTGGCATATTTTGATTATCTTTAAGACCTTATATCTAGTGTCTGTCAAACGTTTTATAAGAAAGATCAAATCAACTATAAATGACATATAAATGGTTTCAAGACTGTAACAAAACTGCTATTATTTCATGTCCTATATGATTGAACCATAACATGCTTTACTATGATCCGGCAAAATTCAACTGAAGTTGTACATATAGCCTATGATTTTTTCTAGAATGGTTCTGATATAAGGCATTTTCCTTATGTAACTTTATTGGATAACTATTATTCATTTATCATATTGAATACAGAAGTAAGGTGAAATAAAACTGGATTGTGTTGTGGTATTTTACTTGTTTACATTACATGAATAGATCCAAATTAACTCTCACATTACCATTTGCCCGTTCTGTGCATAAAGGATATTACATGATTTTTTTTTTCATATTGAATTCATTAAACGAGTTAAATGAAATAATAAAATGTGGGGCTCTGTCGAGAATTTTAATCAACTTTTTCAACGAGTTTTATAAAAATTAATGTGGAAAGCCACAATATTCTTTTAATCACGTGTTATCTTTTCTTGAAGAAACATAAAGAATTCTACTTTCTTTAACTGTTATAAGCAAGTCAGTTTGACAAATGCCTCCTATACTGTTAAGTTTAAACGACGACGATGTCAAAGTTATGAACTGTCTTTATTTCACTGCCGCGACGTCAAGTAAACTTGTGATAAAAATACACATTCTAACACGATCCGATTCATTTTCCTATTAAACAAAGAAGGCAGAAAACAGTGAATTATTATTCAACAAATCACTGTTCTGACGTCACAATTATTACGTAATGGCGTCAAAGGGCATAGCGGCGCGCTTGAAAAGAAACCGACTGAAAACGGGCAAATATTTGATTAGTAGAGCTACTTAAAAATCCTTGGTAACGTGTTAGAATCGAAATAACAGTAGTTCAGATGCGTATTATTATTTCACTCGGGCTGCGCCCTCGTGATATAATTCCTTCGCATCTGAACTCCAAACAATGATTTAGGCTATTCAACGACAAATCACTGGATGAGATATATTATTTCTTAAATATTTGTAAGCAATTGTCATCCATTATCAATTCTACTGGGTTTTTATTAATTAAAGAAAACCCATTTGGATGTGCCAAAATTGTGAGCTCTAGAATGAAAATCAACTGATGATGACGACCAGTGAACACGGGGCGATCATATCTGAGCTAGAACAATGAAAAAAAATGAAGGCATGTACATCTCTGTTAGTACCCGCGAGATCAGCATGGAAAAAACGTGCAGCTTTAACGCCAAAAATAAAAAGTCTGGATCCTGCACAAAATCTGGCACATTGGCACCAGACAAGAGAGAAAATGCCACCGTATATTTTATACCCTACCCCTATGTATACTATATGATCCATGGTCATGAACGGAAAAATATACTAGTTAACCCATTTTTATCGCCGAACGCGACCTCGCTTGTACATTGACATAAATTAGGCCTACATATTCTTCTCTTTTTCTTCTTTCAATTAGAATCATTAAGATTTTATTCGTAGAAAGTATACCACGAGCTGCCATCTACGGAACTGTAACGAAAATGAAAATGCTTCGCCTACAGTAAACTAACTATTACTTAAATGATATATCTATTTTTAAGCACGTCGTTTTCAGTCCCTTTTTTGCTTTTATTTCTTACAAATTTGCTAGTCAGTTCCGATTAACAGTGTTCAATGTCAGGAACGAAGAAAGATTGCGAAGCTTAGGATATAATTTTACTTATAAACACATAAGAATAGTATTCTAAAAAAAATAGAGTTCACAGAAATATGACAGATTTATATAAACAAGAGGGCCATGATGGCCCTATATCGCTCACCTGAGTAAAGTTGCTTGCTTGATCAAATTTCTTTGCTAAGGCTTCAAAAACAAGAAGTAGGTCAGTAGGCCATATTCATGGTCACTGAAAGTCAGTTCTAAGATTAGTGTGCAAAACTGTACATGTCATTCAAATTTCAAGGTTGTATCTTAAAAAAAAAAACAACAAGAAAGTAGGTCAGTAGGTCACATTCATAGTCACTGAAAATCAGTTTTCAGATCGGTGTGCACAACTATACATCTCAACCAAATTTCAAGGCTTATCTTAAAAAACAAGAAAGTAGGTCACATTCATGGTCACTGAAAATCAGTTTTCAGATCGGTGTGCAAAACTATACATGTTAACCAAATTTCAAGACTTATCTTAAAAAACAAGAAAGTGGGTCAGTAGGTCACGGTCACAGTCGGGTGATCCTTATCACTTTGGGGTCATCAGGTAATTATAATTAAACAGTCTAGGAAATATGATCTGATAATTTTTTCCTAATTAACTCATATATCAAGTGACCCCTGGGGCTGGGCCTCTTTTCACTCCAGGGACATAATTCGAACAAACTTGTTAGAGGTCAACTAGGCAATGATTCATACAAAATATCAAAGGCATAGGCCTTGAACTTTCAGACAAGAAGATTTTCAAAGTTTTTTCCTACACAAGTCTATGTAAAATTTGGGACCCAAGGGCAGGGCCTCTTTCACCTCAGGGGCATAATTTGAACAATTTTGGTAGTAGTCCACTAGGCAATGCAACATACCAAATATCAAAAACACAGGCCTTGCGTTTTTTTTTAAAGATTTTTCCTATATAATGTCTATGTAAAATTAGGGAACCCCGTGGCAGTGCCTCTTTTCACCCCGGGGGAATAATTTGAACAATCTTGGTAGAGGATCACAAGGCAATGCTACATACAAGATATCAAAAGCCTAGGTCTTGTGGTTTCAGACAAAAAGATTTTTAAAGTTTCTTTCCTATACAAGTCTATATAAAGCATGTGACCCCCGGCGCGGGCCATATTTCATACCAAGGGGATCATTTGAACAATCTTGGTACAGTCCCACTATATGATGCTACATAATAAATATCAAAGTCCTAGGCCTTATGGTTTTGGACAAGAAGATTTTCAAAGTTTTTCTCTGTATCAGTCTATATAAACCATATGACCCCAGGGCTGGGTCATATTTGACCATTGTAGAGGTCCACAAGATGATGCTACATACTAAATATCAAAACCCTAGGTATTATGGTTATAAAAAAGAAGATTTTCAAAGACCACCCAGTTATGATCAGAAATTGATTGTTGGGAGTATCTCCGTAGATGTTAATGTAAGCTAGATAAACCATGCGACCCCCGGGGCGGGGCCATATTTGACCCTAGAGGGATAATTTGAAAAAGCTTGGTAGAGACCCGCTACATGATGCCACATAACAAATATCAAAGCCCTAGGCCTTGCAGTTTTGGACAAGAAGATTTTTAAAGTTTTACCTTTCGGTTGCCATGGCAACCAGAGTTCTGTACGAAATTCAATTTTTTGAACACTTTTAAAGAAAACCTCAAAGGATCATCCCTGTATGGTTTCATCAAAATTAGCCTGATTGTTTAGGAGGTGATGTTGTTTAAAGGAAAGTGTGGACGGACGGACGGACTTTCGTACGGACGGACGGACTTTCGTACGGACGTACGGACGCCGGCCGGTGAGTGATCACAATAGCTTAACCCGAGCACATTGTGCTCAGGTGAGCTAAAAAGGTGTAGTCGTATGGGAAAATACCCGTAAACTAAGGATACCATTTCAGTGCCAATACATTTTTTCAATTGCTAATTTTCTTCATAACTTGACCCCAAAATTAAATACCAAATTTACATCTAAGAAAATTTGTTGAAATTTTATTATCAAAGTTCTTGCATGTACTACTTAGCCTACATGTCATATCTTTGATAATGGAACTTTAAATGTTTTAAATGTTTGTCAACGTCTACAATTATTAAAGCCAAGTTTTACCAGCTGACAGAGGGTCAAGACAAAACACTGACCGGACCACTAAAATCAACAGACTACTGACCAGTCAGTTACAGACCAGGGGGTACAATCTACAGACCACTGGTTTGCAGACCAGGAAAGATGTGGAATGTTTATGATATCTGATTAATGGCATGCATAATTAATGAGTTACTGATTGTTTGCTAATTAGCTTAGAAGTTATATATATTAGCCAGTAATTAGGAGGATAATTTACAAAATAATGGTAATTCACTTACTGTTCCTAAATAGTTTAACATATATGATTCAATATATTCTACTTTTAAAAAATAACCTTTGGTTTATTTTATTTACATTTAATTATTTTGAAGAAATAATTATGATAATGCACATTCTAATTTTTCACTAATTTATGTATATAATAAACAGTTGTGTGAAATGGAATATATAGAAGAGAAAAAGAATATATAGAAGATAAAAAGAAAATAAATTTTTATATACATTTAATTAATCTTAGAAGTCCAGAAATATCAATTCATCTTTTCTTTGCTTAATCAGAATTTTTTTATTCAATTGCAAATTGTTTCTTGAAAATCAAAATTTCAGGCATACAGACTATTTTGATTTTAAACTTTTCTTTTCTATAAAATATTCCATTACATTTGTAATTATTTCAACAAATCAGGTTACATAAAGTATAAATAGAGAAACACCTATCAACATTGCACAGAGAATTTAAACATAATTGGCATTTTGAAATTAATACTCGGATCTTGTAGGCACGCTTATAGATGTTATCATTGGGACGAAAAAAAAACAAGAGCTGTCGGAGTACAGCAACGCTCGACTATTCAACAGCCTTGTCAGTTGAATAAGTACAGAAGTCGAAAAAGGGGCATAATTTTGTAAAAATGCAAAACAGGGATATAAAATCTGCACAATGCTTATCAGCTAATAACAGTGAGCAAGTGTGTAAAGTTTCAATCCATTCCCATCGGTGGGTACTGAGATACCAGCTTACATACAAAACTTTTACCAAAAAAAAGGGGCATAATTTTGTAAAAATATAAACTAGAATTTTTGAACCTTTGCACTGCATGTCATATCATGACAGTTAAGTGTGTGAAGTTTCAATCTTCTCCCATAAGTGGATACTGACATACCAGCTTACATACAAAAACTTAACCAAAAACTGCCAAGTCGAAGAAGGGACATAATTTTGAAAATTGCAAATTAGAGTTATAGGACCTGCACAGTGCATGTCAGATCATGACAGTGAACAAGAGTGTGAAGTTTCAATCCATTCCCATTAGAGGATACTGACATACCAGCTTACATACAAAAACTTAACCAAAAACTGCTAAGTCGAAAAAGGGGCATAATTTTGAAAAAATGCAAAGTAGAGTTATGGGACCTGCACCATGCATGTTAGATCATGACAGTGAACAAGTATGTGAAGTTTCAACCCATTCCCACCCTTATGAAAAACCTTCCCTATTGTAAGTGTATGGTCAGTTTATGCCTATTGTGTTGCCAGTGAATAATACTCTAAAATCCAGTTACTTGCCAGCCTATTTCCAGAGCTGACAATAAACTGATCCAGTCTGTTGCCACTGAATAACCATCATGTGTTCATGTACTTGTCAGCTAATTTCCAGACCTGAAAACCATCTGTAAAATTTAACTTCCAGTTTGCTAACAGTGTATATACAATTTGTTGTCAGTGATGTTTGTTATGAAATTTTAATAAAATTTGCGTTGATTTTTCAAATAAAATTATTTGAAGGAGCGAAAATAAAAAGAGGTAGCTGGACCTAAAAGGCTGACAACAAACTGGTATGCAGTGTCAATCTGGCAACACACTGGCTACAAAACTGACAACAAGCCGCTATGTGGACTTTCCAGTCTGCACAGCCAGTCCACTGGAAATATTTTTCTGACAACACACTGACATATTGCCAGTATGTTGTCATTGTATTGTTAGTGTATAGTCAGTCACAACATGCCAGGCTCTCTTACATTGACAAGAGAAATGTTTTAGTAAATTGGACTCATTAATTAATGTTCTAACTAAATTCCTTTATGCAATATCAAATTATGAGCACTTACACAATAAGTGTGGCAGATTGAAAAGTAATCCCAATATATCGCTTGCTAGTCAGTGTTGTCTTTATTACCATTGTATTGCCATAGCATTGTCAGTGTCTGGTAAGTTTGTTTCCAGTTTAGTGCCAGTATATTAGTCCTTTTTATTTATCTTTATTAATGTCTAATATGAATAGTAATTTGCAGTACAGCCTGAGACTTAAAATGTTCATTTGCTTGTGAGTCAATTTTATCATAAATTATGTATAATATTGAAATCAAAGGAAATTTGACCGAGATTATGATAAATTAGAATGTTTAGTTTTACAGGATAGTGAAAATACATGACTTTTAAATTTTTTGTATCTAATCATAAAATTTGCTTGGTTCACAGCCTTAATTATGCTAATAAGCCATAATTACAATTAATTAGGTTAATGACAAGTCGTATGATAGCAATTTTCTGCATAGACCATATATCAATATGCTGATTAATCTGATTACAGTCATAGTGTATTAAGAATCAGCATGTGGGTATTTGGTTTATGCAGACAGAAAATTGTAAAATGTTTTACATTCATTACTGACCTTCCTTTTCAAATACAAGCTTTGGTACATAATATATTATATTTATTTTAGCGTTTTTTTTTCAAAAAGCTTCTGCTCTTAGCAAAATATAACTCTTTTGTGTAAAAACCATCGCATTGATTTTATAAAGAAGAAGTAGAAGAAAAATGTTTTAATAGACTCCCCACTAGGTAACCCGATATGTTCGGCGCAGGATGCTTTGTTCGGCGCAGGATCGATACATCGATTTGAAAACTTTAGTGGTGTTATTGTTCTCCTTATTTCAGTCTATAAAAACAAATAACCAGTAAACTCACCTTACTAGTCTTATCACTTAATAAATGAAGATTCCAAAGCCGATTTAAAATCCTGAAAAGATGCCATTTCAAGCAAAAACGGCGAAGTTAAATGTTTAAACTTTACTCCAATTTCAGCAATTTTAAAATTTTTAGCAACATTTCTTTGAAAATATTGCAAAACAAAGTCAAAATCTTTATGGAATTTATTTACCAACCTTTTTCCTGTCATCCTTCCAAATCATATTGTCTAAATCGGTGTTTTAGTGAAGATTTTTAAGTTTCAAATACACCATATGCACGAAAAAAGGCGATGTTTGGCGCAGGATAAAGATTTTGCGGCGATGTTCGGGAGCAGGTTATTGTAAACTTCATCACAAATATCGCAATGACCGTTTTTGACGCTGTCAAGCAAATTTTTGATGTTTTATAGATTTTGTTGTATGTATTTAACGGTTCAGTATACCATGTACTTGTTTTTTATTTGGAGACGTGTTCATATACATACATACATACATACATACATAGCGGATAGAGTGCAATGATCAATTTGGACCCTGTCAAGCAATTATGTCTTTTGTTTATATCCAATTTCTTTAGGATATTATCCTTTCTCGTGCATGTGCGTGTGTCCATATTTCAATACAAGAAGAGTTGTGTCAGCCAGTTAGTAAGACCATTTATTGTTATACAAACTTCGCCTTGGCCCTGATCGTTTTCAAACTTCCAAAGCATGTAAAGATTTATCCATATATTTTTTTTTAAAGAAATGTTGAGTTTTAAAAGATATACGCTGATGCAGGAAAATGTTCAGCATTGGCATAGATTATATTATTTATGCCGAGAGTCACAATGTGACTGTCTAAAATATAAGGAAATGAAATTAGATTACTGTACTGGACAACTGGGGTATCAGACAAAACTATTCGATAATGTACGGCTAACATTCCGAGGGATTGGTTGGTATCCGAGCCCGTTTAGACGCGGATACCAAAGATTCCCGAGGGATTCTAAAGATATTATAACACGAAAAAAACAAAAACAAAAACAAACATGCGCTAACTCTGTTCTAGTATAAAACGCGTATAAAACAAGTAAATAGAGGATACTTGTTTGTTTTGAATGAATGTGACAGGAAAGGCCGTACCGGCGACAGTAACCATCAGAACAAATCAACACCCTTTACAATATTTACAAATTTATTTACATAAGATGATTATTAACAATGAATAGATATGAAGGAAATAAAAAAAAAACTGATTATAAGAAAGAAAAAAATAAGAAAGTTCAGTATCTCTAGATACAAAAGTTCTTATAATTCCATTCTAATCTGACGTGACACAGTTCTTTAATTCAATTGTGAACTTTAAGTAGCACAAACAAAACATAGCTTCTAAATTCAAAATACAGTCCCTTTAAACCGTGAATACGTTGATTCCGTGTTGGCTCCCTATGGTGGTAGGTGATTGCATCCCTGAGCTGACTTCAGAGGATAACAAAAATCATCGTCTTTGCGGTTTACGGCACAACCATGGGACGAAAGCTCTGCGCTGGGAATATCACATCCAGGCGAGTGAAGACAAGTGAACCTCGGGCATTGTACTTCCGGGTTATGACATCACCAGGTAAAATCGTCTGGCGGAAGAAGCTAAAATATATAACACATGGTAAGCACCATAGCAAAACAAATAAGTCAGGGCATAAAACTGCTCCTTTGGGTACACCATACCTCCGTAGGCTCCCATAAATAATACGTGCTACTTATACAAAATATATGTGCTACTAAGTTCAGACGTCACATGATTAAAATACGTCACTTATTACTTCCATTATTACAAAGATTACTTACTTAAAAGACTAAAGTTAAAGTATGAAATGATATGAAAAGTATATGATGAAACATTATAGATACGGACATGATAAACTGCAGCTATTATTTACAACTACAAATTAACAAAATTCAATGTAAATCAAACGTTATATGAGAGTTGGCATCCATATAATATCTAATGCCGTACACTACAACGGACATTAATTAGATGTGCTATAGACTGGCACACAATTACAAATTACAATAATATATTACAAACACAGTACTAGACTTGCCATATAGATTTATACATAACAATACAATGCAGTAATGGCGTTCCATAATTAACAAAATGTTTGACATAAGTTTTTGAAACAGTGCTTTACAATTATCATGTTACAAATTTCAGTACAAATTTAACATCTTATATAAATGAAACATTTTAGATTCCTCTTTCGAAATAATTTACAAAAGTCTGAAAAATTTAATAAATCATCCTGACATACCGAAACTAGCTAAAATCATATGCCGAAAAGTAAATGTTACAGAATTCTGTAGAATGAACAAAAATTTACCAAATAAAAATTGTAATGCAAAAATCATACAAAAATCTAACAAATAAATTTCTTACCTCGATCGAGCATAATTTCTAGCAAGAAAATAATTCAGACATAGATTCGTCTATAAAGTCGGAAGGTGGTGTGCGCAAGGCATATCTAGTCCAGTCTATTTAAAGGATAATGTCCCGCCAAATACTAAATTTCATGGGATTCACGGCTAAGCCATGGACTCCGACTATTGTCATTTTCACGGGATTCACGATATAGCCGGGGAATCTAACTACTTTGGCGCGAATTTAAATTGACAATTTGAGGCCCATTATAGTGGTTTTGGGGATAAAAACATGAATTACTGAAGTTTATAAAATATCAACTTTCTTATTACTGAACAGAATTCAATGAAATTTACATGGAAATTTAAGTAATGAAATACAGAAAAACATGAGAGGTATTTCATGCGTGAAATCTGACATTTACCTCAATAACTCAAAAATTTACAAAAAGATGATGCAATACCTGCATTTACAATACATATAAAATAAGGCCCGTATGTCAATTTGTGACAATGAATATGGAATATATCTCACTGAGAAGTGAGCAAATTGAAATATTTTCATCAGCTCGTAGCACGATATGCTATATTCACCTAAAAAACAAATTTTCTGGAAACAGACGCGCGTAAATGAACATGAAGTCAGAAGTGATGTAACTTTAAAAAGAGTACACGACATAAAATTCTATTTTATTTTATTTCTTGCTGCATAGCATTATGAAATTCTCATTAAGTAAAATAATTTGAATCTAGAAATTTACTATAAAGAACAAAGTGCGATTACAATTTTCATCCTGTTTTATGCAAATAATTAAAAATTTATAGACAATGTACAAGTAGATCGACAAAGCTTAAAGCTAGATCTATATAAAAAATTTACAGTGAGTGATATGCTGTGAATGATATAGATTATAGTTTACTGATAAAACACAGTATTTCATCAGTTAGCATAAAATAAATGGACATATTGTCAATCAATGTCATTAACTTTCAATAGTAATTTTAAATCCTTTTGATCTAATAATGAAATGCGCGGAAATGTCTACGTTGTTTTTCACGTTGACGTCAGTTCCCTTTAAATTGTCCGTTTTGGGGCCGTAATACGTTTACGCTTTGCCACGGAACGCACATCATATATAATATTACAACACTCGTATCCCCTCGTTTTAGATTATTATAACACGTATCTTGTCGTCCTTAGAAACCTGTATGGCATGTGATACGATTTCACATTTTCGCGTAAAACTGCTGTTACTGTCTCCTTTCCGGGAGTGTTTTAACAGGAGAGAAAACGTGTGCTAATAGAAAAAATCTCGCGCTCACACGCTGTTATAACACCTTTTTATATATTCCATGGTAAAGCATAAACGGGCTCGGATACCAACCAATCTCTCGGGATTCTGCAAAAGTTACCTATAACACGAAAAAACATACGTTATTCCTATATCATCGGATAGTTTTGTCTGAATACAGTAATTAATTTCATTTCCTTCTATTTTAGACGTAACAGTCACATTGTGACTATCGCCATAAATGATATATGCCAATGCTGAACATTTTCCTGCATCAGCGTATATCTTTTAAAACTTAACATTTCTTTTAAATAAATAAAAATTTGAACAATGTATGGATAGATCTTTACATGCTTCGGAAGTCTGAAAACGATCAGGGCCAAGGCGAAGTTTGTATAACAATACTAGTAAACGGTCTTACAAACTGGCTGACACAGCTATTTTTGTATTGAATTATGGACACAGGCACATGCATGAGAAAGGATAATATCCTAAATAAACCGGATATAAACAATAGACACAATTGCTTGATAGTGTCCAAATTGATCATTGCACTCTATCCGCTATGTATGTATGTATGCATGTATGTACCGGTATATGAACACGTCTCCAAATAAAAACAAGTACATGGTATACTAAACCGTTAAATACATACAACACAATCTATAAGATATCAAAAATTTGCTTGACAGCGTCAAAAACGGTCATTGCGATATTTGTGATGAAGTTTACAATAACCTGCTCCCGAACATCGCCGCAAAATCTTTATCCTGCGCCAAACATCGCCTTTTTTCGTGCATATGGTGCATTTCAAACTTAAAAATCTTCACTAAAACACCGATTTAGACATTATGATTTGGAAGGATGACAGGAAAAAAGGTTGGTAAATATATTCCATAAAGATTTTGACTTTGTTTTGTAATATTTTCAAAGAAATGTGGCTATAAACTTTAAAATTGCTGAAATTGGAGTAAAGTTTAACATTTAACTTCGCCGTTTTTGCTTAAAATGGCATCTTTTCAGGATTTTAAATCGGCTTTGGAATCTTCATTTATTAAGTGATAAGACTAGTAAGGTGATTTTACTGGTTATTTGTTTTTATAGACCGAAATAAGGAGAATACTAACACCACTAAAGTTTTCAAATCAATGTACCGATCCTGCGCCGAACATAGCATCCTGCGCCGAACATATCGGGTTACCTAGTGTGGACTCTAAACTTTACAGTTTCTGGTCTATAACAACATACAATCATATATACAAATATAAATAATGGTCAATCAAAGATTAACTTTCTATATACATGAGGGTGGATCAACATCTGGTTTCTTTAAACACTTTCTCCTACACATTCAGTAGCTTCGCTCATATATATTGGTATATTGTACTAATATTTAATGTCTTTACCAAATGAATAGCTTTTTTAAATGCACATCATATGACATGTTCAAGTAGGTAGAAAATGTAAAATCAAAAATTAATAAACTCTGACATCTCGGGAAAATATTTGCTGTTTGAAATGGCATAAATTCTGTAAACGTTTAGAGGACATTTAATTACATAAAACATGTAAAATGTATGAATTTTTAATTAAAAAAATGTACCCTACTGTATAGTCAATGCAGGGAGATGACAGTAATTATATGTCTTTCAAGGCAGCTCACAAAATCAGTAACAAAACTTAATTGAATTTTTTCTCCTTTTTTTTTGTTGTTGTTATGTTCCTTAAACTCATGAAAACTGTCTGAAGAAGTCTTCAGTATATAAACTGACATCGTTTAATACAAAAGTGTTTCGGAAAGTGTATGTGGAATACTCTCCCATGCTATGCAGTTTAACAAATATTAAACTGGGTTTTACTTGTTTTGTTATTTTCAGCCCAAATTGTCGAAGTCTATGTAAATGAAGATATTCATGAAGAAGTTTTAACATTGACATGAAAAATTCTCATCAAGCCCTTCAGGTTTTGATGTCCATTTTCTTTTTTCAAGCGCCATTTGTTTAGTACTTAGTTTTTTTGTTAATTATCCTCTTCAAAAACTCTGATATTAGTACTGACTAAAATCCATCTCAAATTGCACTGTCAAAATGCAAAGGAATCACTTTTATTCAGATTAGACCTAAACATTGAAAATATACCAGTTAAATATGCAGCCTGGTTGGGATTAAATTTTTCTACTTGAAATTGTTGATCTTTTCTTTCAGTTATAGTAAAGTTACAGAGTAACATTCAAACTAAAAACCAAAATTTCTTATGTTCAGTTCACATATTGCACTTTTAGCCTGTATAAAAAATCTTCTACTTTTTTTTTTTTTTTTTTTTTTTTTTTTTTAATAATCTTTTGGTTTGAATGCTAAATTATATATTATTTCTTATTTTAAATAGATGCTATTTAATTTTATTACCAAATGCAAAGAGAAATTTTTGGCAATTAGACTTGAACATTTCAATTTTTAATTTTCATGTTCTAGAAAATATAGATTTTTTTGCAAAATTTACTTTTGTTTTTTTGATGAACTGTGTTAAAGTGAAGATGGGAAATTTTAAACAAAGATTTACCATATTAGTATTCATGATTCCACGTATCATATTTTTAACTTAATTTGAATTTCAAACCTTAACTTTAACTGTTTCAAGTCATTTAACAAAAGCTTTCTACGCTACAAAAAAATATGATCTTTAAACAAACGTTAATTACAATAAAAATTACTTACAGACACCTTCTTGATTGAAGTCTGAATATTCGGAATGGACAAAATTTCTTCAAGTTTAGGTCCCGATTGTGAAATACATAAAATATGATCATCTTTCAGATACTCTTAAAATTATTTAGCTTGACTATCTCCAATTATCAATGCCATATTTCAACTATCACAAAAAAAAAAATGATGTTGAAAACAAAATGTAATTATTCGGTAAAGCAATTTGGAAGTAGATCTAATACCACAAAATTGATATGTTATATATGAATCATGATGAGCTTTTGTAATAAAACATTTTCAGATTCATTTGCGTAATAGCAATCAAATTAACCAATAAAAATTTAACATACAACAGAACAATCTACTGTACTTGTCAAAAAGTAACCGATACAGTAAACCGATTACACGGTGGCGCATTGGTAACGTATTGACTTCCAAGCATGTTACCACTGGTTCGAAATCGCATAAAATCATTTTTTTATGTAATATAATGTTATCGATGCCTGTTTTATTCAAATTATTGTTACATTTTTCAAACATCACATTTTTATGAATTTTAATTGTACCCCTTGTAGTATTCATTTTCTGGAAACGCTGGTGACAAGTACTTTGTGTTTTTGTATAAGATCCTTCTAAAACCATTTTTATTCCACTTTTTCTACAACGGTTGAATACGATAACTTTCAGTAAATGGACAATAAAAATCATGATACGTTTGATTCCAATAATTGGTTAGTTTGCATATAAAAAACTTTCAAAAAGTCAGACATAGTACTCGAACCCAAAACTCTGTGGTTAGCAGCTAAACGCTTTGTCCGCACAGCTGCCTGGAAATGTGACATTACGTTATCAAGAAATTATATATATTATTGTCACAAATTGACATACGGGCCTTATTGTATCTGCAGTATAAATGCAGGTATTGCATCATCTTTTTGTAAATTTTTGAGTTATTGAGGTAAATGTCAGATTTCACGCATGAAATACCTCTTATATTTTTCTGTATTTCATAACATAAATTTCCATGTAAATTTCATTAAATTATGTTCAGTAATAAGAAAGTTGATATTTTATAAACTTCAGTAATTTATGTTTTTATCCCCAAAACCACTATAATGGGCCCCAAATTGTCAATTTAAATTCGCGCCAAAGTAGTTAGATTTCCCGGCTATATCGTGAATCCCGTGAAAATGACAATAGTCATAGCTCACGGCTTAGCCGTGAATCCCATGAAATTTAGTATTTGGCGGGACATTATCCTTTAAATAGACTGGACTAGATATGCCTTGCGCACACCACCTTCCGACATTATAGACGAATCTATGTCTGAATTATTTTCTTGCTAGAAATTTATGCTCGATCGAGGTAAGAAATTTATTTGTTAGATTTTTGTATGATTTTTGCATTACGATTTTTTTTGGATAAATTTTTGTTCATTCTACAGAATTCTGTAACATTTACTTTTCGGCATATGATTTTTGCTAGTTTCGGTATGTCAGGATGATTTATTAAATTTTTCAGACTTTTGTAAATTATTTCGAAAGAGGAATCTAAAATGTTTCATTTATATAAGATGTAAAATTTGTACTGAAATTTGTAACATGATATTTATAAAGTACTTTGTTTCAAAAACTTATGTCAAACATTTTGTTAATTATGGAACGCCATTACTGCATTGTATGGTTATGTATAAATCTATATGGCAAGTCTAGTGCCATGTTTGTAATATATTATTGTAATATGAAATTGTGTGACAGTCTATTGCATACACATACAATGTCCGTTTTAGTGTATGGCATTAGATATTATATGGATGCCAACTATCATATAACGTTTGATTTACATTGAATTTTGTTAATTTGTAGTTGTAAATAATGGCTGCAGTTTATCATGTCCGTATCTATAATGTTTCCTCATATACTTTTCATATCATTTCATACTTTAACTTTAGTCTTTTAAGTAATCTTTGTAATAATGGAAGTAATAAGTGACGTATTTTAATCATGTGACGTTTGAACTTAGTAGCACATATATTTTGTATAAGTAGCACGTATTATTTATGGGAGCCTACGGAGGTATGGTATACCCAAAGGAGCAGTTTTATGCCCTGACTTATTTGTTTTGCTATGGTGCTTACCATATGTTATATATTTTAGCTTCTTCCGCCAGACGATTTTCCTGGTGATGTCATAACCCGGAAGTACAATGCCCGAGGTTCACTTGTCTTCACTCGCCTGGATGTGATATTCCCAGCGCAGAGCTTTCGTCCCATGGTTGTGCCGTAAACCGCAAAGACGATGATTTTTGTTATCCTCTGAAGTCAGCTCAGGGATGCAATCACCTACCACCATAGGGAGCCAATACGGAATCAACGTATTCACGGTTTAAAGGGACTGTATTTTGAATTTAGAAGCTGTTTTGTTTGTGCTACTTAAAGTTCACAATTACATTAAAGACCTGTGTCACGTCAGATTAGAATGGACTAAAAGAACTTTTGTATCTAGAGATACTGAACTTTCTTTTTTTTTTCTTTCTTCTAATCAGTTTTTATTTCTTTTCATATCTATTCATTGTTAATAATCATCTTATGTAAATAAATTTGTAAATATTGTAAAGGGTGTTGATTTGTTCTGATGGTTACTGTCGCCGGTACGGCCTTTCCTGTCACAATTATATATATATGTTATAGTTATATCGCTATTCATGTTTGGATACCGAGAATTAATTTACGGAAATAAACGGAATATTCATGAGTGCCAGGGTCAATACAGTTCGTTTTTTGTAAACATCATGTTTGTAAACATTAGGGATTGCATTTTGTAACCTTAACTCAGGGTTCTATATTTTAGCGTGTCTTGTATAAGAAAAACGTGAACTCAAGCTAAAACAAAACATAAACAAAAAGTGGAAAGGTCATTTTGTACAGTTCGTTTTCCTAAACATGATGTTTGTAAACATTAAATATTGCGTTTTGTAACCTAAACTCAGGGTTCAATCTTTTATTGTGTCTTGTATAAGAAAGACGTGAGCTCAAGCTAAAACAAAACATATTCAAAAAGTAGGAAGGTCATTCTGTAAATAGAGAAATTTTGATTTGAAAACATATAAACACGGATGACCTAGTAAACGAACTGTAAGTAGAGAAATTTTGGTCTGAAACCGTGTAAACACGCATGACGTAGTAATCGAACTGTACGCCTGAGTGCACTCGGCAGCTTCCGTGTGATCACGTGTTCTCGATAACCAATTCGGTATTTTTTGGACATAAATATAGCTCAATACAAACATACGAATGATACGTTTGAGTGCACTCAGCAACTTCCGTGTGATCACGTGTTCTCGATAAGTAATTCGGCATTCTTCGGACGTAAATATAGCTCAACACAAACAAACGAATAGTACGTCTGAGTGTACTCGGCAACTTCCGTGTGATCACGTGTTCTCGATAAGAATTCGGCATTCTTCGGACGTAAACATAGCTCAATACAAACAAACGAATGATACGTCTGAGGGCCCGAATACCTTTCTGAGAATACATGTACATAATTTGGCGAAAAGACACGGATGCATGTAATAATAACTAGCAACATAATAAAACTAAAAATACTCGTTTACTCTTTGTAATGTTGAGACGTTGTATGTATCCTTCCGCGCGAAAGATAATGATTTTGATAGCGATGATAAATCAAAGCTCTGAAAGGAATGATAGCAGGTGCTTAATGAGTAATATTTCAACCGAAACACCTGAAGAATCAACAGTTCGTTGTGCATAGACTAGTCATGATTTAAACAAGCTGGTAGATGTCCACTAGACAATGTTACATTAAATACCTAAGCACTGTGCATTGTGATTCATGGATTTTTTTTGCCAGTTCCCAATTACAAAAAAAGTATGTGTATTTTCCCAATTATTTGAAGAAAAAAAATTCCAATGAAATGCCCGTACAAAAATTATTGAAAAGCAAAACGTGCTCAAAAGTCATCTGAATAGCTAATTTTAAATATTTCTGATATCCATAGTGATAGAACGTGGTATTAAAATGAAATAAAGACCGGTTTAAGAAGTTAAACTCTTGCAAAATGAATAATTCATTTTGTACTTTTTCTCAATTTTGTGGAAAACTACGAAAATTTTCCTATTTTTAAGTTTTTTCCTATACAACCCTATGTATTACTAAATTTGTCGCAAGGTGGAACCAATTTTTATCCGGGGTCATGACTTGAACAATTGAAACATTTTTTTTCACGATGAAAAGAAAAAAGAAAAAAACAAGAGCTGTCCGTAAGACAGCGCGCTCCACTATTCGGGGATCTGATAGTAAATAAATATATGTCTCAATAAGAGACCTCTACTTTAAAAGGAAGATACACCAAGGGACATAATTCTTTCAAGAACACAAATTAAAGTCATTGGGATTGTTACAACACATGCAGATGATGATGATAAAGATATATTTTGAGTTTCAAGTCATTATCTTATAGAGTACCAAAGTTATGTCCAGAAAACGAAGTTTGTTAAAAAAATAAGTATAAAAGGGGCATAAGTTGGTCAAAAATACAAATCAGAGTCATGGAGATTGTTACCACACATGCAGATGATGATGATAAAGATACATTTTGAATTTCAAGTCTTTATCTTACATTGCATATTCAGAAAGCGAAGATTGCAATAAAAATTTTAAGAACAAAAGAGGCATAATTCTGCCAAAAATACAATTAGAGTTATGGGGTTTGTAACCACAAATGCAGATGGTGATTAAAAAGTATTATATTTATTTTCAAGTCATTATCTTTTAAAGTACAAAATATGTCTATAAACGAAGTTTTCGCAAAAAAAAAGTAACATGAAAATATTTCCAAGTATAACAACTTGCCCTTGAGTATATATAAAACTAGTTTTATAACCCCGAAGACACATGTGAAGTTTCAATTCAATATCTGCGTAAGTTTTGGAGATATTAACTTGCATGTACCTGGCGTAAACCCTAACAAGCGCCCAATAATTGCCAATTTTAGGGACCATGGTGATGTGGAATACATAATGAGTAGGGCAAGTCGACTTAAAGATGTCCCGGGTATGTCCATCGATTTTGATTTTCCAAAAGAAATTCAGGACGCGAGATCGCGATTATGGCCGAAATTCAAGCAGTACAGGTCGCTCAATCGAAATGCGAAGGTTAAAATCGTATATCCCGCTAAACTTATAGTCGATGGACGTTTAGTGCATGATGAATTTCCAGAATGGAAAGCTTGTGTCAGTGGAAACAGGCTTCAAAATGTGGATGTTATCGGACCTCAGCCTTGCGTATCACAATTCGCGCGTCATCAGAATTCAGCTGAAGCGCCAACACAGAACCATGCACCAGTAGCAGGACAGCAAGCAGGTACGAACTTCACTGAACAAATAGCGAACAACCATGTTTTTTTCCCACGTACAGAACAAACTAGTTCATTGACCGCAGGTATGCAAAACAACCATTTTGCATCAAATGTGACTGATTGTTTCATTAATCCGCCGGTATTTGGTCCCGCATTGCCCCCTTACATGCAGGTTTTGAATTCACAACAAAATATCATGCCCGTTAGTGTGCCTGTTCAACAGCATTTAAACAATGTAAACATTCAATCACCGGCTGTAAATGGGCAATTTACAAATTCGCCTGGAAATATGCAAACTGGAAAAATACCATACGGGCTTCCTGGTATCAGTGTAGCTATGTCACAACCAGCACCAAACTCATGTTTGAATGAGACAAACAACTTTTCAACAGACAACACCGTATTGTGCCAACAAGGACAACTTGCTCCCCCAACAACTGATAGTATGCGCTATCGCGAAAATAACGTGCCTCAACAGTTGATGGACACTTTACCCCTTCAAACTTCTTCTGAAAATAATTGTTTGCCCCCGCCGACAGAGATGGATACTTTGCCCCCTCAAAAACTAGCAATCGTTACTATGTCCCCATTGGAAAATTCTACATATGTGGCCCCAAATACTGTGATACACGAGTCAAGTCACAGGGAAATAAGTACAATCAATCATGCGTCGGTAGACGATAGTGCTGATAATACACCATGTGATAAAAACGATCAAACTGCTACTTACATAGAATTAAATGCAGCAAATTCCGACGAATATTTATCAAAGTCTCATAACGTTTCATCCGATGGCATGAATACACAAAACACTAAACAATCCATTTTCAGGTCAAGCGATCCCGTTAAAACACCAACGGTTTCAGACAACAGTCAAAATAAAGGAGTAGCGCATGTTTCTCGTGCGCGAAATCGTAGTGTGAGACGTACGCAGTCATTCAAACCATACAATCGTAGTGTATCGGCCAGTAGGGAACGGAAATCCCCAATTTCTAAAAATAGCCAACAGCACGAGGTTGACACATTGAATCTAGGACGGCGCGGAGAAGGTTTACCTGAGATGTGCATCGCTTAACGTACAGGGATTATCAACAAAAAGATCAAATAAATTAAATAGCGATTATTTAAAACGCGTGTTCAATAATCATGACATTGTAATGTTTACAGAGACTTGGAGTGATGAATATTCAGATTTAAATGTTGACGGTTTTGGTTACTTTATTTTGCATAGAAAATTGATTAAAAGTACCAGTAAACGGAATTCGGGTGGGATTGTCATTTATATAAGAAATGAATTAATTACGGAAGAAACCTTATTTTTTACAAGTCAGGACGATATTTTATGGGTTAAAATTTCAGGAGAAAAATTATCACTTGATAAAGACTTTTATTTAGGTTTATGTTATGTTTTGCCAGATGACAGTAGTAGGCAAGCTTTTGTAGAAAATAGTATTTTTGATAGAATAACCGATTCACTTATACATGTAGAAAACAGCTGTAACGGTAATTGCTACTTAGCTTTGTTTGGTGATTATAATGCACGAACGTCACTGTTACCGGATTTTGTTTCAAACGATAATGATATGCACATGAATATGTTATATATGCTACCTGATGACTATGTCTGTGATAATGTAATGGAAAGATTTTCCCAAGATGCAGGTCATGTAAATAATAATGGCATTCAATTATTAGAATTTTGTAAACAGTCAGGGTTACGTATAGTAAATGGCAGAATCGGTAATGACATGCATATTGGTAAATATACATTTGTAAACAGTCGTGGTTGTAGCCTTATAGATTATGTATTATCGCATAGTGCGGCAATTTTCCTTTGATCTTTGCAGCATGTTATACATAGTAACACACATTATTACTACAAAACTGTGCTGATATCTTACAAAACTGTTGCGATATATATCAACACGGAAATCTCTATGAAGTTTCATAAGAAAAAAAGTGTTCCGATATATATCAGCACAGTAAAACTGTTCCGATATATATCGGAACACTTTTTCTCTATTGAGGTCCTATCAAGGGAGTATAATTTTTTCCTTTCAAAGAAAAGATGATTTTAGCTCCAATTTACAGTTCACAGAGAAAGAATTGTCACAAACACCTACATTTATAAAGTAAAAGAATAAATAAACTAGAATATTTCAAAAACTTGATAGTTATTGCCAAATTCAGAAATACATGAAATATATGAAATTCTGAGATTTCTCAAATGTTTCTTTTTCTTTGATTTTTTTTACAAACAAAACAACAAGTTTTTCAATATGTCTGGCCAATGAAATGCAAAGATTTAAAACCAATGCAGAAATTTGTTGGGTACTTTTATCTGGGGAACACATTTTCTAAAACAGAAGTTTTAGTGTTTCAGTCAGCGAGGCGCAGAAAGGGAATCAAAATAGTAAAAATAATAATAAACAAATTTAAATGAAAATAACATATAAATTTTAATGATAAACTATGCGATAAAACAGTTATAATATGTAGTGCTCGTGTGTTACCAGGATATATCAGAGCTAGGGGTACATCTCGTTATTTTTCTCTTCACATATCTGTCTCGGCCTACCGGCCTCGACGATATGTGCAGAGAAAAATACCCTCGATGTACCCCTAGCTCTGATATATCCTGGTAACACACTCTCACACATACTATAACTATTACTTATGCAAGCCTGAAATGTTTTGTAATATAAATGAGTTTGAGATTGATATGCCAAATATTTTGTCCGACCACTGTCTAGTTAGTTGTATGTTTAGTTTAGATACTCATAATAAAATTGTTGAAAATGATGATATATACGTTGAGAGTGAGAAATATATAGATTTTAAATACGTGTGGAATAATGATTACAAAACTCAGTTTATCGAGAAGTTGTCGAGCACGGATATTTCGCAATGCTTAGATGCATTGTCCAATGATATACTTTTGTGTTCTACAAATCAAGATGTTGATGATTGTTTACAAAGTTTTCAAACTATTGTTGATAAAGTTGCATCTCCATTGTTTAAAAAGGCAGTTCGGAAACGTACTGAAAATGATAGTAATGGCTCATTTCAAAATAATAATATGTGGTATAATAACGAATGCTGTGAAAAGAAAGATGTATTTTCAAATTTATTGAATAGATATAGAAGTGATCCAAATGATGTCAACAGAATTAATATGGTGCAAGCACGGTCAATATACAAAAATACTTTAAGAAAATGCCGGTATAATTTTGATAAAGAAAAAACATCAAAACTTGTTAATGCTAGGTTTAAGAATGCACGATTGTATTGGAATATGTTGAAAGAAACTGCTGGCGTTAAAAACACAAATATACCTTTGTCATCTTTTGAAATGTATTTTAAGTCAATAAATAATCCAGAAGATAGATTTTTTTACACCAGATGAAGATGTGTTAAACTTTATAGAGCGTTATGAGCACAATGAATTTAAAGTTATGTTTGCAGAATTAAATGAACATATTTCTTTTGATGAAATATATAGGGCAATTAAACAACTTAAGACTAATAAGTCTGGGGGCCCAGATTATTTGTTAAATGAATTCTTTATTGCTGGTGGAAATGTATTTATACCTGTTTTACATAAACTTTTTAATAGATTGTTCGATATAGGCTACTTTCCCGAGTCATGGTCTGAGGGTTACATTATACCTTTACATAAAAAGGGAAACGTTAACAATGTGGATAATTATCGTGGAGTTACATTATTGAGTTGTTTAGGCAAGCTTTTTACACATATACTTAATAACAGACTTAGAAATTGGGCTGAAGAATACAACGTGTATGTCGAAGCTCAGGCTGGATTTCGCGCTCATATGAGTACCATAGATAATGTATTTGTATTACATGGCTTAATAAACCATATGTTAAACCAAGGAAAACAATTATATGCTTTATTTGTTGACTTTTCAAAGGCCTTTGACTATGTAGTGAGAGAAAATTTATGGTATAAATTGATCAAGTTAGGTCTGAGAGGTAATATTTTAAAGATTATGCAATCTATGTATCAATCAGTTAAGTCAAGAGTAAAGTATATGAATAAACTGAGTGAAGAATTTTCTTGTATGCTTGGCGTTAGACAAGGGGAGTGTTTATCTCCCTTTTTGTTTTCTCTTTGTATTAATGATCTTGAAGATATAAAATATTCAGAGTGGGACACAAGGTATAGACGTTTACATGTTCAAAGTATATTTATTATTGTATGCAGATGATATTATAATTTTTGGTAATTCAGCCGAAGAATTGCAACAAAATATACATTTATTAGCAGATTATTGCAAAACCTGGAAGATGAAAGTAAATACAACGAAAACAAAAGTAATGATTTTTAAAAGAGGTGATACAGTACCTAGAAATCTTAAATTTTATTATGATGATCAGGAAGTAGAAATTGTAAATAGGTTTACTTATTTAGGGATTGTTTTTACCAGTGGTGGTTCTTTAACTACAGCACAGAGTACACTATCTGGGCAAGCTCAGAAAGCTATATTTAAGTTAAATAAGTATTTATACAAATTTACATACATTACTCCTAAGCATAAATTAGATTTATTTGATAAATTAGTAGCCCCTATTTTGAATTATGGAAGTGAAGTGTGTGGCTTCGCCAAAGATTTGTCCATTGAAAGAGTACATTTACATTTTTGTAAGAAATTACTTGGAGTTAAAAAGACCACACAAAATGATTTCGTTTATGGTGAATTAGGTCGAGTTAATTTTAAGACTGTGCACTATTACAATATCATAAAGTACTGGGTTAAAATATTGCAAACGAGTGAAAATAAATATGTCTCGTTAGTATATAGAATGCTCAAAAGTGACCTAGACGCTGCACCAAATAAGGTAAACTGGTGTTCTTTAGTGAAAAACTTGTTATGTACTCTTGGTTTTTATGTTGTATGGTTACAACAAAGTGTTGGTGATATTGGTATGTTTCTATCTGTAGTTAAACAAAGGTTATATGATCAGTTCAGACAAAATTGGCACGAGAGATTAGAAAACTCTAGTAGAGCATTATTTTACAGAAACATTTCAAATTTTAGGTTCCAGCCATACTTAGAATATTTTACAAACGATAGATTTTGTCAATCATTAGTGAGATTAAGAGTTTCTTCTCATAGATTACAAATAGAAGCAGGGCGTTGGTCAAGACCAGCAGCTACACCATTAAATGAAAGATTATGTCATATTTGTAACGTCTTAGAAGACGAGTATCATTTTATAATAGAATGTGTAATATATAATGAACTTAGACGCACATATATACCATCGAAATATTGGAGAAGACCAAACATGTTTAAATTTGTGTACTTATTAAATAATGAAAACAAAATGATTGTAAGAAAGCTTGGAACATTCATATACAATGCTTTTAAGAAACGTAATGAAGTGTTATATGGTAATCATTAATGATATATTATGCAATGTTACAATACCCTGAAATATAAATGAATTTTCTAGAAAAGTCCTTGGTAACAAAACCATAGTGCTGTGAATAAGAATATCAATATAAATAATGATTCTGATAATTTGCACTTTTATACTGTTTATTTTTCTAATATTGTATTTCTATATATTCTTGCATGATGTAAGTACATGTAGTTCTATTCCAGCCAGTCACCTTTCTGTTTCGTTTCTTTTAAGGTGACGCACAACTGGAATGTTATAGACATTTGATTGTGTTGTAAAATGTATAGTTATATGTACATGTATGAAAATGACATTGAAAGCTAGAGATTGCTATTAACTTAATAGAACCTTCTCCATTGGGATAAACTATATATTTATGATATTGACTTACTTGTGTCATATGTATTCATAGTCAATATTTGTGTATTGCTGTTACTGTTCACCATAAAATTTTGTACTTGTATGCCTCATGGGCTTCTTAGCCTAATGGATTTATATGAAATAAAACTGTCTAAAAACTGTCATGTAAAACTTTAACCAGAATTTTCTAAGTCCAAAAGGGGGCATAATTTGCTCAAAATACATGTTAGAGTTATGGAACTTGACCCAGTGAGGTTGGAAATTGACCTAGAAAAAGAATAAATAAGTTTCAAAGCTATACTAGTATGCCTTTAAATGATAGCTGTATGTACGTGCATGCAAAAACTTAACCAAGGTGTGACGCCGACGCCAGGGTGAGTAGAATAGCTCGACTAAAAACAATGAGCAGGTTTAAAATAATACTATCTTCTGCTTTCCGTTTAAGATATTGTACTGCTTCTTAAAATTTAGTGCAAATATTTTTCATAGAAATGACATTCTCAGAAGAAATTCATACGTTGGAGTAAGAATATGGTAGTAAATTATAAAATCATAACTTTTTGTAAATAAGGCTCAAACGTCAATAGTGTAAAAATACCAGAAAATATCATTATTGTCGAGATACACTTCTTTTGGTGTTTTCTCAAGTGCGAGATCATGCTGATACTGGAAATTTTCACAGCATCGGAAAATGCAGACCTGAGTAGACTATCGGGTAGCAATCTGGCAGTATGTTACTTAAAAAGGACAAAACAATGATATTCTAAATTACACCCGAATAAATCTCCAAGTTCTACACAAATATTTTTTACCTTTGGATGTTATACAGTCTGTCAGCTGTACCAGCAGAAGTAACCATTTCAGAGCTGCGGTCCCCGGAGTGACGACTGGCTGAGACAAATCTCACTGGATGTCCTCAATATTTTGGCCAGTATCATCCACCATACAGCGATCTTGTCTTTGACCTGCAAATTAGAGATTGGATAATAAGTCTGTAATCCACCGTTTTATTCAGCGTTGCTGGCTAGTCCAATTTCTAAAACTGTTTTATTGTTGTTAACTTCTGAAAATTTGTGAAGAATGGAAAAATCATGTACCAAAATAAAAAAAATAAAACATTTGTAGACAGAAAAAGAGATAAAAGGAAAGAAACTGACGGCACAAACAATAAATTAAATAAAAAGAAGACTGAATGAAAAATAAACAAAGAAGATAAAAAACGGTGCAAACCTTTTTATACTTGTCCTCATTGGTTCTCTATCACTAACATTATACATGTAGACCAGAGAAAGTCCCACGCTAAATGAACAAAATTGTGAACGACCACAGCCCCAAGCTAACATCTGCATGAATGGCACGTTGATTAATTTACAAAGGGTGAGCAAAATCCCAATTTCATATGTGCAGAAGTGTGAACCGCTTACTTTTTTCACGAAGAAATGCTTAAATGCTGAAGTGACGGTTCATTGAGTCGCAAAATTGTGTTATTTATGTTGTTGTTTCTTTGTTGGATTTTTAACGAATCCTTACCAAATTCATTCAGATAACGACTTACCAGCTGATGAAATAAGACCCTCCCGGGACACGTGCAGATACCTGAGAAGAAACACTTACCTTTCTTTGAACAGTCTTTCAGGTTCTAAAGACATTCATCGTGCAGCCTTTTTAATTAATTTGTTCCGTATTGTGTATTTGTAGGTTATTAGCTTTGTATCGGGAAATATGCACGAGTTCTTCAGTGGAAATATTGCGTCACTTTAGGAGCGCAATATTCTTCCGCTGAAGAACGAGTGCATATTTCCCGATACACAGATAATAACCTTTTTATTACATACACATCAATACGTATAAAATAACGTAAATATCACGAATTTGTTCAATAGCCTGAATAGGATTGACAATACTGAACTAAATAGAAAAAATAGTGCAACAACACACATTGAATTACGTCACGCACCCGATATCAAAATCAGGCATCAGTATATGGAGAAATATTGACGTTTCCGGTACCAATGTAACTTGGTATACTGGTCAAGAGCTGTACATAGCGTATGGTGTATTTTAAAACGGTTACCTACACAATTAGAATTGGCTTTAAAAAGTTTTTGAACAGAATGATTGATTTGTAACCACGAAAACAACACAGTTATTATTCGTGTCTTTTTCTTATTTAACACAAGTGCTAGAATACCATACTGAGAGTACATAATTCGGCAAAAAGACACGGATACATATAATAATAATTAGCAAGAGCAATACCTATTAATCTAAAAAAAATTCGTTTACTCTATGTAATGCTAAAACGTTTAATGTATAATTCCGCCCGACAGATAATTCTTTAAAAGCATTGATAAAACACACTTCAAACACACGCATGTATTTCATACCAAAATAATTATTAATATCATATACATATTTACATTTTAGCTTTATAATTTTTTTTAAACATATCACTAAACGACGAAGTCGTCAACTTTTTATGGAAGCTGCTGATACAGCAAACGTGCTGTCGTCTGCATATTAACCGCTTTGGGGAATCACATGATCAAAATAATCTCTAAACCAAAGTTATATTTTGAAGAATTTCGTTCCATGATAAGACATGGAATTTAAACATATCCTAACATATGACTGATGAAAATTGTTAAATTATCATGCAGTTGACAATAATGATAGATATTCTGTAATTGCAAACACTAAAGAAAGTAAGAAGTCTTAGTTTCCTGTTCTTCCGAGTGTTCCTAATATTCAGAACGTGACTGTGATTGAAATCTAAGTAGCTAAGTAGTTCTAGGATACATCTATATTGTCATATGACAGGCTATATTTTAGATATACAGCAAAAGTTGCTTCAATATCTTTCCGTATTATTCATAAATTCATTTTGGTTTAGAGATTATTTTGATCATGTGATCAAAGTGAAGTGGCAGGGGCCAGTTTCGCATTTGGCCCGTACGTTTTTTTAAATAAAATAGACAGATGTACTTTACAGGCATATATGTTCAACCGGTTATTTATGATGTTTATAGAAATAAGGATTCCTGCCTACGAGCAATTATTGTGTAAAATAAATATGTGCTTGAATCGATTTTCCTAGCTCCGTGCAGACGGCCGGGTCTAAAACCTTACCTGAGGTAACGGCATTCTATACATAGAGCGTGACGTCACACATTCCGTCTACAGTATGAAAGCGCTACCGTAGTGTACACAATGGAGGTAACGGAAGTCAGACGAAATGGAAACGGTCATCCATCCATCCAGCTTCAGCTCAAAATTGTGGAAAAAGTAAACAGTTATGAGACACTTTTCTTCCCACCATTATTTTCGTCTGACCACATGCTTTAAAAATATGCATGTGTTTTAGGTCAGTCATTTGCAGATAATACGGTACAGGTAGCGCAAGGTGTGCATTTTGGGCCAATTTTGTCCAAACATTTAGTGTCCTGAAACCTTCGATTTACTCGTTTTTATCACAGAAGCAACAGAATCGGCAGGCTGAAAATGTCACATAATCAAGTGCCAAGTCTATGCAATACATTCGCTTAACATTTGCCTTGAATTGATCAAAATTGGATTTTTACGATTTTATTTTCGCGCTGGTATCAGCGCAGATTTGTGGAATTTTCAAATTTACTGTCCCTTGCCCCCATAACGTGCCGTAAATTTCTCGTACCTAATACGCCGGAGTGATGTTAAGTTTTATTTCACTGTGAGATCTAATTTGACGTCAATACAAATTCTATGGAATACAACGTTTGAAAAAAAGTCTTGCATACAGGGACTGAGGAAAAGCACGGGATTTTTTTTTTCTTTTTTTTTTCATACGCAAATGAAGAAAAAAATTAACAAGCGAATTCGATGAATTGGAATTCCGCGCCGGATGAGTTTGTGGTGAGGAACTGCAAAGAAATTGTCCGACAAAAAGTTAAAGATATTACTAAGAAGAAAATACTTCCATTAGTCAGGATAAAGTAAAGTAAAGGTTTAAAGTAGAGTTTCTTGTTTGACGGGGGGTATCCCCCCCTGGTTTTTGATTAAACCCCCCCTTTTTTTCCAACCGGGGCCGGGGGGCAACCGCCTAGGCCATACTGGTGGAAACATCAGGAGCACCGCCTTGGGGTTTAAAAGACGCTCATCTGTTTTTTTTGTCCTGCCCGTAACCCCCAAAAGGGGCCAAAAATTTTTTGCAAAAAGCAATCAGAGAAAATGCGTTCAAGTAAATTTTTAATGGCAAATAACAGCTTAAATTTTTTAAAGCAATAGCTTTGACCGTTAAGGAGAAAAGTTGACCTATACGCACAACTTAACCAAACAAGGGCTGTCCGTAAGACAGCGCGCTCGACTTTTCTCATGCTTGACTCTGAATTTGGTTTTTTCCCATTAAAAAATCCAAGTTAAAAAAGGGGGCTAATTTCTGTTAAAATTAAAATTTAAAGTTATGAGAATTTTTTTAAACTCCGGGTGTAGATTTTTGATATAAATAACTATTTTGGGGGCTTAAATCAAAAGCTTTAATAATAACGAATATCTGAAATTTATAAAAACTTTAACCAAAAAATTTTTAAGTTAAAAAGGGGCATAATTCTTTTTAAAAACCCAAAACTAAGTTTTTGGGAATTGGTTTTTCCTGGTGAAACTTTGATATAAAAAAGTATTTTAAAATTTCAAGTCAAAGGGTTTGATATTTCCCGAGATTTTTTGACTTTTTCAAAAACTTTTAAAACCCAAAAATTCCCAAAATTTAAAAAAAACATATTTTTGTCAAAATTCGAAACAAGTTTTTGGGGGGTTTTTTCTCCTGGTGTAGACTTGATTTGTAAATAAGTATTTTAAGTTTCAAGTCAATACCCTTGATAGTAACAAGATATTTGACTTTAAACAAAAACTTTAACCAGCGGGGACGCCGACGCCGACGCCCGGGGCGAGTGCAATAGCCTACCTTTTTTTTGAAAAGTCGAGCTAAAAAAACTGATATTTTCTAAGTCCCAAAGGGGCCATAAAATTTTTTCCCAAAAACAGGAAAGGAAATTTAATTTTTTTTTTGCTGTACAGATCAGTATTTATGGTGAACAATAGTTAGCAATAGTTTTTTATACTTTAGGGGAAACGGACCAAACATAAAACTTTAAACCCAAAAAATCTGAAAAATTTCTAAGTCCAAAAGGGGCCATAATTCTTGGAAATGCAGGAGGACTTAAATTTGGGAGTTTTTTTCAAATTTAAAGGTTAACAAATGTTGCCAAATTTCAAACAATAGCTTTTGATAGTTTTAAAGAAAAAAGCGGAAACCCAAAACATAAACCCTTTTCCAGGAAACGACAACGTCGATCAATAAAAGACAACTCTTTTTTTTTTTCTCAAAAAATCTGATGAAAATAAAAACAAAAAATAAAAAACCCTTTTTTCGTTTTAAAGTTACTTTGGTTTCGGGTTTTTTTCAAGTGGTAAAACAAAAAAAAAAATATGACCCTTTATTCCTTTAATTTAAAAAAAACCCCGCCTGGGGGGTTTCTGACGCTCATCGATTTTTTTTGTATAATGAAAAAGTGTCCTTTCCCATGATTTTTTTAAATCAAAAAAGGGGCCAAACATTCCCTTTCAAAAAGCAGGGTAGAGTTATGTTTCTTGAAGTACAAAAGGCCCCCCTTTTTGAAAGGTGAAAAACCCCCGTTTTTTAAATTTTAAAGCAATAGCTTTGATAGTTTTTGAGAAAAGTTGAAATTTAAACATAATTTTTTCAACCCCAAAAAATGATTTTTCTAAGGGCCAAAAGGGGCAAAAAATTATTGCAAAAAGCAGATGGAGTTATGTTGCTTGCGTACCGGGGCACCCGATGAGGGAACAAGAGTTGCAAGTTTTAAAGCAAAAGCTTTGAAGTTTAAAAAAAAAAGTTTACCTAAACATAAAAATTAACCAAGAAATCTGGGTATTTTTTTAAGTCCAAAAGGGGCCATAAAACTTGAAAAAAAAGGGAGGGTAAGTTATGTTTCTTGCTTACAGGGTTTTTTCTTATGAGGGAACAAGTTTGCAATTTTAAAGCAATTTGCTTTTGGGAAAATTTAGGATAAAAGCTGACCAAAAAATTTAAACCCTTTAAACCAAAAAAAAAAATGATTTTTTTAAATCCAAAGGGGGCAATAATTCTTGCAAAAAAACAAGAAGGAGTTTTTGTTTTTTTTGATGACAGGGTCTGCTTATGAGGGGGAAAAAGTATTTTAAGTTTCAAAGCAATAGCTTTTTAGTTTAGTAGAAAAGTTGACCTAAAAAAAAACTTAACCAAGAAATCTGATATTTTCTAAGTACAAAAGGGGCCATAAATCTTGCAAAAAGCAAGATTGAGTTATGTTTTTGCTATACAGGGTCAGCTTATGATGGTGAACATGTATTCCAAGTTTCAAAGCAATAGCTTTGATAGTTTAGGAGAAAAGTTGACCTAAACATAAAACTTAACCAGGCAACGCCGACGCAGACGCCGACGCCGACGCCGACAACCGCTCAAGTGATGACAATAACTCATTTTTTTTTCAAAAAATCAGATGAGCTAAAAATGAAGAAAACATGTAGGGTTGGGGGTGGGGAGAGGGAGGGATTAACCTGCGCGGTGGGGTGGCCGGGTGTGGATTCACAACTTCATATGTTGATAATGATTTATAATGTTCATGGAAAAAAATGAAAGACGTTAATGAAATTCTACCAATTGGTTAATTAGTTATACAAATATGCAGAGTTTTAAACAATTAAAGGGCAATAACTCTAAAGTTACTAAAGAGATCCTGATGATATTGTGTCTGCACTACCATATTATAGTTAACATAAGAAACTACTAAGGTCCATAACTCTGGTGTTACTTGGACAATTTTGACGAGCCTCTTTTCCCTATATTGGTGAACATGTACATGATTTTTTTATATATTCCAAACCACTCCCTAGATGTGGCACCGGAAAGACGAACAGACAGACGGACGGACAACGCCAAAACTATATCCCTCCGCCTTTGGCGGGGGATGATAAGGGAGACAATCCAATCAACTGGATATCCATCAAATAAATTAACAAGAGCTGTCGGAGGACAGCAACGCTCGACTATTCAACAGCCTTGTCGATTGAATGAATAAGAAAGTCGAAAAAGGGGCATAATTTAGTAAAAAAACAAGAGCTGTCTCCATAGGATGACACATGCCCCCGATGGCACTTTGAATGAATAGTTATGGCCGATGTTAGAGTTTAGGACCTTTGACCTACGGAGCTGGGTCTTGCGCACGACACGTCGTCTAACTGTGTCAACACATCTGCTATTATTTTAAAATCCATGCATGGAAATGACGGATATGGACCGGACACGACCATCAATGCACTATCATGAAAATGACCTTTAACGTCTAAGTGTGACCTTGACCTTTGAGCTACGGACCTGGGTCTTGCGCGTGGCACGTCGTCTTACTGTGGTACACAATCATGCCAAGTTATTTGAAAATCCATCCATGGATGACAAAGATATGGACCGGACACGCCCATCAATGCACTATCCTTTAACGTCTAAGTATGACCTTGACTTTTGAGCTACGGACCTGGGTCTTGCACGCGACACGTCGTCTTACTGTAGTACACATTCTGCCAAGTTATTTGAAAATCCATCATGGATGACAAATTATGGCCCGGGGACATGCCCATCAATGCACTATCCTTTAACGTCTAAATGTGACCTTGACTTTTGAGCTACGGACCTGGGTTTGCGCATGACACGTCGTCTTACTGTGGTACACATTCATGCCAAGTTATTTGAAAATCCATCCATGGATGACAAAGATATGGACCGGACACGCCCATCAATGCACTATCCTTTAATGTCTAAGTGTGACCTTGACCTTTGAGCTACGGACCTGGGTCTTGCGCGCGACACGTCGTCTTACTGTGGTACACATTCATGCCAAGTTATTTGAAAATCCATCCATCGGTGACAAAGATATGGACCGGACACGAAAATTGCGGACAGACTGACAGACTGACAGACCGACAGACGGTTCAAAAACTATATGCCTCCCTTCGGGGGCATAAAAAAACAAAATAGGGTTATGGAACCTGCATAGTGCTTATCAGCTCATGACAGTGGACAAGTGTGTGAAGTTTCAATCCATTCCCATAAGTGAGTACTGAGATCCAGCTTACATTAAGAATTTAACCAAAAAATCCTAAGTTTAAAAAGGGGCATAATTTTGTAAAATGCGAAGTTGAGTTATTGACCCTTTGCACTGCATGTCATATCATGACAGTGAACAAGTGTGTGAAGTTTCAATCCTTTCCCATTAGTGGATATTGAGATACCAGCTTACATACAAAAGTTTAACCAAAAATTTCTATGTTGAAAAAGGGGCATAATTTTGTAAAAAAGCAAAATAGAGTTATGGGACCTACTTTGTGCATGTCAGATCATGACGGTGAACAAGTGTGTGAAGTTTCAATCCATTCCCATTAGTGGGTACTGAGATACCAGCTTACATACAAAACCTTAACCAAAAATTTCTAAATCAAAAAAGGGGCATAATTTTGTAAAAAAGCAAAATAGAGTTATGAAACCTGTGCAGTGTAAGTCGTTTATCACAGTGAATAAGGTGTTTAAGTTTTAATCCATTCCCACAAGTTTGGGTTTCTGAGATACCGCTTACATACAAAAACTTAACCAATCGGGTCGCGGACGCCGACGCCGACGCATGGGCGAGTCCAATAGCTCTTCTATTCTATGAATAGTCGAGCTAAAAATCCCGCCCCGCCCCCCTCTCCGTTAAATCTTAATTTATATAGAATCATTCATGTAGTTTCATTTTAATCAAATGAGTTAAAATATGAATTTTCTGCTTTGATTCTTATCAATGTCAAACTGAAAATTCGCAAACAGTCAAGTTTTCGGTAGTTCATAGGAACGATAGGAACGAGGTGTATATTTCTTTATATTATATTTTTTAAGGATTTGATTGAAGCTTTGAGATTTCTGAATAACTAATAGATATAAATTATAGAATTCTGGCAAAGAGTTAACAACACGTTTTATAAAATATACCAGTTTTTTTTTTTGTATTTTTTTAAAAAACAAGGCACAAAACCAGTAAAGGATATTTTACTGCAATTATCTTAACTTAAATCGACATATTATTTCTTTAGTGATGTTTTAATGTATTCATTTTCATACGTAACGGTTTTAGATATTATCTAAACATAAAAATATCTTTTCAATTTTAAACCGTTCCAATTGTTGAATTACGTGTTTTAATCTTTAAAAGTGGCGTTTCTTAAAAGCTGACTCATTGTGAACTTTGAATCCGACAATAATGTGTGCAAAGCTACATAACCGTACTTAAACTTAATAAATTAAACTGAATAATAAGATGCATTATTCTTGGTGAACTAAGATCGTGTGTTGCAATTTTCAATTTCTTTTATGCATATTTGAGGAAATTATGATTGAACAGGTAAGTTTAGAACTTTAGTTTAGTATATATCTGACAGTGGGAAAAAAAAGAGAAAAAAAAGTGAAACACCGTAAAAACAAGAAATATCTTTAAAAATAATGGTCGGCGAATTGTAATAAGGAAAGAAGTTTATGAATTTTTCATTTAACATTCATCTTTCATCTAACACTTTTCAAATTGCAAAACTAAACACCGCACTTTAACAATTTAAATGGTTCTTTTTTAATTTTTCGCAAAGGTTTCGTAGGGTTGCAATTTTGTTTCGTTTATCCTTAGACGAATAATTACAGCAGTAGTTTGATGAAGATTCATGAAGCGGTTCATGAGAAGAGGTCAATAAACGTGTTTATATTTTTAGCTAAATTGGTCCCTATCCCCATTTGTAACAAAATAGCAGGAGACCTTACGATATTGTTACACATCGAGTTTGATAAAAATCCATTACATTTTAGTGATTAATGCGAAGAAAGCATATCTACTTTTAGCTATAGTGGTCCCTAATAGGGCCCAAGTTCCTATATAAAATTTGGAAGAGGACCTTATAATGATGCTCCAGACCAAGTATGACAAAGATCCACCAAGCTGTTCATGAGACGCTGTATAAAGGCATTTCTAGTCTTAGCTCTAGCAGCCCCTAAAAGGGGTCAAATGTCCCAGCTGAACAAAGTTGGTTGCGGGCCTAATAAAGATGCTACAAATCAAGTTTGATTAGAATACATGAGAAAAAATCAATTAAAGGATTTTTTATTTATTATTATTATTTATTTCTAAAAGAGGCCAACAGATCCCGCTTTAACAAATGCATATTCGCTATTCATGAATCTTTGGACAATGACGTCATACCTATAAAAAAGTGAAGGTCAAGCAAAACATACAATTGTAATTATTTCAATATTTCTGTTTCATAAACAAAGTTTGACCGTAGTCATATCACACAAATAAACTGTATACAGCGTATCTTCATTTCAGTGTAACGAGATTCAGTCATTATATAGCATATATATAATGAAACAGATTTCAACTGAGTTCAATATTTGCATAGAATACTAAAGAAAAATATTCATATATAATAAATCAGTTAAATAATTTATAACAAATATATCAAAGCAAACAAGTACTCATTTTAATATGCAATCTGAATAAGTCACAAAAGCAAGAAACCTTTTCATATACAGACGACAATTGTAACAAGGAAAATCTTTTAACAAGAGCGCCGCCAAGCGGGGCAATATACGCCCGAAGGCTTACATCATAGGATGGGAGCAAAATTTTAAGAACTTGACTGTTGAAGCCCCAAAGGACTGGAACAACAAAAGGAAAACTTCAAAAAACAAATCTAAGTCCACAAAAAAAAATTCAAAGTCTACAAAAAAATCCTTATCAGGTACAGGTATGTAAAAATACACCTTAAAATTGGAGGTACCATCCATGTTGTACCACAGAAAAGTGGTCTCGGTTTTTCCCTACGGCCAATAATAAAAAAGTTTCAAAATAAGCTATTTATAGTAACATAAAAGGGAAGTAATTCAAAAAAAATACTGTAGGTACAAAAAAAGAGATCTGCCAAATAAAAACAAGAGCACTGCAATGCAGAGCAATATACACAAAGCAAAGTCATATATGACCTTTGACCCTTAAGTGTGACCTTGACCTTGAAGCGAGTCATCCGGAACATGCGCTCTGCACATCGTTGCAATGTGGTGAACATTTCTGCCAAGTTTCTTTGAAATCCTTCCAGCAGTTCAATAGTTACAGAGCGGACACGAAACAAACTGATATGACTTTTGACCCCTAAGTGTGACCTTGACCTTGAAGCAAGTCATCCGGAACATGCGCTCTGCACGTCGTCTTGGTGTGGTGAATATTTGTGTCAAGTTTCTTTGAAATCCTTCAAGGGGTTCAAGAGTTACAGAGCGGACACGAAACAAACTGATATGACCTTTGACTCCTAAGTGTGACCTTGACCTTGAAGCGAGACATCCGGAACATGCGCTCTGCACGTCGTCTGGGTGTGGTGAACATTTGTGTCAAGTTTCCCTGAAATCCTTCAAGGGGTTCAAGAGTTACAGAGCGGACACGAAATTGCTAACGGACAGACGGACAGACGGACGGACAGACGGACGGACAGACGGACAGACGGACACCAGCGTCATAACATAATACGTCCCTTCGGGCGTATAAAAAACACTTCTCTACATAAAAGACTCTTATCACACCCTTATTCATGTGATACGCAGACCGTATTCAGCTCTTTCTTTAATTTGATATATGTTGGTATTTGAACAGGTTTTTATCATATTTATTAAACTTACTTATCATTTTGAGATATATCAATATTCTTGCTAAATATACATAGCCAAAGTTAGCTTTAAAACTGGGAACAGCGTCGTTTAGGATAAACGCTTTGTCTACATTTCACTCAGCGTAGCACAATCAACAGAGTGAAAGAAATTGACACTCTCGTCCAATCAGGAAGAGTGTTGCATAAATCTTCCATTTTGATAAATTATCTATAATGCGTTATCAAGTAGTTTGATTTGCAAACTGAAGTCACGTGGCATAGGTAACGAAAACGAATTTAGACGGCGTCGCCGAAAAACCTTTAAGCCATATGAAGATGTTCATTGTATTCATCATTCCAAAAGTGTATTTGGACGAGTTATCCCCCTTTTTATAAATATTCTGAGACAAATTGCACAAATTCACGCTAGAACAATTCTCACATGACACTTTTAACTAACTCAAAGATGCTGGCGAGAGGGCCAAGATGGCCTTAAATCGCTAACCTGAGAAACACACAATAACATATTAAACATGTTTTACCAAATGATTTCATGGAGACAAATATTCTGACCAATTTTCATTAAGATTGGACAAAAAAATATGGCATTTTGAGTGTAAACAAGCTTACTTTTTTATTTAACCTGGTGACCTTGTTTTTGACCCTACATGACCGAGATAAAAATACATTCGATATTTCAAGAACACTAATTCTGACCAAGTTTCATGTACATCAAATGAACAAGAGTGTTATCAAGCTTTTCCATTGACTTGACCGGGTGACCAAGTTTTTGACCACATATAACCCAGTTTTGAACTTAACCTAGGAATCCTCAAGATAAACATTCTAACCAAGTTTCATGATAGGGTAAAATGTGGCCTCAAAAGTATTTAAAACTTTTCCAAGACGGAATCTAGCTGGTTTTTGAAAGGAACCGAGATCTTATTGTGACTTAAGTTGTGTGTTAGTGTGGTTAAAATCAAATATCCAAGGCAGTCTGAAAGACAGCTAAATCCCCCGCTACTTTTATGCATAGTGAATGGTAATCATTTGACCTTGAGCTGTGACCTTGACCTTGAACTGACATGACTGACTCATAACTTCTGCACATTGTCTTGATGAGGTGATCATTTGACCCAAGTTTCATGAAAATTCTTCAAGGGGTTTAGGAGATACAGAGCTTAAACCTTTGACCTTGAGTTGTGACCTTAACCTTGAGTTGACATGGCTGACTCATGAGTTTTTGATGTGGTAATTATTTGACCCAAGTTCATGAAAATCCTTCAAGGGGTTTAGGAGATACAGAGTGGACACAAAATGAAAGGCTCGAACCTCTGTCCCTGCGTTGTGACCTTGACTTTGAGTCGACATGGCTTACTCATGAATTCTACACATTGTCTTTATGAGGTGATCATTTGACCCAAGTTTTATGAAAATCCTTCGACAGGATTTAATTTAGAGGATACAGAGCAGACACAAAGTGGAAGGCTCGAACTTTTGACCCTGAGTTGTGACCTTGAACTTGAGCCGACATAGCTTACTCTGCACATTGTATTGAGGTGAGCATTTGACCCAAGTTTCATGAAAATCCTTCAAGGGGTTTAGGAGATATAGAGCGGACACAGTATGGAAGGTTCAAACCTTTAACCCTAAGCTGTGACCTTGACCTTGAGCCGGCAAGGCTGACTCATGAGTTCTGCACACCCTTTTAATGAGGTGATAATTTGAACGCTATAATTAAGTTATGACCTCGAGTTGTGACCTTGACCTTGAGCCGACAAGGCTGACTCTTGAGTTCCGCACATTGTCTTGATGAGGTGATCATGTGACTTAAGTTTCATGAAAATCCTTTAATGGGTTTGGGAGATATGGAGCGGACACAAAAGTGTTATGGACGGGCAGACGCACGCACGGAAAGACGGTCAGACGCACGGACGGATGCATGGATAAGACCAAATCTATATGCCCCCACCACTCATGGGGGCGGCAGAAAAATTCTATGTTATTAAGGGGCATAACTCTGACAAAATTCAAATCAAAGTAATTAGGGATTTTTTTTCTGGTGCAGACTTTAATAGTTAATAACTATGTTTCTAGTCAAAGCTTTGATAGTAAACAGAGATATTTTACTATTTCCAAAAAAAAAATAGCCTAAAAAATCTAAAGTAAAAAGGCCATAACTTTGTCCAAATTAACATCAGAACTATGTGGTTAGTGTCTCAATGTGTAGACGTTAATAGTTAATGACTATTTTAAGTTTCAAGTCAAAAGTTTCGATAGAAACAGAGATATTTCGGGCGAGTGCAATAGCCCTACTTTTTCTTCGAAAAGTTGAGCTAACAAGAACTGTCACAGAAGACAATGCGCTCGATTACTTCAATATTGGTTGGTGAAACTGGGCACATCTAGGGAAGCTGGAGCTTAATTACTCCAATATGGCTGAAGATAGCGGACAATAGCTTGTGTACGTGTCACTGTGTTTAGTTATATAGAGATATAGAAGTGTATCAAAACATTATGTAAGCATAAAAGGGACATAACTTATGGAAAATTTCTGCAATGGTAATGCATCATGACATTGTGTCACATCATGTGGCTAATAATGTTGAACAACATCAAAATAGAACAGAAATTCTAAGTAAAAGGGTTAATAAGTCACTAGATATGTGTGCCAAAGTTATGGACCTTTTGTCATATGATGAGGCTGATGATGTGGAAGAATTATTTTAAGTTTGAATCAAATTCATTAAGTAATAACAAAGATAAAGTGTAAGTTTATAAACATTGACCTGGAATTCTAAGTAAAAGGGGGCTTCATTTATGAAATAATGGTGCTAGAGTTATGGGCCTTTTGTCATACGATGAGGACGACGGTGTGGAACACTATGTGCCATATGATGTGGGTGATGATGAGCTACAACTATTTAAGTTTGAATCAAATCTGTTTGGTAATAACAGATACAGAGTGAAAGTGCCTGAAATTTAATGCAAAAAGGGAGCATAATTCATGACAAATTGGTGGCAGATTTATGTCCCTTGTGTCATAATGATATGAAGTGGGTGATGATGTCGAACAACTGGTTTAAGTTTGAATCAAATCCCTTTCTGTAATAACAGAGATATAGTGAAAATGCGTCAAAAATAAGCTAAAATTCTTAGTAAAAATTGGACATAATTCATTAAAAATTGGAGCCAGAGTTATGGACTTTATGTCATAAGATGTGGGTGATGATGTGGAACAACTATTTCAAGTTTGCATCAAATCTATCGAGAAATAATTGAAATAGATTTAAAGTGTACCTAACCTTTAACCTGGAATTCTAAGTAAAAAGGAGGATAATTCATAAAATATTGGTGCGAGTTATGGTTCTGTGCCATATGATGCGGGTGATGATGAGGGATAACTATTGTAAGTTTGAAGCAAATACATCAAGTAATTACAGAGATAAAGAGAAAACAAGAGCTGTCACTAATGGTGACAAATGCCCCCGCAGCACCTTGACCTTTGACCTGTTGACCCCAAAGTCAGTAGGGGTGGTGTACTTATAAAGTACTATCAGCATGTAAAGTTTGAAGGTCCTGGGTGAAGTGGTTCGCGAGTAAAGTGCCTTCATGCAAAAAAATAACGTTGGCCCCTGTGACCTTGACCTTTGACCTGATGACCCCAAAGTCAATACGGTTGGTGTACTTAATAAGTACTATCAGCACGTGAAGTTTGAATGTCCTGGATAAAGTGGTTCGCGAGTAAAGTGCCTTCATAAAAAAGGTTAACGTTGGTCCCTGTGACCTTGACCTTTGACTTGGTGACCCCAAAGTCAGTAGGGATAGTATACTCAATAAGTACTATCAGCACGTGAAGTTTGAAGGTTCTGGGTGCAGTGGTTCGCGAGTGAAGTGCCTTCATGCAAAAAGTTAACGCTGGCCTCTGTGACCTTGACCTTTGACCTGGTGACCCCAAAGTCAGTAGAAGTGGTATACTCAATAAGTACTATCAGCATGTGAAGTTTGAAGGTCCTGGGTGCAGTGGTTCGCGAGTAAAGTGCCTTCATGCAAAAAGTTAACGTTGTGACTAACGAACTAACGAACGAACGAACGAACGAACGGACGGACATTTGAAAGCTAATATGCCTCCCTTCGGGGGCATAAAAATGGGAAGTGTGTCAAAACTTCACCCAATGTGTGGACGCGGAAGGACGCCGACGCCGATACAGGGGCGAGTAGGATAGCTCTCCATGTACTTGGTATAGTCGAGCTAAAAAGCGAAACATAAATGTATTTTTGATGATGTAACCAATTCTTGCTCTTTTATAAAAAAAAATGATTACCTTATCACGTGTCTTGTTTCCTTTTCTACGCTGAAAACAAAGATACTCATCGTAGATCAGTGTTCACCGGTCAAACGTGCGCCAAGACAAGCAATTTGTCGTCGTCACCATCATCATTACCACCATCACCATTATCAGTACAACCGTCACCATCATCATATTCATCAGCATCATCATCGCTATCATCATCATCACCATCATTATCACCATCACCATCATCATCATCATTCTTCACAATGATCTTGCATTCTAGTATGACTGAAAACGAGAAAACGTTGTGCAGGTTCTACAATATCTGCTGTTGTCCGTTTATATTGTTGTTACTGCTTCTTCACATTTCGTTCACTTCATTTTGATAGAATGAAATTCACAACGCCAATTCATAATTTGACTGAAGAAGTTTGCTACAAGTCTATCATCATATAACTTTATATCAAGAAGGCCCAAATGTCAACATTCAGTAAAAGTCAGAATGTATCGTAATCACCGGGTTATGCATGTTTTTCTATTGGTACTTTTTTAAGTGTGAGATACTTGTAAGGATACTGGAAATGTTCTCAGCATCAACGAATGTAAAGCTTAGCAGACGAATTGGTAGCAGTCACGTAATATGTTACTTAAACGGGAAAATCTGCGCTTTCTAAATCATATCTGATTTTATAAATAAACATAGTTTACCATTCAAACAGACGTTGTTGTTGTTTCATTTTCTTCTCTTCAAACAAAGGCAAACATCATAGATCTGTGTACACTGATTGAAGGCAATACACGCCATAGATCGTCGTCGACATCATCATCATCATCATCATCATCATCGTCATTCTTCACAATGATGTCGCCTTTCAGCCTAACTGGAAAATGAGAAAACATTGTGCATGTTAACAAAATCTGCCACTGTCCTTTTAAAATTTCATACGGCTTTAAATGTTATGCTAAACTTAACGTGGAATTAATGTATTTATGTTCATAACGGAAATTAATGCAACCAGAGTTTAAATAAAGGCATTACTAGTAGGAGTCAAATGAAATGCTCAAATCAAATTCATATTTTGGAGTACTGTAAGGATTTTGAATAATTAAGCAATATATAACTTTTCATACAGCTGATTCAAAAGTCAAAAGTCAAAATTCTTCAAATATATAGCTTAAAAGACTAACAGCAATCAGGTAAAAGATCACTTAAAAAGGAAAAAATCGATTTTCTACATAGAAACAAACAATGTTTTAGACAGATATTATTTACCTCTAAATGTACTTGTCTGTGTGCTGTACTAGCAAAAGTAAACACTGGACAGATGTGGCCCTCGGGGTGACGACTGGTTACGGCCAATCCCAGGGGCATCAATATCTTGGCCAATATCATCCGCCATACTGCTATCTTGTGTATCACTCGGACCTGAAAATGAGTTGAGAATGAGCCTGCTTGCCTACCTTTTTATTTAGCGTTCTAAGTAATTTGAGAAAAAAAATGAGCGCCAAAATTATATGAAAAATATACATTATAGACAAAAAGAGAGGCAGATAATAAAAAATCAATTAATTGACAAAAAGAATGAATAAACAAATAAACAAAGAGGATAAAAAAAAACTGTGCAAACCTTTTTTCTACTTGTACAGGATTGGCACGCTATCACTGACATTATACATGTAGTCCAGACAAAGCCCCGATCTAACTGAACCAAATTGTGAATGAACATGGCCCCAAGCTACATCTGCATGAATGGCATGTTGATTAATTCACAAAGGTGAGCAAAATCTCACTTTCATGAGACGTGTACTTGCTAAAATGCTCGAGTGACGGTTCACTGAGTCGCAAAGTTCTGGCTTATATTTATGTTGTTGTTGGACGCAGTGGTCGAGAGGACTAAGGACTAAGACGCTTTCCTACGGAGGTTAGAATCCTTGCTACTCCCATTGCATAATCACCGACCTTCCATAAACCGGCCGTTTGGGGTTCAAAGATCTTAGCCGACAAACCTTTTATCAAGCTTTACCAAATCTTATACACAGACAGCAGGCGAAACTTTCTCCCTCTATATCATGAAATAAAAAGAGTATGAAATAGGTAAAACAAAAAACTTCTACTGAACCCTGTGATCTCATTATTCACTTATTGAAATGCCTGTCGGGTCCATAGTCAAAACTATTGCACGAGGTCGGAAAGACCGAAGATCAATAGTTTTGACTTCTGATAATCAAGCTTCGTTACGTGTTTTATTACCTGACGTAAAAGTTTAATTTTCGTACTTGTTTTTTTTTTCTTCTAATTTTTGACATATTAGCCCAGTAAACATATGTTGACAATAGACTGCTCAATAAGCACAACTATTGACCGGCTCTTGATATAATCAACCATGCATGATGTTTATTGACCTATACGGAGATTCGTGAACCGGGCAATAGTAGCGCGAGTTTCTGAGACAAAACTTGTTTGTCTTTTCTATTACCTCGACAGTTCGAAGAATAAGTACAGCTACTGCATTCAGTCATTCGTTAGAGCACATGCACTTGAAGTTCCATCAATACATAACATTTATGCATATCCCTCCCATTCAATATACTAAGAGATCTAACCTGCTCATATGTTTTATTGATTGAGCTTCACACGCCAATTCATTTTCATTTTCACGAAGGCGTGTTCCCTTCTTGCAATCCAAAAGTGCAATTTTTTTTTTGATCCGCAAAACATTAAAACTTGCAATATTTGTCAAAAATGTTATGCAAAAGGTAAGGTAATATAACCATCTTCCATTAAATGTAACTTTACATTCAATTATTTTTACACATGTCTAATCACGCTTAGGTAGAATTATCATTTTGAATATGTTTGAACTGTCTTGGGACTGTTTTGTGGAAATTGTTATGGTATTATGCCATGCAGATGCCCTTATGGGCTTTGTATTAAAAATAAACTGAAACTGAACATAGAATAGTGCCGGGTAGTCGGAGAGCCTTATTCGGATAGCATGTAACATGTTGCTGTATATCTTTTATATGTTAAACAGTCAGCTCCGCTGTCTTTCTTGATTTTGAAAACCTATAGGTTTTCATGTATGATAATTTAAAACAATAACATAGCGTAAGCGGAAAATTATTTTGGCAAACTGTTACAAATAAAGCATAAAACGTTTACATTTGTTTTCCAAATGGTTGTTAAAAAAGAATAACCTGCAAATAAGGAAAATTTCACTGACACTTACTTTTTCTATAGACCGTGACACACACTATGCGAATATCATTAAAAGCAAAAGCCTATTGTGAAATTGACAAGAGGAACAATATTTTTAAATCGGTCATACAATAAAATAATGCCCACAATTCAATCTTTTTAACTGGCAGAATTTGAGAAACAATGATGCTTTAAAATATATTTTGATATTATTGATTTTGATATTATTGTACATTTTAGAACAAATTTGTTTCAGTTGTGCATAACAACCTTAATAATTTCACATTCGGTCATGCAGGGTATGACACGAATGATATTTTTGTTACAGTTCTAGGATTATTTTCTTAGTTTTCTGGACTTTTGTATATTTTAAAAGAACGTTACCATAAACTTTTAATTTGCATCGAATTATCATGAAATTATACTCCTCTGTTAAGGTATTGGACCCGTAATAGAGTACCTCCTTTTTGAAGAGTATTCAGTTCCTACCATAAACCCACTTTGACTGAAATTTTCAGGGGGGCGTAGGTTCAAGCCCCACTGGGACCAAACATTTTTTTCCATATTTTCCTTTTTTCTACTAAGTTTTTACTTGTTTAAAATTTACAACACAGTGCAAAACATGGTCAACTTTAAGAATATACCGAGCAAATGACATTTTTTTAAACATTACAATTAGGGGTCCAATACCTTAAAGGGACGCCGGTGTATGAAGTTCATTCTACATGTATTAATTTGATAATTAGGCTATGAAATAACTGTGTAAATGTAAATACTTGTTTTGATTTCTTTCAAATAGTCTCTAGTTCACCATATTTATCTGGGGTGAACTTCACTGACCCGTCCTTTTCCTATGCCTGTAGGGAATGGAGATCATTCTGAAGACTTTGTATATCAAGTTAAAATTTCCGCATAAGACACACAATGGTGTTACATGCAAATAATATACTGTTACTTGTTATGGAGTCGGTAAATTGTTAAGATAAATCAGGAAGAGACATGGGCCTATTGCTTAACTCTGAGATACGGCAGCGAGAAGAGGTAGAGTGGATGTGGGACAGCCGTAAACAACGACACTTTGAGATCTGTGTTAGAGTAATGACTTTGTGCTAATGGATGGACTCCCAGTGGATCCCAGTAGTATTTTATGGTGAACCTTTTCGAAAGCGTTATCAAAGTGCATTACCATAATTGTCAGCTGCCCATTCACTAGATTCTTGAAGACCTCTTGTGTAAAAGTGATTAGATTTGTTTTACAGATAAGCCCTGAACTGAAACAATATTGGTTATGAGACTAAACAGATCATTTTTGTAAAAGTAGAACGTGATGTTAAAAGCTGAAATATGTTCCATCAATTCACAGGCAATGCATGTTAAGGACATAGGCCTATAGTAGCTATCCTCGGATTTTTCGCGTTCCTTGTATACTGGATCGAAGCGACCGAATTCTTTCATATACTAGAGCTTGAACAGTTTTAAGCGATAATTTGCACAAGGATAAAAGCAAAGCATATACTAGTACCCTAGACACAACATGTTGCTGATACTAATCCCCAATGTAAAAAATACGTTATTTTCTAGCATATATGCATATAATTATTTATGCACTATATTTACTGCTGCTCCTCAATTCAAAGTGTCATTTCAAAAGTCTTAGTATCGGTTCAAAGTGCATGTGTCAAGCTACAGTATGATTCTTTATATTATGTTTCTGCCGATAACAAGGCCCAGGGGAACCGCGTGCGTGCATCATAATGATGTAAGCACGGATTTAATTTAACAAGAAAAAAAGTAGAAGCAAACACAGTGGCTTCATATTGTCATGTCGTAATTGTGTAATTGTAAATACTTGTTTTGTTTACTTTCAAGTAGTCTCTTGTACCCCATATTTATCTGCATGCCATGAATTCCCAGTCCAATATTACCACTTTATATTTTTGCAGTAGCGAACTGTGGCAAGTCTATATCTGCATGTAGTTCTCGTGTGGCTATCAGTGTGTAACATCATCGTATTATTTCATTAACCGTTAATCATAAGCTATAGTATTTATTTTTATCCATCGTTATTAGAAGTGTTAAAGACCAACTAGGACCTAGTTGTATACTTTGTCTCCAACTTGAAATTGGGGCAAATAATTCTGGCAATAGAGCTTGGTATAGGGTAATATGCCCTGGTTTCACAACTTCAGCCTGCAAACTGATTCAGTCATTCTCATCTCAGTATAGTTTTATAAACATAGAATAATAACTAGCTTACACTGTAGAAACAAAGTGTGGTCTGAACTCACCTTAATACAAGAAGTACCGTGCATACTACTACAATAACTGAATAATATATTTAGACATTAAATACATTGCCTTATCCTTATATCTGGTACTGTCAAATTGTTATTTCACATTTCTCCATACAAAAATGTATAATTACCATCATGGAAATACAAAAGGTTACAGTTATTTTGTGGTGTGTCTTTAAGGTAACTTGACAATAGCCACTACTGACCTTGACATTTTATAGGGAAAATACAGTATATATAGCTTTCAAAATGTACTAAGTATTTAGAATTGAAGCTCAAACAACGGCTGGCACTATTAGCGACAAAAGCCCCCGAAGTGTGCACAACAATGCTACAGTTGTCTGCGCAAAATATGCCAGAAAAGTTTAGGTATGAATCATTTTGCGACCAGATAAAAAAAAGTTTTCCGAAGGTAACCTTGACCTTGGAGCTAGGGTCTGGGTCTTGAGCATGACACACCAACTCATCATAGGAAAGAATTGTGACAAGTAATTTTTAATGAATCACGGGTGGTAAACGCGCAGTCCAATTCCAGCTGGGAATGCGCTTAAAATGAGTTGCGCGACGTCCGGTGCTGGTGTTGCACGTAAAAAAAGAGTCGAAATTGAAGTATGTGAAGTTATGATTTTGCTTTGTATGAGACAAGTATATTTTTTCTCGAAAAAAGTAAAATGCTATTCGACACAAATATGATGATACATTATATATGTAAAATATCTGGTTTGTAATTTATGACTCGGCTCTATTATCACAACAACTTTGGCGGCACGAAGCGTGAAAAAAGTATGAAATCAACAAAAATGGCAGTTTCTGACCTCATATGCCTAATCTGAGGACATCTGATGCTGTTACGAAGTAACGGATATCAAAATTATTTGCTTCAAATCCTGCTTACGGGGACATAACTGACAAAAAGTCATCGGGAATGGGGTTGCGTACCGGGAATGGAGTTGCTCGTATACATCATAATGTATATGATGTACATTCGCAACCCAGGTCGCAACCCCATTCTCGATTTTTTTTTCCCAATCTTTCCCCCAAAAGCAACAGTTTATTCGAGTGTATGTAATATTCATGACTGTTTTACACGTGTCTGATCATTAGAAGTGTCACATTTCTAGAAAGAAGGCATAAGAAAACTTGCATTTTCATGATTCCATACATTTTTGATAGATCAAGCCAGCAGAGTTTTCGTGATATCAGGTATCAATATTTTGGTATTTCAAACATATCATCTTTATTCATTTTTGTGTCGAATAGCATTTGGCTTTTTTTCGAAAACATTCGTAAATGTGTCATTATTTACAAAAACAAAATCCCATCTACATCGATTCTGTATATATTAATGCGCAACACCAGCACCGGAAGTCGCGCAAACCCATTGTAAGCGTATTCCCCAGTGGAAATTGGATTGCGCGTTTACCACTGAATGGCAGAGTTATTGACCGAACAAGAAACATACAATGTTAACGTCTAGGTGTGACATTGACCTTGAAGCTAGGGGTCTTGGGCTTGTGTCTGACACGTCATCTCAATATAGGAACGTTTATACCATGTAATTTTAAAATCTCTTCATCGATGGAACTTCCCCAAGAGTTATGGAACGGACAAGAAACAGACCATGTAAACCGTTAACCTCTAAATGTTACCTTGACCATAGAGCTAGTGGTCTGATTATGCATGACACGTTTTCTCGTTATGGGGAATATTTTTGCCAAGTAATTTCGAAATTCCTTCATGAATGACAGAGTTACGAACCGGACATGAAACATACCCTATTAACCTTTGACTTGAATTCCAAGTGTAAACTTGATCTTGGAGCCAGTATTAACACCGAAGAGCAATAGTGTTAAGTGTGTGTTATCTATCAACTTGACTTATCTGTCAACTTTTCAACTTGACAATTTCTAAATCTTAAATCTATTTAAATCTAACTATCAATGAATCATATATTTTTAAAGTAAAAAGTTCATTTGAGTTTTTCAAGGTTTGGTAACAAAACAAAGAGACAATACGGAAGAATCATGCGTACTTCATATTGTATTCATGGTCCTGGAGTGGACGTCTGCAAATGTTATTTGTGAAATTTGTACTATAAAATAAAAAATGTCGCTAAAGTTTCACGTTCAATTTCTATTTATAGACATTCCCACGGCTATCTCATTCATAAAACGGTTTATTTACTTCCGGAATATAAAATTGATTTTAAGTTTTGTCCAAGTCCAAACAATGATCAGTTACGACAAAGACTGTTTAAATGTTTCATAACTATCGTATCAAGTTGCAGTAAGAATAAAAAGTATATGAGCCGCGCCATGAGAAAACCAACATAGTCTCTTGAACAGTTAAACATATCCTTTATCCGATCTCTCCTCGAATACAGTGACTCTGGGACAATTGTACCATAGAAGAAAAAAGAAACATTCTAAATTAAATGCACATGTGCGTTTGTGGGCCACATCATGTTAAAAATCGCAAATTATCACCGTGAACGTTTTCTGAACAGAAGGGGTTGGGTATACATATATGTTTTTATTCAATTTTTTATTTATTATGTTTATAGAACTAGGGATTTCCACAAATAACTAATTACTGTGTAACATAATATATAATTGAATCCGTTTATTTAGCTCCTTAAAGATGCACAGGTGTAACATATTTTGGTGAAACAAGTGATATTTTATATAAACACGCCCCAACGCAAGTGAGAACAGCACCTTAGATATATCGGTGCACTGCAACGGAAGTGTTTGTTGCTCTGTTGCAATGAAAATAAAGATTCTGTATTAAGTCTCTGAACTAAATTTTGATGGGAACTGCTGCCATATCCGTTAAATATTTAGGGTTTTATGACGGTATCAATTATGATAAATCCTTCATCATTTACAAAATTACAATCATCAATATACGATCATGATTATGAGAGAGTTATACTCCTATTGTTGCCCTGGTCTTTCGCTTTAGACCAATCAAAGATATCTGTTTAGTTTACCCGATGCTTTTTCCAACGACACCTTCAAAAGTAAAATTCAAATCACCAATGCATTTTTTAAGTAAGCCTTGTATTTGTAGGAAGCTGCTGTGCTTAAACCCATCTAGCTTAGGACTAAGCACTTAGTCTGCATGGATTTTCTTAAGTTTGAGAAATCCAAAGGAGTTTATGTGTCTTAGTTATAACGAACAATTTCAACCGATATGCCAAAGGTAATTATTGTAGAAATCAATAGGCTACTTCTACAGCTGAAGCGCTTCATGCTCATTATGCCCTCCCAGAGCAGCTCTACACCAACCAAGGTCGCAATATTTTGTGCACGGTTATCAATGAACTCTGCAAATCAGGTAACGTCCGCAGAACCTATACTACCTCCTCCAGCCACACCCCCACCAAAAAAAAAAAAAAAAAAACATCGCAAGAACAATGTTTTTTACAGAAAGGTTTAAACGTACACTTTTTCGGATATAAGGACCTTTAATTCATGACAAGAAAGGAAGCTGGGCAGAGTATGTTCCAGCCCTTGTTTAGGCATATAATGCTACCAAATCCCATTATACAGACCATTCCCCACTCTTTCTTACGTTTGGATAGCATTCATGTCTTTTTGTTGCTACATATCTTGGCACAACTCCCAGAAATGACATTTTATGTGTGGCATTCATTCTTAGGTGACATTGGGTTGGTCAGAAGCTCAAATCTCCAAGAAGGAGCCTTATGTTGTAGCGGACATCTCCTATGAAGATCAAACAGTCTGTAAGATTCAGAAACCTGCAAGAAACCTGTCAGAGACTCAGAGCTTTAAACTGGAATGTTTTACTCACTTTCATTTCTCATCCGGAATACACTTGCACCTAAATTTGTCCGTAATACACTGCCACATGGTCAGACACTCCTATTACTTTTCCCATAGACTTCCATTATAAGAAATTACCCCGTCACATGCCCCAAAATTGAGAAATGACTATTAAAATGTGATTCTTTCAGTAAGACAGCATTTCAGACACATAAAAATAGCAATTTTATATAGGCTTATCCGAACAAATTTCTTACAATTGTTCTTCAAACAAACCTAGGCCAGAGTTTTTTTTTATTTTTCGTTTTACGGGAGCGCCGGTCCTAAATATTGCAAAAATGGAATAAAATTAAAATTCATTTTCCCGAGTTTTATTTTATTTTTTCCGCCGGTCAGTTGTTGACAGCCCCAAAGGAAATAAAATTAGTGTATTTTCACCTGGACGTAATTTCACAGGAAGGGAGTTTAACGCGTGCAAAATATCGTGTTTTGCGGTACATTTATTGGCATTAACAGGGTGTAAAATTCCACTCGCCCGCTCGCATTGGCGACTTAAGTCTGAGTAGGACGAGTGGACCTCGCTGTGTACTTGACCGATTGGGCGAGTGGTTTTTTTACGTCCTTACTTTACCAAAATTCAGAAATTACATATACAAAACGTCAACAAACTTTGAGATGGTTCAGTCGCTACCTGGATTGACTGGAATTTACCCGCGAATCGCAAAGATATCAAAACGTCATGCCGGTAATTTTCCATTCCACAAGCACGTGTGACCTATCGTAACATCTAATTTACATCGACACGTACACAAAAACCGTGCGTAGTGCATTCATTTTTTAATATTTTCGCTTCAAGTTTTCAACACCCCTTGAGAAATAATACTTTTTGAATTCTAAAATGATTTTAATAAGATATCGACAGAAATGTAGGCAAAATTCTATAAAAACGGTCGAATTTTCATATAATCATTTGTAAAAATTCAAACAGCGCGATCTTAGTTACTTATTTCTTTCTAAAAGTAAATAAATGATGAATACTATGGGCTTAAAATTCAGACTTTTGACCAGAAAGTACAAAAAACAGAATAAAAAAATCTTAAATAATGAAAAGGCGGCAGCAATTACAATACATGGAGTAAGTGCGGCAGAATAGGTTACGTGACCTCGTGAACGTAAATAGAAATGCGATTTTAAAATAAAGCAATGTGATGTCACTGCGGTTTTAAGTAATAGTTATAGTATGTGTGAGAGTGTGTTACCAGGATATATCAGAGCTAGGGGTACATCGAGGGTATTTTTCTCTGCACATATCGTCGAGGCCGGTAGGCCGAGACAGATATGTGAAGAGAAAAATACCGAGATGTACCCCTAGCTCTGATATATCCTGGTAACACACGAGCACTACATATTATAACTGTTTTATCGCATAGTTTATCATTAAAATTTATATATTATTTTCATTTAAATTTGTTTGTTATTATTTTTACCATTTTGATTCCCTTTCTGTGCCTCGCTGACTGAAACACTAAAACTTCTGTTTTAGAAAATGTGTTCCCCAGATAAAAGTACCCAACAAATTTCTGCATTTGTTTTAAATCTTTGCATTTCATTGGCCAGACATATTGTAAAACTTGTTGTTTTGTTTGTAAAAAAAAATCAAAGAAAAAGAAACATTTGAGAAATCTCAGAATTTCATATATTTCATGTATTTCTGAATTTGGCAATAACTATCAAGTTTTTGAAATATTCTAGTTTATTTATTCTTTTACTTTATAAATGTAGGTCTTTGTGACAATTCTTTCTCTGTGAACTGTAAACTGGAGCTAAAATCATCTTTTCTTTGAAAGGAAAAAATTATACTCCCTTGATAGGACCTCAATAGAGAAAAAGTGTTCCGATATATATCGGAACAGTTTTACTGTGCTGATATATATCGGAACACTTTTTTTCTTATGAAACTCCATAGAGATTTCCGTGTTGATATATATCGCAACAGTTTTGTAAGATATCAGCACAGTTTTGTAGTAATAATGTGTGTTACTATGTATAACATGCTGCAAAGATCAAAGGAAAATTGCCGCACTATGCGATAATAAGTTTTAAATGAATCTTTGTACATGTATTTTTTGACCAACAATTTAAAAGTTTTTCTTGTCAAACAATAATGTAAATTCCTTGAGGGCAAATAGGTCACAGAGGTAGGATATCCACTATAGTAACTATCGTTTGAGACATTTACCTTTTATACGGGATATAGCACATTCGCTTTTGATAACAAATTAAAGAAGAAACTTTTTATTGATTTCTATTTCTCAGCAATTTTAAGAACCGATGCGGTACGATCAGACAATGATGTGTCACATGGCGCGAAAACATGACGTAATGCCATGACAATCTCGAGCAAAAAATACCGCTTTGATCTCCGCTTCAGATGTCAAGATACTGACACACTTCTTTTAGCTCTTTGAGGGGGTGTAAATTGATCATGAAAACAAGGTCAGCATTACTTAGTTTATCACTGAATAATCACCGATAATCTTTAACGTGCTTTTTTTCTCTCTTTCTACACGGGTGGATGGACGATGATTATTGTGTCCAAATTTTTTTTAAACTTTTCAAAATATATATTTTTCGGGAAATAATACTATTGTACATAATACTCCGTTCATAAAAGTGACAGTATTAAAAGTATTAAATTTTCTAAAGATTGTCTTACTCACATTTTGTTTTCAATAGATTCAACTTACAAGTTTGCCATAGAAAGGTAATACAATATCAAAGGTGCTTTGACATTAAATTTTATTCAAAACATTAATTGTTTGCAGAACAAATAAATGTTTGTAACAGCAGATTTTTTTTACATTTTTATTTCAATGGTGACCCCTCACACTTTACACAGGCTTGGGACTGTCTGGCATAAAGCAGCTGGTAGTGTTGGCAAAATCTCAGACAGATGGTCCATTTCTTTTGTAACTTCAATAGAATTCGTAAGTGTATAAACAATAATAAAGAATACTTTTTATTGGAGACAATATTTTGACAAAAAGTGATGCAACTTCAGTACTTGAACTAAGTATATATAAAAAGGTGCAAATTACAGAGTTAAATGAGGTAAATTTTCAGTTTACTTTTTGCTAGATTATCTTTTGTTTTTCATCACTGAAAAAAAAATCTTGCCCTCTGCACTGTGACTGTTATTCAAAGTTATTAAATACTTTATTTTGCTGATAAAACCCAGTATATTATGAGCTGGCATAAACTGTAAAGTTAGCTCCTTAAAGATGATATTGGTGAAAGATACAATAAGTAAATATTATGTATAAAAAGCAGAGGTTACACAGCAGAAGATGCAAGCAAACCAAACCACCAAAACTACTACACTACTAGGCCACTAAATTATACCAGACCTGTTTAGTCTCTACTTGCTGTCACTGAAATTTACTGTGGCTGTTGTAACAGATAAAATAATTTTTGTCTTCCACTTAAATTAAGTAAAACAAGCTTTCTGAATTTTAAAGACTTGCCAGTGTGAGTTACAGTGCCTGAAGCAGTTTATTCACAAGCATGCATGAAAATAATTGTCTGGCATGTACATTTTGACAAAATTTTATTCAATGTTCATCCTGTATAAATGGCTTTTATAGTCTTAAAACATAACAATACATCACAATATTTAATACTGGACACAAACACAAGTAAACAAAATTTGAAACGAAAGTTCATCAAAATAAAAAAAAATCTTAAAAAATTCTATTTTATTTTTATTTTTTTCCGAGATGCTCACTTTCAAGCTTTTTATTTTTATTTTTATTCCTTCCTCCCCCTGCTCATTTTTCAAAAATCTCCCGTAAAACGAAAGATAAAAAAACTCTGGCCCTACCCCATTTCTTGAATGGCATTTAGAGGCAAAGTGCCCACTGACACCTACTTTTCTAAATACAGAATTGTAAAGTCTACCATTCAGCCAGACACTAGTAAAATATTCCAAATTTCTCAGAAAACATTATATATTGCTTGATTTTGACACAAATGTTATAATTGTAAACATAACCTTTTTATCCAATCAGCTTACGTCTAATTGAATCTTACGGGTTTTCAACCAATCCAAAGCCGGCTTGTAATAACAATCTCTGACCACATGATGTCAAGTACAATGGGGATTCTTGTCCCTGCTCCAGCACGGATATTTACCCCAAACCTATGCGTAGAAATCTGCGTATTGATCTTATACCTAGTTCATCTTCTAGCGTCAACCAAACTTTACCCTTTACATTTCAAACTCATTCTCTGTCTCCTATTGTTCCAGATCAACCCAGTTTTCACGAGAGTGCAATCCTACACAGGATCAGACACTTTCAGTTTTACTTAGTGAATCATTACAAACACCATCTATAAACGTTATACCAGCCGTAACCCTACAACTATATTCCCTCCAGCAATACTGCCAAGACCTATGCGCAACAGGCGCTCACATATACGCCATGGAGAATGGGTATACGAACAGTTTATGACAAAACAAAATACATGTTGTTGTTTTTTTGTGTTTGTTTTTTTTTCATTTTAAAGGTTTCTTATATATTTATGTTTCATAACCTTTAACTTCAGTGTTTGTAACCTAAAAGGCAGCCAAATATGCAATTTCAAGTATTAATAAAAAAAAATCTTTGTTACTAATATTTTTAAAATGTAGCTAGATCATACATGTATCTTATTATTTTACATTGTAAAATCTATTACAGAAAAAAGTTTCACATTCAGAAAAAAATACAGTTTTCATTTTTCAGTGCAACAAATAAAAAAAATAAGATTTTTATGATTCCCTAAAGGGTTTTTTAAGGGTTAAATCGTTGCAAAATTACCTTTTACCTTTTGTGCCATTCTCAAATAATTTGCACGCAATTATTTGATTTTTAGAAATTCTGACAAATATTGTATGTATTTTCTAGCAGTAAAATACTGCGTTTTGTTAGTCGTAGCTGAATATACTTTTGTTTGCAATTTCATCTTAGAAAAAGAAGAGCTATATTTATTTCATAGTAACATATTACTGTCTTTTGAGAAAGGGTTTCTCAGACGAGGCTAGAGAGTGTTCTTTGTTCACAAATTTATTCATCAGTTTTTTATTCGCTACATCATTCAACAGTTTATTCAGTACTTAATTCGCTACATCATTCAACAGTTTATTCAGTACTTAATTCGCTACATCATTCAACAGTTTATTCAGTACTTAATTCGCTACTTTATTCAGCAGTTTATTCATTACTTTATTCAGCATTCCGCACATACGGATTAAGGTTGTGCAATTATTCTGTCATTTCCGTATCGTACATGAACTTCAACCGTGTACAAATCCATTATCCGAGGGTTGTTTATAAATAGAATATTGTTTAGATGTATTACAAATGTTAAAATTGATATAGATCATACTTAACTGTATTTTATAAGATAAACGTGTGACTAAATCAGCCAAGGCCCAGCTGTACAAATAAACCTCCAAACTAACAGATCAGTCTTGCATCAGGTGCTTGGGAATGTTGTCAAGATATATCTTACATAAACATTAGGGTGACATCAATGTTAACTGCTTTTGGGTTATCTTGTTGTTGTTTGCTTTCAAGAGAGACAATTCATGTTGGCATGTTTCTCACTATACTTATTGAATTACATACCTTTTATCAATCGGTTCTTTCTAAATCCACTGAAAACACACGATCTAAATTAAGTCGGCTTGTCTTCAACCAAATGATAATTTGTTTGACCGAGTTTTGAAATATTTCTCTCTAATAGGGTGACAGTACCAAATAGCCATCCGAATGACTATGTGCGTAAATTAGGCACAACTGTTCAAGAAGATATTAAATGCACAAATATTAGTTAATGTTACTCGTTGTATTCTGAAGAAAAAAGAAAGAAATCCTATGGGAGTACTGTGTGTAAAAAAAAAGGTTTTTATAACGCTCTTTTTGAAACAAATATATTGAAAAGAGATTTAAATATAATGGCAGTTAATGGCAGTGCGGGCGCAAACTCCATCCAACAGTTCAGACAAAGAGATATCTGACTAGGGAACAGAGCTGGAGAAAGCCCATAGAACAGAGTGAGAAATCTTTTTAGATACAAACATGTATTGCTAACTTAGCCTGGTTCTTGCAAACAGTAAGATTTTTTAACGTGCCCGGTGTGTAGCAAGGATAAGCGCGAAACCATTTCTGAACTGGCCTCCTAGTCTCAAGAGTATCTGTAGAAAGTCCAAGTGCCGAATGCAAGATTTCACTCCCGGGCATTTTGATTGACAGTCAACATGTTACAACTATAAAGATTAAATAACATTTTCAGGCCAGTATCTTATTTTTTAAAGAAAGGAAACCGATACCATACAACAAAAGAACAGAGCGTATCACTTATTGTGATCCGTTTGTTGAAATTGTAATCTTAACGCTGATCGGATGTCTGAAAAACCGCAATACAATCTTTAAAGCGATTGTAACTGTGTACGCTGACGTTTTAAGTCTATTCTGTTTAAAGAATGTTCTCACGGCTATTTCACTCATGAAACGGTTATTTACAGTAATTGTAAAAGAACCCGGAGTCGGACCTGGTGGCCGTTGTAGGAGGGTGACCTGCTACGGTAAAAAGATGACGGCCATTCCCCAAAGCTGTTGTTTCCAGGAAGGGTATGCTGGTTTCTTTGGCCAGGAACACTCTTAGGCTTTCAGTAGTAGATTCCGTAGCCGTAACCGTAGAAGATCCCGAGATCCTACCAGGAAGCTGTTGTAGAACGAAATCGGGCATGTGGACCCGGCATATTAGCTATCCGCGGAAAATTTTGTTTTTTATCACCAGCGGACATCAAATTTGGCCTTAAACGTGTATTCGTGAGTTTTCTGCCGTAACCGTAGTACCCGGGGACGTACAGAGTGGCCGTTGTAGAGGTTGTGGTCCACCACGCCCATCTTTCCTAGCAAGGTAGGGCTGGTCTGTTTGACCCCAGGCAACAGAATCCGTGACCGTAAGCGTTGGAGATACCGGGTACCACCTAGTGACCGTTGTTCCAAGCGGGCCGGTATATTAGCAACGTTTGGGAAACACATCTTTTCTCATGAGTGGGTTTCAACATTCTTTATAGATTTTGTCTTGTTAATTTGTACCCGTTTAATTCTGCGTGATTATTTGATAATTCATGTTTTGAAATAATAAGTACACAGTTGAGTGCACGCTGGCATCTTGTGACCATTTAGGTTCAAACTTTAGGTGATTATTGATTAATCTTATTCAAGATTTCATTTGCGAAACATAAAAAGTGTAATCAACTTAAAATCTCTGATAAAAGGAGGCCTGTATTCCTGACAATACTTTTCAGACTTATCTAAAAGTATGGATCCGTACCTCCAGAATCAGATTCTTTATGTGCAGATCCGAACGGCTAGACACATTTCGATACTGAAAACATACATTCTGAAAGTCGAATCATCGACACACTTAGCATAAAAGTCAAGCCTGTACACTTGTGGATTCATTAGCTAACCTTGTTCTGCGGACATCGGGTTCTAACCGGAAACGGATGTCGAGCTCAGCGACACCAGTCAGACAAGGGTAGAATAAACATGCACATCATTGTGTTGCCAAGTAACAAAGAGTAAAATCGAGGTATAAACCAAAGTCACCAGTCACTCAGTGACGAACTGTATCCTATATCTATGAGGTCAACTTGCCGAGGTAAAGGAATTCTTTACCTCGGTACGCTGAGACACATCGGTGTATTGGTGTTTTTTTTTTCATTTTTCCAGGAAGAGAACCGATCTAGGTTCCGCTTTACAAATGTTGCACATGATTTTCTGCTTGAGAGCTTTGTTTTCACTTTTGATCCTCTCTTCCTCTTCATGTTCTTAAAAACAATGAAACATGTAAAAAATATGAATTATTCAAGAGATTATACAGTGGTCTATGCGCCCGCGGTTGAGTCATTTTTGAATGTCCCAAATTTCAAAAGTAGCTCAAGTTCAAAATCGAGGTCAAAGTTCATTTCGGTACACAAAGCTGTGCATGTGGTCCAAGCATGTGGTCCAAATTCGAAAGCTGTAGCTTGAGAAATGTGAAGTAGGTCATTAGATCAATCTCAAGGTCAAAGTTCATTTCGGTACACAAAACTATGCATGTGGTCTAAATTTGAAGGCTGTAGCTTGAAAAATGTAGAAGTAGGTCACTAGTCAAAATCAAGGTCAAACTTCATTTTTGAAAACAAAACTATGTATTTGGTTCAAATTTAAAGCCCGTGCCTTCAAAACTGTAAAAGTAGGTCATTAGGTAAATGTCAAGGTCAAAGTTTATTTAGGTACACAAACCCATACATATGGTCCAAATTTGAAGGTTGTAGATACAGAAATATGAAAGTAGGTCATTCGGTCACGATCAAGGTCAAAGTTTATTTCGGTACACAAAACTATCCATGTAGTCAAAATTTGAAGGTTGTAGCTTGAAAAATGTGAAAGTAGGTCACTTTGTCTAAATCAAGGTCAAATTTCATTTGGGAACACAAAACTATCCATTTGGTCCAAATTTGAAGCCTGTACCTTCAAAAATGTGAAAGTAGGTCACTAGGTCAATGTCAAGGTCAAAGTTTATTTCGATATACAAACCTATGCATGTGGTCCAAATTTGAAGGTTGTAGATACAGAAATGTGAAAGTAGGTCATTAGGTCAAGAGAAAGGTCAACTCATGTCAAAGTTTATCTAGCCGCTCAAAACTGCACAAGTAGTCCAAATTTGAATGTTGTAGGTTACGGACAGAAATATTTTTAAAGTTTTTTCCCTATATAAGTTTATATAAACCATGTGACCCCAGGGGCGGGGCCATATTTGATCCTAGGGGGATAACTCAGTAGAGAACCACTAGATGATACTACATTACCAATATCAAAGCCCTAAACTTCTTGGTTTTGGACAAGAAGATTTTCAATTTTCAAAAGGTTTCCCCCATATAAAATTATGTAAACCATATTTTATCAATGCAATCATTCTGACCAAATTTCAGGAAGATCAATTGAAAAATATAGCCTCTATCGCATACACAAAGTTTTTCTTTGATTTGACCTAGTGACCTATTTTTTGACCCAAGATGACCTACATTCTAATCTGACCTAGATTTCATCAATGCAATTATTCTGACCAAATTTCATGAAGATCAATTGAAAAATACAGCCTCTATCGCATACACAGGGTTTTTCTTTGATTTGACCTAGTGACCAACTTTTTGACCCCAGATGACCCATTTTCAATCTCGCCTAAATTTCATTTAAGTTGTCATTCTGACTTAATTACAGGAAGGTCAATTGAAAAATGCAGCCTCTATTGCATACACAAGGTTTTCCTTTGATTTGACCTAGTGACCATGTTTTTGACCCAAGATGACCTATTTTCGAGCTCGGCCTAGATTTTATCAATGTTATCATTCTTACCAAAATTCATGAAAATTAATTGAACAAGAGGGCCGTGAAGGCCCTGTATCGCTCACCTGACCTATTGACCTAAAATCATCAAGATAAACATTCTGACCAAGTTTCATTAAGATATGGTCATAAAATTTGTGTTGTCTCTAAAGTGTTAAAAAGCTTTTCCTCTGATTTGACCCGGTGACCTAGATATTGATCCCACATGACCCAGATTCGAACTTGACCTAAAGATCATCAAGATTAACATTCTGACTAAGTTTCATAAAGATAAAATTATAAATGTGACCTCTAGAGTGTTAACAAGCTTTTCCTTGGATTTGACCTAGTAACCTAGCCTTTGACCTCAGCTGACCCAGATTAAAACTTGACCTATAAATTATCAAGATTAACATTCTGACCAAGTTCCATTAAGATATGGTCATAAATGTGGCCTCTACAGTTTTAACTAGTTTTTCCTTTGACTTGACATGGTGACCTATTTTTTATTCTACATGGCCCAGATTCAAACTAGACCTTAAAACAATCAAGATAAACATTCAGACCAAGATTCATGAAGATACAGTCATAAATGTGGCCTCTAAGGTGTTGAGAATGTTTTCCTTTGATATGACCTGGTGATCTAGTTGTTCACCCCAGATAACCTAATATCAAACTTGCCCAAGATTTTATTGAGGGTAACATTCTGACCAAGTTTCATTAAGATTGGGTCAAAATTGTGACCTCTAGAAAGTTAACAAGCTTTTCCTCTGATTTGACCTGGTGACCTAGTTTTTGACCCCAGATGTCCTAAAATCCAAAGCGTTCAAGATTTAATTGTTAGTGAAATTCTGACTAAGTTTCATTAAGATTGGGCCAAAAATGTGACCCCTAGTGTTAACAAACTTTACCTTTGATTTGACCTAGTGACCTAGTTTTTGACCCCAGACGACCCGATATCAAACTTATCCAAGATTGCATTAAGAGTAACATTCTGACCAAGTTTCATTAAGGTTGGGCGAAAATGTGACCTCTAGAGTGTTAACAAGCCTTTCCTTTTATCTGGCATGGTGACCTAGTTTTTCACCCCCAGATGACCAAATATCAAACTTTTCCACGATTTTATTAAGGAAAACATTCTGACCAAATTTCATTAAGATTAGGCCAAAATTGTGACCTCTAGAGTGTTAACAAGCTTTTCCTTTGATTTGACCTTGTGACCTAGTTTTTGACCCCAGATGGTCCAATATCGAACTCATCCAAGATTTTATTGAGGGTGAGCTAAAAACATAGCCTCTACTGCATACACAATGTTTTCTTTTATTTGATCTAGTGACCTAGTTTTTTCCTCAGATAACCCGTTTTCAAACTCTGCCTAGATTTTATCAAGGCAATTATTCTGATAAAAAAATCATGAAGATCAATTGAAAAATACACCCTCTATCGCATACACAAGGTTTTTTCTTTGATTTGACTTAGTGACCTAGTTTTTAACCCCAGACGACCGATTTTCAAACTAGGCCTAGATTTTATCAATTGTATCATTCTGACTAAATTTCATGAAGAACATTTGAAAAATGCAGCCTCTATCGCATACACAAGTTTTTTTTATTTTATTTGACCTAGTGACCTAGTTTTTTACTCCAGATGACATATTTTCATACTCGGCCTAGATTTTATCAAGGTAATCATTCTCACTAAACTTCATGAAGATCAGTTGAAAAATTAGCCTCTATAAACAAAGGACCATAACTCACTAAAAAAACTGCTAAACCAGTCTGATTTAACTAGGGTACCAATACATCATTCTAACAAAGTTTGGTCCAAATCCCCTAAGTAGTTTCTGAGGAGATGCGATAACGACAAATTGTTATCGGACGGAAGGACGACGGACAACGGACGCAGAGTGATTTGAATAGCTCACCATCTGATGACGGTTTACAAGCTAAAAGGAAATTGATAAAAAGTATTAGAACACAGTATTCATATCAACAATCATGAGTTGCTTGTATCTATTTAAGGAATATTCCCAGTTACCGAACCCATTATAAAGTGACTAAACACGGTTTTCTATAAACGTTTCTCTTTGTAATAACATGCAAGGTAATTTGTAATAACATGCAAGGTAATAGGATTATGCGAAAAAGTGAAAATATCTGAATGCGACTTTAAGTTGCAGAAAGAAATAAACTTTTATTAGGATGGCAGAAAAGTTAGGCTAATCAAGCGTTTTTCTTTTGAGCGAAACGTTTTGTTTCTAATTGATACCATTGCATATCTGAATGATAAAAAAGAAAACTTGTAGTTTAAAGATTAACGAAAATATTAATCAAAGTCATATAATTATATTAAAACACTTGAAAAGTTCTATCAACTTTTACGCAGAAATTATAATCAACTCTAAAGGCAAAAAATGCATATCTAACCAGGGAGCATTAATTTCATAATTTCATAATTTAAAAATTATTATATATTATAAAGACTCACCTTCATTTCCCGACAGCTTGCGCCCATTAAGTCCCGTGTCACCTATTTCACTCATTTTGCGACGAATATTTCTCTTCACCAGCTTATACTATGTATGTCTTGTTTTGCACAATGCGCATTGATTTATACACTTTAAGTATGTAACGCCACAGCTGCCGTCTATTGTTTCATCAACGGTATACTATCCTACTCGTTCAAGAGCTTCTTCCTTCATCTAGTGTTTTTCTTGAAACTTTATCTATATGTTAAGTTGAACTCTTATCATATCACATGATTACACTGCAATGTGTTCATTGACATTTTATTGGCTCGACTATTCAAAGACTAGGTACAGCTATTAGACTCACCAAGCGTCGGCGTCCTCGTCTGAGTCACAGTCGGCGTCCCGATTTCTTTAAGTTTTTGTATGTCAACCGATATCTCAGTAAAAGCTTGATTTTCGACTTAGAAATGTTTGGTTTAGGTTTTACATGTAAGCTGGTATCTCGGACCAACTATTTGGTGTGGATCTAAACTTCACACATGTTTACTGTGATGATCTGACATGCAGTGCACAGATTCCATAACTCTACTTTGCACTTTTTCAGAATTATGCCCCTTTTTCGACTTAGCAGATTTTGGTGAAGGCTTAATATGAAAGCTGGTGCCCACTAATGGGAATTGATTGAAATTTCTGGTGTTACGACGCGAACCTGCTAAACTGCAAATAATGAAACTATCTGACAGCATTCATTTGTCAACATTTTCCGCGCCTGTGCGTTCATCGTTGTAAACACGAGCTGTAGCAGATGCTGGATGTGCCATGAAGTTATCAGTAAGGAACGTGGTTCGGCACGTGTTGTGGTTCAACCAATTATAATGGAATATAAATTATCAGACGCATATTTTATTAGTGTCTTTCGATTATCGAACACATAAAGCAGTATATATTAAATAAGTCTCCGATTATCGAACACATGTAGCTGTATGTATTAAGTAAGTCTTCGATTATCGAACATATAAAGCAGTATATATCAAATAAGTCTTCGATTATCGAACACATGTAGCTGTATGTATTAAAAATGTCTTCGATTATCGAACAATATAGTAGCGTGCGTTAGATAAGTCTTCAGTAATGTATCAAATTTATATGTCTTCGATTATCAGTCATATTTAATAATGATTGGTTGAAAGAACCCAAACATGTTATGCCTGCGTCATGATTGTTTACCAAGCCAAGTTTACCAAGTTTATTATTAAATTCTCAGTATGTACAAAGCATAAACATGAGATTCACATTCTAATAAATAACAATAATAATAATAATGGACTCATATTAAATAAACGCCAACACAATGTTTATTACTTCCCCATATCGATACTGTATACACTGTCATCACGAATTAATATTGACATACTAAATTTACTTATTTCCGGTGTTATGACGCGAACCATCTGACAGCTTATAATTGCAGTAAGAGAAAAACAGATTGAATACTTTCATTATGTTCCTAAATTTTCTGTAGATTATGGCAAGCATACGATTTACCAAGCATTTCAGCAATTAAAATGGTTGACCACGGTAAATCCTGGTGGAAAGCATTTCAGTCTAAAACATCTCAATTCTCTAACTGTGGCCCAAATACTGATACACTATCTAAAATGTACCTAAATATTGAAATCATATGATGTAAGGGACATCTCAGACATTAAATTACTTCCAATGACTTTAGATTGGTAATCTATTCAGCTTTACATAATCATGTCTAGTCCGGCAAACATTCGTTTGTTACAATTTTTTTGCTCGACATTTTCCGCGCCTGCGCGTTCAACGTTGTAAACGCGCTGTAGCGGATGCTAGATGTGCCATGAGGTTATCTGTAAGGAAAATGGTTCGGCACGTGTTGTGGTTCAACCGATTATAATAGAATATAAATTATCGGACGCATATTTTATTAGTGTCTTTCGATTATCGAACACATAAAGCAGTATGTACAATGTATTAAATAAGTATTGAAATCATATGATGCAAGGGACATCTCAGAAATCAAAAATGGCAGCCAGTTTTTGTCAGACAAAGGTAGGGGCTTAATGAACTGGCGCTATAATAATCAGTTTGACGAATGTATGTAATTTATACTCTCTGGTGGTAATACATACATGTATCACTATTTTAACCAATTTTGACTTAATTTTGTAGAAGAGAAAGTATTATTTAAGACTGATACGTCTTCGATTATGGAACACATGTAGCAGTTTTTATTAAATATGTCGTCGATTATCGAACACATAAAGTTGCATGCCTAAAATCAGCATTGAACACATATTAAGAAGTTTGTACCAAATATGTCTTCGACTATTGAACGCATAGGTACAGTAAGTACAGTAAGGTATCAAATATGTCTGCGGTTATTGGACATACATTTACTGTGCGATAGTCAATTTATTCGTTTTTGTTTTTATCATCGAACAAACGTAACATGAAAATAATCATTAAATTTGTATGCGATAATCGAACAGAAATATAAACAATTAAACGCATATGTATCCGGTTATTGAATGAACATAATATAAAAATGCCATTATATAAATACGACTGTGAATCGGTTTGCTTACGAAGGCGTTCCATATCAATGCAATTTAACTTAGTCATGCGCTACAAGAACAACCAATCAAAGTAAGTGGTTTGTTTATCGCATCAGCTATTCTGATCTTTATCTATTATTATTTTTTTTTTATACGAAAGATCTTATATTATTTATATATACAGTTTATTTTTAGTTTTTGTTGATATTTTTTTTAGATTGTTTTACATTTTCAATAGTAAATTGTTACAAAATGAAGGTTTCCTATACGAATAATATTTAAGATGCTTTTATTTGAATAAGATAGTTTTGATTGATAAAAAACTGAAAATGAAAATTAGAAAAGACTTATTTTGCTTAAAATATTGAAATTGTACGTAACTGCATATTTTAGTTGTTCTAGAGAACTTTTCTTTCATATTTCAACATGTTTAAAGTACATATAAAGTTTTTGTCAATGTGCTTAGGGAGTCTTGTCTTACTACTCTTCTTTCATTTTGCATATTCTGATAAGGCATGTTTTCTGTGGCATATTTTGATTATCTTTAAGACGTTATATCTAGTGTCTGTCAAACGTTTTATAAGAAAGATCAAATCAACTATAAATGACAATGGTTTCAAGACTGTAACAAAACTGCTATTATTTCATGTCCTATATGATTGAACCATAACATGCTTTACTATGATCCGGCAAAATTCAACTGAAGTTGTACATATAGCCTATGATTTTTTCTAGAATGGTTCTGATATAAGGCATTTTCCTTATGTAACTTTATTGGATAACTATTATTCATTTATCATATTGAATACAGAAGTAAGGTGAAATAAAACTAGATTGTGTTGTGGTATTTTACTTGTTGACAATACATGAATAGATCCAAGTTAACTCTCACATTACCATTTGCCCGTTCTGTGCATAAAGGATATTACATGATTTTTTTTTTCATATTGAATTTATCAAACGAGTTAAGTAATAGTTATAGTATGTGTGAGAGTGTGTTACCAGGATATATCAGAGCTAGGGGTACATCGAGGGTATTTTTCTCTGCACATATCGTCGAGGCCGGTAGGCCGAGACAGATATGTGAAGAGAAAAATAACGAGATGTACCCCTAGCTCTGATATATCCTGGTAACACACGAGCACTACATATTATAACTGTTTTATCGCATAGTTTATCATTAAAATTCATATATTATTTTCATTTAAATTTGTTTATTATTATTTTTACTATTTTGATTCCCTTTCTGCGCCATGCTGACTGAAACACTAAAACTTCTGTTTTAGAAAATGTGTTCCCCAGATAAAAGTACCCAACAAATTTCTGCATTGGTTTTAAATCTTTGCATTTCATTGGCCAGACATATTGTAAAACTTGTTGTTTTGTTTGTAAATAAATCAAAGAAAAAGAAACATTTGAGAAATCTCAGAATTTCATATATTTCATGTATTTCTGAATTTGGCAATAACTATAAAGTTTTTGAAATGTTCTAGTTTATTTATTCTTTTACTTTATAAATGTAGGTGTTTGTGACAATTCTTTCTCTGTGAACTGTAAACTGGAGCTAAAATCATCTTTTCTTTGAAAGGAAAAAATTATACTCCCTTGATAGGACCTCAATTAGAGAAAAAGTGTTCCGATATATATCGGAACAGTTTTACTGTGCTGATATATATCGGAACACTTTTTTTCTTATGAAACTCCATAGAGATTTCCGTGTTGATATATATCGCAACAGTTTTGTAAGATATCAGCACAGTTTTGTAGTAATAATGTGTGTTACTATGTATAACATGCTGCAAAGATCAAAGGAAAATTGCCGCACTATGCGATAAATGAAATAATAAAATGCGGGGCTCTGTCGAGAATTTTAATCAACTTTTTCAACGAGTTTTATAAAAATTAATGTGGAAAGCCACAATATTCTTTTAATCACATGTTATCTTTTCTTGAAGAAACATAAAGAATTTTACTTTCTTCAACTGTTATAAGCAAGTCAGTTTGACAAATGCCTCCTATACTGTTAAGTTTAAACGACGACGATGTCAAAGTTATGAAATGTGTTTATTTCACTGCCGCGACGTCAAGTAAGTGATAAAAATACACATTTATAAGTAAGCAATTGTCATCCAGTATCAGTTCTACTGGGATTTTATTAATTAAAGAAAACCCATTTGGATGTGCCAAAATTGTGAGCTCTAGAATGAAAATCAACTGATGATGACGACCAATGATGGACGAACAGACGAACACAGGGCGATCATATCTGAGCTAAAACAATGAAAGAAATGAAGGCATGTACATCTCTGTTTGTACCCGCGAGATCAGCATGGAAAAAAACGTGCAGCTTTAACGCCAAAAACAAAAAGTCTGGATCCTGCACAAAATCTGGGACATTGGCACCAGACAAGAGAGAAAATGCCACCGTATATTTTATACCCTACCCCTATGTATACTATATGATCCATGGTCATGAACGGAAAAATATACTAGTTAACCCATTTTAATCGCCGAACGCGACCTCGCTTGTACATTGGCATAAATTAGGCCTACATATTCTTCTCTTTTTCTTCTTTCAATTAGAATTATTAAGATTTTATTCATAGAAAGTATACCACGAGCTGCCATCTACGGAACTGTAACGAACTTGAATGAAAATGCTTCGCCTACAGTAAACTAACTATTACTTAAATGATATATCTATTTTTAAGCACGTCGTTTTCAGTCCCTTTTTTTGCTTTTATTTCTTACAAATTTGCTAGTCAGTTCCGATTAACAGTGTTCAATGTCAGGAACGAAGAAAGATTGCGAAGCTGAGGATATAATTTTACTTATAAACACATAAGAATAGTATTCTAAAAAAATAGAGTTCACAGAAATATAACAGATTTATATAAACAAGAGGGCCATGATGGCCCTATATCGCTCACATGAGTAAAGTTGCTTGCTTGATCAAATTTCTTTGCTAAGGCTTCAAAAACAAGAAAGTAGGTCAGTAGGTCATATTCATGGTCACTGAAAGTCAGTTCTAAGATAAGTGTGCAAAACTGTACATGTCATCCAAATTTCAAGGTTGTATCTTAAAAAAAACAAGAAAGTAGGTCAGTAGGTCACATTCATGGTCACTGAAAGTCAGTTTTCAGATCGGTGTGCACAACTATACATCTCAACCAAATTTCAAGGCTTATCTTAAAAAAACAAGAAAGTAGGTCAGTATGTCACGGTCACAGTCGGGTGACCCTTATCACTTTGGGGTCATCAGGTAATTATAATTAAACAGTCTAGGAAATATGATCTGATAATTTTTGAAGTATTTTTTCCTAATTAACTCATATATCAAGTGACCCCTGGGGCTGGGCCTCTTTTCACTCCAGGGACATAATTCGAACAAACTTGTTAGAGATCAACTAGGCAATGATTCATACAAAATATCAAAGGCATAGACCTTGAACTTTCAGACAAGAAGATTTTCAAAGTTTTTTCCTATACAAGTCATTGTAAAATTTGGGACCCAAGGGCAGGGCCTCTTTCACCTCAGGGGCATAATTTGAACAATTTTGGTAGTAGTCCACTAGGCAATGCAACATACCAAATATCAAAAACACAGGCCTTGCGGGGTTTTTTTTAAAGATTTTTCCTATATAATGTCTATGTAAAACTAGGGAACCCCGTGGCAGTGCCTCTTTTCACCCCGGGAGAATAATTTGAACAATCTTGGTAGAGGATCACAAGGCAATGCTACATACCAGATATCAAAAGCCTAGGTCTTGTGGTTTCAGACAAAAAGATTTTTAAAGTTTCTTTCCTATACAAGTCTATATAAACCATGTGACCCCCGGCGCGGGCCATATTTCATACCAAGGGGATCATTTGAACAATCTTGGTACAGTCCCACTATATGACTGCTACATAATAAATATCAAAGTCCTAGGCCTTATGGTTTTGGGCAAGAAGATTTTCAAAGTTTTTCTCTGTATCAGTCTATATAAACCATATGACCCCAGGGCTGGGTCATATTTGACCATTGTAGAGGTCCACAAGATGATGCTACATACTAAATATCAAAGCCCTAGGTCTTATGGTTATAAAAAAGAAGATTTTCAAAGACCTCCCAGTTATGATCAGGAATTGATTGTTGGGAGTATCTCCGTAGATGTAAATGTAAGCTAGATAAACCATGCGACCCCCGGGGCGGGGCCATATTTGACCCTAGAGGAATAATTTGAAAAAGCTTGGTAGAGACCCGCTACATGATGCCACATAACAAATATCAAAGCCCTAGGCCTTGCAGTTTTGGACAAGAAGATTTTTAAAGTTTTACCTTTCGGTTGCCATGGCAACCAGAGTTCTGTACGAAATTCAATTTTTTGAACACTTTTTAAAGAAAACCTCAAAGGATCATCCCTGTATGGTTTCATCAAAATTAGCCTGATTGTTTAGGAGGTGATGTTGTTTAAAGGAAAGTGTGGGCGGACGGACGGACTTTCGTACGGACGTACGGACGCCGGCCGGTGAATGATCACAATAGCTTAACCCGAGCACATTGTGCTCAGGTGAGCTAAAAAGGTGTAGTCGTATGGGAAAATACCCGTAAACTAAGGATACCATTTCAGTGCCAATACATTTTTTCAATTGCTAATTTTCTTCATAACTTGACCCCAAAATTAAATACCAAATTTACTTATCGCATAGTGCGGCAATTTTCCTTTGATCTTTGCAGCATGTTATACATAGTAACACACATTATTACTACAAAACTGTTGCGATATATATCAACACGGAAATCTCTATGGAGTTTCATAAGAAAAAAAGTGTTCCGATATATATCAGCACAGTAAAACTGTTCCGATATATATCGGAACACTTTTTCTCTATTGAGGTCCTATCAAGGGAGTATAATTTTTTCCTTTCAAAGAAAAGATGATTTTAGCTCCAATTTACAGTTCACAGAGAAAGAATTGTCACAAACACCTACATTTATAAAGTAAAAGAATAAATAAACTAGAATATTTCAAAAAAAATTGATAGTTATTGCCAAATTCAGAAATACATGAAATATATGAAATTCTGAGATTTCTCAAATGTTTCTTTTTCTTTGATTTTTTTTTTACAAACAAAACAACAAGTTTTACAATATGTCTGGCCAATGAAATGCAAAGATTTAAAACCAATGCAGAAAGTTGTTGGGTACTTTTATCTGGGGAACACATTTTCTAAAACTGAAGTTTTAGTGTTTCAGTTAGCGAGGCGCAGAAAGGGAATCAAAATAGTAAAAAGTAATAATAAACAAATTTAAATGAAAATGATATATAGATTTTAATGATAAAAGAAATGTTCAGACAACAAACAAAAAGGTCAAAGAGAAAGCCTATAACACCTATGTCCGTCCACAATTTGAGTATTGCTCATCCATCTGGCACCCCTGGCAAAAGTCCCTCTCATACAAAGTCGAAAAAGTGCAAAGATCAGCTGCACGGTTTATCTTTAACGACTATAACTATACAAGCAGTGTAACCCAGATGATTAACACCCTAAACTGGCAAACTTTAGAACAACGGCGCATACAATCTTCTCTCATCTATTTTTACAAAATCCGAACAAATCATGTATGCGCCGACCATAACCATCTAACTCCGACCAGAAACCTGAACTACCTAATTCCACAGTCCCGTACTCAATACCACATGAATTCCTTCTTCCCCCGTACAATCAGACTATGGAATGGCCTTCCCCAATATGTACAGTCCAGCCCCAGCCTCAACATATTTGCTGAGCGGCTGGTCACTGTACATCTGCAGTAATTTTTATTCTTTGCACCTAATGAGTTTTCTCATTTTTAACACTGCCCAGACAAGCGCCTTCCAGTCATAATCGTTAATGATTGTTGGAAGTATCATGTAGATGTAGATGTAGATAAACTATGCGATAAAACAGTTATAATATGTAGTGCTCGTGTGTTACCAGGATATATCAGAGCTAGGGGTACATCTCGTTATTTTTCTCTTCACATATCTGACTCGGCCTACCGGCCTCGACGATATGTGCAGAGAAAAATACCCTCGATGTACCCCTAGCTCTGATATATCCTGGTAACACACTCTCACACATACTATAACTATTACATCTAAGAAAATTTGTTGAAATTTTATTATCAAAGTTCTTGCATGTACTACTTAGCCTACATGTCATATCTTTGATAATGGAAGTTTAAATGTTTTAAATGTTTGTCAACGTCTACAATTATTAAAGCCAAGTTTTACCAGCTGACAGAGAACAGAAATTCGTAAGAATATTAGTTTTCAAGAAGGGACGTAACTGTAATGACTAACTTCCTGTTTATTTTATTTTTTTGTAACAAATTGACATTTTTACATTTTTGATACTGTACTTATGAAGTATGTTTAAAAATAATCTCCAATATGCATTTAAATTTCATCGCAATTATGTAGCTCTACTGTGTGCTGCAAATTCTGACTACTTTTCTACAAAATTTAGACCGAACAATGAAACAATGACGTCATACTCATTTGAAAACTGGGTCATGTGGGGACAGATGAGCGATTCTGAACCATCATGGTCCTCTTGTTTTTCAGGTGTACGGCCCTTCTTCGGACTTTGAAATTTTGTATCTTTATCAGAACATCGTGTCAACAACTCCTGTCCTCTTCTTTCTGGAGTTATAACACTGTTGTGAAATTTATATATTACTCTGCCAAGCACTTTAAGGGGACATGTGTTACACAGTTATGACATCATTTTACCACCACAAAACGAAGTTGTTTGTAGGGGTGGGGTGGGGTGGGGGGTTATATAGGAATGAGCTTGTCCGTTAGTCTGTCAGTCCGTTGGTTTTCATGGTTTCCGGACAGTAACTCATGAAAGGTTTAACAGATTTAAATAATGTTTGGTACACAGGTGTAGCATTATAAAATACATGGAAATTCAATTTTAAGGTCAGTTAGTCGAAGGTCAATGTCAAAATGACTCGGAACAGTTAAATGGTTTCTGGATGATAACTTGAGAATGCTTAGGCAAAGGATCATAAATTTTTATACACGCATGTAACATCATAAAATACAGGTCAAGATCAACGTTGAGGTTAGCAGGTCAAAGGTCAAGGTCACAATGACCAGGAACAGTTAAACACTTAGACATCAAGAATAGTTTAACTTAGTGTGCTCTGTACATTCACTGAGAAGGTTTGTGTGGGACTATTTATCGGCGTTAGTGATAGTTCTAGTTCATTAAGGAGTTAGCCTTTAAAGTTCAGTGTTTAAAGTGGAATTATATGCATTTTTTCAAGTTAAAATCCAGTTGAAATAGATGTTTGTGTAAAATAGGTGTAGAAAATTATAGCTTTTAACCCAATATACCAAACTCTTTCTGTTACCAGTACGAAATAATAACACTGCAAATATGACTTTTCTTATTTTGACAGGAGCAGTAGTTTTTAAGAGTATTCAAACTGCACTCAGGAGTTGCTTCCCTTCAACTTCAGAAATCTCTATCTATAGGTAAGGGATAAAATTGCGTAGAAGTTTGAAAAAAAAGAACTATTATTAGCTCACTTGTCACGAAGTGACAAGGTGAGCTATTGTGACCGCTTGATGTCCGTCGTCGTGCGTCAACAAGTTGTAAAAAAATCTTTACAAAGATTGACCCCACCCCATGGTGTTACTTAATTGTTCATAGAAAAATCTTATTTTTTTTCTAAAAATAAACCAGAAGGCCTAGAGCTTAGATATTTCATATGTAGCATTGCTTAGTGAACCTGTACAAAAAAATTTCAAATCATGAACCCCGGGGTCCAAATTGACCCTGCCCCAGGAGTCACTTGATTTTACACAGGAAAATCTTCAAACATTTTCTAAAAATAAACCAAAAGGCCTAGATCTTAGATATTTGGCCTGTAGCATTGCCCAGTAGACTTCTACAAAATGTATTCAAATCATGACCTCCGGGGTCAAATTGACCCCACCTCATGGGGTTACTTGATTGCACATAGAAAAATCTTCGAAATTTTCTAAAAATAAATTTTTAATTACTTCCTTTTTATGTATTTATAAATAGCTTCTTGTCCTTAAGTGCAATGATAACAGGTTAGCGATATAGGACCATTATGGCCTTCTTGTTTTGTTAGTCTGATTTCTTTATTTCTAAAGAATCCGCTCCAAATATTAATGTGGCATTGTCATTAATTTAGCACATCTAAATGCACAGCAACCGAAAATTGCTGTTATAAAACATTCACTAAAAACACACTGTGTACAGTAAGATGTGCATAATGTCGCTTTAATAAAATTTGACCAAGTCAGCTAGGATATGAATGAACTTTTATAGTAGTAAGCCTGTGTTGTAGTTGTGCATATTCTAGATGTTAAAGATTGGATAATTCTAAGCTATTTGAAGAACATATCACCCATTTTTGGCATCGTCATCAGCATCGTGATTAAGTGAAGTGTTTTTTTTTATTTTACCCATTAACAACTAATGAGAATATATTAAAACTTCACAAAATTGTTCAGTGTAGTGAACTGATACGCACTACAAATGTTTCACAAGTCTTTATTGGGATTTACAAAGTTAAGTTGCTCAGCAATATTTGGTTTAGTCTTTAATTTCTACCAGTATACGGTGTGAGCAATTGTGATCGATCACTGTCCGATCCGTCCGTCTATACTTTCTTTAAACAACATCTCTTCTGATACCTTTTGGTGGAGTTGATGAATATATGTGTGGTGGAAACTTAAAAAAATCTTCTAGTATGAATTGAAAATAATTTTAAGGAATATGGACCTTGTGTAACACTGTACAAAGATTGTTTAAATTATTTTGATTTGTCAAAAACAAAATGGCTGCCAGAAGGTGTAGCTATTTTTATACGCCCGTCTCTGAAAGAGCAGGGCGTATTATGTGAACACTTGTGGCAGTGGGCGCTCGTTGTCCAAAAGCATGTCTGCTCTCTAGGTCAAGCAGTTTTCATCCAATCCTCACCAAACTTGGTGACAATGTTTGTGGGCATAATAATTAAAAGTTCGATAACCAGCAAAATTGCTCCAGGCGCTCTTGAGTTATGGCCCTTGAATTACTCAACATATGCAGTTTTAGCCTGTCCACCCTCTAAGTCAAACAGTTTTCATCTTATCTTCATCAGACTTGCAGATAATGTTTGTCAGTATAATATCTCAGCCAAGTTCGATAACCAGCCAAATTGCCCTAGGCACTCTTGGATTATGGCCATCGAATTACTCAAAATCTACAAATTTAGCCTTATCTGCTAAGTCGATCAATTTTCGTCCGAACTTCACCAAACTTGCAGAAAATGTTTGTGGGCAAAAAACCTTGGTCAAGATCGATAATCAGCCAAATCACCCTTATGGCCCTTGAATTAGGCCAAATTTTATGATGGGTATATTTTGTGACAGTCAGTCTGCCACTCTTGTTCCCTATAGTTTATATTGGAAACGTAAAACATTCTTGTCAGAACAGCAGGTTCAATTTTAAAATAACAAATGATTCTTGGGTGACCCTTTAAGAAGACTGTACAAATTACTCTGTTTCATCAAAAAGCATTGCAGCTAGATGTGGTTATTTTACCCCTTATTTATGTATTGGAAACTTCTAAAAAATCTTCAGGTTTGATATAGAGGATATTTGTTTGTTTTGAGTGAATATTGAATATAACTCACAGAGAAGTGAGAAAAATTCAAAAATGAATTTTCTCGAGGTGAGATATATTCCATATTCACAAAAAAAAAAAAAAAAAAAAAAAACAGATTTTCTTTTTATTTGATGCCTAAATATGTTGAGATGTGCATTTTGCGTCAGATTTTAATCTCGGCGTGGGAAACAGACGCCCGTAAACAGACATTGCGTCACACGTGTTGTGATGTTGGAAAGATGCACACGACATACAGTTCCATTTTATTTTATTTTTTCGCTGCATAACGTTACGGAATTTTCATTAAGTAAAATAATTTGAATCGAGAAATATACTATAAAGAACAAAGTGCGACTACAATTTTCATTCTGTTTAAAGCAAATAATTTAAAATTCATACACAATGTACAAGTAGATCGGCATGTACTGCGAGTGATATGCAGTGAGTGATATGGATTGTATCTCACTGATAAAACACAGTATTTCCATCAGTTAGCATAAAATAAATTGTCATGTCACATAATTCCCTAATGTCTTACCCAACTTTTACCCCCACAAGCAAATAAACTCAGGTGAGCGATATAGAGCCATCATTGCCCACTTCTTTTGTATACATGCTGGAAAATAATTACACTTTCTTGTCTTTCAGGTCTGCACAGATTGATTGGTCAGTTCACAAACATTTTGTTAGAAAGTCTGCAAAGCCATCGACTTGAATACGTTGGTTATTTTCAATGTACCAACAATATAGAAATAAAATTTGTTTATAAATTTGAAAGGCTTTTTAGAATTTGTAACTTTGTAATTGTATCCACTGCCACGAGTGGTGGGGGGTAATAGGAATAGTCGCTGTCCGCCCGTAACAATTGTGTCCGCTCCATATAACTTAAACCCCTTGAAGGGCATCAAGCGTTTATTGAACGCAGCTCCTTGTTTATGTTTACATTATATTTCTTTTCATTTGTAAACAAGAAAAAATATTATAAATATTTTGAGGCATTTAACATTACCATTAGTTTCCCGGCCATTGTGTTCGCCAGACAGAACAACAACAACGTCAAATTGAGCCGTTCTATGTGAAAACCAACACTGTGCGTTTGCGACCAGCATGGATCCAGACCAGCCTGCGCATCCAAGTTTCCTAACAGTTTCTCTAATTGCAATAGGCTTTGAAAGCGAACAGTCTGGTCTTGATCCAGACCAGCCTGCGCATCCAAGTTTCTTAACAGTTTCTCTAATTGCAATAGGCTTTGAAAGCGACCAGTCTGGTCTTGATCCAGACCAGACTGCGCATCCAAGTTTCCTAACAGTTTCTCTAATTGCAATGGGCTTTGAAAGCGAACAGCATGGATCCAGACCAGACTGCGCATCCAAGTTTCCTAACAGTTTCTATAATTGCAATAGGCTTTGAAAGCGAACAGCATGGATCCAGACCAGACTGTGCTTCCAAGTTTCCTAACAGTTATTCTAATTGCAATAGGCTTTGAAAGCGAACAGCATGGATCATGACCAGACTGCGCATCCAAGTTTCCTAACAGTTTCTCTAATTGCAATAGGCTTTGAAAGCGAACAGCATGGATCATGACCAGCCTGAGCATCCAAGTTTCCTAACAGTTTCTCTAATTGCAATAGGCTTTGAAAGCGAACAATACGGATCATGACCAGCCTGCGCATCCAAGTTTCCTAACAAGTTTCTCTAATTGCAATAGGCTTTGAAAGCGATCAGCATGGATCATGACTAGATTGCTTCGATGCACATGCTGGTTTGGATCCATGCTGACCGCAAACGCACTGTTGGTTTTCTCATGGCGCGGCTCATATAAGGAATGTTCTCCCGGACTATGCGGATTTCCTCAAAACGGTGTTATCACTAAGCAGCAATAATAACTTTTGCGCCTTTCCTTTTGCTGTTCATTTGAAATTAATGTCATAATTTTCAATGGAAAAGAACAGGGAAAATGTAAATATTATGACTTGGCTGTGATGTATACGCACGATTCTTTTTATATTAAACTTATTTCTGCAATCTCTCAGAATACCGCTTGGAACAAATTCATTGATTTCGTCGTACATAAAGTAAAAATATACTTAACAACATCAATACTTCCACCTAGTACCGCCCACCCTTCCACTATCTAATACAGTGGCAGGGGATATTGCTGTCTGCCTTGTTCACAATACCATTGATGAGCTGACATGAGAAAGCATTTGATAAGGTTAACCATCTGAAACTTCTGTACAAACTTCATCAACATGGCGTTCAAGGCACCACGTTGCAATGGGTCAAGTCTTTCTTGATTGGCAGGCGCCAGTCTGTCCTTGTGAATGGTGAAACATCAGAAGAAGTTCCAGTAACGTCCGGAGTCCCACAGTGCTCCGTCCTAGGCCCCCTTTTATTCTTACTCTACATTAATGACCTGCCTGAAAATCTGATTTCACAGGTTCGTTTATTCGCCGATGACACTTCTGTCAATTAACTGTAAATAGTTCTGCCCAAGAAAACATCCTCCAGCAAGACTTAAATAGGTTACAGCTATGGGAAAGTAAGTGGGACATGGAGTTCAACCCATGGGTGCACTCTTATGAACATAACAAGGTAAAAAAACACTTTTAAATCAAAGTACACACTCCATGGCCAAGTCTTGGAAATAGTTCCTGATGCAAAGTACCTTGGGGTCACTATATCCTCATATATCTAAATTGGAATAAACACATCAATTTAGTCACGTCCAAAGCTACCCGAACACTAAACTTCATCAAGCGAAGTATCCCATGCAAGAACCCAAAAGTTCGAGAAGTAGCTTATAAAGCCCTAGTCAGGCCACAGCTAGAATATGCTAGCTGTGTTTGGAACCCTTACACCCAACAAAACATCAACCAGATCGAAATGATTCAGCGGAGGGCAGCGCGATGGGTTAATCATGACTACTCCCCTTACAGCAGTGTCACAAACGTGCTATGTCAGCTGAGATGGCGTACCTTTAAAGATAGTGATTCACGCCTCCTTATGTTCTACAAGATAGTGAATGGTTTGGTTGCTGTGCCACTCCACAAATGTCAGCCCCCATCCCGTCTAACAAGACATATGCATCCCAACTCCTTATATCCTCACTCCCTGTAATTACTATAAGTACTCTTTCTTTCTAGCCACCATAGTGCTTTGGAATTCCCTTACAGTACAACTTGTGCAAGCCCCCACCCTGAATCAGTTTAAGCAGGGTGTGACTAAACTAGTACACAATGCTTAGCATGATAGACCTGTTTTTTAAACTGCTTTTATCTGTAAATCATTCTTGTTTTTAACACTATCAACTGTATTTATACTGCAATACACACCGTGTATTACTTTTATCCTCCAATCCAATCTACTTTAAACTTCTAGTACAGGCGCGAAGCTGCACATAATACTCGCAAAGAGGAGTGTCGCAGTATCTTGATAGATTAGATTAAATTAGATTAGATTAGATTAGATTAAGATTAATATTTAGATTTAGATTAGATTAGAATTAGATTAGATTAGATTAGATTAGATTAGATAGATAGATAGATGCTTTCATTTTTATCAACTGATTCGCCATAATGCTTGAGCAATACTTCAGTCTGTTAAGACTATAGCAAATATCAATGTGTTTTCAATATTAAAGAGTTAATAATTATCAACAAAAGTATCCAATAACTCCTAGCCATTTTGTCTGAAAACATTCAAGGAATCAAGTTATCACATATAAAAATCTTTGATCTTTTCGTAAGAAGATAAATCCGGTGGACTTCATGCATGCTCCTGGTCAAAGGGAAATAACTAACAGGGCCTTTGATTGGTTGAAAAAGTATATGGTATTCCGAGACAAATATTTAAAGGTGCATTCCATAGTTCGATTGAATTTGGTAAAGAAAAAAGTTATTTTTGATTAAGGTGGTCAAATCATATAACTTCCGATCCTGACGCACTGATAAAGGTTATAATAAGTATACTTTTTATATATTAACGGAATTTGACTAACTGTCGTCGACGACACTTAGTAACTGTATAAATAACACAGTAGATCGACCTCTAGAAAAATCAAATTTTTCTAACCAAAATCTTAATGAGATTTGAAATAAGGATTATTTACATAAATATATTATATCATTCTTGGATATCAGTCTACTTTCGATTTCACTATACCTTAAGTCCTCCATAGAAAATAAGCTGTTACAAAGTAACGGAATAAAATTTTAACATGAAAACTGCAAATTGCCTATTCTGATACCATGATCTAACATTTTGAATGTTGAAAATGACTTCAATATTACGGAAAGTAACTAAGATGTAAAGTGATCTCTCATTAGTGAAATATCTGTTGAATATGTTTGAAAACTGTTTTTTTTTTAATTGGAAGTTCTAAGCCATGATTAATGGAGGAAAAAATATTTGAAGGTGTATTTTGTTTGAAATTTTGCTTGTTTTAGTGAATTTGTATTTTCATGAAATGTAAACAAAAATTACCTGCCGGACTGGGGGTTACTGACTTGCGGGTGAAAAACGTAGACAAAAATGATGGTCAACATGCCGTATATTTCTGGCTGTTTTTTTTTAGGTCTTGAATAGTTCTTTCACCGTGGGTAAGTGGCATCAAAAGTTTAAATGTTAGGAAAGGGCTATAACCCAAAACATTACAATGTAAGTCTATGGGAAAACAGTTAGTCCCCTTCGACTCTGAGTAGATATACTTCCATTTGCATTGCAGTAATATATTTGATTATTTACACAAATCTATTGGCTTCTAGATGTTCAAGTTATAAAGTAAAGAATTCACATTTTATACACTGCTGTAAAAGCACATATTTCGGCTGGGTTAAAATTTCGCGAGTTTGAATTTCGGGATACATTTATTGGTAGTTACTGTACCCTCGCCCTACTGGGCTGGGGCACTAACTTATCTCTCAGAATTCTGCAGATAACACGTGTTATCCTTACAAGAAATAGGGGGTTAAAATCTTCTATGTCAGTCAAAATGTATATAATATATTAAAGTTGTTATTCAGACACAAAACAATTCTATATAGCTCTAAAACTGCGCCACATCCCCACAAACAAACAGAAAAGCATTAGAAACCCACAGTAATATATAAATATTAGCTTTAATTAAAATTTTGAATAAATCATGAACGTCATCGAATGCGCGGATAAAGTTCGAGCTCTTTGGTTCAATCGGCTATACATCTCTACAACAGACGAAAACTATGACACTTTTAAGCCATTATTTATAGACAGTATTTAGAAATTAAGCGTATCTCTCATACACAGGAATAGTCTTATCTTTTGACTTAGGACAGTTTCAACACAGTGACACAGTCTGCGCGTGACGGGCACCTGCTTGGAATCGCAAATAGCAACAAAATTTAACCACCGCATAATCCTGAAACTTTGCGATTAACAAGTAAACGTTTTAGCACTTTTTGAACCAAATAAAAGTTGCCATGGGAACGAACATCGTAGGCACTGAGTCACACCTTTAATGTTTAGGTGTTAGCCGAAGATCAGTTCCAAAGGTTATGATGTCAAAAAGTGCTAAAATGTTTAGTTGTAGATCTCTATGACAGAGAGTTTTAAAATTATTTTCTAGTCAAGTCAGAGAAATATTAAGCAGTAAAGGTACAAAATAAAATTCCATTCCCAAACGAGCCCCAGTACTGCATGGAAGACGGTAGGAGCAACCAATAAGTCTCATAAAATTAGCGCTGAATAAAGTTCTAGGATGCTACCTCATTACAATGGAAACAATTTAGACGGTCGTCACTGAGAGCGGAACTATGCTCAGAGTAAGTACAGACAGCTTACTCAGGTGTCATTAAGCGTTTAAGACGTGGACCCATTGACGCTGTCACCTCTCCTCTGCGGCCAGATACTTATGTCGCTTCCGTATAACACAATTGCCTTCGACTTCAAAAACCCATCCAGATTTGACGAACATTCTGCAGCAATTAAGATCCACGCTTCTTGACCATTTCAGGAAACATTGGAGTAAAGAGTATCTAACAGCATTGTGTGAAACTCATTTTAATTTCTAAATTCACCTTAGTTACTAGGATGTCTGTGTAATAATGAAGAGTAAGTATATTGTAGCAGATTTCGATCAATTTTAAACACTGCAAACCCCAAATGCTCTGAAAAAAGAAATGATATATTAACCGATTGCTTGTAGAAATTAAAAACGTGAACTTAAAAAACATGTCGCTTTTAAAGAATATGATCAAAATATTCGTTAAAAAGTTCGTTTTATGTTTCAAAGAATTGTCTACATCAGTTCCTTTTTTTTTTATAAAATATCTTTCATCAGATATTAACATGCGGATGTGTTTTAATTCTACGGAGGAAACGGTTTGCTTAAACATTTCTAAGTCTGTTCTTTGAAAACAGCTGATATATACAGCGAATTCTTTTAAGGAATCTTCTTGCAGTACAACAAACAAACCACTTTCGACATTCAGGGAAAAAACGAGAGGGATTCATGACAAAAGGAAGCACAAGGAAAGGCATATTACGTTTGAGTTCTGATGTTTTTCTATATTTAAATGAATCAGGATGAACTGAACACTAAAATTGATCAAAGAAATGTGTCTTTTGAAGGAACTCTCAAGGTCACGTGATTATCCGCATTGCGTTTGATTGTTCCGGAAATCCATTTGACAATACAAACTTACTGAAGGGTATCCAATATCAAGAGTAGGGCATTTTCTTGTACGTGACGAATGTTAAAATTTGCTGGCAAATTCAATAGTCCATACTGACACTCGGTAATTTCCGTAATGTTACGTATTTTCCGTAAGAGATTTCGGCATTCTGCTGATGGTTGTTTGCGTAAACTACGTAAACAGCCGAATGATGCCGAAATAGCATTCGCAGAATACGGATTCAAACGACAATAATTGCCGAATGTCATCACGTGTCTATTTCCTTGGGTCCAGATGGCGCTATTACTTGCTAAAGAAGTACTTTGCAACAAGATACACCCATTTTGCCATTTTATCTTAGGGTGACGTTTCTTAACCTATCATGGTCCAATGAATGTTTGTCTTATTATAACTACTGTTATTTTTTATTTCATTTTTATGATATAGTGTGTGTTCAGTCTTCAGTATTTCACAGCAGTTGAGTACGACAGCAAAAATAATAACAAATGCTTTCATTTTGTCGTTGAGGTTATAATAAAGGTATAACGCATGTTTTTCCTGTTATAACATCTGCCGAGGGATTGGTAATTGCCTAATCCCGATATTTCTTTAAAAAATAAAAAGGAAAAAAAAAGAAAAAAAAAACCCAGACAAGTCTCTGGTTACCAGCGTTTCCAGTAAATAAATTCTACAAGACAAAACATTTCAAATTCGTTAAATATGTTTTATGAAATAATGTAAATATAAAATTAATATCGATGAAATTACATTTTATATAATTTTGAAAAATGGTTTGAAGTAACTTAGATCACGTGTAAAAAACGTGTGTGAAAATCAGAAAATTTTCTACTTCACCACCGTGTCACTGGCTTACTTAATAGATTTTATTAGAAAAAAATATATTTGAGCCACGCCATGAGAAAACCAACATGGTGGATTTGCATCCGCGCAGTCTGGTCAGGATCCATGCTGTTCGGTTACGGTTTTTCTAATTGCAAAATGCTTTGACAGCGAACTGCATAGATTCTGACCTTGCAGACTGCGCGGATGCGCAGCCTGTTTTAGATCCATACTGGTCGCAAAACCGCTATGTTGGAGTTCCCATGGCGCGGCTCATTTTAAGAATATGTATATTACGTAAACAAACGAAAACACCCGAAGATTTATTAGTGTCAGTCAATATTAATATATTGATGTAACAAGCTATGATATAAAATGCCCAACTATACAGAATGTTTTCAGAATCTATTTCCTGACATTTGCATGGCATAAAAAAGACCGTTCACATTTGGAAGGCACTGAGACGATAACAGTTTTTTTCTGTGATCAGTATTTTTAGGGTGTTTGTTTTTTTCTTTGCATGTGTGTAAAATGTATAAAATGACTCTCGGACTGTAAGTGAATGACTGCGTAATGCGTAAATTAATTAACTACTATAATAAAATAGTACTTAAAAAGAAATGCAGAATCCTACATGCCTGGTGTACCAATTAATAAGGTAATGCCTCACTAGCATCTTAGAGTTGTATTTTCAAACGACGGTATTTCTGTCACTAGTATCAGAGAAAAGGCGTGGAAACGAATCTCAATAAATGAGAACTTTAAAATTTATTCTTGACCGCAAGTCTCTTGAAACTACAGTATCTATTTTAAAATTTTGTGTTTTATACCGTCTCTTCTGGAGTATTCTGATGTCGTGTGGAATATTATAAATTTATAACCCAAACTTGAATGTATTAATTGTTACTATGAAGATATTGTAATCTTATTCATTTTCTTTGTTTGCTGCTGTGTATAAGATTGATATTAAGACGTTTTTATTTAAAACACTCAGTGTGTACACTGCAAATACATGAACAATATTATGTATAAATAACTATTCTAACATAGTCATCGTTGATACATGGCATATAATAATCAGAGGACAACAAAATATTCTTAGGATAGCCTCACATTTTTGTGCAACCTCTCCAGGCATATGTATGTTTTTGACATCACGGAAAATGACATCACTCGACATTTAGCTCACTTCAGGAAGTAAAGAAAATACAAGTAGACATTCCAGACTTCTAAACGAAAGTCGTCTTGACTCTATGGTTTGGTCGATAGTTAGGGGCAACGCGCAGAGGTCATCTCGTTTTTTTTTTAATTATATTACAGCTGCGGAAAAGTTATTAAATGTACTAAAGAATCTGGCGGCGTTTTCGGGTCTGTATGTCACACCACCTTCTAATTAGGAGGACCGCGAACAATGCGAGAATGAGAAGGTACGACTTCAATGTCAAAGAAAAATCGTAGAGAAACAAACATTTTATAGATTTATGAACAAATAGTACATAATTTGAATGAAAAACATTACATCCGTTGGTAATGCAAACAAGCGCCGTAACAAGACCGTAAAACTTCACTTCCAGCTCCGGTATTACATTGGTGGGCTTGTTTTACAAAGCGGCATACACCGTTTTACGCCGATTTCAACTTCCGGAACCGGCGCAGCCACTTTATTTCTCTCGTTTGCGCCGCCGGAGAACGCCGATTGCGCCGGTTCACAGAATGCGGTGAGATGCGGCGAGGTGTAGACAAATATGGCTGAAAACTCCTCATAAGGAAATTTTGAAGTAAGTTAGTGATTATTATTATAAATTAAAAAAAAAGTTGAGTAACATAACTTTAAATACTTTAAAAAAGATAAGAATGTACGTAATCTGTAATTACAAACAGCTGTCACAGCAGTAGCCGCCATTTTTTGTTTAACCGGATTGCTCGATTCACTCATCATATAGGGTGTACGCCGGTCATGTGACCGGCTTACCCCGATACGCCAGCGGCGAATGCAAATCAAGTAGACCCATATAGAGCGTACCGAGCTGCGTGATCCGGCTATACTCAATTCTATCCGGTAAACAAACGCTCAAGGTCGCCCTTGAAAATGAAATTAAATAATGATAACAATTTCACAAGATTATTCGCGCTTAAAACCATGATTTATTGATATGTAAATTAGACAAACTTGATTGACAGTGCCAAGTTTACTGCAATTGATCTGTTTGTAGAGATCGCTGATTGGCTTAGAATTTTTTTGTCGCGTGCTCTAGAGTTTTTATCGTTGGAAAATAATCTTTGACTGTATAGAAACCAAATAGGCCAAATTGCGCATTATATGGATAGTATGAAGTGTGCGCAGCATTCATTTAAATTAATATAAAAATACATAGTGTGATATTTGTGGATTAAATTATGAACCAAACTTTAGTCTTGGACGGAGTTAACCTCACTTTTGTGAGTAGTTCTTATCATCTTTATTTACGCATCGTTGTAGCTTAATTTGCATAAAAGGTATCTTTTGACCCGGCATTTCAAATGTTTCTGTGTACATGTATACCTGAACGAAAAATTACCAAAACAGAGATCTACTTATTTTTGTAAACGTTGAAGACATTAGCATCAAAATGGCCGATTCAAAGTAAGGAATGTATATTGTAACTGCATACTGCCAGTAACAATGACATACCTGAATGAACTGTCATGCATATAGTGATGGATGCTGTACACTTTTTCTAAATATATAGAGTTACACAATACATTGTATAAAACAGTATCGACCGTTGTTATCAGCTAAATGTGCAAATACGTAATTATTACTTTACATTAAATCAAGTGAGCACGCATCCACGCAGTCTGGTCAGAATCCATGCTGTTCGCTATCAGTTTCTCTAATTGCAATAGGCTTTGAAAGCGAACAGCATGGTTCATGACCAGACTGCGCGGATGCGCAGGCTGGTCTGGATCCATGCTGGTCGCAAACCCACTATGTTGGTTTTGCCATGGCGCGGCTCATACTGTCTTTTGAAATAATAACGTTCATAATTGTCTAATTAGTCAAATACAAAGAACAGAATAGAACAGAGCTTTGATATTTCCCCAAACTGTTTATGAGAACAATACGAATCAACATAAATTACATAGGTTCAGACTGAAAGCTAAATATCTTTCAAATATTGAAATATTCGACGACAGGACAAAAACTACTTCAAAAATATTTTTTGATTAAATAGTGGCCGAGTGGTTAAGCTCGCTGACTTCAAATCTGTTGCCCCTCATCGATGTGGGTTCGAGCCTCACTCGGAACCCTCACTCGGGGCGTTGAATTCTTCATGTGTGGAAGCCATTACGGAAGGTCGGTGGTTCTACCCAGGTGCCTGCTTGTGATGAAATAATGCAAGGAGGGGTACCTGGGGTCTTCCTCCACCATTAAAGCCGGAAAATCGCCATGTGACCTATCGTGTGTCGGTAAATCCAACAAAAAATGCAATAGTGTAATTTGCAAGTTAGGCGCCCACTAAAAGCTGGTAAGAGGGGGAAGAGGATGTGTACATTTATTTAAAGCCCTGCTTCCCGGCTATTCAAATTCTTTTGTGTGTATGCAACCCATGATTAAAATAGGTAACAGTTAACGGCCACGTGCCACACTTTAGCACGCAAAACCACAAATATTTCATATGGAATTTTATATAAAATAGACTTTATTTTAACAAGTGTCACTGTTCATAGTCAGGGTTTTCATGCTTTTTCAGTGACAATTCAAGGTTAAAAGGTAGAACGAGAGCAGGGCTTTAAACAAAAGACACAGCATAGTTTCTTTGATGTACAAAGAACTGAAGGGTGAAATTAACAGACGCGCAATATCATGCCTATTTTAGAAATGAAATTCAAGCTTAAAAAAATTGGCACGCTTTTCATGAGTTTGCACGCACGGCAGGATTATCTCTTTAGTACGACCTACATTTTTTGTCACGGTTTTGTTCGTGGAAAGCATGAAATGAAAAACAGCCACCTTTACAGCTAAAGACTTTAGTTTCACGATCAATTTGATTTCATGATAAATTGTATAGTATGTACATACACATATCTGAATGGCAAAGTTGATTTATGTATATCAAGTAACTTAGCCACTATAAATAAGGAGACAGGATGAGTCAGAGCTAATTGTTTAACAAAATGAGTTAGGATCTCTATGATACACATACACCTATGCTGATCAGAAAAAAATCAGAAACTTGATTCATAATACAATAGATTCTTTCTGTCTTTGATTTCTATGGAAAACCTTGGATCACGACCAGTTAACAAAACATGTGTGTGCGTGTTTTAGTAACATGTATTTTTTTTTAATTTGTCAAATTACTCGGGTTTTTCTTCCCCATTGCCTGTCAAATACAGTATTGCTTAGTTTATTACTTTATTTTATCATGTTTTAAAGAGTAAACATCTAGGCATGAAAGTTAAACAAAAGTACCGTTATATGGACAAGAAAAAATCAGTCAAAATGGGAATACATGTATCATCACAAAAGTTTCGTTTTTCTCGAGGAAAACTATTATGTATACATGTGTTTGTGGGAAAGCTCGTTTATGAAATAATTCACAGATTTTAATGTTTGGCGGGATATCATTTCAAAAAGTTTAAAAGAAAAGAAATTTATTTAAATGTTTTCATTTTCTGTTTCATGACAACACGAATTTTTTCTTAGAGAAACGTTTTATATCTTTACATGAATAAAACTTCTATATGAATCTATAAAACATGATTTATATCAAAAACTGGCTACATATTTTGTTGCTGTCTATGGAGTAACATACGACCTTATTTTCCGTGTATTACGGTTACTTAAAGCAAAATATTAGATCAATGCAAAATCCATAACAAAGAATTATTGACTTAGGTCATGAATGACACGACTTTAGTTAATGTAAGGGAGGCAATCCAGTTTGAAGAGAATTGCTTTCATACAGTCAGCAATGAAGGGAGAGAATTCTTGCAAATTCTCGTTAAAAGCTGACCATGATACGTTAGTTTACCGTAAGAACATAACGTTACGCTAAAACTAAAATGGAACTTTGTTATTGTGCGTAACGCAAAACATCACGACGTCACTTCTGCTTACGGACGTTAATTTCCCGCGCTTTGTGTTTATTCTCAACAACAAGAAAGAGTGCTACGTAAGAATTTCTACCTGTTACTTGTAAAATACGGTATTCAAGAAAAATAATCTGCCAGAATAAAATGCTAACATGTATACGATATGCAAGAAAAAATATCAGTCATGTGTTTACGAATCGGAAAGAAATATGCGTCCCTCGGCCACCTGCGCATGGGCGGTAATTCGGCAAGCCTCATTACCGCCCAATGCGCAGGTGCCCTCGGGACGGATATTTCTATCCGATTCGTAAACACATGACAGATATTATTATTATGTCCTCACGCCCTGTTTTAAAGATATAGACAGGATAAATGTAGTCCCTATGACCAATTCAATATGAAAACGAAAAACTTAAGCAAACTATGAATTACTGTTCGTGAAAAATTAAATATATTCACTTTTTTTTTAGTTTTACCACTGTATATATATTATAATTCCAAATTTATACATAAAGTTACTAAAAAACTAAAAGAATATATTTAAAGAAAATAATATTTCAGAGAAAAATTCTTGTATAATATACTAAAAGTGTAACACAAAGCAAATGTTTAGATCATAACTTTATTCAGTCGGGAACTGCAGACCAGTTTGCAGTTCGCAATTCGAAACCGGAACTGCAGACCAACTGTGAAATGCATTCTTGTCTGCAATGCGCAGGACAGTGTTGATCAGACTGCACGTTGAAATTTGAATCGTAAAGTGCAGACCAGTTTACAGTTCGCAATTCGAATCGCGAACTGCGAACTGCAGACCAGTTTGCAGTTCGCAATTCGAAACGCGAACTGAGAACTGCAGACCAACTTAACTGATATACCAGAAATTCCCGTTGTTTGGTGCTCAGCATTGAAAGAAAACTGGTTACCCTCTTTCATACACTCACGGCGAAGGAATAAGATGTCGGCAGTAATTTTTTAAAGTTTAAATGACTTGTTTCATAGTGGACCAAAATGAATCAGCATTAATCAAATCAAAATCAAGATAAAAAGGTGATAATTCCATGGAATGTTTAGTATTTCTCTTTTTGCGTAAAATGAATATATACATGTATCAAGTCCCTGAAATATTTTCAGTGCAGAGATCCTAATAGTGTCTGTTTGTTGAAATGCGCAAGCTACTAAATCCTAAACTGGTTTAGTTACCTAAAGATTCCCTAACTGTTAAGCTCATTTCTGCAATATGGGAGAGGCTATTGATGCACTATTCTAGTTGCACTTGTGTGTCAGTGAGCTCTTTTTGTTCATATGAGATGGCCGTAGCATTAAGGGGCATTAATATTATGGTTTTCGTAAGCCAGCTTTTGATTTGTTACTTTTATCAACGAACCGCCATTTTGTTTTAGGCTGCTGGCTTGCTCTTTGAAATTAAGGGGAAATGCTTGGAGCCAGGAGTTGGAGATTTTCGGATTTTTAAATAGTTTCCATAGTAAAATCCTATCGTAAAAAGTATAGAGAAAACATCAGTATTACCAGCTGATTATAACACTGTAATGTCTCAAAAAGATTTATAGATGAAATATCATTTATTTCATTGGGTTTCACAACCTCATTTTACGGAATCCGGTTTGAGCCATGTTAAGCTTAATACGACACTTGACACGGTACATGACAATGCAACGCGACACTCGTTTCAATAGTCGATATTGCAACGTGACATACTAAATTTGTACGCGGGAACGTCACGTTGTTGCACAGTCGTGTATCGCGCCTGTAGCATGAAATGTCGCTGTAAATATCAAGTGTCGCGTTGCACTGTCGTGTATCGTGTCGCTTGTCGTGTGGCATATCGTGTGTCACGTCGCATTGTCGTGTGGCATTGTCGTGTGAAAGTGTGTCACGTTGCATTGTCACGTGACATATCGTGTGTCACATAATATTGTCGTATGGCATATCGTGTGTCACATCGCATTGTCGTGTGGCATTTCGTGTGTCACGTCGTATTGTCGTTCAGCATATCGTGAGTCACGTTGCATTGGCATGTGACGTATCGTGTCTCCTCGAATTATCGTGTGTCACGTTGCATTATCGCGTGACATATCTGGTGTCACATAACATTGTCGCGTGGCATATCCTGTGTCATGTCGTATCTTAATGTGACATACTGACACACTAACGCCAATATCCAACTATTTATATCATATTTACACCCAGATGACAATTTGTAGAGAAATTTTAAATGAAAATAGCGTGGTGTTACATTCATGGATAACTTTACCAGAACAGCATGAACAGTGTAAATGACTTAAATTACACAATATAGGATGTTCCAAGACTGTTCCAACATACGGTAACGGATGCAAGTAGCAATTCTAATGTATAGTTTGTTTTCACGTATAAATCTACTCCAGAATATTATATCCGAATAATTACATGTACATATACGTCAAAGACAAATTATCTAGATCAAGTTCTAGAATTAAAAATTGTTCGAAAACTGAATCACCAGCAGTTATGTGCCACCATATTGGTCGTCATCTTGGAGTTTCCGAAATTGCCATCAAATCTTTCTTTGATTATTAAAAAAAGACCTCGACAACCTCTGGTCTTATTTACTTTCCTTTATAGAACATCATTTTTTCCTACACATACTTTTCATTAATGTTCCATCATAGATTTACAAAATATATATGGGCCGTTCCATGAGAAAACCTGTATAAGTGTATTAGTGACAAAAGATCAAAAAATTGAAATAACAAAACATACATTAAGAACATCCTTTTATCTTCCAGTTCTGATCATTTGAAATAATAATCTTCACTAGTTCAAGCGTTATTGTACCCCATGACAACAAAGTTGTAAGTGGGGGGAGGGGGGTATACTGGTTTCAGGTTGTCTGTCTGTCTGTCTGTCTGTCCGTCCGTCTGTCTGTCCGTAGACACAATCTTGTGCGCACCATCTCTCCTCATCCCCATGACAGACTTTAATGAAACTTCACACAAGTGATCAGTAACAACAGTAGTTGTGCATGGTGCATGTTATGTTCTTTTAGATAAATATGCATAGTTATGGGACCTTGTTTTTTGGCTTTTTTGGTTCTTTCATCGACAAAAAAATGCAGAGTTATGGGACTTTGTTTCTTGTTAACATACAATGTATATACAGTCTGCATATGCAGTCTTGTGTGCGCCTAATCTTCCGAACCCTTGCACACAATTTAATGAAACTTCACACAAGTAATCAGTGCCAACCCTAGTTGTGCATGGTGCATGTTATGTTCTTTTAGATAAATATGCATAGTTATGGGACTTTGTTTTTTGTCACTAAACTGTATAGATACAGTCTATATACATACAGTCAACATAATTATGCAATCTTGTGTGCGTCAAATTGCAATGTACTGTGTCAGTGAATGCGGGGGGGGGGGGGGGGGGGTACATTTATCACCTTTAGTGATAGCTCTAGTTAATAGTGCTTTTAAGGTGAAGAAGGTGTACCTGATATGTGCGGGATTTTCAAAAACAAATTGCGTCCTTGATAACATACATAATTAACAGCAAAAGTTGATCTTCACCCGATGTACAATTATTGAAAAGGTCAAAGCACACTTTTTATGCAAATGACGTCGAAATTTCACCTTTTAGCCTAGTCAGAAATACATAATTAACAGCAAAAGTTGATATTCACCCGATGTACAATTATTGAAAAGGTCAAAGCACACTTTTTATGCAAATGACATTCACCTTTTAGCCTAATCAGAAATAGTTGTGACGTTGCCGTTGTCATGACGATTAGTTTCGGGGCGTTCATTTTATTTAAAAGGTATTTTCTTTTTGCCCATTTTATATAAAACGCCAAAACCTATGCGGTGATGTATTTTCAAATATACTGAACAGCAAAAGAAACTATCCAGATGTATAACTAGGGTATCTTTCAATAAAAAACTTATATTTATAAATTAGGCGCGTTTTCTTCATACCATATTACACTTAAAGAACTTCACGTGTTAAAAATTTTAAAAATCGATCAACCGTGAAGTCAGTAGTCCCAAAATAGCCTTTTTGCACGAAATTCACGAGCGCATGTAATTAACGATTTTCTTTGTAAAAATGTATTGTCATTGGAAACACTGATGATTGAATGAATAAAAAAACAGCATAAAAGTACAGAAATATTTTTGGTTACATGGCACGACCGAATCAAATCCAGCGCTAGCGCGCAATTGCGATGATGCAATGCAACAGACGTGCTGAAGATATAGCCAGATTGTTTGGTTGTACTAAAGCTACAATAAAATCATTACGTAGACGCTTCCATCAGACTGGCAGTACCTCTGATAGACCACGCTCAGGTCGCCCACGTGTGACGACGCTGGCTGACGACAATTCCATCAGGGTGACGTCACTGAGAAACCGATTCCAACCAGCCACCGTCACGGCTGCAACACTACCAGGCAGGCAGGCTAGCGCAGATACCATACACAGGAGGCTTCGTATGTTTGGTATCCGTCCGAGACGACCGTACCGTGGCCCAGTGTTAACGCAGAGACATCGAAGAGCACGTCTGGCATGGGCCCAACGTCATCAACGGTGGAGGCGTGTGGACTGGAATATGGTGATATTCAGCGATGAGACACGTATCCGGTTGCGTCAGGCTGATGGGAGAACCAGAGTGTTTCGAAGAATAGGAGAACGCTTTGCTGACGTTTGTGTTGAAGAGACGGACCGTTTTGGTGGAGGAAGCGTGATAGTTTGGGGCGGCATTTGTGGTGGTCAAAAAACGCCACTTGTCATCATCAACGGCAATTTGACGGAACAGCGTTAGAGGGACGATGTACTAGCATCGGCGCTTATTCCTTTCATCAACCGTAATGGGTCAGGCCTTACCTTTCAACAAGACACTGCAAGACCACATACTGCGCGTCTAACAAGTCAGTACCTACAAGGACAGAACGTTAACGTAATGGATTGGCCTTCATGTTCTCCTGATATGTCGCCAATTGAACATATCTGAGATGAACTGAAACGTAGAGTTAGACGCAAACGATTTGTTAGAACAGGCATGGTCAAGTGTGACTGCGGTCACAATACAAAACTGCTACAGACATGCCGGATTTATTGTGAGCGAGACACAAACTGATCAAGACCTCACTGAGGATGATCCGGACGACGATATCCCACTTGCACAGTTAGCAACATTGGGTCTGACGGAAAAGACAATGTCTGAATTCATTAGTGTTGACGATAACATTCAGACAAGTGCAGATGTGTCCGACGAGTGTATAATAGAAGAGGTGCATGCCAGACGAAACCAGACAACATCGGGCGAAATAGACGAGAACGACGAGGAAGAAGAAGAAGAAAATGTACAGATCCCGATTCCTTCTACCCAGGACTTAATAGATGCTGTGAGGACATTATCTAACCACTTCCGTGTGAAAGACAATTGTAGTGACTTTTTAAAATCTCTCTGCTCAATGTCCGACAAAATTGTGAAAGACGATCTTCGTAAAAAGTGCTCAAAACAGACAGTAATAACTTCTTTTTTTAAACAGTGACTGCGAAATACAATAAACGAGAGAGATGACAACGATAACAGAGTTACCGACATGTTCGTAAATGTTTTATATCATTGTGTACTTCCTGTGTAATTATCTGTACATGTATTTTAAAATAATGTGTTTATTATGTGGATTTATGAAGATTTGTTCGTAAATAAAACTGATAAAAATATATTTTTCTTATTTGTCTCAATGTTCTCGTGAATATAGTAATAAAAAGGGTTTATCAAGTAAAGTTATAGTCAGATCGGGGAGATCTGTCTAAGTCTGGAGTAAGTTGCAACATTTGGAATGAAACAAAGACCGGTCGGAGCTAGCAGTTGGATTATTCGAACCTATGCATTATTCGAAATAAGAGTTTGGTCCCTTGTACTTCGAATAATTGAGATTTGACTGTAACCACTTTGATGTGGCCTATATCATAATGCTTCCACACTTTTTTTATAAATACTATTCCTTTATTTTAAAAAGCATTTCGTCACATCCTAATTTTGTTAGAGTTGGAATGTGTTACTTGTCTTTAGACAACAATCATCATAAGTAAACTTCTTCCTTAATCAATTTTGGTACCATATTTTGTCGCGGTAAGAATAAACATACTAGTTTAAACAATGCTTTAACATAATATTTCAAAATGTCATATGCATGTACATTCGTAACCCGATTTAAAACAATTGCAAACTGATTACCTTAGCTATGATGACCGGTCCTGTTGGCTTTTCCACAACATTGATGACCGCTCCTGTTGACTTTTCCTCAACATTGATGATCGCTCCTGTTGGTTTATCCTCAACATTGATGACCGCTAGAATTTGTTTGAAAATTAAGGCAATATTCCTAATATGGTTTGCCAAAACAGAAGCAACATACTTTTTCACAAATTTAATTTACTATACAAGAATTTATGAATTGATAATCAACAGCTGATTTCCTTCACAATTTTACGTCCTTAAACCACATACATTAACTATTGTTTTTATACATTAACCGTGTGCGTATTCTTTAAGTAAGGACAAACGGACGGGGGCGTGTTTGAGAAGGGAGGTGTGATTATATCTATGGCGCTGACATATGAATGTCAGTATGAAAAAAGACATAATAGTTTCAGTTTACCTTAGATTACCATAATTACTAATTGAAACAATACATTTAAACGTAAATTGCTGTATGGGCGGGCGCTTCTTTAGAACGGGACTTCCCTATTGTCCCATTTTCCTTACATTTTACAATATTTGTAACGTTTTTCAGAATATGCAAAAGCAAAACGTGTTAATAACGTTGTTTACAATATTAGAAAGAACATATTCTAAATATAATAGGCCTATATAGATATAAGAAAACATAGGACATAGATCCAAGTAATATCCATGTTCAATTAAAATGAAAGCATAACTCGGTGTTTGCATGGAGGTAAAAATGATTCTATTAACACAAAATTCTAACAGGATCCGATAATATTTTCCTATAAAACAATGACGGCAGAAAACGGTGAATTATTATACAGCAAATCACTGTTCTGAAGTCACAGTTATTACGTCAAAACGCCAAACGTCATAGCGGCGCACTGGAAATAAACCGATTGAAAACGGGCAAATATTTCATGAATGTCATCAAGAATGTACTCAATATTCCTTGGTAACGTGTTAGAATCGAAATAGTATATATCATTTAGTGATTTGCTTTTAAATAAATCATTGTTTGTCGTTCAGATGCGTATTATTATATCATTCGGGCTGCGCCCTCGTGATATGATTCCTTCGCATCTGAACTCCAAACAATGATTTATTCAACGACAAATCACTGGATGAGATATATTATTTCTTAAACAACATAAAATGATGATGTGAAAATATAAGGCAACAATGACGGATCAAACAAATAAAGGGTGATGAGTTTGTCACATTAAAAATGACTGTTGCAAAAACTCAACTTGGGATTTCAAGTAAGGATCGCATGGTAAGATAGAGAAAAGTGGAAACTTCACAGGTCGCTCAACACGACAAAAACGAAAATGTTGCAGGCTCGGTTTGATTGAGTCTGTTCATGGACGGTAGTGGAAATGCATGCTACCATCCACGCCCTCTAGCCCCGGGTTGAGCAGAACTCAACAATTACACATGCTAAAAGTACAAAAAGCAGTTTAGAGACATCCGCAGATGTATTCAAACGGCGGTGAACATGGAACCTTCAACGATACACGTGTTGAAGCGTGTAATTCCATGAAGAGCGGCGTTTGGTCCCCAGATAAAGTAAAGGGTTTGCCCTAAATAAGAAAACAATGGGCAGAACTAAACAAACTGGAATTCAGGAAGGGGATCTGAGGTTATGGAGCTTGGGTATCACAGGAACTGTCAAAAGACAAAATTAAAAAGCAGGCACTATATCCAAGGGGTGATTATAAAATACCCAAGGCTTTGAAAGCGGGAGTATTGGAACCACCCAGGCCGAAATGGTCATGTTGAGAAACTAAACAGTACCAATAACACGACATAAAAGTCGTGCTGAACGATCTGAGAAGATCGAAATATAGCAATATAGGCAATATAGTAATATAACACTATCTGACTCAGACCCTGGGGTCATGAGTTCGATAGCCGACTCTTCTAACTAGAATGATTAACAATGGGGTTATACTAGAGAGAGATGCGCTTCAGAGCTTTTGTCTGGAACTGGAACCTCTTCTGTATCTTGTACAACTTCCTCTCTTAAATTGCTGACAACGCCTTTGAAAAGTTTGGTTACCGGTACCGCCGAATAATATAAATAAACTTACATACAAACCAACATGTAAAGATCATGAAGTCATTTAAATTCCCGCTTTTTACATTACTGTAACTTCTATTCAACAATGTTTTACAAACAATAAAATACGAATTGTTATTGCTTGCTTTAAAGTATTGCAATATGACATTGGGGATAAGAAAAAACTGTCTCTGCTCATTTTTATAATTTACTTGTTTGACATTGGTAAAGACCAAATGTTAAATCAATATGTTTTCTAAAGGGTTAATATATCTATCAGTGAGCTGGCATGATTTTTCTTTCTTTCTTTCTTTATTTATTTATTTATTTATTTATTTATTTATTTATTTATTTATATATAAATGATGCTACATACTAGATATCAAAGCCCTAGGCCCTGTGGTTTTGGACAAGAAAAAAAAATTTTTTCCTTTCGGTTGCCATGACAACCAGAGTTCTATATGGAATTCAATTTTTGAACAATTTTGAAAGGGGGCCATCCAATGATAACTTCTGTGAAGTTTGGTGTAATTCTGCACAGTGGATTTTAAGAAGAAGATTTTTTTAGAAATTGTTGACGCACGACGGACGACGCACGACAGACATTAAGCCGTCACAATAGCTCACCTGAATTGATTAAACCTTATATAAGTCTTTACCATGATATGAACTTGGGCACCTCCCGTTTTTTTTTTTTTGTGTTTTTTTGTCTGGCTTTCCCACACTATTTTTGCAATTATGGCCCCTGAAATAGTCAAAAGTGCACATTTTCACCTTGTGACGCATCTAGCTAAAAAGTATTTAATATAAATGGTTAAAAACTTGCATAAGTCTTCATCATTATATTAACTGGCGCACCTCCTATTTTTCGTCTGACTCCGTCCCCTATTTTTTGCGTTATAGCCCCTGAAATAGTAAATATGCACATTTTCGCCTAACTCAAAAAATATTTAATGTAAATTCATGAAACCTTGCTTGAGTCTGTATCATAATGTGACCTTGCACCATTGGTATTCATCTTGAGAATTTTTGCACTTATTACAGAGTTATGGCCCTTGAAATAGCCGAAATAGTCGATTTTTTGTATGTGATGCTAATAGCTCAAAATTACATGACCTAGAAAAATGAATCATTTTCATAAAATGTTGGTTTATGTTAAACACCATTAAGACTGCAAACATTTGAACTAATCATTTGAATTTCTCTACCGATACCTAGTTAGTGGACTATTGATCACACAATCTCTACATATAACCATAGATCGTCACCACTATGATCAAGATGTACGCTCCGTGAAACTGTACGCTACCTTTCGTCCAAATATTAGCAGTATTTTTGTTCTTTGCCTTCTCAAATGTGGTGACATACAGTCAAACTCTGGACCTGAAGCGGAAAAGTTACTTCTTATAGACAGTGGCAAGCAAAGTATCCATGCACTGTCTAAAAGAAAGGAGTCACAGCTACCGGCAAAGCGGTGTCTTGTAGTTCTTGCCAGTCGAAGACCCATATAAAGTGCACTGGACACATCACATTAAGAGACTTGACAGACTGCCGAGGAAAAATACTGATTTATGGTATTACTGCGATATGTGTTTATTTAAGTTCCGTCCAAAAGAATATATGTTCAATGACATAAATTCAGAAGATCAGAACTTCACTATTTTACCTTCAAATACTAGTAATGACAATTTTCAGTGTTTTGATAGGAAAAGCTTGCATTTTATCCACTTAAACGTTAGATCGTTGCTACCAAAAATATCTGAAATTAAAATTATTGCACAAAACAAAAGTAAAGCTGCAATTATTTCACTTACAGAGACGTGGTAAGATAATTCGATTTCTGATGGAGAGGCTGCTCTTGATGGTTATTTCATTGTTCGTAGACTGACATCAGTCGTTAGAGTCACTAAATGTAAAGCACTAGGCCATAAAATCAATCCTCTCTGATACCACTTTCTGAAAAATATTACAATATCTCTTGCCTCTGTCTGTAACTGTTGAGATGAGCCTGGAGAGAAATTTTCTTTCTGGGAAAATATCAGTGTCAGTATGAAGAAATTAATATAATTACAGATTATTTGATCTCAACAGACTTTGTAAGTCTACATTGTTCGGAATGACAGGAACCGCAGTGGAGGCGGGGTATGCATGTATATCCGGAATGATTACGCATTTAATGTTCGAAACGATGTATGTGAACAGTCTAATGATGATTTTATTCATAGAACTGTTTTTTACCGAAAACAAAACCAATTGTTGTTGGAATAGGTCATAGGTCTTCGAAGCAAAGTAATTTCACAGAAAGATTTGAGGAAAACTTGTTAAATTTCCGCTCAGCTTGTGAAACAATAATTTTAGGTCACATTAACATTTGTGTTTACCAGAAATATCATATTCAAATATTTTGAAAACTTTTAATCTAGATAAAATTATTACAGATGCCACTCGGGACTCACAGAATTTTTCATCACTTACCGGTCAAATTCTATGTACATGTAGCAACAAAGGTAACATTTTTCAGTCTGGTGTTATACCTGTAGAAGCAAGTGACCATTTTATGACTTTTTGCACTAGGAAAGTGTCGAAAGGATTTTTTCATAAACATAAAACTGTTAAAGTCAGGCCCATGCGAAATTACACCAAACAAAATTTGACTGAAGCTGACTGGAGTACTTGTTTTCCTTGCAACAAATGACGCATGGTCGGGTTTTCAGAATGTTTTTTCTAAAAGTAATGAATAACATTGCACCTATCAAAGAGGTGCGAAAAAGAAACAGAACAGAACCATGGATGACATAAGAAATACTTGAACTTATCAAATTAATAGATGTATTGTATAAATTTCGGAAACATAATTCTACTGAATGCTACAAAGAATTTTGTAAATATCGTAATAAAGTACAGTACTCGATCATATCTGCCAAATCCAATTATTTTGCTAATAAAGTTGAAGAATATAAATTGACTCAAAAGGTCTGTGGCATCATTTTCAAAAGCTAGGTTACAAATCAAAATTGGGAAATAGTTCAAGCATTATTTTAAATATTGACAATGAAGTTTGTCATGATTCTGTCAAGATAGCAGACCATTTTAACAAGTTTTTCACTACTTTCGCGTCAAACTTAGTGAGCAAGCTTCCAAGTCCTGCAAATCATCGCAAATTTTTTAGATCATTTTATGGAAATACAGATGAACCTACTTGTTTTAGAATAAACCATGTCTCAGAAAAAAATGTCCATAAAAATCAACTATTGCTTTTTGTACTTTTAGCATGTGTAAATGTTGAGTTCTGCTCAACCCGGGGCTAGAGGGCGTGGACGGTAGCATGCTTTTCCACTACCTTCCATGAACAGGCTCAATCAAACCGAGCCTGCAACATTTTCGTTTTTTGTCGTGTTAAGCGACCTGTGAAGTTTCATGTTTTCTCTTACTTAATGCCTTGAAGAGCACGGGTTAAGATGGTATTCCGTCTAAGTTTATAAAAGATGGGGCAGATGTCCTTAATATTCCTATTACTTTCATTGTAAATGTGTCTATTTATTCCGGAATTGTTCCTGACGACATGAAAACAGCTAGGGTTTCTCCTATTTATAAAATGTCTTCCCCTCTTGAAGTAGGTTACTATAGACCTGTAAATATTCTCAGTGTTGTTTCTAAAATTCTGGAGCGTTCTGTATATAATCAGTTTTCTGAATACTTACATAAGAATTCCCTTTTATACCAGTTTCAGTCAGGTTTCAGATCTAAATACTCTACCGATACCTGCCTTATACATCTGTTAGACTATATTAAACAGAATAATTCTGGGTGTTCAGTCAATAAATTGGTTTAAATCTTATCTTACTGAACGAACTCAGAAGGTTAATATTAACAAAATTTCATCCAAATCTGCCGATGTCACATGTGGAGTCCCCCAAGGAAGTATCCTTGGGCCTTTACTCTTTCTTGTTACCTAGATGACATGCCAATGTGTATAGATTCAGACTGCAAGCTTATATTCTGATGGCAGTGCGATATTGTTTGCCCATAAAGATCCCCACATTATTTCAGAAAAATTAAGCAGAGTTATGGAAAATTGTTCAACATGGTTCATTAATAATAGATTGTACCTACATCGTGGTAAAACGGAGTGTATGTTGTTTGGTTCTCTTAGGAAGCTCAAGAAAATTTCTTTATTTAAAGTTGTGTGTAACGGTCATGTAGGCCTAATGCCTTCTCAAAGTATTTTCAAATATTTTGGTTTACGTATCGACATGTTTTAAATGGGGAGAAAATAGTAGATTCAGTAGTTAGCAGGGGCGCAGCCAGGCATACGCAAATACGCACGAGCGTACGTTGTTTAAAAAATGACGAAAATAAAAGACCCCCTAAAATGCATTAAAAATCGATACTTAACCCGGGTTAGGCATACAAACTCTGCAAATCAAAGGTTAAAGAGTAAGTGTTTATAAAAAAAGTCGTGCAAAAATTACCCCTACTTATAGGTATAACTGCAGTAAAGCTATAATTTATTTACTTGGTCACTTCATGAATCTTTATGCCACAAAAAACTTGGGTATAAAATATGTTTGTTGTTGCATTTATCAAATTCAAATGTTCTTGTAGTCATGCTTGAACCTGTAACGGCACTTTAATCTTATTTTGCAAAAAAGCAAGCAAGGGCATGCATTTGTCCGGGAATGTCAGCGTCGGAAGACAAAGTGGCGGATATCATGCCCCACCTCTCCCCGAAAATTTCAATACATTGGAAACGGGCTTATCATCTGCAGCCGAATATTCGGAGATAATGTTTCTTCTTTGTATGCCAGTATCAACGACCATTGCAGAAAGGTCCTTTACCACCATGCGTCGTGTGGAGACCTGCCTGCGGAACATGATGGGAACGGAACATACAACGCGGGCGTGAGATCAATGCAGAAGAGGTCGTAGATATGTTTGTCAGGGAGAAGGAACGCCGACTGGCATTGTTGTTTCGTGTATAGACACATTTTGTTGATGAAAAAAGATATCGTGTGTACAACATGCAACGTTGTCTACAGCTTTTCAATTTAGTAAAAAAACGTATGAGAATTGCTGCAGAAGGATAGAACTCGCTTGTTGTGTCATTGTTTAAAAACTGAAGACTAAACATAGTATAGCACATTTTTATTTTACATGTATGATGAATGTACTTTTGTATAAACTGATCCCCGACACGAAACAAACCTTCATTTATCTTTTAATACCTTGGTAACACAGCTGCACATTAATAGCTTCATGCATTTTTCTTTTCACAGACAGCCTGCGTACATAACAGGGGCATATCCCAAAGTCGGCTTACAACTGACCGTTCATCCAATTTTATAGTTTGGATTAATAGTTTTTAAACTTACACGAAAAAACATCAATTCTTACGTCAAAAACAAATTTTATGGACAAATAAATTAAGTCCACACTTCTTTTCATTTCTTAAAGACAATTGATTTTATGCCATTTTGAATGTCATGCCATTAGCGATGTCATACTTCAAATTTTCCGGTAGGGTCCGACCAAATTTTATTGCGAATTTCATAAGGAAATATATCATACCTTTATTGTAGACTTATACAATGTTTTTTCTCGAATATATAAGTTTTTTAGATTATGTAACGAAAACCTTGAAAATTGTTCAAAATTATTTACTAAGAACTTTGCCTCAAAGAACTCCGAAATTCACCTAATGGGATACAGAATTAAAAAAAATTGGGCGGGTAGATGCCAACCCTACTTTGTTCAAGTGATCGATCAGTTTGCATAGCAAAAGGATAAAAGATTCGTTTTGTGTTATACAGTGTACATATGCTCGATCATATATGTGCAAGAAATCCGTGAATAAAAAGTGCTAAGTGTGCGCCTTCTGTGATAATTATGGTATTGTATGTAATGAAAATGAAAATAAATCTGTAATAAAAAGTCGCAAACTGCAGATGTCGTGCATATTTCACAGGCGTGTAGGCCTAGGTCTAGAAATATTAGATCTATTCATTTTGAATGAAAATTATTCAAGATATAAATATGTTTAACAATGCTTTTACTTCAAATATATGACAAAATGCATGATTTGCCGTTCGAACTTTAAAAATATAGCTAGGGAAAATATACAAATACCCTCTTTACCACGCCTGCGTACTATGAAAAGTTTCCAGCTACGCGCCTGGTTAGTAAGGCCAATGCACGGGTAAAAATTTTATACATACACTGTAGTAATTTCAGTATTCAAACAAAGAAAACGTTGACACTGATAGGGCCTATATGGGCAGATTCCTTAAATTAAAGATATATCCACCCACTTCTACGGTATAATAAGGATATATATAAAAGACCTATCTAGAGTTGACTTAGCAGACGACGGTAAACAGATCTAGCGGGTAGATCTACCAGATCTGGTAGTGTACAAGATTTGGCAAAAACTTTGGTTATAACAAAGTTAACAATCAACTGATCTGCACATCATCATCATCATCATCTTCAGTGATCGCCTCACTCTGTGTAGAGTATACTCGCGATTTATGTTTAAAAACCGTGCATGCGCAGCTGAAGGTGGACTATGTACAGTCTAAAGATCTCTCTATGTACAAACTTTAAAATCTGATAAAAATTCAGCGTCGACGTTACAAGGTGTGTATGCCAGCCATGACAGTCTTGAAGCCTTCTAGGGTGGACTGGTTCACGGCGCACTGAGGCAATCGGTTCCAGATGATGACGGAAGCTGGGAAAAAGCTGTGTTGATATGAAGACTTGGAACAGGAGATCTGTGTGTATTGCTGATCATTGAACCTGGATGACCTAGATTGACGGAGTGGTGGATCGGGTTTGATGTCAACTAGTTTGTGGTTGATCTTGTACAGCATAGTTGCCCTAGCTACATTACGTCTATGTTGTAGAGTATCCCATTGAAGATCCTGCAGCATAGCAGTGACGGAGCTTGTTCGTTGATAGTCTCGTTTGACAAACCTGGCTGCTCTACATTGTATCATCTCCAGCTGGTTGATGTGGGTCTCGGCGTACGGGGACCAGACTGTTGATGCATATTCTACGATCGGACGGACATAGGTCTTGTAGGCTGTTGCTTTGGCACGTGGTGGACTTGAGCCGATATTTCTGCGGATGAAAGACATGGTGGAATTTGCCTTTTTAGTAATGTTATCAATATGTGTTTTCAAGGACAGATCAGATGTGATGGATACTCCAAGGTATTTAGCTGCATCAGTGGGTTTCAGTGGTATGTTGTGGATGTTGTAAGTGAAGCTGACTGGTTTTCGTTTGTTGGTTACATGGAGAACTTCACATTTTTCAGGATTGAAAGCCATGTGCCACTCTCGCTCCCAGTCTTGAAGGTGGTCAAGGTCATCTTGTAGTTGTCTGGCGTCTTCCTGGCTTGTGATTTTTCTGTACATCAAGCAGTCATCTGCGAACAGGCGGACAGTTGACTTGACGCGTGATGGCAGGTCATTAATGTATGTGAGGAAGAGAAGGGGTCCTAAGACGCTGCCCTGCGGGACACCAGATGTGACGGGGGAGATCTCAGAGTTGGCACCGTGGAGAACTACCTGTTGTGTGCGACACTGGAGGAAGTCGGCTATCCAGGAGTGAATGCTGCCCCTAATTCCATAGTGATTAAGCTTAAGTAGGAGACGGTTATGGCTGACTTTGTCGAAAGCTTTGCTAAAGTCTAACAGGATTGCATCAATTTGTTGGTTACTGTTGAGGCCTTTGGCTAGATCGTTGACAATGAGTATGAGTTGGGTGTTACAGGAGCGTTTCTTTCGGAAGCCATGCTGGTAGTCGTTGAGGATGTTCAAGGAGTCAAAGTGGGAGATGATGTGGCTGAAGATGACATGTTCCAAGAGTTTGCAGGTAACTGATGTTAAGGAAATAGGGCGGTAGTTAGATGGTGTAGATCTGTTGCCCTTCTTGAAGATGGGAGAGACTAAGGCGGTCTTCCAGTCAGATGGTATTTGGCCCTTGTCAACGGATAGCTGGAAAAACTTGGTGAGACCTGGTGTGAGTTCCACTGCAGCAAGCTTCAGTAGTCTAGTGGAAATCTTGTCCGGACCAGCAGCCTTGTGCGGCAAAGGCCTTGCAGTAGTTTCAGCACGCCTTTCTCGGTCACAATGATAGGAGATGCTGAAGGGACTTTTCCAGATGGTAGAGTTGGGGGGACAGCACTGTCATCTTTGGAGAACACAGATGTGAATTGCTGGTTCAGTATGTCAGCCTTCTGCTTTGCTGTGCTGTAGGTCAGGCCATCTTTTTTCAGTGGGGATACGCCACAGTTGTCATTTTTACGGGATTTGATATAAGTCCAGAAGGTCTTGGGGTTTTCTTGATCCTCAGCTAACATGCTGTTAATGTGCGAGTCATGTGCTGATCTGCAGGCTCTCTGTGCCTTCCGTTTAATGGCCATGTACTTCTCCCAGTCAGATGGTGATTTGGACTTCTGTGCCCTTCTAAACCAGCGTTGGAATGCACTGGAATGAGAGAACAGGCAAATGTAACAAGTATTTCACCTTATTACGATCCATATTCTATTATCGGATAAGAGAGATTTAGCTTTTCTGTTTTCAACACAACTGTGTTGATGCTTATCGGTTGTGTGACTGTGTGACTACAGCGATACGGAACGCCCGGTATTTATACTAACCCAAATATGACGTCACAATTTTAAAATGGCTGACATTCGCTGGCTGCTGGTCTAACTCAACTTTTAAGCATGTTTACATGTAAATAAGGGTATGGCAGCAACTAATAATGAATTGTAAAACTATTTACAGATAAGTGCTATCGATTTAACATAATAATAGAACTTTTATGAAGTTATTTATGAAGCAATCAGCCTTCGATGTTCGTACATAGAATCTTCGTACGCAGTGCTAGGCAAGATAAAAAAATACAACAGTGAACAATTTCAACAAATGTCTGGATACCACAATATGATTTCGAACCCATGGTAACACGTGAATTGAAGTCAGACACCTTACTACCATGCAACAGTATCATCGGTATATAGATCATTTTAGTGATAGAGCAGCCCCTTTTTTATGATTTTGGCATGAACCGGAATTGGTTCCCTAGACAGCGTATGTATTCGTTCGGAACCGGTTCTCTAAACAAAATAACCAGAATTTTTTATTTCTATGCATAATAATGCCAAAATCCACTTTGTTTCTTGGTAAATGTCATGCATATAATTGTTCTCTTAATTAATTTTACCGTGCCCTTGCATTTATCTGCGTTTACTGGCTGCCATATTGTTGTAATCTTGACTGCCAGAAATGTCGAACCCCAAGTGGTTCAGCAGTGGTATGTCCAGGTATATTCCACCACCTGGCACCACAGAATTGGAATGATAAAAACTATAGTATACGAATAAACGCGTGAAAACTCACTTTCCCGTTTTTAAATGTTATTTGCTTTCAACATGTACTATGTTAAAATCAGGGCTCCGGAAATTTTGATAACTCATTCGGTCCGAAACGAAAATCCTGACATCGGCGCTACCCCACCAACCGCATTCCCAATATTACATATTTTGTAAAACGTGATAGGGTAAAGAAATAAGCATGTCATGCATTAAAACTGAGTTACCAGTCACCGCGCGTTACCATACAATGAAGACAGTTATTCAGTGTTATGTGTGATCGTTACTTTGTTTAAATTTCGATGTTTTTCCGAGGTAATACGAGGCATTGACACCGTGTGCGTAACTAGTCTAAAAGCCAACGCACGTGACTTCGATACCGTATACACGGCAGATACTTTGTGATGTTTCCTCATTCTTTGACGGAATTCTATAAAATACAATGCGTCAAAGTGAGTTACACGACACATATTCTCTGCTAAACAGCCTCAGTATTTAAAGAATACTCTGCCGCGGACCGAATGTGTACGTTATTTGAACGCTGAGATCGAATTTCCCGCATGATGTATAGTACCAAAACGTCACGCGGGTTGGCCACGGATATTTCATTTCACTTACGTTGTACTTCAATAAGCAACTACATTTTATAAAGTTATATGTTCTCTTCTGATGTAAACAAAATTTCATTTTGAAACGTTTTTTAAAAGACCGATTTTGATAAACAGTGCCACTCCGGTTTTCTTTATCATTCGTGGTTGCCCGTCCATTTTTTTCTTTTTTGTACAGTCGGGTTGCAAAGACGATTTTCTGCATTTGTTTCAACTGGAGCCCCAACAAATGAATCATGTAATTTTTTCAAATCAAATTATAAAAATTATTTTTATCGGTTTTCCGTGTGATGTCTCATTAAATCAAAGACCTATAATGTACAATTATAGCTCTTTGATTAAATGCAGCGACCATTTGTTTGTTACCGTGATCAACAGCCTTTTGAAATAAACCATCCGTCGGATTCTAAATAAAAGAAGTGGATCCCCGTCGAAGTGATTTGGATCCAGTCAGAAACGTTAGGAAACCAGTCAAAAATGTTTAATACACCGCAGTCGGCTGTCTGCAAACATTAAAGGATGTGCCGCGCGAGCACTGATTGCGTCACGCGCTAATTACGGACCGATTATCAAAGTGACAATCAGACCGATTGACACGTTTATTGATTATCTGAATTCCCTACTTGGCAGGTGATCGTGTATTGAGATATCAGACCGAAAATTATACTTTTCTCCATTTTTACGGGACCGATTTTTTTCGTTTTTTCACTTCACGAATCGGTCTGAAAAGTCAAAAATCGGTCCAAAACCGACAAACCGGCAAATTTCCGAAGCCCTGGTTAAAATTATTTAAATATAAAATAATATTGATTTTTATTTGTATCATTACATGTTTATAGATGTACGAACTAATTTAATTGCCATTAAAACTTCATGCCGATTTTTTTTTATCAGTTTGTAACACCTTGGCATTTAATTCAAGTTCAAAGATATGTGATCAGTACCATACATGTGATACGTCCCGGATTTTCCGGGATTGTCCCGGAAATTACATACTCGTCCCGGACAGTCTTGAAATGTCCCAGAAAAATAAAAATACAGGAACAAATAAAAATAATCCCCCAAAAAACTTGTTTTTTTGTCTATAAGTTGTTGAATTTTACACAGTAAACAGTCCCTAGTGTCACATTGTTTATTCCTAATCAGTTTCATGCCCTCGAACGGGACACGTGTTGATTAAGTCCGCTTTGATCACGCCACGATCATTTGATGACGCCGATTAAGTTACAGTCAGTTATTATGATGACCCTGATTAAGAACTTACAGGATTATGCAATCAATAACTGTTTTATGGTACTTAAATTAGGAACAATAGTCGTAAATCTCTTTGTTTTTAGCACGTTGGCGGTAAAGCTACATGTAGCCTTTATGGAAGAGATTATTGAAAATAGTCAATTAAACCATAATTATTTTAAAAGGTTGTAATAATTTAAGATCAAGATCGATTGTCACACATATTCTAAATTAAAATATTGAATGCCTTTGCCGACCGACACATGGAAATTGACCTGACTCCAAATATTTTATATTGGCGATTTTATTTACAAGATATATTTTATTCCTTTAAGGATTCAATTTAATTATTAGATAAATGTTTAAGCTTTAGAATGATACCAAATTAGCTAGAATCTAAATCACGATGACCAGGTTGATTCTTCATATATAGTAAGTCTCCTAATTCTGTTCACCTCGGGAACGCAATAAATTCACGTGCCGAACTATAGATGTGTATTACCCGTACATGTATTTACCTCCCTTGGAAAGCCAGACGACATTTGCAGCAAATTAAAACATTGTAAGCGAGTGAACAATGTTTATCTCGCAAAACTACATGTAATATAACGATGTTTTTGCATGAAACAGACGAATACCAATGTCACAATGTATGTCCTGGACAAAAGGTAAAAATCACGGAAATTTTAACTCAGAATCCCTGAAACATTCTGAAAAATTATGGCATGTATGTCAATACTGATTAATAGAAATTACTTAATTTGTTTTAAATGTTTCTTTTATTGTTTTATACCTTTTAATTTTACATTTCAAGTTTATTTCGGCTTGCTCCAATGCTGACTATTTCCGCATTCATTTGTACTAGTTTATTTTATCATTCCAATAAAGGTGGACAGTATGCGGCGAGTATACTTTTGGAGACACGGTATTACACAGATAAATGAAAGCTAGGGCATTACTTGCTGAAAATTGAAATGTTAAATTTATTAAGATAATAACATGCATAATACTTACCAAAAGAAACAAGTGAATTTCACAGCTTTATGCATAGAAGTAAAATTCCGGTTCCCAAGCCAATGCACGGTACTTAGGCTAGAGGACCGGTTCCGGACGAATAAGTTCGCTGTCTAGGGAACCGATTCCGGTTCTCCAGCCACTGCCTTATGGTTTTGGGGAAGGGTGGCGGGTCCTTTCAGAAGGGGAAGTTTGCGTCGTAAAATACCAAATTGGGGAATTTTTTTATAAAAAAAAACAACAACAACAAAAAAACAGATTGGGTAAGATCAGGGCCTCCCCTGGCTCTTTCACACTTTTATCCGTGACTTAGCCAATTGCAAGATCTTGGAACCATTTCATAGCCCAAAGTGCGAGAATTAGTAGCCATTATTTTTTCTTTTAAATCTCTATTTAATTTTATATATTTTAAAGGGAATTCCTATAGTTTTTATGCGCATCTTTCTGCGCAGCCAACACTTTCTATGGAAAACTGAACTGAAGTCAACATTTGTTGAAACATGTTACAGACAATCTTAAATATGAGGAATTTTGAATGAAATAACATTTTTGATAAGTTATATTAGTAATCAAATGTTGATACTGGTTTATGTTGTATTGACAAGTATCATGCCTGACAGGTATCTTGCTATTTTTGTGGTTGTGTTTTCACATCGCATTTGAGTACAAAGACAGTTTTGTTCATATAATGTAAGATAATTGACTTAGTACTGATAAGACAATATCACCTTTCAGATTATTTAGTATTCAATTATAGAAAAATTTAAGAATTTTTAAAACTTTTTTTAACTTTTAGCAGACATACATGTAATCAATTTGGCCAGGTTTGCGCCATTTCCGTCCCAACAGGTGTTGTATTCTAGCGGTCTTAACATAAAATTTAGCCTGGTGACCCATAAATTTTTAGCCATTTTTATGCTCACAATACAGTTATCTATACACAAGAAGAAAAAGAAAAAAATCTATGAAAGAGTTTTTTCAAAATTAGAAAAAAATATTCTTAACTATGGGTATTTTTCATTGAAAAAAGTTCACAAAAGTAAATATGAGACAATATTTTTTTTTTCATTTGTACCCATTATTGTAAGGATAGAGTATTACAAATATGACTATGATATCAAATAAGTATATAATAAATGATTACAGTGTAAAAAGAAAACAAACGTGTTGTGCTGCCTGGATGTATATTTTGGTTGGTATTTATAAAAAAGCAGAAAATTATGAAAATGTTGAAAAATCGCTGGCAGTTTCAGCAACAGTGGGTGTGTTCAAAACAATTTTTTACAAAAACAAGCCTGGTGACCTATTGTTTTTATTTGTTCATTGTTTTCAGCCCAAATTTTCCTATCATATAATATGTGAATTAAAAAAAAATTCTATGAAAGGAAAAAAACTATAGGAATTCTCTTTAACCAAGCAATTTGCCCTTGAACCATTTCATCCTCATATCACATTGAATCAAAAATAGTTTTTAATCTTCTCATTAAAATGTTTTCATTATTTTTCAGCAAAAGTAATTGCTCAGTGTATAAAATTATTCCTTTAAAAGTTTGCAAATTTTAGCTCGACTCACCCTGGCGTCGGCGTCGGCATACAAGTACATACAGCTATCATTTAAAGGCATATAGCTTTGAAACTTATTTTTTCTTTTTCTAGGTCAATTACCAACCTCACTGGGTCAAGTTCCATAACTCTGACATGTATTTTGAACAAATTATGCCCCCTTTTGGACTTAGAAAATTCTGGTTAAGGTTTTACATGCAAGTTACTATCTCCAAAACTAATGCAGATATTGAATTGAGACTTCACATGTGTCTTCGGGGTTATAAAACTACATGATAGCAGCAAGTCCCATAACCCTGATATAACACTGATATGCATTTTGGTCAAATTATGTCCCCTTTTGAACTTAAAACTCGTTTGATATTTAACATTTTGGGTAATATTTTCCTGCTTCTGGGACAAAATTTCGAATAGTCGAGCTTGGCTATCTTACGGACAGCTTTTGTTTAATTATCTCCCTTTAATGGGCATTTTTTCACTACTTAGATGTTTATAAAGAATTGAAATACAATTTATTATTCAAAGGGGTGTTCACTAAAAATTTATTGATAGCATAGCAAACAGTGCAGACCAAGATCAGCCTGCACATCCATGAGTTAGGGCCACGTGTGAGGCACATTTTGTTCTCTGTGACATTATTTGTACTCAACCTCTGTTTCATATGGGGAATTGGCAGTTACAGAGAACAAGTTTGTACTGCTACAGAATCCAGGAACACTGGTAAGGTTAAATGCCTGCCAGAAAACAATTGAACTTTTGCAGGACTTTGTGAAGTAACAGTAATGCAGAATACCTACAGACCATGAAGTTGAGAAATGAAGAAATGCAGCTCTGAATTGTTTAATATGGTGTGTGGGGAAAACATTGTGGATATGAAGCATAGATATCATGTGTCAAGTAAGAAGATCATTTTTATTTAGAACCATTTTCCTCTAATCCAGCTGCACTCTAAGTTATAGAAAAGCTGAACACAGACAAAACGTGCTTTTTTCGTAAAAATAAAACAAATTTTACAATGGAAGGGAGGTAACTCAATTTAAAAAAAAGGAACACTAAAAGGCTATATTAAAAGAAATTGTTCTTTGTTTCATATAAAATTTAACTACTTGAACAGATCTATTTCGATACAGTTTCTGTATTTTCTCTCTATTAGAGACCTATTTTCTACAAGATATTCATACATCTGCTTCAAGAAAACGAAAAAAATGCAAGTCATCTGAAGTCAGGTACCCTCATATAGCAGTATTTCAGACAGCGGTCTGCAGAATTAACACCCTTCTTTCGTTTTCTATTAAATAACCTGAAAAAATGCAAAAAGAAACATGAAAAGTGTCTTATTTTATGAAAAATAAATAGTAAATATCACTGAGGAACTTTTTTCAACCAAATTACAGCTATATAACCAAAATGTCCATGCTTGATTTTATTGTGGTATATGTGCATCTAATACGTCGTTGAACTTTATATTTCTTTTTGTAGTTTGAAGTAACAGTAACACAGAATGGCTGGAGACCAGTTACTTAAGAACTGAAGAGATGCAGGTCATTGTTCTATATGGTGATTGGTGGAACCATGGTGCAGATTTGAATTGATAAGGTAGATCATTGATACATGTTTCCATGCAACCATAAGAGGCTACTGGCAAGCAGCCTATGTGAATAATGCTTCGGACCAAGGGAACTAACTTTTGCCGCACCTCTTGATATTACACATAGTTTGTTTTCAGACTCCTTTCCACATACTACAAACCTTCGTGTTCTCTGATGCATGAAGACTGTTTTAAATCTACTTGAATAATTTTACCATTATCATACAACTTTACATTTATTGAAGGTAACTTGAAAATTCAAGTATATAATGTTAGGTATAGTGCTTATTATCTTTTACAAGTTTGCTGATGGAATGTCTGTCAGTCTGATCAACTGCAGTAGATGATTTTCATTAAATTTGTGCTGTTTGAATGTGCATCTTTAAAACTTTGATGGATTTACAAAATGTTTTCAAGAAATTCCACTTCTTTTGTACATGTAGATGTGCAGTTACAGAAAAGCAGAATAGCTACAGACCATGAAATTTAGAAAATGAAGAGATGCATGTCTCTGTTCAGCATGGTGTATATGGGAAACATTGTGGGTCACAGACCTCTGTTCAACATGGTGTATATGGGAAACATTGTGGGTCACAGACCTGAAATGATTTGGTAAGTTTAACACACCATAAATTTGTATTTAGAATTATTTTCCAGTAAATCCAACTGCACTTCTTAAGCCAGATATTTTTTTAACTTTACAGTTGAAGGGAGGTAACTCAAATTTGAAAAAAAAACACATACACACAAATGCCCTTGCTTAATTCTATTTTGGTAAATTATAGGGTTTGTTTTCACAGAATGTTTTACTAAAAACAGTTAAGAAAGAAATCAGGAATTTAGGTTTCTGTTCAGGTATAATGATATACTACACCAGCAGCCTGTTTAAAATATTTGATGGCCGAGATTTGATTCGTACCAGATATTTTCTGTTCTGTTCTTCCTCTTTCTATCATTGGTCCCTCTACCCTTACAATGCTTGACACAATTTATTCTGTCTTAGCAACCATTGCAAATCATGATCAGCATAAGCTGTCCTTGCAGTCTGATCAAGATCTGCTCTGTTTGCCATTCAGTCAGTATCTTTTTGGTAAACATCCCATTTAACAGTTAATGGTACATGTACTGTCCAAATTGAAAGATAGACAAGTGCATGATAAAAATTTAGCAGGGTAAAAACTTAAGACTATCCGTAAACATTTTCATTTTTCCTTTCTGTTCAACAAATTTACATTACATGCATTGATTTTGTAATTATTCAGATATGCAAAATAATGGGAAATTAATTTCAAGGAAAATCAAAGTGACATAAATTTTGAACGCCAGTTATTTTAGGTATTTTTTTCTTGTTTAGTCTAAACCTTTTACTTACAGACATAGATTCGCTTCCGAATATCATTGCATGAAATTTCATAAAAAGAAACTTAGTTAAAGTTACAAGTTAGGAGTTTTCGATGATTATCTTTAAATTGTAAAATTGCTTCTCATAATATATTTCTTTCTAAACACTTTGAAAAGTGTCTCTTCTTTTGTAGTGTGAAGTAACAGTAAAGCAGAATGGCTACAGACAATTAGTTCAGAATTGAAGAAGAGATGCAGGTCTTTGTTCTATATGGTGTATGAGGGAACCATGGTGGAAATTTGGATTTCATGGCAGTCATAGAAATATCTAATAAGTAACCAGATAATTTTTGTTAAGAATAATTTACCACTTAAAAACTGCATTTAGAGTTACATAAAGCTATAGATATAATACTTTAAAAAGCAGCAACAAATGTCTAATCTTCTATAAAACAGATTTTACAATCAAAGGGAGCTAACTCAGTTTAAAATATACATACTAAAATGCCTTAGCTTTCATAGAAATTTTCACTTAAAGAATCTTACCAAGTTTCTAGTTTTGGATTGAGTATGACCACTGGTATTTTAAGAATTTAATTACAGTAAATGAAGCATTATATTTTCTTACCAATTAACCACTACGATACCGTATAATATTATTTCTACAGGTCTGTTCTACAGTGATGTGTGTACCAGTCTGTCAGACTTTTACCTGTCTGTCCAGTCGACAAATTCGCAATAGATGCGTAGATTCTCAAACAATTTGGCAGAGTTTTCACAGTTACTACGACAGATTGCAAAAAATGTTTGGTAAGTTTTAGTCAACTATACAAAGTGTAGAGAACTGTCTTACTCAGCGTCCTACTGTGTATAAAATGTTTGGTTTTATGACAGATTTGGTAACACGGGTAATAACCACAAGAATAAACTATTTCAGTCGTTGTTTCTTCAGTTTGTGTTTTCACTTATTGGTAATCACTGGCTATTTTTAAATAAATGAATCTTCTTTTACAAAGTATATTTAGATATTCACTTAAAGTGCAAACATCTAGCTGGCTAAAATCCTTCACTTTTCTATAAAAACATTATAAAATTATGTTAACATGGCAATGTATGCATTCAATTCTATTTTCTAGAATAATACTTTAAAAAAGAGCTAAATTTGGAAAACTTTTTCAGATAACTTGAATATTATAAAGTGGTATGTATTCAAAAATATTATCTCAAAATTCCATGTTTATGACAACATCAGTAATAACTATATGAATAAGACATTTCGTCATTGTTTCTTGAAGTTCATAACTTGCTTTTTACCCGCTGGTAATAAATGATTATTTTGAAATAAATGAAACATGTATTACTATTGATTTGTTTTATTGTTTATGCTTATTTTAAAGTAGAATACTAGAAAGTACACCTAATTAAAAACTTTCCATATTTTCTAAGAAAATTGTGTTACCATGGCGACATATGTTTTAAATTCCCTTTTCCTACAATAATACTTAAAAACAAAAGCTTATTTTAAAAAGTATTTCTAATAAGTTAAATATTTGAAAGTATAAGTATTCAGGAAAGAAATTTGAAAATTTCACATAAAAAAACTTTAAAATAGCAAAACAAAAAAGTAACAAAAGTAGTTATCGCAAGAATAAACATTTCAGTCATCCCTTTCCTCATAATCTGTTTTTTTCACTGGCTAGTTATAACTGACAATACTGAAGAAAGTGAACATTCTTAGATCCCTTATTGAAATCCAAATCCATAATTTCAATGAAATATAATTTGAATTATGTTACCATGGCAACATACATACTAAATTCTTTTTTTCTAAAAATACTTTAATACTTAACATAATAGCTTAACTTTTGATGAAGGTTACACTGCTACAAGCTCTGGTGAAAAGTAAATATTTATTTCCAGCCAGTACTTTAATGTAGGTAACTGAAACTACAACCTTTACTTGATGTTTAACCTTAACAGCTAAACACATCTATATAAACAGCAAAACAGGCTGAAGTGTTGTGCATTAAAACGTTTAAATTCAACAACAATTTCTATCTTTTATATTCACTTCCTTTTTTTCAGTTCTCGGAAAAATCCTCGTCAATCACAATTTCAGTTTTCAGTTAAAGTGGTCTGGGACAAACAAAATCCTTTGACTTTTCAGATAAATACTACTCTCTTAGGAGTTCATACAGGGTACCATTGTCAGGCTTGTGTCATTCCATGTCAATAATATTCGTTTGGCAAGGGGGAGTAGATTTTAGTAAGTTAACTGTCTCAGCTGGACTGTCACTTTTAACACTAACAATCCAGGTGTTTCTGCAGACATGATAAAGTGGTAATCTTCTTCAAAAGTTTAAAATATTGTGATAAGATATTTCTCCACTGGCAGAATGTGACAGGATGTAAATCATTGTTGACTAACTGTGCAATGTTATGACCTTTCTTTGATGACTGACACACTGTGTCAGCAATGTCATGTATTATTAAAGGTCTCAGCATTCCCCCTCCTCCACAGATTCTTCTAAATTCAAAAGTGCAAGTCAGACTTTGCATGGTCTGTGATCATTGCTGAATATCAATCCATCTGTGATATCCTGTAACAAATAAGTAAAATATTTTATCTTAAATAATTAACCTGGGAGTTGCATTATTTAATAAAAGCAGAGTTATCACTATTTGATAATAGATGATTCTTACAACCAGTGCTCTAAAATATTGACAGACTGACAATAGCTGCTGTCAGTATATAAAGTGTACTTTGTTTGTAGATTTTGGTTACTGCAAATAGGATGTTCTAAAACACATTTTTTGCATTTATTGTGTTAACCTTTAACCTGCTAAATTTGCAAAATGGACTAATCTATCTTAAATAGAGACAGCACCATTTACAGCTTATAGGGGGTTCTCATAGAAAATTTGCTGACTAAATATCAAACACTGCAGATCATGATCAGACTGTACAGATCTACAGATGTACAGGATGATCTTGATCTGCACTGGTTGCAAAGGCAGACATAGCTGCCTCAATCAGCCTAAGGGTTAAAAGTATACACTGTTTTAACAGCTATTAAAAATGGTTGTTACCTAGTAAAACTCCACAGACCATACCACAGCAAGATGTTATTTCAATTTTAGCTAGCAGCATTGTCAAAATAGAATACCAATACAGGTAGTGATGTACCATGCTCACAAGTTGTCTGCCCCTTAACCAACTGAGCTGCTTTCATAAACAAGAGGAAACACTTGTCTTCCTGAAAAAAGATTTAAAAGTCTTTGGTAAAAGTATCTGTTATCTTCATGTATCTCAGGAACCTTTACAGTCTTCATTCTAATCAATATTCTTGGTGCAATAAACTGGTAAGAAAATTCAATCACATCACAATTTCTATATCAATAATGGGTTAATTAAATTTGAAAATAATCGCATTACAATTAAACTAAATTACAATTCATTGAATTACTTCAAATAATTAATTAAAATTCCTATTATTTAGAACTCTTCTACAGATTAATGAGATATCAACTTATACACATGTACATGTAGTGTTAAGCATTCAAATTATCTATGTACTTATTGAGTGCCACATACTTTTCTCAGGCTAATAGCCAATGTAACGAAGACTTTTCACAAACTGATCCTTCTCAAAACTGGATTGTTGAAATTAAATTTCAATAATGCCAGTTTTGTCAGTTTTAGCCATTCAATAGTCACAGTACATGTACATACATTATACAAATCATTAGTGTAGAAGAAGACTTATTTTGTATAGGCCCCAACAAAACCTAGACAGAGGTATAATTTAATAATATATTGCATTAAAATTATAATAGGAGCCATTTGCTGCGTGTTATTTACCTTATTCCTCAAAGTACATCCAAAATATGTAACATTTTCTTCAGATCTTAAAGTAAACAGAACAATTTCCTGGCTGTTGTAGGGTATATGAACCAGCTGTAGTGGAATGAACCATCAAAGGAACAAGGAATATTATCTGAAAGAAGATACATTACATGTACTGTAAACATCACTAAAAATAAAAAACTGAATACTTTTAATAATGTGATTGTGAAAGGTTCCAATAACTTACCACAAAATACTTCAAAAGTTATTATACTGTGAATCTAATTTTTAAAGGATCATCAATTGTTTTACACACAGCAAGGCTCAAATATTTTGAAAATAATTTTTTTTCATTATATAGCATAAATTCCCACTATTCATTTACACACAAATGTACAATCATCCTGTTACAAAACATTCTGAATCAACAATAATGGAAAGAGAGTAGTCACCAGACTACAACATGACTTATGAGACCCACAGCAAAAACAGTTACCATTTTATAAATGGAAGCGTCTAGACATCCGGTAACCAGAAACCTAGCCAGTGTTTTAGCCAACTGGTAACGGGACGCCTAGCCTATCCTATCCTATAGGAGTTTTCTAGGCGTCCGGTAATCAATTTTAAAATATTGTCTGAATAAGCATTACAGGTGAATATTCAAACCTTAGTAAGCCAAAAAAAAATATGATACAATAAATTTATTCATTACAGTATTCATATATAAAATGATCGCCGAACAGCTAGAAAAACATTCGCAGAGAGGCTGGTCGTCTTGTTGCCGGTTACCGGACATCTACATATTTCCTTTAAAAATACCTTGGCTACTACTGTGAGAGGGGACTTTTCGAGAAATGATGTGACATAGGCAGGCATCTATAAGTCTGCATCAAATTTATTTATTATCATAGCTACATGTATTTTGCATTTTTCCATACTAATGCTTACTATGGCCATGAAATAATTTAATGAATCCTGGTCACCTTGAGTAAGAAACTGCCTGCCTTCAATAATCTTTGTGACAACCCAACTGGACATTTTATATTAAATACACAGGCATAATGAAATCATCTGTGTTTAGTGGCCACAGGATAAATTTCAAAAATTTCCCTTGGTATGTTTTGGATTCACTTCCGGGTAAAGACAGACTTGTTTCAGTGAAAGTTTCAAATATATTAGAGAATCTACATTAACAACTGTTTATAAACGGTACTTACCAAATCAGTAAACAGTATTACAAGTCTCAGATCCCTTCACCGTTGAACAAAAGGAAGTTAAACAAATTTAAACTTCACATGCTTCCCTGATAAAATCCGAAACCGGAAACATACAGTAGTGAAGAGGAAACAACTGATTTGAACGAAATATTTTGTCTCAGGCGTAATACCACTGTTTTTTTACAGGTCTGATGTCTAAATATTCTTTCTCTAGTAGGCTGTTATCAATCATGTAACAAGCAGTCATACTTTAACAGTCAAACTTTCGCTAATTAAAACATGTGTAAGAAAGCTGCACGTGTAAACTTGGCGCAACTTTAAACGTCGTTTCTCGATATTACATCATGCCGCATCTGGACCGGTTTTCAAAGACGACGTCACATATAAGCATTTGAAAGCATTCACAAATTATAGATTTCCAGACATTTTCAAACTACATAACGTCTGTGTGAATTTTCTGATATATAGTTTTGATTTACATACATCTATAATATAGAAGAAGACAATGTGTTTTCATGCAATATGTCCCTAAGCCAGGGACCTTTGCTACAAGTTTTTTTTTTTGTTTTCTACAAGTAATTGATAACTTCTTCACATGATCTAGGGAGTAAACTTAACCTTGATGTTTTGCCTTACAGATAGCCAAACACCTTCCCCAGGATTCGATGCAGCAACCTTCTGATAGAAAGGTGTACCTGTTGTGCAACGGGGATAAGCTGGCTTGGTGACAGGTATATTAGTTCATATAAAACAATGATAAAATTACACGTAAACCTTATATGCATATATATTTTTTTAACTCACCTGTTGCTCACGTGAGTTTTTGTGATCGCTCAATGTCCAGCATCCATTGTCAGTCTGTCTGTCAACATTTAGCTTGTGAATGCAATAGAGGCTGTATTTTTCAACTGATCTTCATGAAATTTTGTCAGAATGAATAGTTGAATACCTTGTTAAAATCTAGGCCAGGTTCGAAGATTGGTCATCTACGGTAAAAAAAACTAGGTCACAAGCTCAAATAAAAAAAAAACATTGTGTATGAGATAAAGAATGTATTTTTAGCTCGACTATTCGAAGAATAGTCTAGCTATTCTACTCACCCTGGCGTCGGCAAGTACATACAGCTATCATTTAAAGGCATATAGCTTTGAAACTTATTTATTCTTTTTCTAGGTCAATTACCAACCTCACTGGGTCAAGTTCCATAACTCTAACATGTATTTTGAGCAAATTATGCCCCCTTTTGGACTTTGAAAATTCTGGTTAAAGTTTTACATGCAAGTTACTATCTCCAAAACTATTGCAGATATTGAATTGATTCTTCACATGTGTCTTCGGGGTTATAAAACTAGTTGATAGCACCAAGTCCCATAACTCTGACCTTCATTTTGGCCAAATTATGCCCCCATTTTGACTTAGAAAATTCTGGTTAAAGTTTTGCGTGCAAGTACATACAGCTATTACCAAAAGGCATATAGATTTGAAACTTATTTTTTCTTTTTCTAGATCAATTACCTACATCACTGGGTCAAGTCCCATAACTCTGACATGTATTTTGGCCAAATTATGCCCCCTTTTGGACTTAGAAAATTCTGGTTAAAGTTTTACATGCAAGTAACTATCTCCAAAACTACTACAGATATTAAATTGAAACTTCACATGTGTCTTTGGGGTTATAAAACTAGTTGATAGCACCAAGTCCTATAACTCTGACATGTATTTTGGGCAAATTATGCCCCCTTTTGGACTTAGAAAATCCTGGTTTAAGTTTTGCGTGCAAGTACATACAGCTATTACCAAAAGGCATATAGCTTTGAAACTTATTTACATGTATTCTTTTTCTAGGTCAATTACCAACCTCACTGGGTCAAGTTCCATAACTCTTAACATGTATTTTGAGCAAATTATGCCCCCTTTTGGACTTAGAAAATTCTGGTTAAAGTTTTACATGCAAGTTACTATCCCCAAAACTAATGCAGATATTGAATTAAAACTTAATATGTTTCTTTGGGGTTATAAAACTAGTTGATAGCACCAAGTCCCATAACTCTGATATGTATTTTTGGTCAAATTATGCCCCCTTTGGAACTGAAAACTCTTTTGATATTTAACATTTTGGGTAATAATTTCCTGCTTCTGTGACAATATTTCGAATAGTCGAGCTTGGCTGTCTTACGGACAGCTCTTGTTCAATTGATCTTCATGAATTTTGGTCAGAATGATAACAATGATTAAATCTAGGCTAAGTTTGATAATGGGTCATTTTGGGTCAAAAACTAGGTCACTAGGTCAAATCAAAGAAAAACCTTGTGAAAGCGATAAAGGCTGTATTTTTCAACAGATCTTCATGAAATTCTGTCAGTATGAATGCCTTCTGCCACAAGTTTACATAGACATACAGTATACTGTATATAGGAAAAAACTTTAAAATTCTTCTTGTTTAAAACCATAAGAGCCATGCCTTTGATATTTTGTATGTAGCATTGCCTTGTGGTTCTCTACCAAAACTATTCAAATTATGCCCCTGGAATGAAAAAGAGGCCATGCCCCGGGGCTTTCAGGTTTTACATAGCCTTATATATATAGGGAAAAAAATCAAAATCTTCTTGCCTGAAAACACATGGCCTAGGCTTTTAGTATTAGGTTTGTTGCCTTTCCTAGTATTTCTTTACCAGATTAGTTCAAGTTATGTCCATACGGTGAACAGAGGCCCTGGCTTGGGGGTACCATGTTTAACATAGACTTATACATGGTTATGAAAAAAATAAAGATCTTCTTGTCTGAAAGTTCAAGGCCTAGGCCTTTGATATTTGGTATGTAGCATTGCCTGGTGAATCTCTAACAAGTTTGTTCAAATTATGGGTGAAAAGAGGCTCTACCCTGGGGAGTCACTTTTTAAAATTATGAGTTATATAGGAAAAAATGATTAAAAAATTATCAGATATTTCCTAGGTTGTTTATTGATCATTACCTAATGACCCCAAGCAATTACGGATCATTTGACTGTGATCTTAACCTTCTGACCTACTTTCTTGTTTTTAAAGATACAGCCTTGAAATTTGGATGCCATGTGCAGTTTTACACACCGATCTTATAACTGACGAATGTGACCTACTGATCTACCTTCTTTATATTTCAGCATCAGTTTGCCATTTGAAACAACTAGCTCATATTACTCAGGTGAGTGATTCAGGGTCAAATCAGATGAGCGTCTGCAACCGCAAGGCAGGGCTCATGTATTAATATTGTCTAGAAATTACATGTATATCAGTTTGCCAATATGGAAAAAAGGCACATATAAATCACAAACTTGGCTTCATACATTATTGCCAGTCGTTTTAATGTTTTGAAGATGTCACATTTAATAAAGGGTGATAAATGTATATTGGATGTTATTCTGGCAGTTAGACTCTTTCTTGGTTATATCTTTTAAGATTGTCTAACAGGAAAAAGAAAATGAAAATGGTCCCAGGAAAGACAAGCTACAGTAGATACAAGATGCTAAGGACAAGAATGTCTGTCTTTCATGGAAACATCAGAGTTCAGAATGTTCTTGAAACAGGTAATTTGATAGTCTGTCAATTAACAACATCATGGTATATGTTGGATGCATTAATTCTATCACTAAGTGTGATAACAAATATAAGGCAGTGAATTAACTTTTAATCCATCTATATTAACTGTTAATATGTTGATACTCAATATAACAGTGTCCAGGGTACAAAATTATAAAGCTGAATTTTGAGCTCGCTGACTTCAAATCACTTGCCCCTCATCAATTGGGGTTCGAGCCTCACTCGGGGCGATGTAATCTTCATGTGAGGAAGCCATCCAGCTTGATTACGGAAGGTCGGTGGTTCAACCCAGGTGCCCGCTCATGATGAAATAATGCATGGAGGGGCACCAGGGGTCTTCCTTCACCATCAAAGTTGGAAAGTCGCCATATGATCTAAAATGTGTCTGCGACATTAAAGCCAACAAAAAAAAAAAAGAATATGAGCTCAGCTATTCAAAGAATAAAAAGTCTAGTGTCAATACCTGTACTAGTTATTTTTTCATTAAGTCAAATATCTTCTATTCAATTGAAACATCTCAAATCATTAGCCTCACATCGATGTGGGTTCAAGTCTCACTTGGGACGTTGCATTCTTCATGTGCATGAGGAAGTTATCTAGTTGGCCTACGAAAGGTCAATGATTCTACTATGCGCCTGCTTGTGATGAAATAATGCACAGAGGGGCACTTGGGGTATTCCTCCATCTTCAAAGCTGGAAAGTCGCCAGCGCTCTGTCTCCTGTAACAGCTCTTGTTATAGCAATGCAAGAAAATATGAATAATATCAATAACCAAAGTAACGATCTTCTGCATGAGATATCATGTAAAGTCATTGATATTTTGTCAATCTTACTATTCAACAGGTTTGAGACAACGACAATGGCCTTTAGACAATTTTGGCAAGGCCACAAAAGTTGCCCTTTGGCAGTCTGATGATAAAGTGACTTGAAACAGTCAAATGATGATAAAGTGACTTGAAACAGTCAAATGATGATAAAGTGACTTGAAACAGTCAACTAAGCAGAACGTGCCAGGTAAGCATGCAGAAAGATGAAACAGCTCAGAGTGTTTAAAGTTCAGTTAATTGATATCTTTATTTGCTCGTTGGAAAAACGGGACGTTTTATGGGAACGCCCTTGGAGGGCAGTCTAGTGGTGTCCACAGACTTTGTCCGGAGCATATCTTCTTCATGAATGGAAGGATTTTGATGGAACTTGGCACAATAGTTCACCATCATGAGACGGCGTGTCATGCGAAAGAACCGGGTACCTAGGAATAAGGCCAAGGTCACACTTAAGGTCAAAGGTCAAATTCACGAATGACTTTGTCTGGAACATTATTTCTTCATGCATGGAGGGATTTTCATGTAATTTTGCACAATTGTTCACCAACATAAGGCTGAGTGACATGCGCAAGAAAAAAATTCCAAGGTCAAGGTCACACTTAGAGGTCAAAGGATACAAGAATGAAAACTTTGTCCAGAGTATTTCTTTTTCATGCATGGAGGGATTTTAATATAACTTGACCCAATTGTTAACTACCACGAAGTGAAGTGTCATGTGTAAGAACAAGGTCCCTAGATCTAAGGTCAAGGTCACACTTAGAGGTCAAAGGTCAGATACAAGAATGATACCTTGTGAGCTGTGTGACAGTGGTCAAGTTTGCACTACCTGAGATTCTGTGCACACTGTGCAGGTTATGTGTATATTGTCTGGTGCGTACTACTTTAGGTCTGGTGCGTACTACGTGAGGTCTGATTCACAGAACTTGAGGTTTGTTGCGCACTTTGCAAGGTTTGTTGCGCACTTTCTGAGGTTTGGTGCGCACTTTCTGAGGTTTGTTGCGCACTCTGTAGGGTAAGGTCTGGTGCACACAGTTTACTGGTTTAAACTTTCTAGAATTTGTTCTACCTCCGATTGCTCCATGGTGGTGTGACATTGTATTATACAGTAAACCTCACTTATAAGGAACTCGGATATAAGGAACACTCGGTTATAAGGAACAGTTTTCAGCTCCCCGATCTAATTCCCTCTTTATTCAATGTAAAAATCCTCGGTTATAGGGAACTCAGTTATAAGGAACACTCGGTTATAAGGAACACTTTTTCTAGTCCCAAAGTACGAAATTCAATGGACATCACCTCGGTTATAGCGAACAGACATACAGAATAACATTTATTGAAAACTGGAAATAAACAGAAGAATTGCTGATGACGTCAGAGTAACATCGGTACTTTCACGCGCTTTTATGCACATCAGTAAACAGATATTATTTCATTTCTATGATCTTTAGTTTGTTATTTCACAGATATGATAAAAAGAAAATAAATAATATCATTATTAACTTATATTTACTCGAGTTAATGTTTGAGAGCTACATGTATTAGGAATTTCATGTTAACAATAGTAAACGAAAATCAGTCGTGGACACAGTCATGTCATACTATCCTAATAAATGTGTCAATTACGCGTGATTAAAAATGGCAAACAGTTTAGATTACCAAATTTTCAATTTGTAAAAATTATAGCAGGTGCTAAAATGGACAATAGCAAAACTATAGGTACAATTTACACTTTAGTCCGTATGTATGGCTCCGTTGTCTAATCATAATGCACTGTATGTCATAAGCACCCTACTTTTAAATTTTAATTGGTAGTCTTATTTAACATTTTTCTATTATTTATTTGAACATTTATAGTATACTAGTATTGATGCCTGTTCACATAACAGAATGCCAAGCAAGGTAAGGACTGCAACATATCTTATAATAATAATGTAGTGCTCTCCTAAAAAAGAAGATAAAAATAGCCGACAAAAATAAACACAAATCCCGTCATTCTTACCGACGTACATTTTGGCTAAGTTTAGGTTTAAATGCCGTGTTCAGTCATAAACACGCAGTCAGTTTACCTTACTATCTCTCTAGGAAAGCACCGGTACTAGACTCACAACTTTCTCACATAAAGATTCATGGTCGACCCGGAGCCCTTTTCAAACGTCAGTCAAATAGTGTTCGCTATACAAATTGTGTTCGTTATACAAACCTCGGTTACAAGGAATTAGTTTGCTATACGGTTATAAGGAACCTCGGTTATAAGGAACAATTTTCAGAGGTCCCAAGCTGTTCCTTATAAGCGAGGTTTACTGTATACTTTCTTTATTTGATTTACCTTTATTGGCTTATATTGTGTGGAACATTGTTTCTTTCTGGTGGATCTGTTTTTCTCATAATCCAGTTTATGAAATGTTGTGTATATAGATACTTGACATTTAATTACTAAATCTAATTTAATTTCAGGTTCTGATGTAAAAAGGCGAAATCACAAAAAAAAACATTCCTGGCCTTCACCTGGACACAGTCGCACAACTTTAGCCAATAGAAGTAAGATATGTCGTCTGCTTGTAGAACACAACAGCAAACACTTACTGGTCAACCATTTTTTAAATATTTGTAAACAACAGTTTCTTTCATGTTTGTAGAATTGAGACAAAAAGTATTTTCATTCTCTTATTCTATTGTACTGGATTCAGTCATAGGAGATAACTCCTTAAGCATTTAAATCTTTTATATTTATGCCTATTTTCATCTCAAAACATAGGACAGGGCTAGACAGAATTCTGTGGACATTCTGGTAAGAGCAAGAAGTAATTTAGAAATGAAAAAAAGTATCTCGACTATCTGTATACAAAAATTCCATTCAGAAATCTAATGTTTGAATTTCTCCATTAAATTTCAGCTACTACGTCAAAGTCACAGTCCACTTCAGGCGGAACTAACCGATCTTTCCGGGAAACATCAGACTGTGCAGCGCCCTCTAGTAGTATGTCCGCGTTCCTGAAAAGCTGTGATACAGCGCCACCTGGAAGAATGAGACAAACGTCAGTCTAACCTCAGGGAAATCAGCCGCAACCTTAACCATTTAGTAAAGTATACACATATACTTAACAACCCAAAATATGTTTGAACGAATCAAGACAGTTGTGTAATGTGACATTTAGTTTTCAACATGCTATTACGTAAACTTTTTTATCAACACTGAATATGAAAGCATCATTTCTAGATATTTACATTCGCCCTATTCTTTTCCATAAAAGAACACAATTTATACACAATCACTGGTTAAACATCGAGCGTAATAATTTCATCAGCACGTAGCCTGAGTGAATTATTTAAAACTTGCAAGTAGTAAATTTCAAAACAAGAACTGTCAGTGGACAGCAGGCTCGACTATTCTCAGTGCTTGATAGTATAATATAAGCAATGAGTAAAACTTTAGCGTTACTATAAGCATATTCTAAGTCGAAAAAGGGCAATAATTCAGTCAAAATGCTTGATAGAGTTGCCTCTGGTATGCAAACTTTGCCGCCTCCTTTTTACAGACTTGGGTCATGATGGTAAACAAGTATGAAAAATATGAAAGCAAGATCTCAATGGACTTTTAAAATATTTGGGGTGGTACGCAAACTTTAACATTTATTCTAAGTCGAAAAGGGGCCATAATTCAGTCAAAATGCTTGATAGAGTTGCCTCCTCTTTTTTACAGACTGGAGTCATGATGGTAAACAAGTATGCTAAATATGAAAGCAATACCTCAATGGACTTTGAAAATATTTGGGGTGGTACGCAAACTTCAACATTATTCTAAGTCGAAAAGGGGTCATAATTCAGTCAAAAATGCTTGATAGAGTTGCCTCCTCTTTTTTACAAACTGGGGTCATGATGGTAAACAAGTATGCAAAATATGAAAGCAATATCTCAATGGACTTTGAAAATATTTGGGGTGGTACGCAAACTTAAACATTTGTGTGACACTTACGCTAGCGCTCACGCCGGGGCGAGTAGGATAGCTCCCCTATTCTTCGAATAGTCGAGCTAACAAGTTTTCAGCAGTCAGAAAAAACATGAGCACAGTCACTTATATGTGGACACATTTTATAGAGAAATCTCGCGATATAATTTGAAGGCTTGAATAGTTGTAGGAGGGCGAACCAGTTCCGGCACTTTTTCTCTAGACATGGTTCAGTTGTCCAGGCAACAACAGTATATTGTCTTCAGTATCAAAGAGTTGATATTCAAAAATTTGCATTGGGCTGAAAAAAAAAAACAAGAGGGCCATGATGGCCCTATATCGCTCACCTGTTATCATTGCACCTGAGGACAAGAAAGTCCTCAGAAAAAATATAAAAGTCCAAAGGACAGGAAAAACAAAGGAAAGAAATTTAACCAAAAAAAAAAAAAAAATTCTTACAAGGTACAGATATGTCAAAATACACCTAAATTTGGAGGTACCATCCATGTTGTACCACAGAAAAGTGGTCTCGGTTTTTCCATACGGCCAATAATAAAAAAGTTACTAAAAATAAGCTATTTATATTAACGTAAAAGGGAAGTAATTAAAAAGAAAATTATTGTAAGTGAACAAAAGAAGGATCTGCCAAATAAATCTGTTGACATAAATGAAATTTCAGATCAGTATCTTCATTAGTTACGGAAATATACCCATTTTAATTTGAAATAAAGGGAGGTAATTTGACATAAAATCAGTCCATAGTTATGTACCCTGATTGACTCAGTGCCACTAATGATAATAATTAAATTTCAATAAGTCCTATAAGTGCTTACTGATATAAATCCATTTTGACTACAATCAGGGGAGGTAATCAGATATAAAATAACTCTGGAACCTACGATTGGATCCGATTTGTCATGGAATCCAAGATTTATTGTTGTTGAAGATATTTTGGAAGTTTGTATCAAATAAAACCATGAATGAAGTCTCTATATGACTGCAAAAGCCAAAATAGCCAATTTTGGACCTTTAAGGGGTCATAACTCTGGAACCCATGATGGAATCTGGCCAGTTCAAAAAAGGAAGCAAGATCTTATGGTGATACAAGTTGTGTGCAAGTTTGGTTAATCAAATCATAAATGAAGTTGCTATTGTGCAGACAAGGTCAAAATAGCTTATTTTGGCCCTTTCAGGGGCCATAACTCTGGAACCAATCATGAGATCTGGCCGGTTCAACAAAGGAACTGAGATCTTATGGCAACACAAGTTTTGTGCAAGTTTGATTAAATTCAAATCATAAATGAGCTGCTATTGTGCAGACAAGGTCAAAATAGCTAATTCTGGCCCTTTCAGGGGCCATTACTCTAGAACCAATAATGGGATCTGTCCAGTTCAAGAAAGGAACCGAGATCTTATGGTGATTCAAGTTGTGTGCAAGTTTGGTTAAAATAAAATCATAAATGAAACCACTATCATGCAGACAAGAAATTGTTCACGGACTGACAGACACTTGACGGACGAAGGGTGATCACAGAAGCTCACCTTGTCACTATGTGATAGGGGAGCTAAAAAAGAGTTCACTGTCAGACCTACATTACTGTCGTTGACATTCTGGTTGTAGATATGACAGCAGTAAATGACATATATATTGCAGCTGTAAGATGGTTTTGGTAAATAAATGTTGAAATGAGAAAAGATATTTTTTGTTCAATTTCTCAACTTTTCTATTTTCAGATTAACAGATAATGTTGCTTTATGTGATTTCATGGATAACTTATGACAGCAGTTAACGCCTTTAAATTTCATCTAGTATATAAAGAAGTACAAAATACTTAAATCATTATATTATTTAAATGCAGTCTGAAAATAGCAGTATGTTACATGACTCTCTTCAACAGTATGAAGCGAAAGAGGACATAATTATAGATCTTAGAAGTGTATAATAATGATATATCTGTTCTGCATAGTTGACACATTTTTTTTTTTGCATTTGTTTCCCATAAATTAATTTACTTACTTTTTTACATTTCAGAATCTCTTTGGACTTTGTTGGAAAGGAATCTGACCCTGATAGTACCTTTGAACTTGACAGTGAGGAAGAAAGTTACGACGAAGATGATGATGATATATCAGATGTTGATGATATTGAGCTTGACTTATCTATGATGTAAGATATTTTTTTCTGCCTTTTAATCCCCACAAGAACTTTTGTGGACTGGTGTATACATATGAAAATTGTGTGACCGCTTCTGCACATTTTTTTGTTGGTGCGTGCATGTGTCCGGTTAGTTCTTGTCTGGGCTGTTAGTCTTCCATCCAGGAAGGGATTTTGAAATCACTTGGCATAAATGTTCACCATATAATGAGATGATGATGTGTCATGCACAAGACCCTTACCCCTAGCTCCCAGGTCAAGGTCACACTAAGAGGTTAAAGGTTAACATGGTCTGTTTATTATACTGTCCATAACTCTGACATTGATGAAGGGACATCAGCTGTTTTAGTTTAAAATTTCAGCTTCTTTTGCTCACAAAAGTTTTTATATATAGTGTGAAAAGTACTAAAAGTTGCCAGACAAGACAAGTCAGATCAAAAAGCTATCGACTTGGTCTTTCCTCTTTAAAGTAAAAATAGAGAAGGTGACAGTATGTCAAATATTTGTAATCAAGCTGTGTCAGTTACACCTTTGAGGTATACTTGCCAAAATTTTCCAGGGGCTAACCCTATTCTAGACCTTAGAAACACAATACTTTTGTCTGAAAACCTGCACATGCTCTAGACTTAGATCAAATATACCATTTTGAGACATTTTCTTAAAAAGTACAACTTATATGTAAATGTTCTTGACTATTTACTATAAATTGTATGGTGTTTTGATGGGTTGCATAACACAAGACTGTGCATGATCTCCATAATAATTAAAGAAGTTCTTCACATAATTCAATGGTAGAGGAGGGCTTTATGTATATCATCATCGGCTAATCTTCACAGACACCTGGTATTGAAAGTTAGTGATGTTATCAAACCTGTGTTCATACAACATCACAACAAATTGTTTTGGGAGTGCTATTCTGACATCCTTTTCCCTAGGCAAACTGATTATAGGTAAACAGCAGTGCTACATATATTTGGCTATATTTTGTTAGACAGAATCTGAGATGAATCACATGTTATTTTTTTCCGGATTAGGGCTAATAATCTAACTCTGGATGAAATGGAGGACATCCCTGTCCAAGGTGCCTTTGAGAGAGATACTATTATTGATGAAGATGAGGAGGAAGAGGAGATGGAAGAGGAAGGCCTTGAATCAACAGAAGGAAGAGACTTGGTGACAGAAAGAAAAGCAGTGGTCTTTGAGGGCAATATGAGAGAACTCGCAGTGATGAAACCAGTTACCACATGTACCGTCAAAGGGTATAGTCAGCCAGTCTCGTTGAATACTAAATATTCTGGCGCTGCTATTTATTTGAAATGGGTAAATTTAATTATAAGTTATATATTGATTTAGTAAAGTACCTCAATTCACGCATGAATGATAGATCATACTGCATATAAAACCCCAAAGAAACTGATACTACTCTTCAGTATATAAATTGGTAATAACATAATTGCCACACAGTAAATATTTCAAAAAAGTTTACACATTTTAACGTTCTAAATTTTTTTATTGTTAGATAAACCTCTTTGTCCAATTTAAACATTTTTGTAGGTGTCATGTTTTGAACTTTTTATGTTGCACTTTCATTTATTTTTGTAATTGATAAAAAAAAATATATGCTAAAAACAAGTGTTCTGGTTTCTTTCAGATATGTGGAAAGGGCCACATGTTAAAGAAGTGGTGCTCCCAACCAAAAGTGAAAGGTAGGCTGTAGACATAGTACTAGAGCCGTTTTACGCAATTGAATACCGCCGGAAGTAGAACATTTATGTCAACACCGGTTTCGTATTTCACGTGAAAACAGCTGAAAACTGAGAGGTTATCAACAAATTATTAAGTTACGGGTACCATGGGGATTTTTCATGCATTTAAACGGTAAGTATAATGTTTATGGATTATTCAATACAGTATGAAAGTAAACTTTTACACTTTAAATGGAAATTATGAAAGAAAAGTCGATAAGAAAGTATTGACTTTCTACTTTCACTTTCATTGTCGCTTTTAAATTGCCCAAATATGTTCTTTCTGTTAATTTGTTTTTTCTTGTTTTTTGTTTGTAAATACATAATCCTATAGCAAATTAGTGTGTGAAATGACAGCTTATTTAAAGCATCTGCGATTAACTGGGCCTTAGTTTACCGATTTTTCCATTTAGAATGACCTTTGGCCTTATAATAGCTTATAGTCTGTTCTATGTATTTTAGCTGTAGTCAAAACAGAATGTAACTGAGCTTAAATGAATTTTCAAAATAAACTGTTGCAAATTGTAGGAATAGAATAACATTGTATATTTATTATTAGTTATTGAAATATTATGATTCACGCATTTCAGACAGAAGTACAAGCCAACAAATGACACATTACAGTGGCTGCAGAAGCTTGAAAAGTTACTTAGAGCAGGGGCAGTCAGAACAATGGGATAATGCTTCTAATAGTATGTAATTTATTTTTAAAGGCAATTTATACAGGATAGAAGGGTATCACATACAATGTTTTACAATTTACATGTAGTTTTATCTCTCTTTATGATGTTGAGAAAACACAAGTCAGTGACATCAAATTTATAACAACACAAACTATTGACCATTGATCTATATAAGGCAGCATTTGAGAGTCTATTAGTATTCAAAAGAGCAAACAGTTGACAATCAACAGGCAGGCCATTCTTTTAAATGACACCATAAATAAACTTTCATAATTTGTTTTTCTTCAACTTCTGAATTTAGGCTGGGAGCCATTCCAAACTATGAACTGGTAAATTAAATAAGGAGTCATGTAATGATTATGATGTGATACATTTTTCTGTGTGCAGTACATATATTTTAGATCAAATAGTAAAGGTCAAGTGAGTGACTTACGGTCACTATTGGCCTCTTGATATATTCTACTAAAATGGCTCTTATGCATAAGATATATCGAAGTTTTATTAGTCCAGAAACAGTTTGACTTTTATTCTACCTTATATTCAGAAATATACATATTTTGAATATTAAATAGCTGCAGACATCTCGAATGCAGAGTTACTACATTATGTATTTGTTTCTTCAGATATACCTGTGAAATCTTCAGTGTCACCATTCAGCTATAGTTCAAGATCAGTGTCTGAAACTTGCACAGTTTAGTATAGAGGAGCCTACTGGATCAATTTTGTTACATATTTACTGTTATTGTAGGACACACATGTAGAGAGCAGCAGGTCCTGTACATCCGTGCATGTAAATGTGATTCAGAAACTCTGAGAATTATGTAAACATTACACTGTTATAATTTTCAAAATACTATGTCTTGTAGTGTATCAATACTGTTTTGTCTCAGTTTATAGCACAGTATGTTCACAAATCAAACTTAAGATCATAGTGATCAGTATTATTAAAATCACTGATTATTTGTATGGTGACAAAAATTAATTTCATGCAATACCACAGTAAAACGTTTGATAATTTTTGCTTTTGAAGGTGTAAGTTTAAGGTTAGCATAAATTGTTTTTCTCCTTCATAAATCTAAAAAGTGATTAGTCATTATAATTGCAATATCATTTTAGTATGACAAAGTTTATTTATATTTAACTAAGATCGTCGGATGTATTCCACTGTGAGATTGTCAAATGTGTTCCACTGTGAAATTATCGGATGTATTCCACTGTGAGAGTGTCAAATGTATTCCACTGTGAGATTATCAGATATGTTCAAGTGTGAAATTATCAGATATATTCCACTGCGAGATTATCAGATGTATTCCACTGTGACATTATCAGATCCACTGTGAGATGATCAGATGTATTCCACTGTGAGATTTATTCCACTGTGAGATTATTAGATGTATTCCACTGTGAGATAATCAGATATGTACCACTGTGAGATTATCAGATGTATTCCACTGTGAGATTATCAGATGTATTCCATTGTGAGATTATCAGATTATCAAACTAATAATTAATTTGCTACTTTTCTTTCAGACACTGACGAAAGCAGATATTTTAAAGGCAGCCAGATTACTACGAGTCTGGTGCCGTACTACTTTTGTTAATGGTTACGTTCCCACTAGTAGGACACTAAGTAGCTTACAAGACTTTGTGTGTTTGATGCCATTGAGTGACTGCACATGGACAAAAGCCATAGGTAAGTAATTATCATGTATTATTAAACCCTTGCCCGGCCTATAACATCTTTGTCTTGGTAAGATATGATAAAAACATGGTGCAGCTTTATTTTGTTTCTCAAATGTTATCTGATTTTATTCAAATGTTCCTCTAAAAGCTTGAATAAAACGCTGTAATATTTACTTTGTGGCAGTCTTCTTTCACCAACATGGTGAGTAAAAACATTTAAGGTTTTAGGTAGCGGAACCCGTTATTATAATAATCTGGCAATATTGCATAATCTTTGTACACGATTTCGGCACTCCTCGTTATTACGGAAAGTCACGTTCAGCTATATACATGTACGACCGAGAATGCCGAAATTGCGTTACGGCAATACGTAATTAGAACGAAATAGCCGAGTGTCATTACGTCTTTAAAGGAATCTAATACCTTTTTCAGTAAGTATTTGAATACAATGAAATAAAAACTATAAAACCTCATTGGACAACTTACTTAGAATACGTTTGTTTCCTCTGTTGATGAGGACGGAGTAATTTGATTTTTTTTTTTTACTCATCAGGCGTAATGCTTTCTAAAATTCATTTTTTATATGATATGAATTGTAATTTGGATATACACGTATCGCTTTTTGTAAAGTAAAAAATATGTTTGGTACTGTTAGCTAATACATACTATATTATGTATCTTAACAGTTTTAATTCTGTGCAAACTTGATCTGAATATTGGTATATGTTTTGTTTTTCGAAAGAAAGGCGCTGTTGAAGGCGCTAAGTCTGTTTTAACCTGATCGCGAACGTCTGCTTCATACTATTTAAGTTGTATGGAAATGTTATTATCGTTTTTCTGATATTCTAGGACGTTAGTGTCGCCACAAGTACCAATGAAGCTTACATTGTCAACGTCACAAATAGTGAACCCCGCATAGAGACGTATTACATCACAACATTTTACGTTTACGTTGCTGACGTCAATAGGATTAGGAAACGTGTCACCAAATACTAACGCCGAGGAAATATTCTCAACATTTTGCTGTTCTGCTTGTTGTAAGTAGCACTTGATTTATCTTTAATAAATACACCATAGATAAACAAACAAATCCGGGAAATATACAATGTAACTGCAACTATTGAGTAAAACATGTAAATATAGATTAATCGTTAGGTAAAACCAAGAATTGAGAAAAATTATTGGGTTAAACTAGGAATGTAGCCAACAAGACCATAGTCCTTTGAATTCTTTGAACGGTTTCTTAAAATTCCAGAGCAGCCTACATTTTTAATCCATTGTGAAAATGAAACAAGACCTGCCTTCAGTTGTCGTAAATATTTTATCATGTGACAATGCTATCTACAACGGTTATTATTATTATTCATATGAAAGGGTCACTGGCGTCCTGCTGACCAAGAATTTGTGAATAAGATGACCATAGATAATATGCAAGAATCATGAAAGTCGGGGTTTTGATGGCGATATGATAAGTTTTACACTGTAATAACTACATTTCTGTAACAAATCTGTAACAAAATTTTGTCATGTAATTTATATTATCTTTTTCAGTAAACAATACACTTTCAGATGAAACCAAAAATATAAGAGCTTACCAGGCATCAGCATTTGATATATTTTGATAGTACTGTCATATAGAACTTGTTTATTTCTTAAACGGATACTATAATATTGGCGTACGCTGAGTGACTGGGCGGTGTGAGATGTGGGTTGGGACCGTTTCATTCTATGGGAAGAAATAGAATGTGAACGTTTTGCCTAAATTCTTAGTGTATACCTACTATGTTTTATTTTACGTAAAGATGATATATTTGGCGGTGATCTCAGTGATCTAGAATGCACGGAAAATCGTTCTACCTGTACTTGCACTTAGATCATACTGTGATATAAACAAGACAGAGTTACATATGCTGAAAGAAACTCTGAATACATAACAGAAATTTCGGAAAATAAAATCAAAGATGAAATACATGGTAAATCTTAAGCGGTTAAGTATGATATATTTACAATCAATCCATCCGTCGAGAAAGTATGGTCATTTATGTTATCATAGATATTTTCTTCAAAAAGCATTTTTGGAACTGTTTAGTTACGTTGTATTTGATCTTTTCTAGACATATTTTCTAGCCATTGTTTGACACAGTCAGGACTTTTACATCTTTAACTAACCGCTTTTGCTTTAAAGAGAATATCAAAATGAACAAATCAAATTTGATAATTATCACAGCGAAAGCGATAAACTTGTGCGATAATAAAATATAGTGCTTTCCATGATTCGAGGAATACGTTAAGATTTCTGATCCGAGTTATTTTATCAGACGCAGTGAATTATATTTTATTTAATTATTCCTTCTCTTGAGAAGGAATATCTTAATTCAATAAGTCACACTTGACTGAGCTACTGATGACGAAAGCTGTTGTAATTACAAGCTGGCCAATTAAACTCCGTGACCTTAGAAATAACCTCTGACGTTAAACTATTATTTCTCAATTGAGGGGACTCCATGGTTACACAATACTAAACCCGAGGATGATTAATTGATTCTTTTATTCCTCCTGAACATAAACATATGTACATTCACCAGATAGACATATATCAGCAAATTTAAATGTAAACAACCAACTATTATCGTTACCTTCAATGAATGGTTAATATATGAAAACAAACCCCATTTGCGACCCTCTAATTATGTGTAGCAAATTCACACACCACGAATACCAGTCAATGTCTTATTGCCGTATTTACTCTACTGAAAGAGGTAACAGATGGATGTAACAATTTATGTTAAATACTAGCGTAAATACTTACCTGATATTTTTTGGCAGTATAAAACAGACATTGCAACCAAAATTTTACAAGATGGTCATTTTATATTTATATAGAATGTGCCCTAGAAGGAACTTTTGGTATGCTTTAACTTGTTAAAAACAAGATGTTGAATTGTGTTCTCTATTGACAACAGCTCGACATAGTGAGCGATCTAACTGGCGCAGAAGAATAACTAGAGCGGGACCGCAGATTGGAGATGAGCCGTTATTTAGCCTATGGTGACATAAATACAGCGTTCAAAGACAAATCAGTGAAAAGTAAAGACTTTATTTACAAACATTATACACATTTCAAAGCCATTTCTGATTTCATAATTTCAAATTGGATAATGTATTTAAACGTGCATGGTATCCTGGTAGAGCGCCCGGCTCGAGTGCGGGAGGTCGTGGGTTCGATCTCTGGCTGCGTCATGATGGTACTAGTAGCTTCCTTGTTTGGCGCTTGCACTTAAGACAGGGCTCACACTGGCCGCCAAAAAATAATAGCCAATTTTTAACCTATGAAAAATTAATAGCCAAAACTGATGCGGATCTTTGCGTGCAATTTTTATAAAAGTAAAAATGATAAATTTCAACATATATATCTTCTTATTAATTACTTTAAAAAGTAGCAGGCCCCAACAGGGGGTGTGGGAATCGGGGATTCAGGGAAATTACCTCCTAATATTGGTGTTGGGGTCCCACTATAACAGTTTAAAATGCTATATTCTGATGGATTTTGAAGGCATTTACAGGACACATAGTTAGTTTGTGTGAGGGCAGCTGAAATTGTTGATATTGACTGACATTATGGACTGGCAATGCTCAATTAGCCCCATTCATGCACATACAATAAGGACACAGTTGCACACTATGGAAAGTTTACCAAGTCTTTGAGTATCATTCATGTTTATACTTTTTCTTTATACACGTGTTTTCATGATTCTTTTGACCATAACTGCACTTAAATTGCCCGAAAAGTACAGAACAATCAAGTCGCGAAAATACGTGATATTTGGCATCTATGCACACTATTGAATTACAGCTTTTTGTCAACAAGTTTTTGATGCTTTATTCAATGAATATACTAATTTTTAAGTGTTTTAGAATGTTTTTACTTACACTAATTACAGTATGCAAGCACATTTATTTGTTGAATTTTTTAGTTTGCCCGTATCGGCCATGTTTCTAAAAATAGAAACAGGACTGGGTTTTCCGATATTTTTTTAATTAATGTGCAAAACAAAAAACATTTATTATGCCAGAATTGTCTTGGTAAAAAAAATAGACTATTAAAAATATCCGGCCTGTAATATTTCAACAAATTCGCGTTCTTTACAAATTCTGAAAATTCGAAAAAATATTTTTTCGCTTCGAACAATTTCATTTTAGATTAAAAACACATATAGATCTAACCTAGATCCTGATTAAAGACATTTTGAAACCATCGACAGTTAGGTCAGTTTATAATATGTTTTTTAAAGATAATTAAATTAGCGGTAACTATAGATGGCAGTTTAATTTTTCATTAGGAAACTGCCGTACAAATTGGTTTAATTGTCGTCTGCCGAATATAGAGTAGAAGAAAATTTGCGCTGGCGTTTTAAAATGTTCCAAAAAAGTAGCCTGCCAGTTCATCTGATTGATAGCTAGATAAGTAAGATTAACTTCCGGTTATAAATCGGTTTAAATTGTCGTCTGCATCATACCGCTTGGCAATGTTATCGGCTTAGTTGACACGTGTTTGGAATACACGAGGTAATAAACAGTCCGCTCTATTGATTTTTACACTAGCAGAACCGCGGGTTCCTGTCTCACTTGGCATAATTATTTATGTAGCTATTAAATAAAATAATCGCCAGTTCCTGCCGCCAAAATGAAAAAAATATTCGCCATTTAAATAAAATAATCGCAAATGGCGATAATGGCGACTGACAGCGTGAGCCCTGCTTAGAGGATAGGGCTAGAATTTTGTCAGCCCGTTGTCAGTATAATCTGACTTAGTTGGATATCATGTTACGTGTTTACGGCGTAATATTCCAGTGAGGTAGCATTATAAAGCTGGGCATTTTGCTTGTACAAGTAAGTGATGTCGTCTGCTTAATGAAAACGACAAACACATTATAGTCAAACTTTCGTTAAATATTTGTAGATTGCTGTTTATTTAATGCAGGTATAGAATTGAGACAAATAGTATTTTTATTGGTTGCGGGTTTATCCCGTAACCAAAGTTAAGTGTATTTCTGACAATCATGTAGCATCTTTATTTGATTCCAAATCACATCCAAAGGATATGTTCATTTGCTACAAAAAGTAGTTCCATTCATGAACAATGCGGATGAATTATCAATGATCAAGTAGTTCTTATTCATCCTCTATATCCATTCACACTGGCCATTTAGATTATATAAGACCTGTCAATGATTAGGTATTCCAGTCTATGGTTACATCACTGACTTCCAGCTGTTCATGTAAGGTCAGGCAGAGGTTATCTTAGATATGAGGCACATTAGTATTTGTTTCTTATACATGTATATTTAAAGATTGGCATTTAAAATGAAAATAAATCTAGCAAAACCCAACCACCAGACATCTCAAGGCTTTGATTCTCTTATCCTATACTATTGTTTTCTAGTCTGTGTTCAGACCCTATGTTTTTTACAGGATATAAGCGATAAGGCAGTTCAGATTTTTTATAATAATGCCCCCATTCTTCTCAAAACAAGAGAAAGATCAAAGAGGAATTCTGATGATAGAGAAAGTAAAAATTTAGAAAGTGTTCCTATGAAAACAATATTATCTAGCCAGACTAATGGTTAATGAACAGTTCCAATTTTGAAACTCAATGTTTGAATTTCTCCATCAGTTTTCAGCTATTACAACAATGTCACAGTTCGTTTCCGGCGGAAATAACATATCATTCTGGGAAACATCACACGGTGGAGCGCCCTCTACTAATCGTCCACATTCCTTGGAAGCTGATGATACAGTGCCACCTGTAAAAGTGGAATAAACGTCACAGTCAAACCTCGTAAAATCGGCTACAAACTAAACCATCAGCAAGGTATACAAATATAAGATCTATGAGTTCCCTTCGCCTTGTATTGATGTAGAGATTTATATAACATGTTGCTATGAGTAGAGTGCATACGTATATCCATGGTTTTATGGGTGGTTTTTATTTTTAATTAAGGAAGCGGTTTTGTCTTACTGGTACTGAAGATGTAATGACACCCTGCAAGCAGACATTTTTCGGGTGAAAATGTAGCTTAACACGCACGTGGTTTTCCGTAAGTCCGAAGAATGCCGAAATTACAAACGGAGAATATATAATTTGTCAATCTTAATACGGGTCTTTTATCCTCAGATATCACGTGAGCTGTGAGATCGTGGTTTAGTTAACACCACGTGACATTTGGTGCGCACTGCGCAAGGTTACATGCGCATTGTGTAAGGTCAGTTCCAGAATTTGTTTTACCTCTAACTTTCCCATGGCGATGTTGCATTTAGCTTCTTTGTATATTTGTTTTATCTTTGTAATTTATGGATTACTTTATCTTTGTATATTATGTTGATGTCAGAATTACGCAAAAGTAGAGTTAAGTTTCCTGAAGACGGCGGTATTGGAACATTGTTTTTTTGTTGTTTTTTTTTATTTCTAATAGATATCTTTTCAGTTAATGATTTTATGAAATGTTGTACCGGTATCATATTTAGACATCTGACAATAAATTGTAAACATCTAAATTGACTTTATTTAGGTGCAAGTGCTCAATGGCAAAGTCACAACAAACAGATCAAGCCTTTGCCCGGACACAGTCGCACAACGCCAGCCGATACTAGTAAGTGATGTCGTCTGCTTATAGTACACAACAGCAGATACATAATCTTCAAATGTTTGGTAAAAAGAATTATGATAAAAATTTCTTTCGTGGACGTATAATTCAGACAAAGATAATATTCTTCATATATCATATGATACTGATTTACCAGTCTGTATTCAGACCCTATTTTGTTGTTCATATGAGATAACTCCTGAGGCTGTTCAAATTTTGTATGATTATGCCCCCTTTGTCTCCATACATAGGGAAGAGACAGAAGGAATTTTGTTGATATTATAGTAAAAGCGGGAAAGTTGAAATTTAGAAAAATAAATTTTAGAAATTTAAGAAAGTTATAAACTAATTGTTGAAGAATAATTCCGTTCAGAAACTTAATGCCCAAATACCAGACAAAAAATCAGTAGGATTAGATTAAATATTTCATAATAAGTTGATCTAAGTGACATAGTTCTTTTTTTTTTAAATTAGATCTATACCATTTCACACAGTCTATATTCATACCCTTTGTTTTGCAGATATGAGAGAATCCGTGAACAATTCAGATTTATGTAATTATCTCCCTTCTGTCCTCAAACGCTATAAAGTATATTGGTGAATACCTAGTCTTCGTGGTAAATTGAGCCGCGGCAAATAAAGGGAGCTTATCGTAGTTATAACGTTATCGAGATAAATGACGTCAAAAGTTTACCAGTACTTCTAAAAATGGCGGCGCCCATGTTATAACATGATAGCGTGAAGAAATGGTATAAAAATACTCTCAAGGTAAGTAAAATGTCTTGTATATGAAAGAAATATTTTTTTACTCAAGCGTGATAAGCCTCATGCCTCGTACACACTGGATTCCTTGGCATTAGCTTTTAAAATGTCGTTTAACAGCAATAACAGTAAGTCAGAGTTCCAGACTATCATGTCAGGGTTCTCTGTTTCCATAGAATGAAATCTACATCTAAGCTTTCTGTATAATAAACACCTCTATAGCTTTTATCAAAGTCACCAAAACAGTAGTACATCATCATCTACATCACAGAGGCACATTAAGTAGCTGTCAAAATAAACAGTAAATTTGAAATCATGTGACCGCATTACATTTTTCAAAGGACAAGTTTCACGATCCAATAACGTACCGCCGTATTACGTTTAACCTTTCAGGTGTAGATGAGCATCGTGCACATGGGACCCGACTCAGTTATATCGATGTAAGACCACGCATTCAGCAGTTTTCAGCGGAAGAGGACGAATGCAGGATAAATGCTGATAATTGTTCCGGT